>NC_137970.1:15876353-16476353 GCF_963924665.1 Micromys minutus | reverse complement strand
AGGCTGAAATGCTGGGCAATGGGGCATTTATCAGAAGCATCTGAGCAGCTGATTTAGATGAAGCCAGGAAGCCATCATATCAGCTGGACTGGGTAACATCAGCTTTCAGCAGGTCCAGTGATCCCTGGATGAAATCTGTCAACAAGGGGAAAATCTGCTGAGACAAATACGGAATAAAGTTAAAACTGTCTAGTAATTGGTGGAAGGTAAGGAATCCCAAGGCCAAAGGGAAAATTTTCAAGAACAGGCAGGTGTTCTTAGTTACCTGCTCTAAACTGTACCTTTCAAACATAAAACACGAGGCTAAATAAAACTTTAATCTTGAAATTAACTGTATCAGTACTTAGCATGATTTTAAATCTATTTCTGGCCAGATTAAATTATGTGATCATCTTCAAGGTTGCTGGCTATCAATTTGTTAGGCTTGAATCTTAACATTAGTTTTGGATTGAAGTTCCTCTTGTATAATAATCAAATATAAATAAACATATAGGCAAAAATAAATGTTTCTCACATGGTTCAATTGAAGTTGAAACAAGTGTTAGGACTGGAAAGTGGTAACAAGTTGGGGAAATGCCAAGCATCTTGGCTGAGAGCTCTTATCTGCTCCTTGGGCTTGCTGGAGCCTTGCTGGAGCTCAGACAAACTCAAGAGCCACTGGTTCTTAACCTCTTAATGCGGCAAGCCTTGAAAATGTTTAATTACCAAATTCACTAATTCCTATTCCTGGTATCATTACCGTAATTGACAGAGCAACACATACCTGATGTGATGAAAAGAAGAAGCTACAGCGTATAGAATAATTTCAGGGATGCGCATCTAATTGACGTCACACTGCATCAATCGATAGCTGCATTATTTACAAACGGTGGCTATGATAGTCCCAAACAAGAAGGGTTTCCTGTTTAAGCTGTAGTACGTTTTCTGATGATGGATCTTTCCTGACAACTCCTCATTCTCTCTCCTCCTAAGAACCATAGCCGCTTCTGTTTTAGTTTAAAACCTTCTACCATATCTACCATTTCCATCACCAGCTCCATAGCCATCACCATAGGGATGCCTGAGCTTCTCCTACCAAAACTGTCCCCCTTTATGGGTTCATAGTTTGATTGCTGTTGTCCATTATAACTTTCTAAAGTCATTATAGCTATTCTCATTTAAACCATCATATCTTAATAAAGACATCACAAACTTTTCTTTTCTCACCCCGAGAGAATTGTATTACTGAGAACTATCTTGATTTTTCTGCCAGTCAAAAATAAACAGCTTTCTGTCCTGGTGAGGTCTAGGACAAGAAAGGTAATGGTGAGATTAGGTGGAGATTCCCTTGCCTGTCTATCCTAGGTTTTGCAAGGAGAGCTTATGATCTCTCTCCTATGATAAGGCAATCCTTGTCTCTGCCATTCCCTCTGCAGCCTTGGAATACACAAAGCGTTCTTGAGGACTGTCTGTCAACCATTGAGGAAAACATGCCTTCATTGTATTTACTCTGTAGCCATGGTTACACACTCTCTTGCTGCTGGCAGCTCACTGTGGTGTGGCCATCGTCATAAATGGAAACGCTCCTTTACTTATGTGCTGGTCCCTTTGGAATATTTAGCCATGTGGTGTGGTCATTGCTTAGTGGTTTGAGATGACTGTTTTTTGTTTTTTTTCAAATGAAATGGGTGTTTCATATTGTATTTCTTATACCATTAGAAAACGGGGGCAATTGTGAAGACCTTTTAGATAGTCACTGTTTCTCCCCACTAAACCTAATATTCTTCAAAATTGTTAAAAAAAAAAAAAACCTAAGCTTTTTGTTTTGTTTTGTTTTGTTTTTTATTTGGTTGGTTGGTTTTGTCTTTATGTAATAGAAGTTGGGCTTCTATTAAATTGTGAAATTGGACTTCTTTAAGAGTCTCATAGTGGTGTATATCACAGTCTTAAACTAAGGCTAAGGATGTTGAGAACTTCTTTTTCCCTCCCTTTCCTTCTGAAACTGGGTCTCAGTATACAGACCTGGCCAGGCGACAGAAACCAAGCTGGCCTTGAGCCTTTGGAGGTTATTTTGCCTCTGGCTGTCCCACACCTGGTTTCTCTGGTGCTGGGATGGACCAGGCCTTTGTGTGTCTGGTAAACACCATCAAAATTACCTCCCATTTTAGCTAGACCTTGGGTTTCTTTGGTAGGGAATCAGCATTTGCATTTACATTCAGCTCTAGAATATCTCAGCATGTTGCCAAATCCTTTTCTGAAATTCCTGGTTCAGATGATTTCTTATTCATTGCTAGGGCACAGACACAGGGCTCCCTGCCAAGCTAAGGTACATTTGTATTACTAGCCCCAGCTCTCTTCCTGGATAACCAGTTTGCTCAAAATATGTGTTACTCATAATCTCACATTGATCCTGAGTCCCCCGTGTTCAAAGTTACCTTGTAGCAGTCTAATGTTTCTAGCTCCAAAATTACAGGGTTAACAGTTTCTTTATTCCTCTTTTCCATTCAGATTTCCTTATTATTAAAAATGTGCTGCTCTCTTGTGTATACCGTAGCTCCACCACCCAGATCATCCCATATGCAAATATATCTGGTTTATTCTGGTTTTTCATTTCCCTGCCTTCCTTTTGAGACATCTCATTATGTAGTTCCTGCTGGCCTTAAACTCTATTTTGTCTCAGCATCTTGGCTTATATTTTCAAACCATGTATCATAAAGTTCAACACCCTCTTTGGCACAAGTGTGTGATCCTAGCTGCTTGAAGGACAGATATGGGATGACAGAAAAGAAACACCAGCAGGGCACAGAGTTACCATAGATTTCATGATACAGTGGTTGCCAACATTGCCTTAATCCCCCTGGTCCAATCACCAGTACTGCAGAAAGGACCAAGAGTGTTTATGCAGAACCTTACAATTAGGGGTAAACACAACTTAAGTTACATATTTCCATACGGGCTTTGCCATCTCCAGCTGCTAAAATTCAAACCTGCCAGGCAGTTTTAGTCACTGGATCTTCTTACGTGCAGATGGACTTCTTTTTTTCTTATGCTCATTTTCTACCTTTTGTAGAAATAAGTACCTTTCTACCAACAATCTCATTCTGTTGATGGGAACCTATTTCCTAAGGAAATTTACTCTAGAAATTCTGCAGCTGTACTAGTATGTTAATAATGGCCCTGCTTGATATACTGGGACTAAGATCTTGTCTCAAACCCCAGCTAGAACAATACAGCCCCGCTTCCTTACATATAATCTAGTTTCAAACACAAGTTCTTGGTGATGAGCCACCAGAAGCTCTGGTGAGGAAGTCAATGGGGATTAATATTCCTTGTCTTTCCTCTTCTAATTTTAACTAAAAATACATGTTAAAAATAGGTGATATTTTGACAATAAATAGGACATGAACAAACAAACAAACTAAAACCCCCCAAAACAGAAAAGCTTAGCATCTCTCCCTAGGTGTGATGTGCACACCTGTAATTCCAGCTCATGGGGACAAAGGGCCAGTAGGGATGGGATCCCGTCTTCAGAGTGCTTTCTTTGTGTGACTTCTCACCAGTTCTGAACTCAACAGTTCCCTTTGACAGACCAGCAAGAGTAGCCAGTATCTTACTCCAAGTCACACAGCAAGTCAAGTAATATGAATGAAAGGACGGCCTGCATGTATGTGTATGCCCTGTGTGTTTGCTGAGTAGAGCTGCTAGGAAAAAACAGAAAACTTACAAGCCTGTTTCTTTGTTGTTTAGCCAGCTGTTGAGCATATTAAAGATCTTACTCTTATTTATGCATCAACGCTTAGGTTTATGGTGTGTGTGTGAGTGTGTGTGTGTGTGTGTGTGTGCACATGTAAAACAGGTTCAGAATATAGGTCTAGGTGGCCTGGAAGATGCTGTTCTGTCCCCCAGGTTGCTATGGTCCTAGGTCAGGGATTGCAGGCGTGAACCACTCTATTCAGTGATTAAAAAGCAGAAAGAATAGGAGGACATTTTCCACTTAGTAATTTTCTAAATAGAAATTTTAAAGCCCCTTATAATCAAAGTTTGATATATTTAAATATGCGGAAATAAAGGTTTCTTGAAGATGGTGCTAGCTGAACACTTTTAGTTCCTAGCCCTTCATTATAAATATGCAAAATTATTGATAACAGGTTTTTTTAAAAAAGATTTATTTATTTCATATATGTGAGTACACTGTTGCTATCTTCAAACACGCTAGAAGAGGGCATCAGATCCCATTACAGATGGTTGTGAGCCACCATGTGGTTGCTGGGAATTGAACTCAGGACCTCTGGAAGAGCAGTCAGTGCTCTTAACCACTGAGCCATCTCTCCAGCCCGATAACAGGTTTCATTATCTCTGGATTATATCTTTTGTCTTGTTGGGTGTTATGTTTTTCGTTTTATTTTGGTGTGTGTGTGTGTGTGCCCTCTGCTTCGCTTGTAGACATATAAATCTTTCGAACAAGTATACCTAGAGTTAAGTATGCTGAGATGTATTTGTAAAGTTTCTAGTAATCTGTCTATAGGTTATTTCAACAACCTCTCTACATAGAGGTAGTATATTTTTACTATAGTGATACATTCTTTGGCACGAATATAATGAGAACAGGCCCAAGAACCTTGAATATTCGGTATGGCCTCCTCTTATTTTGTTGAATCTTCTTCCCAGCATTGTCTGCACTGTGATAAAATGACTGA
Organism: Micromys minutus; assembly: GCF_963924665.1. Lineage (NCBI taxonomy): Eukaryota > Metazoa > Chordata > Mammalia > Rodentia > Muridae > Micromys > Micromys minutus. The sequence goes on along the minus strand of NC_137970.1, from coordinate 16,471,677 downwards.
CTATATTTGAGTTTACAAACACAGCTCATAAGAAAGATTAAATATTTTTATTGCAATGTATGGTCATTTTTTTTAGCTTTATGGAGTTAACATTGTGATAGGTGCTCTAAGAGAGATATTTTTCCAGAAATGGTTTTATAGCTAAACTATTGGCAGCTTTTGCATTGTGATGTGTGGGTTGATGGTTATATCTGGGTTACTAGGAAAGCATGAAGTGTTCCCTATGGAGCTAGCTGTACGAATCCATGGCCTAGAGATCAATGTGAATTCAGAGTTGACTTATTTTTCTCTCATCTAGCATGTAATTTAACATGTGTGGTATCGACTTGGTTTACAGGAACCACCAGAATGTTTAGCTTGGTAGGAGTAAGACATTAATTCATATTCCTCACCATATACAGTTGTGCTGACTCAGAGTTCCCCAGTCTCCTACGAGAAGCCCTCCCCCCCCCCACAATCCCCAGCCCTGGAAAATGTTCACTGTTATTTTTGACTGTTACCATCCTACTGTTGTACCTCAGTAATTGAAAGTTTTTATCTTAGAAAATGCTGTCAAAATTCCAAAAAAGTTTAGTTCTTCACCTATGGGGGGAATAGTTAAGCAAAGCACTTCTTTCACACTAAAGGGAAAGAAAATCCTATAACCATGATAGTTTCAATACATAGTCAATACTGAGTCCTCTGCACAGAACGGAACACTTTGTAGCAGTACTTGAATACTTGTGAGTTGGAATTGCATGTTACTTGAAAGATCTAACTAAGTTAAATTTTGGTGCACAGCAGTTGTACATGATTTATGTTTATGTAGAAAAATACGTTGGAATATACTAGTATTGAAACATAAATGTAAAAATAGTTGTGAAAATTTTCTCATTTTCCTTATGTCTCATTTGTTTTAAACATACATTTTCTTTTTAAAAATTCTAACTAAGGATAAATGAATACAGTAATTGAAGATATATTTTAAATCTTTGTCATGATTTTTTTTAAGCTATTGCAAACTGTATCATTCCTGATTATATAAAATGTTGTGGGTGGTATAAAATAAATTTTATACTTCTGTTTTTCAAAAAATAAAGACATTACAACAAAACATTTAACAAATTTTAAAATGTCTCATAGCTTTATGTATTTAACTATAATTTTTGAAACTTCCTTTTGCAATATCAAAATTAAGTATCTTTTGTAAGAGTGAAGTCATAGAGCATAACCATAATATTTAGAAGACAAAGCCAAGTTTTAAAAAGTTTAAATAATTCAGTCTCTCTAAAATCAAGTACATTATTTTTATATTACAAATTTTGGCGGCCAGTTCTCATATATGAACACAGCAAGGTGCGGCTTTAATATCTCATTTAAAAAAACTTTAAAAAAAAATCCCGCATTTTTGAAGCCTGGTTTTTAGAACGGAAGTTGCATAAAAATATCATTATAATTCAAAAGTATCTTCAAAGACCTGTTTTGCTAGATTGGCTCATACTATGTGTTGTTGCCCAGAATGGCTTCACCCCGGAGTTGTTTGATTTTTTTAGTCATTTTTTTTTTTGTTACAGATATTACAGTAAGTTTTTAACAATATACTGGAGACCTGGCTGCCTTTGGAAGGAACTGAGGAGGGTCACAGAATTAGAAAAAGGCTAAATGACTGATGATCTATGGCCTGGAGACTCTCTAACTGTACCAGAGGCTTCTGGAAACTTAACACTTGCTTTCTTATTTCGTAGCTAAAATCTACTGGCTCTGATCATCATCAACACATACTATTCTGCACTGAGGAATTAGGTAAAGGATTTCTTGCTAGCATTCCCTTCTCTGGCAAGGCAGCCAGGATCCCCTCCCTGCTCAGTCTTGCTAACACTTTGTGAACCAGAGTGGAAAGAAAGAATCACTCACACTAAAAACACACATAGCAGATGAAGTGTTACCACCAATACATCTTCAATTACAAACAAATATTTTATAACCAAGACACACACAGAAGAATACATTCAGAAATAAAGATGTAGTGGCCACATACATTTATACATTTAAAACAGACAGATAAAATTTGAATCTTGCTATCTGTTGAATCCAAATCTCACAGGCACAGAGATGTTTTAAATTAGTATCAGTTTTCTTATCTGAGAAGCTGCTTCTTTCTGTCCCTGGCCTGCTGCCATCTTGATGCAGGCAGGAGGCAGGGCTTCTCCAGAACAACTGCAGGTACTAGATTATCTCAACTTAGCCACTCTTTTTGTAAATAATAATAATAATTCTTGAAATAAATTAAAAGTAAGCCAAGGGGTAAATAGCCAGCAGATGACATTTAACCCCCACCCCCAAATATGGAACACAAAGCAACAATCAAGTACAAAATGTAACTACAGACATAAACTGGAAGACATGGACAAAGTGGCAAGGCAAGGACAAACGATAGAGTTGGGACAATAGAGTTGGGGGAATGATCGAGAGGGAGTGGAGGAGAGAGAGAGAGGGAGGAGAGAGAGAGAGAGAGAGAGAGAGAGAGAGAGAGAGAGAGAGAGAGAGAGAGAGAGAGAGAGAGAGAGAGATTGAGGAAAGAAAAACAGATGTCCCATCAAAGGGACTCAGAACCAGAACCAGGTGTTGCCCCAGTGGGAATCAGAGAGGAATCAGGACATCTCCTGACTCCTCTTGGCCCTAGAAAATATTGCTGCCTCCAGTACTTCTTCTTTGGGTTTTCAAGAGTTTAGAACAAACCAGAAACAAGACCAAAACAAGAAAAACAGCTGCATAGGTAGAGAAAAGTTCTCTCCTCACAGAAGGAGACTGTTTGGTTCATTAGCAATAACTGAGGATGTGTCCCAGGGTAAGAGGCATTGATTGTCAGCCAACATACCAAATGTAAGAGTCTGAGAATTGTCATACCAAACATGCAAATACCAATCTCAGTTAAGCAATAATAGTTTATTGAATACACACCATAATACTGGACATCCAGTTTCACAAGAAGGAAACACCCAATTGTGGTACCAGTTTGTCTTTGGAGCAGGCTTTTTATATGAAAACCCAGGTTTGAAAGTTCAAAGGCAATCAGTGACATGGTATAATATTTTTTACTATGTTGACAAAATATTATCAACCAACCTTTAAGCTGATTGGTCCTGAGTGAGATAAGAGGGAGGGTAGATGGATGGTGAATGGGGGAATTTCAGAACATTGGGATAACAGGGTACAAGTGATTCAATCATAATTTTTTTTTTAGTTTATAAGTAGTATTCTTCACTGTCAACTATTAATAATTACTTCTGGGAAGTAGAGCCTGAAAACCTAAATTTAATTTCACCTCATGAGCAAAATGGAGACTGAATACAAAATGTCTAGGCATCAGTTGGTAACTAGATAACACATAATTCCCAAGCTTCCCATGGTAACTAGGCCTCATGGTTACTATTTCAGGCCTGCTGAGCCTGAGAGGTCTGGAAAGCTTTGGAGGCTTGGTAAGCATGGGAGGCAACCTAAGTATAAGAGGCCTAGAAAGCATCACAAGCCTCATAACCATCAGAGGCCTAGAATAAGTGTCAGCACCTGGTATACACATGAGGCCTAGTAACCATATGTTGACTAGTCAACATGAGAAGCATGTTGAACATGTAAGGCCTAGTAACCAAGGGGAGTATGGCAAATACATGAGTCCTAGTTAGCAACTAAGGCCAAGTAATGAGGGAGGCATGAAAAATATATAAGGCCGCATTACAAAGTATGGCCTAGTACCATGGTAGCTCTAGTAAGTATGAGAGGCCTGGTAAACATAGGATATTGGGCAAATGTTTAAGGCCTGCCAAATCTGGGAGGCTTGGAAACCTTAGGAGACCTAATAATCATGGAAGTCCTAGAACCCCAGGAAGACCTGAAAAGCATGGAAGGCCTAATAAGGATGGAATATCTGATAAACACAAGAGGCCTGGTAAGCATGAGGGGCCTGGAGAGCTTAGGAGCTCCTACAGCACAAGAAGCCTGGGAAATCGGAGAGGCTTAGAAAGCTTGTGAGGGCTAGAACCCATGGATCCTGGAAAACATGGGAGACCTAGAAAGAATGGGAGGTCCTATACTCATAGACGGCCTGGTATGCCTAGAAGGCCCAGAAAGCATGAGTAACTTGGCAATCGTGGGGGGGGGGCAACTAAACATGGGAGTCCTAGAACCAAAGAAAGACCTGAAAATCTCGAAAGTACTAAGGATTTGAGGTCTGATGAACACGGGAAGCCCAGTAAGCATAAAATTCACAGGGAGCATGGGAGACCTGGTAAACAGAAGAGTCTTAGATGGCAGGTTAGGCCAGGTATACATGAGAAGCCTGGTTAATATAAGAAGCTTAGCATGAAAGGAAGGTCTCATAATCATAGGAAGCCTAGAAACCACTTGAGGACTAGAACCCAAGGGAGACCTAGTAAGCTAATGAGGCCTTGTCACAAAGGGATGCCTGTAGAATATGGAAGGGCCTCATATCCAAGTGGTGCCTAATACCATGGTAGGCCTGGTAGGTATGAGAGGCCTGGCAAGCATGGGACAATTGGTAAATGTTTGATTTCTGCTAAGGCGGGGAGACCTGAAAAGCGCAGAAGGCTGGGTAAGCATGGGAGGCTTGGTTCACTTAAGAGGATTAGATAGAATGAAAGGTCTGGTAAACTTCTCAGGACCTGGCATTCATGGGAAGCTAAGTAATCATGAGAAGAGCAATAACAATGTGAGACCTAGTGAACATGGAAACACTAGTAACCAGGTAAGGCCCAGTAACCATAGTAGGCATAATAAGTCCGTGAGGCCTAGTAACCAAGAGAAATGTGGTAATAATGTGAGGCCTAGTTACACATTGAGGCCCAGTGACTATGTTAGACCTGGTAACTATGAGAAACCTTGGAAGCATTGAAACTTGATAAATATGGGAGAACTGACAAGTTTAGGAGGCCTGGTAATGCTGGCATAAATTTTTCTCAAACTATTTTAATAAGGGTTCAACTTCCCCTCTATCCCACCACCCACCAGAGGTAATGGAAAAGAAAGGTTATTTGGACATGGGGGAAGTGGACCTGTTTAGACATCGTTCTTTGGGGCAATTTCAGTCTTCATTCATATCAGTCCAGTTCACTAGCAAACACCAAGCGGGGATCAACAACTGAACTCCAGTCCACTTGGCAGACACCACACAAAAGTCAGCAAGGAAAGTTCAATCTAGAAGAAACCATAAGACTCACCAACTGGTACAAGTTCTCTTTAAAAATGGTAAAACATTACAGGAATCTCAAGAGAAGATTGTTGGCAAGTTTCTCTTTATCAGAAGCAAAGCTTAGCAACTCAATGTAAGACAAATCAATTGTTTATTTTTTATATGTAAGTACACTGTAACTGTCTTTAGACACACCAGAAGAGGGTGTCAGATCTCATTACACATGGTTGTGAACTACCATGTCGTTGCTGGGATTTGAACTCAGGTCCTCTGGAAGAGCAGTCAGTGCCCTTAACCACTGAACCATCTCTGCAGCCCTTATATTCCTTTCATGTGTTTGCTATAGCACATCCTTTCACTTGTGGCTGCTTCTGCAAAACACTATTTCTCCTGTCTGCTTTAGGAAAATAATTCTTTCACCTTTGTCTGCTTCAGCAAAACATTCTTGCAAGTGTCTTCTTTAGCAAAACATTCTTTCAGGTTGTGTGCTCCAGCAAATTATCATTTGATATAGCCAACTTTCCAAAGAAACCAGAAGTTTCCACTTCATATTAAGCATGAGAAACCTGACAAACATCAGTAGTCATTATAACCTTAGAATCCAAGAAGACCTGGAAAACATGGTAGGTCTAGTAAGCATAGGGCTTCTGCTTAGCATGGGAGGCCTAGTAAGACTGGGACATTTGGTAAACATGGGAAGACTGGTAATCCTGAGAGGTCTGGAAAGTTTAAGATGCCTGATAGCTACTAGTAGACTAGGATGCATGGGAAGTTCTAGTAAGCTCGGGGTCCTAAAATGTAAGGAAGACCTGAAAAGGCTTAAGAAACATAGTTAGCATGGGAGTTCTGAAAAACAGGAGTCTTGATAAGCCTGGGAGGCCTGGAAAGCTTAGGAGTCCTGGTAAAAATGAGAAACCTCTGATCATGGGGATGCCTAGTATGATGGTTTATATATGTTTGGTGTAAAAACTAGCACTATTGGGAGATATGGCCTTGTTGAAGTATGTGTGGCTTTGTTGGAGTAGGTGTGTCACTGTGGGCATGGACTTTTAGACTCCCATCTTAGCTCCCTGGTGCCAGTCTTCCCCCAGGAAACTTTACATAAAGATATAAAATTCTCAGCATTGCCTACACCATGCCTATGAGTATTTGCTCATAGTAGTAAACCTCTAACTAAGACACCTAGTAAATATAATAGTACTACAACCCAAGAAATAACTGGATATCATGGGAAGTCTTGTAAGGATGGGAGGTCCCATAAACATGGAAGGCATTGTAAGCCTTGAATGCCTGACAAACACTAGTAGCCTTGTGATCATGGGCAATAAACACTGGAGTCCTAGAAACCAAGGACAACCTGGAAACAAGGAAAACCTAGAAAGGATGCAATATCTGATATGCATTAGAGGCCTGTTATGCCTGAGAGGCCTGGAAAGCTTAGGAGAAAAGCTGAAAAGCATGAGCAGCTTGAATAGAATGGGGAGGCATACTAACCATGGGAGTCCTAGAAACAAAGACCTGAAAATCTCGGAAGGACTAGTAGGGTTATGAGTTTTGGAACCCTAGTAAGCTAAAATATATGGTAAACATGGGAGACCTGGAAAACATAAATTTCTAGATGGAATGTTAGGCCAGGTGTACATTGGTAACTTTGTTATTATGAGAAGCAGAGCATGCAAGGAAGGTGTCATAACCATAGGAGGCCTGGAATCCACTTAAGGCCTAGTATGCAAATGAGGCATAGTAACCATGGAAGGCCTGGTAAGCAACTGAGTCCTAATGTATTAGTTATGGTTCTACTACTGTGAATAGACACCATTACCAACCCGACTCGTATAAGGACAACTTTTCATTGGGGCTGGCTTACAAGTTTAGTCTATTATTTATCATCAAAGTAGCAGCATGGCAGCATCCAGTCATGCATGGTACAGGGGGAAATAAGAGTTCTACATCTTTATCTGGAGGTTGCTAGGAGAAGACTGGCTTCCAGGCAACTAGGACAAGGGTCTTAAGGCCCACACCCCACAAGGACATACCTACTTCAACAAGGCCACAGTCTCCAATGATGGAGTGCACTTACCTAAGTTGAACAGTCCCTGATAGGAGGGATCAAGGATTAAAGATAGAAAAGGCAGAAAGAAGACATAGATGCAAGAGATAGATTTAGGAGGACTGTCACTGAATATTGCAATAACACCAAGTTTACTTTGGATACCCTTTTTATACCCCACAGTGCTGTGAGAAGCAAAACCACAGGCTAGCTGAAACAATTGCTGACATACACACAGGACATCTGTTCTTATCCAGTGGCCTCCTTATTCCTTCTACCAGGGTCAATAGAACATTTAGCCCATCACCTCAAGACTCAAGTCTATCTCCTCCTAAAGTTCCATGTGTCAGCAGGCCCAGAAATCTGCCAGTAGATCCTGACCTGCCTTGACTCTGCCTGGCAGTCAGACTTTTACTCTCCTTTTTTACTCTATTTCAGAGAAGCAGGCAAATGACTCCTAACACCTCCCCCTTTTTCTACAAGTCAAAGCTGTCTCAACTATTGGTGAACAAAGACTGTGTCTATTATAGGTGTCTCGACAGGACGTGCGGACTTTACCTGTTATTAGTACACAAATACTAATGTACATGCTCTCTCTTAGGTTGATCTACCTCTGAAAAAATCTTATCTGTCTTTGACTACCAATCTCTGCAATGAGGGATGTAATCCATTAGGTAAAAATTTTGAACTGTATATGATGGGGTTCTGCATGGATGTACAAAAAGGAATAGAAGGCATACTTTACCACAAGTGGTAACAGGCATAATCCTATAACCATAAGAGTGCCCAAGGCAAGTATTGAAAAAGTCAAATGAATAAATAAGGACCAGAAAGACACGGTCTTTCTTAATTGCTTGAACCAATCACAGGAAACTTTTATAGCATTGAATTGCAGGGGTTTAGCATTCTTTAGATTCAAAATTTCTTGATGTGATTAAATTAGATCCAAGGAAATGTTAGCATAAAGGCAGAAACCCTTAACATGCAGACATACCCAGTCCCAACCTTGTTTACTTTCACATTATGGGTAATCCAAATCCATTAATATTCCACATGACATTGTAAATGTGATCTCACCATCATCCATCGAATTTCATCTCCTTAATACTGTACTATTTCATATAACATATTTAAATTTTGTTCTAGCATATATATTCATTCTTGCACTCCTAAAGCTAAGGTAACATTCTTAGACAAATAAATCATTAACATATTGAGCCATTTGAACAGATTGAGATAAGGCTATAACTGCTGTAGCAGTGTAGCAGTGGCTATAATAGGTATTATAGCAAAAATTCCAGTAATGATTAATCCTATTGTGATGGCTATTACCGATTGTCAACTTGATTATACCTGGAATAAACTACAATCTATAAATGAAGGGTACACCTGTGATTCAGATATTGAGGCTGGAAGACAGGCTTCTGACCTAAATTTTGGCATGAAGATCTTGAGGCATAGTGGCCATGAAAAATCTTAGGCCCAGGCAAGGTAGTACATGCCTTTAATTTCAGGATAATGAGACAAGCAGATCTCTGAGTTCAAGGTCAAGCCTGGGACAAAACAAGTTTTATTTTTTATTTATTTATGTTTTTTAAGTTTCAGAATTTGGCTTTTAAGCCAACCTATTCTGGTTTTTTTAAAGATATTCTCTGTATTTACATTTTAAATGTTATACCCATCCCCCCACTCCCCTTCCTCCTCCCCCTCAACTTGCTTCCATGAAGGTGCTCCCTCTCCCATTCACCCTCTCCACCTCAGTGCCTTGGCTGGTTGATGATGTTCTTCCCATGAGGCTGCAAACCTTTCAGCTATTTCAGTCCTTTCTCTAGCTCTTTCATTGGGGTCCCCATGTTCAGTCTGATGTTTATCTGCAAGCATCCTCATTTGTATCTATATGCCTCCGAGAGCCTCTGAGGAGACAACTATATCTGGTTCCTGCCAGTAGACACTTCTTGGCATCTGCAATAGTGCTTGGGTTTGGTGGCTACATATGGGTTGGTTCTCCAGGTGAGGCAGTCTCTAGATCTTTGCTTAAATCCCTGCTCCTCTATTTGACCTCATATTTCCTCCCCTGTTTTTTTCTCCCTTCTAAGAAGGACTGAGGCATCCACATTCTAGTATTCCTTCTCTTAAAGCTTCTTAAGTTCTGTGAATGGTTTCTTGGGTTTTCCAAGCTTTTGGGGGAAGGTAGTATCCACTTATCAGTGAGTACATACCATGAGTGCTCCTTTGTGACTGGGTTCCCTCACTCAGGATACCTTTAAGTTCCATCCATTTACCTAGGAATTTCATGAACTTGTTGTTTTTAATAGCTGAGTAGTACTCCATTGTGTAACAAAGCAAGTTTTCGATTCAGGTACGGTAGTACACACCTTTAATCTGAGCCACACTTACTTCTAGTGGCCTACATAAGGACTTGAAAAAAAAATTCAGTCTTCTTTGCCTGCTTGCACTACTTACCAGCACATTTGTTGGAACCTCCTTCTATAGATGACCAACTGAAACAACTAGCCTCATGGGACTGAACAACGTCTAGATTCTTGGACTTCCCATTCACAGCTGTCTATTGTTGGAATAGTTGGACTATAGACTGTAAGTCGTCATTATAGTAAATTTCCTTTATATATATATATATATATATATATATATATATATATATATATATATATATATATATATACATATATATATACATACATACATACATAGAAGCATTCATTTGCTCAATCATCAATACGTGAGGTAAGGATACACAATGTGTCACAAAACTTGACAAGAGACATGGGATGAGTTTCAGTGTAGATGTTGTGTTCCCTCACACATATGATGATTCTTGTCCTTTTACCCCCAGCCCCCATAGGTGAAGCAAGTTCCCAAATATGTCTGTCATGATGCTGTGCCAAACCACCAATGTCCTGCAGGCAGTCATTTTTGCCAGCATCTGAGTTTAAGGACTCTCTTTAAATTGACACCAGGAAGTAGCTCACCAGCATCAGCATCATGAGTTTGTTCAATTGCTTTATCCACACCTGCTACTTTCAAAATCCTTGGAAAAACATAAACGTGCCCTCATCCCCCTATTAATACTGGATCAGGATCATGCTATATGCCAATAAGCAGGTCCTTGCATTTCACCTGGGCATAAGCATGCTGAGTTGTAGAAAGCCATAGACACTAAGTGCAGAGAATCCCTTGGCATCCAAGGTCAAAAATTTTAAAATAAACTATTTCGTGGTGAAGGAGTATACAACTCCCTCTTTTTTATTTTTTATATAGTTGGTTTTTTAGAGCTCCATGGGCTCATTACACAATTCCCTATCCTTGTGGATTGTATGGAATGCCTGTTTTATGAGTAATGGACTGTTGGGCACAAGAAAGCTTGATATAGATAGATAGATAGATAGATAGATAGATAGATAGATAGATAGATAGATAGATGGGTGGGTGGGTGGGTGGGTGGGTGGGTGGGTGGGTGGATGGATAGATAGATAGATAGATAGATAGATAGATAGATAGATAGATAGATAGACTGACAGACAGACCCATTATCAGTCTTAATCATGTTAGGTTGTCCTTCCATTACAAAGCATTTTAATCAATGAGAGATAACATGCATAGTAGCCTCCCCTGTTTGGTCAGTGGCCATAATGAAACTTGAAAATGTATCAATGAAAACATGCACATATCTTAACCTACCAAATTCAGGTTATGTGCCTAATGTTCATTTGTCACAACTGATTAGGATCTAGACCTCTAGGATTACTTCTATAATGTGGTACTGAATAATGTTCATGACAGGAGAAACATTGGCAAATAATTTGTCATGCAGCTTCTTTAGATATATGAATTTTTCTTAAGCTTTGACTATTTTGATAATGCAATATGATTGTTGCATGAACTTTTGGAAGACTTATCATTTGAATGGCTTTATCTGCAATAGTATTGCCTTATGCATGAGGCCTTGGGAGTACTGAATGAGCACAGATACAATCTATATAACATGCTTGGGTGTGTACTTGGAGACATCATTTTGCTTGAGAAAAAATACATCCTTAATCTGGTTGCTAGTTGTATCATTGTAAATCTCAGTTTCTAAGACTTGTAAAGCTCTGGCAATATATTGATTCTTGGTGTACAAATTAAAAGAACAGGCATCCAACTTTTTAAATACAGCTGCAACTGCGCTCTACAACTGCTGGAGCTGAGGGAGTAAAAATTTTATATGCATGGGGATATGAGGACAGGAGAACAGGTGAAATTATGCATTTTATATAGATTTTTAACTCATATTTTATAGATTTAACTTATATTTATTTATTTATTTTTAAAAGGAGATCTGAAAAAGTTGTATTAAGGAAAAACTTTCTCCTTTACTTCTCACCAGGATAAGGTGACAGCTCAAATGCTGGCTCAGTATATGCAGGATTGAGTCAGGAGCAGATGGCTTAGTTTCACTTTCTCCCTCCTTCATTTAAGCATCCCTGTATGGGGACTGCTTCCCTCAAACCCACTTCTGTCTCTCATGTCTAGGATCTAAATTATCCCTAACCGAGGTCCAGAGACTAAAGGTAGCTACAAGCATTATACTTGGTCCATTCACATCACAATAGTCTTGAAGTCTTTCTCCAACTTTCTTCCAGTTTGCTAAATTTATTGCACCTTCCTCAGGAAACCAAGGACAAATCTTCCCTACAAAACTAAAGAATTATGTAATTGCTGTTACCCAACTTTAGCCCCATGTGACTATTTCCATTTCTGATTTTTCCCCCTTAGGTTTTTACTTTTTCTGAATTCTCTTACTTTTCTAAGTTCCCTTTTCTGGATTTTTCTATGATTCTTATTCCTGAGAAATAGTCACCTCACCTTACTTTTTTCTAGTGCTTACATTTTCTGCTGTGTCTTTCACTTGGTCCCTAACACTAAAAGCCCCACAGTTGATGCACCAACTATGCCTGAGACACCTGTTGAAGTGGAACATTCCCTGAGGTGGGAAGCTCTGATTAGAGGTAAGAAAAGTAGAAACAAGAAACACATGCTCTCTTGATGATGCCAATCCTCAACTACTTTGTATGACCCCTTTAGTCCTGGGTTGTCAACTGTAAATGAAGCTGTGCCTTCACCCATGGCCTTCTGTGGCCTTTCACAGTGACAAGCCTCAGCTGTTATCCATGACCCTCTCAGACCTTCAAAACCAGCACCACCTGGGTGATTCTTACACATTACCAAGGCCTGGTGCAGAAAAGGTACAACATTGGCTATCTCTGGAACACAACTTCTCTGTGCTCTCAGAAACACTTCCCAGATTTCACTGGAGGGATGCTGGTCTATTCTTAATCACTGCTGATTACAAAGCTCCAGATAACTAGCATTAATTGTGCTAGTAGTCCCCTTTTTGAGAAATATTTTCTTTTATTTATTGGATATTTTTGGTATTTACATTTCAAATGTTATACCCTTTTTCTCCACTCCCATGCCTCCTTCCCCTCTCCTTGCTTCCATGAAAGTGCTCCCTCTCCTAACCACCCTATCTCAACTCAGTGCCTTGGCATTCCCCTACACTGGGAAAACATACCTTCACTGGACCAAAGGCCTCTCTTCCCATTGATGCCAGACACTGCTATCCTCTGATACTTATGCAACTAGAGCCATGGGTCTCTCCATGTGTACTCATTGGTTGGTGTTTTAGTCTCTGGGAGCTCTGGAGGGTTTGGTTGGTTGATAATGAAACCATGGGGTTGCAGACCCCATCAGCTCCTTCAGTCCTTTCTCTAACTTTTTCATTGTGGTCCCCATGTTCAGTTCAATGGTTAGCTGCAAGCATCCTCAACTATATCAGTATGGCTCTGGCAAAACCTCTGATGAGGCATTCATATCTGGCTCCTGCCAGTAAGTGCTACTTGGCATCAGCAACAGAGCTTGGGTTTGGTTGCTGCATATGGGGTGGATCCCCAGGTAAAACAGTCTCTGAATGATCTTTTCTTCAATCCCTGCTCCTCTTTTTTGTCCCTGTATTTCCTCCCATGAGTGTTTTTTTTTTTTTTTTTTTTTTTTTTTTTTTTTTTTTTGAACCCGTCTGGACCTGGGCTTCTTTTGGTTGGGAGGCTTTTGATGACTTCTTCTATTTCTTTAGGTGTTATAGGGTTATTTAGATGGTTTACTTGGTCCTGGTTTAACTTTGGAACCTTGTATCTGTCTAGGAATTCATCCATTTCCTCCAGATTTTCCAATTTTGTGGAGTATAAGTTTTTGTAGTAGGATCTGATGATTTCTTGAATTTCCTCAGTTTCAGTTGTTATGTTGCCACTTTCCTTTCTGATTTTGTTAATTTGGATACTCTCTCTTTGCCCTCTAGTTAGTCTGGCTAGGGCTTTATCAATCTTGTTGATTTTCTCAAAGAACCAACTCTTGGTTTTGTTGATTTTTTCAATGGTTCTTTTTGTTTCTATTTGGTCTATTTCTGCCCTAATTTTGATTATTTCTTGCCGTCTACTCTTTTTGGGTAAATCTGCTTCCTTTTGTTCTAGGGCTTTTAGTTGTGCTGTCAGGTTGCTGATTTTTGATCTTAGCCATTCTCATTGGTATAAGGTGGACTCTCAGGGAGTTTTGATTTGTATTTCCCTGATGACTAGGGATGTTGAGCATATCCTTAGGTGCTTATCAGCCATTCAGTATTCCTCAGTTGAGAATTCTATGTTTAGCTCTGTACTCAATTTTTAATAGGATTATTTGATTCTCTGGAGTCTAACTTCTTGAGTTCTCTGTATATATTGGATACTAGCCCTCTATCAGATCAGATGTAGAGTTGGTAAAGATCCTTTTCCAATCTGCTGGTTGCCGTTTTGTCCTCCTGACAGTGTCCTTTGCCGTACTAGAAGCCTTGCAACTTTATGAGGTCCTATTTGTCAATTCTTGATCTTAGAGCATAAGCCATTGGTGTTCTGTTCCGAAAAATTTCCTCTGTGCCTATATGTTCTAAGCTCCTCCCCACTTTCTTCTAGAAGTTTTGGCATACCTGGCTTTATGTGGAGGTTTTTGATCCACTTAGCCTTGATCTTTGTACAAGGAGATAAAAGTGGGTCTATTTGCATTCATCTGCATGCTGACTGCCAGTTGAACCAGCACTGTTTGTTGAAGGTTCTGTCCTTTCTCCATTGAATGTTTTTAGCTCCCTTGTCAAATATCAAGTGAACATATGTGTGAGAGTTCATTTCTGGTTCTTCTATTCTGTTCCATTGATCTACCTGCCTATCTCTGTACCAGTATCATGCGGTTTTTAACACAATTGCCTTGTAATATAGCTTGAGGTCAGGGATGGTGATTCCTGTAGATGTTTTCTTGTTGTTGAGGATGGATTTCAATATTCTAGGATTTTTTGTTATTCCAGATGAATTTGCAAATTCCTTTTTCCAACTCTATGAAGAACTGAGTTGGAATTTTGATGGGGATTGCATTGAATCCATAGATTGCTTTTGGTAAAATGGCCATTTTTACAGTGTTGTTCCTTCCAATCCATGAGCATGGGAAATCTTCCATCTTCGTAGGGCTTCTTGAATCTCCTTCTTCAGGTATTTGAAGTTCTTGTCATACAGGTCCTTCACTTGCTTAGTTAGGGTCACACCAATGTGTTTCATATTGTTTGTGACTATTATGAAGGGTATCTTTTCCCTAATTTCTTTCTCCACATGTTTGTCCTTTGAGAAGAGGAAGACTACTGATTTGTTTGAGTTAATTTTTATATCCAGCCACTTTGCTGAAGTTGATTATCATCTGTAATTGTTCTCTGGTGGAATTTTTGGGGTCACTTAAGTATACTATCATGTCATCTGCAAATAGTGATATTTTTACTTCTTCCTTTCTGATTTGTATCCCTTTAATTTCCTTTAATTGCTCCAGCCAGGACTTCCAGTACTATGTTGAATAAGTAGGGGGAGAGAGGGCAGCCTTGTCTAGTCCCTGATTTTAGTGAGATTGCTTCAAGTTTCTTACCATTTAGTTTGATGTTTTCCATTGGTTTGCTGTATATTGCTTTTATTATGTTTAGGTATGGGCCTTGGATTCAGGCTCTTTCCAAGTCATTTAACATGAAGGGGTGTTGAATTTTGTCAAATGCTTTTTCAGCATCTAATGAGACGAACATGTGGGTTTTTTTCTTTGAGTTTGTTTATTTGGTGGATTATGTTGATGGATTTCCATATATTAAATCATCCCCGCATCCCAGGAATAAAGCCTACTTGATCATGTTGAATGATCATTTTGATGTGTTCTTGGATTCGGTTTGCAAGAATTTTGTTGAGTATTTTTGAATCAATGTTCATAAGTGAGATTGGTCTGAAGTTCACTTTCCTTGTAGGGTCTTTGTGTGGTTTAGGAATGAGGGTTATTGTGGCTTCTAAGAATGAGTTGGTTATTGTACCATCTGACTCTATTTTGTGGAATAGTTTGGAGAGTATTGGTATTAGGTTTTCAATAATTATCTGATAGAATTCTGCACTGAATCCATCTGGTCCTGGGCTTCTTCTTTTTTATTTTTGGCAGGGGGGGACTTTTGATGACTGCTTTTATTTCTTTAGGTGTTATGGTATTATTTAGATGGTTTATCAGGTTCTGGTTTAACTTCGGTATCTAGTATCTGTCTAGGAATTCATCCATTTTCTCCAGATTTTCCAGTTTTTGTTGAGTATAGGCTTTTGTAGTAGGATCTGATTTCTTGAGTTTCCTCAGTTTCAGTTGTCATGTCTCCACTTTAATTTCTGATTTTGTTAATTTGGATACTCTCTTTTTGCCCCAGGAGGAGTTTCTTTTCTGGTCCAATCAATTTGAAGTACTGTGGGCTTCTTGTATATTCATGGTCATCTCATTCTTAAGCCTAGGGACATTTTCTTCTATGATTTTGTTGATGATAATTACTGAACCTTTTAGTTGGAAGTCTTCCACCCCTTTTATCCTTGGGATTGGTTTCTCGTTGTGTCCTGGATATCCTGGGTGTTTTAGGTTAGGAGCTTTTGGTTTTGCATTTTCTTTGAGTGTTTTGTCTTTGGTTTTTTTGTTTGTCTGTTTTTGTTTGTTTGTTTTTGTTTGTTTGTTTGTTTTTAGTTTTTTGTTATTGTTGTCTTTTGCCCCAGAAATCCTCTCTTCCATCTCTTGTAATCTGTTAGTGATACTTGCGTCTATGACTCTTGATTTCTTTCTTAGGTTTTCTATCTCCAGGGTTGTATCATTCTGTGATTTCTTTATTGTTTCTATTTCCATTTTCAATTCCTTAACCTGTTTGGTTATGCTTTCCTGTAGTCCTTTAAGTGATTTTTTAAAATTTATTTACGTGTGTTCTCCTAATTCTCCTGTAATTGTTTAAAGGAGTTAGTTATTCATATGCTTCTTGAAGATCTCCATCTTAATCATGAAGTATTATTTTGATAAATTTTGTTATTCTGGTGTGTTGGGAAATTCACTTCTTGCTCTGGTGCGAGAAATAGGTTCTGATATTACCTGGTTGTCTTTGTTTCCATTGCTTTAGGTTCTTGCACTTTCCTCTTCCCATCCTGTTGTTTGTGATTATAAGCAATATTGGTGTCTCTTACTGGAGCTTGTCTCTCCTATGGGTCTGAGGGCCCTTGGGCTCAGGAAGGAGATTGCTCCTGGATCTTTTGCTCTTTTTGAGCAGGCAGTGAGTTTTGATGGTAGTGACTCCATTCTGACTCCTTGGGATCAGGTGAGAGAGCACTTTTGAGGCTGATTTGGGAGCTCAGGCATCTGCATGCAGGTTCTGAGTCCTGATGGGGGTCACCTAGCACTCTCTCTGTGCAGGAAAGGACCCGATTCCAGGGTACCCAGTGCTGCTTTGTAGTTGCATCATGAACCTTTTTCCCTACTCAGGGGCCTCCTTTTTATTGTTTCATATGTTGAGTCTTTTTTCTCTAAGAAAATCCCAGAAATGCTTGAGTTGTGAATGTATTTACTCACACAAATCCCATTGCTTGTGCAATCATTAATATAACCATTCCACCTATGGAGGAATATTTAAGGAGAGATATAATGGCTTGTGGCGATGAAGGGCTAACTAAAGCTACAAGTATATTTCAAAAGCCATATGAAAATTTACTGATTTATAATACAACTCAAAAGTCTCAAGAGACAGATTTAGAATGTAGATATCCTGTATGTCTACACAATGCTGCTTCTGAAAGAGAGGCAAAAAACATAATCCAAATGCCAGGTACAAGATACTGCCATATGAATTTTTATTCAGGATGAACCTAGAAATCTTGAATATAACCCAGGCTCTTTCTACACTTTTTGTTTGCCCACCATATCTATCTGATAAGACCCTGCTACAAAAGACAAATGACAATGCTACTAAATGTAGAGGAATTGGGCTGCAATTGAGCTGGAATCTTCCTTTTAGCTACTTATCTTCCATAGTCCTGGACTGTGATGGGAAGGATGCTGGCAGAGTAATGGCATCGAGAGTCTTACCCAGACACGATCTGTATGATGTACATATCAGTCTGCCAAGACAGATACACCCACCTCCACAATAGTGTCATGACTGGTGTGTGGGTAGCCAGTGTATCTCTGATTGGAACTGAGGCCATTCCACAGGAGGCTAGAGAATGTCTTTGGCCCTAGGGGAGAACTTACTACTGTTGTTCATGTCAGCTGTCATGGTGTCAAGCTCCCTTTTGAGTGTCTATATTTATCTCCATGGAGAAATGCTGCTCCAAGATTCATTCACAGGAGTCCGTTTTGCAATAAACTGCCATGAGGAACAATAGGCATGACTGCTCAAAGCTCCATAAAAAGAGATGTTTGAATGGTATTCCTGCCTTCTTTAGGCACGAACACTCATGCATCCTCACAGGGGGTGGGGGGGAGCAGAATGAATGTAAAAGCTGGAAGATAAGGGGAAGGACCATGAAATATTTTTTTTTTTTTTTTTTTTCACTACAGGACAACCAGGGCAGTCATGACTTCACCATACCTGTGAGTATATGCAAAGTTCACACATGACGCAAAGCTTCTCCACAGTAAGTTATGAGCCAATGTGAGACTCATTCAGCTTGGCCCTCCTTGCCTGAAATACTAGCTATTGGTGGGTTCTGAGGAAGAGAGTGTCATTATCTTCTGTATATACATTGTGCCCTGCCCTCCCTCTGCTCTCCCATAGGCAGTTTCTAAACTATTGTAATACAGATTATCCTGTTAAACTCTGGCCTTCTCCAAAAAAACAAAATCAATGTCTGAAACAGATGTAGGGGAAGGATAGGGTTGGCAGAAGTGGGACGGAGACGAGAAAGGTCAGAGGTATTAAGTGAATCTTGATATAATTTATCCATGTACAGAAATGCCAAAGAACAAATTCAATAAAAAGTTTTAAGAAAGGAGAAAATTTTCACTCATGACTTGGACATTAACATAAGCCACAAAAAAACCATGTCTCCAATTTCCTTTCCGGTTACATCTGTGGTATTTCCATTATTATGAAGTTCTATATAGTTTTAAATTTGGATGTAGCGGTTCCTTGAATCATGAGTGTCATGAAAATAAGGGATTGTTTGACCAATGACATAGACCACTCAGTCCTACTTCCTTCTTACTTTGTCCTATTTTTTGCAGCTAAAATAATGGTATTTATTCTTTGTTCCTTTATTGAAAAGAAAATTTTCTTAAATTATATAATATTGCATATAATACCCTGATTATGGTTTCTTAAAGTCCTCTATCATCATCATGAGTTGTGATTTTAAATGTGAATCTTGCTTTTCCAGTGTGGAGTCGTATCCACAACTTGCTCTATTGGAAGAACTGTGTTGTTATGATGCCAAGTAGCCTTGGATTCTGTTGCTTATGTTCTTCCACTTGCCTCTTCTCATTTGGTTATATCTGCTGCTACCTGCCATTGCTGTCTCTGACTGGAGCCTGCTCTTCCTGTGAACCTGGTTGAGTCAGAACTGCTCAGAGTCCAGCTGTCTTTGTGATCCTGTGATCCTGATATCCTGGGTGTGTCAGAGCTCCTGGGATTCAAGCTGCCAATGGGATCCTAAAATTGGTTTGTGATCAAGCTCCTGAGATCCTGTTGTGTCAGAGCTCAAGGGAGTCAAGCTTTCTCTTGGTGTTGCAGGAGTGGGTGGAAAGCCAGAGCCCTGGGTTTGCTCTGGGTCCATGTACTAGCCTAAAGGATTCCGTGATCTTGAATAAGTTGGGTTTGTGTTTCCCTGGTTCCTGTGGGGTTCCCTATTATTGTGGGTGTTGGCAATGATGT
Organism: Micromys minutus; assembly: GCF_963924665.1. Lineage (NCBI taxonomy): Eukaryota > Metazoa > Chordata > Mammalia > Rodentia > Muridae > Micromys > Micromys minutus. The sequence goes on along the minus strand of NC_137970.1, from coordinate 16,452,180 downwards.
TGTTGCCTCAACTGTAATCATGAGTGTGTCAGAGCTCCCATGGTCCTGGAAATGTCTGCTCTAGCAGTTGAGCTTCCTCTGTGATGCTGTGATCCTGGGCAAGTTAGGCCACCTGGGTGTTGAGTTTCCTCTGGATGTTGTGGGACTGGTTGTGGAGCCAACACACAATATGTGTGATCCTCAGCATGTTAGAGCACCTGGGAGTAGAGCTTCATCTGGGTGTTGTGGGAATGGGATCAAGGACTTTTATCATGAAGATGTGTTAGGCTTTTGTCAAAGGCAAAATATGTTGAGGTGCTCATGGGGTTTTTGTCTTCAGTCTGTTTATATGATAAATCACATTAATAGGTTTACACTTGTTGAACACATTTATAGATTTGCACATGTTGAACCATCTCTGCATCCCAGAGATGAAACATGCTTGATATGGCAAATGATATTTTTGATGTGTCCTTGAAATCAGTTTGCAACTATTTTATTGAGTACATTTTCATCAATGTTCATGAGGAAAATTGCTTTGTGATTCTCTTTATTTGTTGAATCTTTATGTGGTTTTAGTATCATGGTAACTATCTCTGACCTCATAAACTGAACTGTACCATCTTCCTTCACTTTCTATTTTGTGAAATAATTTTAGTAGTATTGGCATTAACTCTTCCAGGAAAGTCTGTTAGAAATTTGTGCAAAACTATGTGGCTTTGCATTGGCTGGATTTTTTCTTCCTTCCTTTCTTCCTTCCTTCCTTTCTTTCTTTCTTTACTTCTTCTCTTTCTTTCCTACTTCTCATTCTCCCTCTCTCAGTTCCTCTTCATACCCCTTCTTTCCTCTCTTCCTCCTCCCCTTCTTCTCATTCTTTTTCTTCTTTCTGTGTGTTGTTTTTGTTGTTGGTGGTAATTATTTTTGGATGTTTTTTTTGACTGCATCTACTTCAGATTGAGTTAAAAATTAGATTAAATTGTTTATTTGAATTCATTATCTGATATATCAAGATCAAATGACACTTAACACTGGTAACTGATATGTATGTACAAATATTATCTGTTACGCTTAGTTTTCTTGAATTTGGTGGGTTACCTGTGTTTTAAGTATGTCCTTATGATAATCTGGATTATCTCAGTGTCTTCTCCCGTCTCATTTTTTTATTTACTTCATTTGATAATCTCTGTTTTGTAGTTAATTTCCATTGGGAGAATTTATTTTACTGGTTTTCTTATTGAATCAACTCTTTGTTTCATTGACTCTTTCTATTGTTTTCTTCCTTATACTTCCCTGATTTCAGTCCTGAATATGATTATGTGTAGTCTTGTACTACTTTGGGGTTTTATTTCCTTGTTCAGTTTTAGGACTTTCAGGTATGCTATTAAATTGTTAGTATGAGATATGTACAGTTTTTTAAATTATGCAATTAGCTAACTAATTAATTAATTTATGTAAGCATCTAGTGTTTATATATTTTTGAACTTCTTTCTTTATGTCTATAATTAGACATACTGTGCATTCATTTTCATTTCATTGTAAAAATCTTTAACTTCTCTCTTATTTCGGTTTTTTATTTGGCTATTCTTTGATTTTTTTTCTGTCTGTGATTTCATGGTTGTAGTCATTTAACAATTTCATGTAGTTATGTAGTAATTTCAATTGGAGGTTTTCTTCTAGTACTCTCAATGGGACAGGACCTGAAAATTATTGTGTTTAAATTTGATTTGATCATGAAATTTTTAATTTTCTCTCCTTAGGGTAACCAAAATTTTGTTGGGGATAGTAGCTCTCGCTGGCACCTGTGGTCTCAGAATCCGCAGCACATTTGCTCATGCCCTTTTGACTTTTAGTTTCTCCACTGAGAAGTCTGCATTTATATGTAACTTGGTTTTTTCGCCCTTGGAGCTTAATATTGTTTCTGTGTTCTCTACATTTAGTGCGTTGTTATATGCTTAGGGGACTTTCTTTGCTGCTCTAGTGTACTTGGTGTTCTGTGAGCTTCTTATACATCTCCTTTAGTCTAGGGAATTGTTGTCCTGTGATTTTGTGAAAATATTTTCTGGGACATTTAGCTGGGTTTTGTCTCCTTCCTTTATTCCTATTATTATTAGATTTGGTCTATTCATAGGATCTTAGATTTCCTGGAAGATTCATACCAAGCATTTTTAGAATTTTCTTTGACAAAATTATTCATTTTTTTCTTTAGTGTATCTATTCTTGAGAATTTCTCTCCCATCACTTGTATTCAGTTGTATATTGTAGTTCCTGTTCCACTTCCCAAATGTATCATTACCAGAAATTACTTAGTTTTTAATTGAATCTTTTTTTTTCCTTTCAAGTCTTCAACACTTTTATTTATTTCATTAAGCTGCTTGTTTGTGTTTTCTGAAATTTATTTAAGGGGTTTAGTAATCCCCTTTAAGCCATTGTATCGTATTCATGAAGGCTGTTGTAAGGTCTTTTTCTTGTATCTCATCTATATAGGAAGACTCACATTGTTCTCGCTCTACTTTTACACTGGTGTCCAAGATTCTGGTGTGGGGGAGGTTATAGGTCTAGGATCTGATAACTGGCTTTGTTGTGTTGGTGTTTTGTTCCATGGTTTCCGTTTCATTCCTGGAGTTTAGGAGAAGGTCATGGCTAGAGGATGAAACATAGTTTTGTGGAACTGAAAGGTATGACCATTGGGGGTTCCACATAAAGTGTGTATCTGGCAGTGTCTTGCAATAGGGAGCTGACACTAAAGGATAGGGATAGGTTAGGTTTCTGAGGGAGTTCACAGAAGGAAGCATAGAAGAATGTTCCACAAAGATGTGTGTTTTAGTCTTTTTTGAACTAGGGGTACAACTGGTGCTGGCTATTTTGTGAGTCCTACTTTCTTCCACCCTTCTTTACCCTTTCAATCCCTGAATGCAGGTAAGAAAAAAAACAACAAAATAGAAAGGAAAGGGAGTGATTTTTTCATTGGACTACTCTCTGCGAATAAGGAGTTTCGTGTTCTTGGGGAAAGTTTGATGCTCTCTGTCACTATATCTAATTTCCTCTTGTTGTTCTTTCTTCTTTGTGCATGGATCCTCAACCATGTGCAACCAACAACAAGTAACAGGAACCAATCAACACCCTCATACTTCTTGAGACTCTAGCATTTATATGCCCTCTGAAAAGGCCCCAGAATTCCAAGTGTCACACAAACACAGTATGTGCATCTGGCAAAGTCATGTCTGTGCTAGAGCACAAAACAAATCATAGTCAGCTGCTCTGGGCAATCTGAAACAACCCTGTATCCCATACCTGGTATTAAAATGAAAACATAGTCTTACAATATCTCTATGTTTACTTAAGGAAATACCCTTCCAAATGTGTTCCTACATGGGGTAGAAATCAGGGAGGTTACCCCAAGAGGTATACTATAGTTGCTCTTGTAGTTGCAGTTAGGGCTGGGTTAAAGCAAATGGTGGGGTTAGAGTGAGTACCAGGAGAAGATATGTGGGATCCACAGGATTTGCCATGGGTGTTGTGGTGGAGAGTGGGAGATGAACCTGGAGGATTTGACCTATAGGAGCAGAGGCAGATGTGAAGACCTGGTTCCCTGGCAGGAGTGCCTTCTTCCTATTTCTTTCTTAGATGTATATACTTCCTCATAAGACTGCTTCCAATGTGTCCCAGGGTTTTTTTTGTGTTGTGTTTTCATATTCACTTACTTCCAGGAACATTTTTATTTCAGTTTTGATTTCTTGATTGAAACATTCAGCATTTAATAATAAGTTGTTTAATACCATGTATTTGCTTTTTTGTATTTATAGTTACTTTTAATACAAACAAATATTAAACAAACTAATATAGTCCCGGTTACATTGATTATTTGATCTCATTATTTCAGCTCATTTTAATTTTCCTTTATCTTTCTTTCTTAGACTGGACCTTGTCTGTTCCAGGTTGGCCTTGAACTTCTTACACAGCCAAGAATGATCTTGAACTTCTGATCCTCTCACTGTCTTTTGAGTCCTGGGATTGCAAGCTCTTTAGTTCCAGTTTTCTTCTTAGCTGTAGGATTTTCTCTCTTTAGTATCGGTGTATTTACTGAAGTTTGGGTTTTATTTTCCTTTGTTTGTTTGTTTGTTTTCTATCAATTTTAAGTTTTATTTCATTGTGGTCAGATATTATACAAAGATTTATTCCAATCTTATTCAATTTTTGAAGATGTGACTTCAGATGTGTCACATAAAAACTTCCATGTAGTGCTGAGTAGAATGTGTATTCTCTGGTTCTTGAATAGAATATTCAGTAGATATCTTTAAATTCATTGATGTATAATGTCAATTAATTTTGATATTTCTCTTTTTTTGTCACAAAGATGTCCCTGTTAGAAATGTTGTTGTTTATTATATCTACTATTAATGAATTGTTGTCAGTCTGTCTTTAATCTTAGTAGAGTTTTTAAATATAAAATTGAGAACCCTTGAGTTCCATGCATGTAACTTTAGCCTTTTCTCCTCAATGTCCCTGTACTTTTTCTATGTGTCCTGTCTTATTTAATTTCCTGAAATCTTTGAAAAGATTTAGGATTCTTCTTTGAACTTCTGTGTGCTGGAGTTTGCCTATATAGTTCTGATTGATAATCATTTCTACACAACTTTTGGGTTTAGGGAGAAGATAACATGTTGACATTTTATATCTGTTATATCCTAAGGTGAGATCTGGGCATGTGGAGTTTTTTGTTGGTTCAGAATGTATGATGAATGGAGAATTATGAGGGTTCCAGGTGTTACTTTAGCCAGATAGATGGCTGGGTGGGATGAATTGAGATGGATAAAGGGCATTGTGATAGTACATAGGTTGTTCATTCTATTGCAACATACAATGGAATATAAAAGTAGGTGGGTCTTAGTGGAAATGTTGCCTATGATAAGAGAGGGGCCTATGGTTTGATGGTTAAATAGGGAGATTCCTCACCTAAGCCTAGAGCTCCTCTGAAGTACCAACAGTAAGGACAGGCTAGGGTAGCCCATTAGATGTGGGCATCAAGCTAAATGTGTTAGTTTCCAGAAGAGGCCTGTATGAGGTTAGGGCAATCACCAGGCTATACCTGGAGAAGGATATGGGAGGTTGGGGGTGTAGTGGAGTTGTAAAGCAGCACAAATTATATACACTGTGTAGAATCAATAGTTGGCTTTCACCCTCTTTCACAAAAGTATACCAAAGAAGTGCTTTGAGTCACTTTCAGAAAACCTACCAGCAAAGATGACTCTAAAACCAGAGCATCTGCCTGGAAAAAGCCAGATCAGCTTCTAGAAGCTATCAGGAAGATGTTTAGAACAACTGAGTCATTTGGAAAGGACACTCTCAAGTCTTTCACTACCTGTAGTCAGGAAAGTGTTCTCTGAGATTCCCCCCTTTTCTGAGAAATCTGGTGGATGGTTATTTGTGAATGCAACATGTCTTTTAATCATTTTTGTTCCTGTAAGGAGCCCCTTACCCATATTCGTGTAAGTAACCCCAATAAACTCATTGATTCACCAGGCTGGACTTTGGCACTATTCCTAATTTTGTCTGTTACAGGATTCCTGTCTAGAGTGTGAGGATGTACAGGTGCCTGTGGTGTTTCCTAGGAAACGCCTTGTCACACAGCATCTCTCCCTTCACATCTCCATTCACAGATGCTACTGCACTTAACTCCCTGTTCTTCAGCTATTGCTAGTCTGTTTTCCACTCTATACTCTGTGCATTTTGGAGGGGCCCAGGACTTTGTGCTCATTCCCATAAACCTCCATTTCCCCTGTAATATCACTGCAAACCCTTATCCAGAATGTAGAGCATAATTTTGCTCTATTGTAGCAGCATCACTGACAACTCAACCCCGTCCAAAGGACAAACAGCAAACATTTCATTACAGTGTTAGGAGGTCTGTGATCCAGACCCAGCCCTGGCTTCCTAATTGACCAAAGGCATCATTAATGCCCCCAAACCTGAGATCTCCCTAGGATCCTCCTCTCATATATGCACAACACTGCTTGTGGTCCACTATATACTTGACTATTCTATGGTGCCAATCTATGACAGCTTGTTAGACAGCAACATCCAGATCCTAAAGACAAATCTTGACTGCAAGCGTTCTCATTTGAAACATAATGTCCCCACTGATGCTACATTATTCGCTACTCTAATATGAGTCACTTTTTGCCTAATAGAATATCATCTCCTTGTAGTCATGGTGACAGCTCTGCAGTTGCCAGCATTCAGGCTACTACTGTGAACAATAGGATGTGTCCTTTCCTGACCACCCTCTATTGTGTCTGTGATCAGCAGAAACCTCACTCCAGTAAGAATGAGGGAGAAACTGAAGCCAGCATGAGCTGGGATGCCAGTGATCTGCACCACTGTATCTTAAGAGAAATCCATCTCCCAGTCCTTGCTTTATAATCACGGGGATGTTGAGTCACCTGATGCTCCCTCTAGCTGTCCTGCTGCTCCTTCTTTTGCTCCTTCATATTGTCTGCTGTCCTCAGGTGTCTGTCTCTCATGGGTCATCATCCCACCCACCAGTATTCCCTTGCCTCCAGGAAGATTTGAGGATGGATAATCGACAACTGGCTCCTGACGGCAGCATGCACCTTCAGACGCTGGCATGTCAGAAGGCACAAATGCAAGTCCATCCCCCAAAACCAAGAGTGGTGGTAGCTGTGAAAAAATTTCCCATGTAATGGCGTATTATAGACAGAATATTCATGATCTCTCAATGTCCAGAGTTGATGCCCAATTCACTAATGAGATGATATTAAAAGATAGTATTGTCACTTGCCCCCAATTCCACAATTCTTGAGTCACATATGAGTGAAATCTTTGTGAATACATGGCAACAAGCCTGAGTTGCATAGTGATTTCAAGAACAGCAAGGTTCTATAGTGAGATCATGTCTAAACAAACAAACAAACAAACAAACAAACAAACCAATAGTAGACAAAGTCCCAATATCTACAGTTTTCAACCCCCCCAAACACAAAACAAAACCCACCATGATCAGGCATATGACTGCACTACCCCATTCCCAGTACCAAATTCTGTCTTAGGGTTTTACAGCTGTTAACAGACACCATGACCAGGACAACTCTTATAAGGATAGCATATAAATGAGGCTGTCTTACATGGTCAGAGTTCAGTACATTATCATCAAGGTGAGAACATGGCTCAAACCAGGCAGGCACAGTGCAGGAGGAGCAGACAGTTTAAAATCCTGTTCCAAAGGCAAAAAGGGAAAACTGGCATCCATGCAGCTAGGATGAGGGCCTTAAGGCATACACCCACAGTAATACATCTACTTCAAACAGGGCGACACCTGCTCCAACAGGACCATACCTTCTTATAGTGTGACTAGCTTGGCCAAGCAAATACAAACCATAAAACTGCTTATAAAAAAACAAAAAACAAAAAAAATCCCCCAAACCAAAAAACATCACTTTACAAAGTAACAGATTTCCTTGTGACATTTCATAATACTGGATTTGGATAATTCTCCTCAGGGCTCAAACCTCCTTCTATCTTCCTACATTCCATCTCCACAGTACCGTTCTCCCTGCAGCCTCCTCCCTCCCTTCCACTTTCTGATCACTCATGTTCAATTACTCTCCCCACTACCACTCTGCTCTTATAAGAGCATTGCATCTTTTCTTTTGAGAGATGAAGATGGACTTATTCTCATTTCTGTTGACTTGTAAGGCAGACTCTCCAGCTAATGCTCGCTTTTATATTAAGGGACAAGGGGGTCCAGAGAGCAAACTCTCCATGTCTGAGAAAACAGATGGTAGGTGACTCAGAGGCAGATACTAGGAAGAAAAGGCAGGAAGTCAGAAAGGAATTGAATGGTTTTTCTACAGCTAAGCTGAGATCACATCCATCTGCAAAAAATTTCAACAAAATTCACTTTCCTATAGGGGATTGATGGTGATTTTCTCCTTGTGAATTACATTCATTACCTTTTCTACTCTTCCGACTAGATATCTGGCAAGAAGCAACTAGTGGGAGGAGGGATGGATTTTGTTTCTCAGGTCAAAGGGTAAGGAAGCATGGTGGCAGCAGGGTAAGGTAGTGGATGATGCTATGTCCAGCAGCCAGGAATGATAGAACAGATAAAAATTGGGGCCAAGGCTATAAAAACTGAAAGCACATGCTGGCCAAGTGGCACAGCAGATAAAGTTTTTGCCAGTAAACCTGTGAACCTGAGTTCATTCCCAAAGTCCCTCAAGTGTCCATCAATGACAGGGATTTGCAATTTCATCCCTTTGTCTGTACAGCAGCCTTTCAAAGTGTGAGTGATTGATCAAGGATGTAGACTCTCATCACTTGTCCCCCAGTCTGTCTTCATTGCTAGCTACCAAGCTGGAAACCTTGTAGTCCACCCTTCATATATCTCCTCATTCTGGGTCCAAAATATAAGCAACACAGGAAACTTCATTTCTACCAAACCTCCTAATTTTGTCAGTAGTCTACTATGAATTCAGAGTTGTAGTTCTCTTGCCCAATATCTGGCCTTTCCTTAAAACGTTTGCACAGCAAGAATATTCTTTCTTTCTTCTTCTTTCTTTCTCCCTTCCTTTCTTCTTTCAGTTCTTTCTTTTTCTGACTAATTTCAAGTCAGCCTAGTGCTTCCTTCAAAAACACTAATTACAACAGAGCAACTAATATACTGTTAAGTAAAATGGTGCTTATGGGGACTACAGCACAGATGGCTCCCTGTCGAAACAGCATAGCATGTGAAAAGGATGAAATCTTAAAGGATTATGGGAAGAGTATCTGGAATTCACGGGCATTTTATATTTCTTCCCCCAGTTGAGAAATGAAAGCTACACCATTTCTTCCTTTCTTGAAAAGCACCATTTAGTCGCTGCTCTTCTTTCTCATATACCCTCTGAATATCAGGGAACAAACCTGAGAGTCTACCTCACAACAGTCAGATGTGTAAAATCAAAATCTCAGGTGACAGCAGATGCTGGTGAGGATGTGGAGAAACAGGAACACTCCTCCACTGTTAATGGGGTTTTAAGCTGGTACAACTACTTGGGAAACCAGTCTGTCAGTTCCTCAGAAAATTAGATATAGCACTCCCTGAATACCAAGATTTTCTATCTCTGGGTATAAACCCAAAAAGATGCTCCAACATATAACAAGGATCCATGCTCCATTATGTTCATAGCAGCCTTATTTATAATAGCCAGAATCTGGAAAGAACCCAGATGTCCTTCAACAGAGGAATGGATACAGAAAACATGTTACATTTGCACAATGGAGTACTACTCAGCTTTTCAAAACAATGACTTTATGAAATTCTTAGGCAAATGGAAGGAAGTAGAAAATATCATTCTGAGTGAGATAACCCAGTCACAAAAGAACACAAATGGTATGTACTTGCTGATAAGTGGATATTAGCCCAAAAGCTCAGAATACCCAAGAAAAATTAATAAACCATATGAAGCTCAAGAAGAAGGTAGACCAAAATGTGGATGATTTATTTATTTATTTTTTTAGATGGGGGAACAAAATACTCATGGGAAGAAATACAGGGACAAAGAGTGGAGCACAGTCTGAAGTAAAGGCCATCCAGAGACTGATCCACCTGGGAATCCATTCCATATGCAGCCACCCAATTCAGTTTTTACTGTTGATGCCAAGAAGTGCTTGCTGACAGGAACCTGATATGGATGTCTTCTGAGAGGTTGTGCCAGAGCCATACTGATACAGATGAGGATGCTTGCAGCTAACCATCAGACTCTGTACAGTGACCACAATCAATGGTGGAGTTAGAGGAAGGACTGAAGGTGCTGAAGGGGTTGGCCAACCCCATGGGAAGAACAACAATATCAACCAACCAACCCCCCCCCCACCCACACACAGGTCCCAGTGACTAAACTACCAACCAAAGAGTAGACATGGAGGGACCCATGGCTCCAGCCACATGTGTAGCAGAGTGTGGCACTGTCTGGCATCAAAAAAGTCCTTGGTCTGGTAAAGGCCTGATGCCCAAGTGTATGGGAAGGCCAGGTCAGGTAGGTGAGAGGGAGTGGATGGGTTGGGGCTTACTCTCATTAGAAGAAGGGGAGGGGAAATGGGATAGGGTGATTCTAGAGAACATACTGGGAAAGTGAATAACATTTGTATTGTAAGTAAGTAACCTGAGGACTCAACTATACCCCTACTGGGTATATACCCAAAAGATGCTCCAACATCTAACAAGAACACATGCTCCACCATGTTCATAGCAGCCTTATTTATAATAGCCAGAGGCTGGAAAGAACATAGATGTCCTTCAACAGAGGAAGGGATACAGAAATTGTGGTACAGTTATACAATAGAGTACTACTCAGGTATTAAAAACAATGAGTTCATGAAATTTTAAGGCAAATGGATGGAACTTGAAGCTATCATCCTGAGTGAGATAACCCAGTCACAAAAGAACACTCATGGTATGCACTCACTTATAAGTGGATACTAGCCCCAAAGCTTGGAATACCCAAGAAACAACTCACACAACTCTTCCTCAAAGAGAAGGAATACCAAAAAGTGGATGTCTCAGTCTTTCTTAGAAGGGAGAACAAAATACAGGAGGAAATATAGGAACAAAAAAGAGGAGCAGGGATTGAAGAAAATATCATCCAGAGACTGCCTCAACAGGGAATCGACCCCATATGCACCCAATAAACCCAAGCACTATTGCTGATGCCAAGTAGTGCTTACTGGCAGGAATCTGATATGGATGCCTCCTCAGAGACTCTGCATAAACCATACTGATACAGAGGAGGATGCTTGCAACTAACCATCAGCCTGGATACGAGGACCCCAATGAAGGAGTTTGAGGAAGGACTGAAGGAGTTGAAGGGGATTGCAACCCCATGGGAAGAACAACAATATCAACCAACCCCCCCACAGGTCCCAGTGACTAAACAACCAACCAAAGAGTACACATGGAGGGACCCATGGCTCTAGTTGCATATGAAGCAGAGGATAGCATTGTCTGGCATCAATGGGAGAAGAGGCCTTTGGTCCAGTGAAGGCTCATTTTCCCAGTGTACGGGAATGCCAAGGTACTAAGGTGAGACAAGGAGGTTGGGAGAAGTTGCACCCTCATGGAGGCAATAGGATGTGGAGGGGGGAAGGGATTGGAGGAAGGGGATAATATCTGAAATGTAAATGCAGAGAATATCTAATAAAATAGAGTATAAATAAAAAAAGAAATGTAAGTAAATAAATTATTTAATAAAAAAGGGAAAAAATCAGGAAACATTGGAGGCTTATCTTTCATATACTTTTTTGTCTACCCTACTATTTTCCATTTCATATTCATTGAGAATGACCAGTTGTTTTCTTCTTGTTGCTTTCCATTGAGATTGAGACAATGCAAGGTTGTGTTTGTATGTTTATAAAAATAAAAAGTTGAGATGGTGAGAAATATAAACACTATTCCCCCTCATGAAGGAGAGGTACCAAGTGAAATGTCTTAATTAGGGTTTCTATTGCTGTGAAGAGACACACACTACTGACTGTGTGTGTGTGTGTGTGTGTGTGTGTGTGTGTGTGTGTGTGTGTGCCAGCCTGCCTTCTTGCTTATCTGTCTGTCTCTGTTAGTATTTTTGTCTATGTCTGTGTTTGCAAGCATGGTCTCTGTGTAGCCTAGGCTGTCTGGGACCTCGTTATATAGACCACACTGTTCTCAAACTTTCTTATAAAGGAAGATATTTAATTAGGACTGGTTCACAGTTTTAGAGTTTTAATCCATTATTGTCATGGTGGGATGTATGGCAGTGTGCAAGGTGACATGGTGCTGGAGACAAGGAGCTGAAAACTCTACATCTTAATCCACAGGCAGCAGGAGACTGTGGGCTATGCCTGCCATAGTTTGGGCATAGACGACATTAAAGCTTGTCTTGACAGTGATATACGTCCTCCAACAAGGCCAAACCTACTCCAACAAGCCATACTTCCTGTCTTAGTTAGGGTTTTATTGCTGTGAACAGACACCATGACCAAGGCAAGTCTTATAAATGACAACACTTAATTGGGGCTGGCTTACAGGTTCAGAGGTTCAGTCCATCATCATCAAGGTGAGAGCATGGCAGCATCCAAGCAGGCGTGGTTCAGGAGGAGCTGAGAGTTCTACATCTTCATCCAAAGTAAGCCAAGGACAGACTAAGCATCCTCAGGCAGCTAGGAGGAGGGTCTCCAAGCCTACCCCCAGAGTGGCACACTTCCTCCAACAAGACCACACCTTATAATAGTGCCACTCCCTGGGCCAAGCATATGCAAACTATCACACTTCCCAATAGTAACAGTCTCTATGGACCAAGTATTCAAATAGATGATGGGTCTAGGGGAGCTATTCCTATAGAGGTGAGCCTTTTATTCAGATTCTTTGTTCTTGGAATAAAGACTCTGAGATTGAATTATTTCTGAATAAGCTTAGGCCAGAAGCTTTGGCTTGATCCTCAACTAGCTAATAACTTAATTATCCATTTGTTCTATTCTAAGCCAAGCCAAGTGTTTGAATACCTCTCCTTATTTTCATACAAATTTTCCCTTTAGTGCTTGGGGCAAATCTCCCAGTCATGATGATTTTCCAGAATGCTATTTCTCCCTGCCAGATGCCACACCTCTCAATCTGCCTCAGCTCATTGACCATAGGCTTTTTATTGATATGTAAGGTTTGTGTACACCACATAAGAGATTCTATCTATACTGTCCTATTCAAATCACCACAAACATATACCTTTTTTATTTCAAAGCTTCTATTCATATAGTCCCATATCTATGACTAACTTCAAACACTCTAAACGTTCTTGAAGTGGAAATTTCGAGTTCTTTGGAAAAGTAGTTAATCCAAATGATGTGTTGCTGGGACACACAGGTGAAAGAATATCTTGCTAAAGCAAACACATGAAAAATTGTTTTCCTGAAGCAAACATAGGTGAAAGGACGTTTTGATAAAGCAAATAAATGAAAGGACCGGGGATGAAGGAGTACAAATATGACCCCACAGACAGTGGGAGACAGACACTGAGTTTTGGTTTGGTTTCTTCTGCCTTACTACTCTTTGCTTAAGTCATACATGTATTGGTTTACCTTATACAGTGCTGTTGAGCTCAACTTGTTATAACTCTGACATTGGAAGAAATATGCTCAAGAACTATTCATGAGATTACTGGGGAAGTTGCTGTTTCCTTGGCCTTGTTCCAGGCTGGATGGCAAGTCTGGCAGGTTTCTAAGGATTGAACCACAGCTGCCTGGTGTCTTCTTGCTAAAAGGTTCGTGCCTGGCATCTTCACCTGCTGAATCGTATTTGGTGTTTGTTATATGACAGAGCTTCTGCCCAAGAAGGTCGAGCTTACCCCCAAAGAATTATTGCCAAACAGGTCCACTTCCCCCACATACTAAATAAATTTTCTTTTCCACTATCTCTGCGGGGTGGTGGCTAGAAGAGAGGGTGAACCCTTATTAAAATGAGGATGCAAAAATTTGTGCCTACATGTTCTTATTACCATCATTAGGGTTATTAATCCTGATTACAAATCTCTACCAGATGGCGTCTGAGTGAGTACAGATATTCAGTATGGGTCATAGAGTTGAAAGAAAAATCATCAAACTTTAAATTCTTAACAGAATTCTCCTTCCAACAGCCTGGGAATGAAGGGAAATCAAATAAAAGTATACAAGCACTGTTTCTGTAGTAATACTTGGTATGGTGTTGGAAACCAGGAGCTGATACAGAGATGGTACAGGGTCAAAAATCTTATCTAGAGCCTAGTCAAATCTGAAGTATCTCTTATTTTGGATGGGTGGTCTGATATACATGGGGTCCTGGGAAGCCAAGGAGAAGTACAAAGATAGGAGCCATGGTAAGAATTCGTAGCCTGGCTACTATGGACAGACCTAGTAATCATGGGAGTCCTATAAGCCAAAGAATATCTGGTAAACATGGGAGGCCTAATACACACAGGAAACCTAGTTAACATGGAAAGAGAAGTGAAGATGGTTGGTTTGATAAACATCAGAGTCCTGGTAACCCTGAGATGCTTGAAAATCATAGGAGATTGAGAATCCTGGAAAGTATGAGGAGGTCTAGTAAGCATGAGAGGCCTGGAAATGATCCATATCTTATAAGCCTGATAGGCTTAGAATCTTTGAAGACCCGATAATCATCAGACATGGCAGGCAGTGTGGGTGTATATTTTTTAAAGCCTGCTTTTTTAAGAGTTTAATCTCCCCTCTAGGCTATCACCCACCAGAGGTAGTGAAAATGAAATGTTATTAGGATACACAAGTGGGATGGTTTAGAAATAGTTCTTTGGGAGTGATTCCAATCTTTTTTTCCCCTCAGTCCAGTCCTGTAGCAAACACCAAACATGAATCAGCAGCTATAGTCCAGTCTACTTTGCAAACACCACACACAAATAAGCAAAGGCAGTTCAATCCAGAGGAAATCACAAGGCTTGCCAATCAGCCTGAAGCTGCAGGAATCTCACAAGTTCTTTGGCAAGTTTCTCTCTATGAAGTCACCACAAATGAAGCTCAGCAACTCAATGTAAGGTGAACAAATACATGTATGTCATCTGCAAAGATTAGCAAGGCAGTGCAAAGTGAACCAATGCCAGAGATTCTTCCCATTGTCTGTGAAGTCATATGTATTTTCCTTTTACACATCATGTGTCCTTTCATGTTTGCTATAGCAAAACATCCTTTCACCCATGTGTCCCACTAAAACATCATTTGACATAATTGGCTTCCTAAAAACCTGTATTCTACTTCATATGCTCCTTTCTAATTAAGATTTGTCCTTTTCTCTAACATTAACAGCATACAGATAATAGAAATAATTATAAGAACCCCTTATATTTAAAATAAATGGCTTACGTACAATATAAACAAACGAGTCTAACAAAACAATCGTAAATTTTTGTCAATATACATTAAACAAAAGCCTTAAAATTCTATCAATATACAACAATTCAAACACAACTTTAAATTTCTATTAATATACATTAATTAAACAAGACAACTTTAAATTTTTATTGGTACATAATAATTTAAACAAAACTACTTCAACTTTTTATTAATTCCTGATCATAACCAATGACAACCTAATGAAAACAACTATAACACATCAAATGGCCAAACCTATGCACTACAACTTAAGGAACCTGGATGATAGTCTTATAATTGCTTCCTACTAACTGTCCCCCTCCAGGTCACCACCTCCCACAATCCTTCCCTCATCTCACTCCATATCTCCTCTGAGTGGATGGGGGCCTTTAGTTATCCTCCTTCCTTGGCACATCTTGTCTCTGTGAGCCTAGGTGCACATTCTCCCAATGAGACCAGAGAGGGCAGCCCAGATAGAAGAACATGTCTCACCTACAGGCAAAAGCTTTTGGGATAGCCCCCTGCTCCAGTTGTTCAGGACCCACATGTAGACAAAGACACACATCTGCAACATATGTGGAGGGAGGCCTAGGTCCAGCCTGTGTATGTTCTTTGGTTGTTGCTTCAGTCTCTGAGAGCTCCAAGGGTCCAGGTAGGTTGACTCTTTTGGTCTCTAATGTTTTTCTGGGCACACTGGTGAAAGGATGTTTTGCTATAACAAACATATGAAAAGATGTGTGATGTTTAGAAAGAATATAACTATGACCCCACAGACAATAGGAGCTCAAGCATTGGTTTGTCTTGCTCAGTCATCCTAGTTTTCACTTATGACTTGCCTATATTGGTTCACCTTACAATGTGTTGCTGAGCTTGGCTTGTAGTCACGTCATATAGAAAAACTCACCAAAGAACTTTTTGTGAGGTTCCTATAGCCTTTTACCACTTCATCAGACACAGGCTGGTTGGAAAGCCTCACAGTTTCTTCTGGATTGAACTGCGCTTGCTGTTTTATGTGTGGTTTCTGCCCAGTGGCCTGGAGTGCAGCTGCTATTCAGTGTTTGGTGTTTTTAAGTAGACTGGACTGAGAAAATTAAAATTGGACTCACCCCAAAGAACTATTTCTAAACAGATTCACTTCCCCCTGTATCCTAATAATCTTTTTTTTCTACTACCTCTGGTGGTCTAGAAGAGAAATTGAACCCTTATTAAATTAGGTTGTGAAATAATAAGACTACAGATGGTGCCCAACATGGCTTAGGCGTAATGGGTAACTCTACTTTTAATGTGGTAGAGGAAATGTCAGATTATGAGAGGTTAGCAATGTTGCTTAAGGCAGTTGGTAAAATGGCAGCTACTACCACTGGGTGGTCTCCTACTGTGCTCTTGGAGAGGGTTTTCTGGTTTTGCTTCATAGTGTTCACGTATACCATTTGGAAAAGATTGGGGGCAAAGATAACAATCAGAAGGTTCACTCAATTCACTTATATTAAAAAGGATTGCAGAGTTGGCTGTGCAAGTATAGAATTTTCAAGTAGAGGTAGAAATACTTGGGAAGCAAAAAGATCCAGTGGAAGGAGGGCAGCAAAGTTCAAGCTTGGTTAATGAGACCAGGGATGTTCTGCTCGATGAAAAAGGGAGCAAACTAGGCTTAAAAGTAAATTGCTGTCTCTTCTTGCTCCAAGTACTTTCACTTCCAGGTGCCCAAAGCACCTCAGCGAGATAAGGGGCTGGAATGAGCAGGAGGTGCCACAGGGACAACAAATTAATGTACAACCATGTGCACCACCAAAGGATTTGCTTGGAACTACACAGGTACCTTCAGCCTTCCCGGTCTTTGTGCAGCAGATGCCTGCTAATGATGGTAGACAGGCTGACTGTAGGCCTGGCAACTGATAGATTTGCTAAATTTAAATAATTTAAAGAGGTGGTGGTATTGTATGTATTGCATTGTCTATTTATTAATGAAATATTAAGTATTTGGCTACTGAGAAAATAGTTCTCCCCCAATATTGGAAAAGATTGCTGTCAGCTGTTCTAGAAGCTGGTCAACATTAACAATTGTCCCGGTGAAGGCATGAAGCCACTAAATAGAACAATGTATTTAGCAAGGGGAATAAATGCTACAAAAGACCAAATGGTTGGGGAAAGATGTTGTGCTAATGTACAAGAACAAATCTGATGAGTTAATAACATGATATCATATTGCAACTTTAAGAGTTTGGGATATGAATTAGTAACCTGAGAAACAATCTACCTTATTTACTAGGGTAATACAAGGTTCTGCAGAAGCATTCACACACTTCTTATAAAGATTGGGTTCAACTATAAATAGAGCCATACCAGAACCTGAAACCAGACAGTCATTGGTAGCAATTTTGGCCTTTGAGAATGCAAACAATAAATGTAAGAGAGGAATCAGACCATTGAAAGTATGAGGAGCCCATATAGATGAATGTATAATGAAGATGACTGGCATTGGTTATCAGAGGGATAATGCCAAAATCATAGGGCAAATCATAGACAGAAATATCAGGAATCAAAATGCTTGTCAATTTTTGAACTGTGGTGAATCTGGTTATTTCCAAAGAAATTATAAGGCTAAGAGATTCAGAGCACAAAATAGCAGGTTCATTGACTCTAGAAACCATGGTAATCATCGAAGAGAATAAGCAGGGCCAAGGAAGTCCTAGTGAATGTGGTAGACCTAGTAAGCGTAGGGGTCCTGCATACCATGGAATACCTAATAAGGGTGGAAGGTCTGGAAAGTTTAGGAGGCCTAATAAGTATTTGTAGGCTGGCAAGCATGGAGAGTCCCATCAAGGATGGGAGTCATAAAATCAAAGACCTGGAAATCTTGGGCAGCATAGTTAGAATATATTGTCTGAAAAACACTGGAGTCTTGGTAAGCCTGGCAGGCCTGGAAAACTTAGTACAGGTAAGAATGAGAAGCCTCCAATCATGGGGAGAGCTAGTAAACATTGGTTTCCTAAAAACCAAAGGTGCCCTGGGAAGCATGGGGGGGGGCCTGCAAACATGGGAGGCCTGGTTAGCCTTGGAGACCTGAAAAGCTCAGGAGTACTGATGAGGATGAGAAGCCTCTATGCATGGGGAGGCCTAATAAACATCAATGTCCTAGAACCCAAGGAAGACCTGGAAAGCATGGGAGGCCTTTTAAGATTGCCAGGTCCCATAGACATGGGAGGCCTGGTAATCCTGTGAGGCCTAGAAAAGCTTAGGAAGTCTGATATGCATTAGTATCCTGGGAATCATGTGCGGGGCTAGTAAGCATGGGAGACCCAGAACCAAAGGATGTCCTGGAAAGCATAGAAAGAAAGAAGGAGAGGTCTGATAAACAGGCAGGCCTAGTATGCTTAGGAGGCCCTGAAATCTTAGGAGTCCTGATAACAACGAGAGGCCTCCAAACATGGGGAGGCTTATAAAATATAGGAGTCTTAGAACCCAAGTAAGACCATTAGAAAGAATGGGAGGTCTAATAAACATGAGAACTGGTAAACAAGTCTGAGCAGCCTGGAAAGCTTTGGAGTTCCTATAAGCATGAGAAATCTGTCAAGTTTGGGGAGGTCTAGTAAGCCTGGGAGACCTAGAATGCATGGAAGACCTGGAACTGGAGTGACTAGTAAGGATTCGAGGTCTGGTAAACAAGGGGTGGGGGGGGGGGCTGGTAAGCACAAGATGTATGGGAAACATTGGAAAGCTTTTATGCATAAGGCTCCTAGATGGTATATTAGTTCCAGTATACATGAGAAGCCTGCTTAATATTAGCTTAGTATACATGGAAGGTCTTGTAACCAGATTTGGTTTATGGAGATAGGTGGGTGGTTCCAACAAAACCACACCACTCAACAGGTCTCATGTGGGAGGTTTATTAAGAGAAAGTGGGACAGAGGCTGTCTCTGGGATAAGGAAGGGAAGAAAGAGATGGGGGAAAGGATAACACGGCTATTTATTGGGTCTGTTCTGTATGTTCAAGAAGACATGCAACAGGGGAAACAATGGGTTTGTCGCCTCTGGGAAGCTAATGATGACATGTTGCATTGTTACTGATCCCTGTGAGGTGGCTCTGAATATTTTTTCAGCTCTTTGCAAAGTCAGCCATCCATGGATTTTCCTGATTGCTAACATTCCTCTTTTTCTTGTGATAAAGAGGACAAATTTTAAAGGGTAGTGATGGTGAGGCAATGTTATGGGCCTCAGACTTTTTAAACTGCTTTCTGCTATCCAGAGACATTGTCAGTTTTAGGGTGCAGTTGATCCTCACCGTCAGGACACATTTGATAATTGTTGGCACCAGGCTCCTCTGTGGGCAGCAGTTGGTAATCCTGTAAAAGGAACTAACTGTTTAGTTAGAAATGTTTTGGATATGTCATTGGAGGAATGTGGGGAAGAAGTTGATGACACAAGCTGCAAGTAATAAAAGAAGAAAAAAGAAAAGAAAAAATGACGAGAAGGGGGGTCAGAAAAAGCAATATCTATTTCCATACAGGGTTTTCAAAGGCCCAGAGATCAGAAGCATTGAACTGTTCCTTACATTTTTGGAGATCTCTTTGGAGCTGTTGGGTTTTGTTCTTTAATATACCTAAATAGTTAATGTAGAAGTAGCTTTCTTCTTTGAGAAAAAAGCAGAAGCCACACTCTTTAACTATTAAGATAGGATCTTTGTTGCTAGGGAACTGATCTGTCCTTGGAGAGTAAATATCGTTTGGGCCACCTATTGAAGACCTTGGGTAAACTGGAAAGCGGACTGAGGGTATGAGGTAGGGGGGTGGCTAGTCCTGCTGCTGCTGAAGCAACACCTGTGGTTATTAATGCAACAGCCAGAAGAGGTAGGATTTGAATTGCCCTTTTTTTTTATGCCAGGTGGCTATTGAATTGGTAGGGGCTTCTCTCCATTGATTAGCCCTAACTTAGGGAAAAGAAACACCAGTGTACAAACTCCTGGCCCACTGGCACTGAAACGACCATACAACTGAGTGCCACAAACAATTGATGTGTTCTGGACAGTAGAACACTGTGGTAGAAGTGAGGTATCAAGAGTTATGTTTTTCATACTGTCTAGGAAACTTAATGTTCCCACATAACATGCCTCAGATGACTTAAAACAGTCTTCCATTTCAAAGAGGGTGATATTGCAAAGGCAAGGGGTTGAGAGAGCACCAAGGTCAGGGTAGTTGGTGAAAAGAGAAGCAAGGCTATTTGACAGAGTCACTGGAGAAACTGTAAGTGGCAATTGTGAGCCAGTTCCAAATGATACATACCAACAACGATCTCCAAAAGCAGCCAGATTGGGTGACATTAAAGAGCTGATAGGCCACCGTCTGAGTCTGAACCAGAAGGGGAAATGACAGGTTAGAACTATTTAGCAGAAAGTATGTCAAAAAAGTAATGACCTTGGAGAGGTGTTTAATTGATTCTACTATTTCTTCTATCTCTGGGGTTGTATAATTGGACCGTATTTTCTCTGGATATGAATCACACTTATTGGGAACCCTAATTAGTGTGGTAGAATTTACCAACAATAACCCTTTCCCATCTGGTAGTCCATGGGTCCTGGATACAGAAGAAGATAACTGCTCCATCTACGCTTAGAGTTATCATTATCACACAGCCCTCCTTACCCAAATCCTGCCCTGATAGGGCTGGTCTCCCAGGAGTGGTCTCACTCCTAAGATCACAGGCTCACAAGCACACAGGAAGGACAAGCTTCAGTCAGAGACAACAATACCTACTCATACTAGAGATAACCAGATGGCAAGAGACAAGCACAAGAACCAAAGCAACAGAAGCCAAGGTATCATCAGGATCCAGTTCTCCCAATACAATAAGTCCTAGATACCCCAACACACCAGAAAAGCAAGATTTAGATTAAAAATCACAACTAATGATGATGATAGAGGACTTTAAGAAGAACATAAATAACTCCCTTAAAGAAATACAGGAGAACACAGGTAAACAAGTAGAAGCCCTTAAAGAGAAAACAGAAAAAAAAACCCATAAAGAACTACAGGAAAACACAACCAAAAGGTGAAGTAATTGAACAAAATCATCACGGATCTAAAAATTGAACTAGAAACAATAAAGAAATCACAAAAAAGAGACAACCCTGGAGGTAGAAATCCTAGGAAAGAGATTAGGAGTCTCTAATACAAGCATCACCAACAGAATATAAGAGAAGAGAGAATCTCAGAGGCAGAAGATACCATAGAAAACATTGATACAATAGGCAAAGAAAATGCAAAATGCAAACACCTCCTAACCCAAAACATCCAGGAAATATAGGGCACAATGAGAGACCAAACATAAGGATAATAGGTATAGAAGAGAATGAAGATTCACAACATAAAGGGCCAGTAAATATCTTCAACAAAATTACAGAAGAAAACATTACTAACCTACAGAAAGAGATGCCCATGAACATATAAGAAGCCTACAGAACTCCAAATAGACTAGACCAGAAAAGAAATTCCTCCTGTCTCATAATAGTCAAAATACCAAATACACAGAACAAAGAAAGAATATTAAAAGCAGTAAGGGGAAAAGGTCAAGTAATATATAAAGGCAGACCTATCAGAAATACAACAGACTTCTCAACAGAGACTATTAAAGCCAGAAGATCCAGGGCAACAGACCCTAAGAGAATAAAAATGCCAGCCCAGGCAACTATATCCAGCAAAACTGCCAATTACTATAGAGAGAGAAACCAAGATATTTCATGATAATACAAATTTTATAGCATCTTTCTGCAAATCCTGCCCTACAAAGAAAAATAGATGGGAAACTCCAACACAAGCAGAAAAACTACATCCTAACAAAAGCAAGAAAGTAATCTTCTTTCAACAACCCCAAAAGAAGATAGCCATACAAATATAATTCCACCTCTAACAACAAAAATAACAGGAAACAATAATCCTTCATTCCTATAGTGGCTATTCCTGGTTGTCAACCTGACTATATCGGGAATTAATCACAATCCAAAATTGGGAGGCTTACCTTCAATCCTGATCTTGAGGCATAAAAGATATGAATCTTATGACACTAAGGCAAGGAGATCTCTGAGCTCAAGGTCATCTGGGACAAAGTAAGTCTCAGATCCAGGTGTGGTGGTACACACCTTTAATCTGGGACACACCTTCATTTGGAGACCTACATAAGGATATTGGAAGAAGGAAGGCTGGCTCTCTTCACCTGCTTGACTTATGGTACTGAGCATCTGCTAGATCCTAGGACTTATACTCACAGCTGCTGCCAACCATTGTTGGGGAGTTGGACTACAGACTGTAAGTCACCAACAAATACCTTACTATATAGAGACTACCATAAGCTCTGTGACTCTAGAGAACCCTGACCAATACAGAAATTGGTACTAGGAGGGGGTATTCTTATGATAACCTGATTATGTTTTGGGGAAAACTGTGGAAGCACTTTGGAACTTTGATCCAGAAGAGACATTGGAAGATTAAGAGCTCTGTGGGATATTCTGTAGGATATTGAAAGATAATGTTGAGTTCAGTTCAGAAGATGGTGGCCTGGCTTGTGATTTTTCAGAGGGAAGATTAAAGACTCTTATCAGGGATGTTGCTATTTTGATTGTGAAGATTCTGTGGTTTTGGTTAGCTGGTCCTGATGAATCAGCTATGATTAACAAGACACCAGAACTACTAAAGCAAACCTTTGCATTATTGGAACTATTGATGTTGGTCAACTGGAGCTAAAAAATTAGTGATGATTAAGAAGAGACCAGCATTATTGAGGTGAAATCTTCTGAGAAGTGTTTTCTGAAAGCACAAAGAAGCTATGCTCCAGAGATAGCTAAGGTTCTACCTTGTGCTGTGGCTGGACTTGATAATGTGTAAGAGCCACCCAGGTAGTACTGGTTTTCAAAAAATGAAGGGGTCATGGAGAGCAGCTGAGGCTTGGCACTGTGTGAGATTATGGAAGGCCATTGGCAAAGGTGCAGCCTCAGTTGCAATTGGTGCCCCAGGAGTGACAGCAGTGTTTTGGAGATACCAGTACCATGAGATGACCACCAAGAACAGCAGCGGCAGTGGAGAACAGGCAGCTGGAGCCTAGAAGACAAGGTGTGTGCTACAAAGGGCAGAGCTGGAGAAGTGACCCAAGCCCTTGGAGAACCCAGAAATTTCTGAGTAGATCCAAGAATTGGATGATTAGAGTTTGCTTTTGCTTTTGGTTATGACTGTTCCCTGTTATTTTTCCCTCTTGAGGGAAGAAGTGGAGCCCACAGTTAAGAGACTTTGAATTGAAAAAAGACTTTAAATTTAAAAGAGATTGAATTTTGTAAAGGAACTGAAATTTTAATATGTGAGGTTTTGTAGACTCTGGGAGTCTTAAGGTTATTTAGATCTTGGGGATGAATAAGAAAGTAAGGATTGAGGCTTAATAGTGTTGTGTTTGTGTGTTAAGTTGATAAGGGGTCAATTGTACTGTCTGCTTTTGTGTCAAGTTGACACAAGCTGGAGTTATCACAGAGAGAAAGGAGCCTCAGTTGAGAAAATGCCTCCATGAGATCCAGCTGTAAGGCATTTTCATACCTAGTGATCAAGGGGTTGGCAGCCCATAGTGGGTGGTTCCATCCCTGGGCTGGTAGACCTGGGTTTTACAAGAAAGCAGGCTGAGCAATCAAGGAGAAACAAGCCAGTAAACAACATCCCTCCATGGCCTCTGCACCAGCTCCTGCCTTCTGCTTGAGTTCCAGTTCTGACTTCCTTTGGTGATGAACAGCAATGTAGAAGTGTAAGCTGAATACACCCTTTGCTCAGCAACTTGCTTCTTGGTGATGATGTTTGTGCTGGAATAGAAAACCTGACTAAGACAATCCCTAATATCTCTAAAATCAGTTGACTCAATTCCCCCAATAAAAAGATATAGACTAACAGACTGGATACATAAACAGAGCCAAGTATTTTGCTGCATACAGGAAACTCATCTCAGTGACACATACTGAGACTACCTCAGAGTAAAAGTCTGGAAAATATTTTCCAAGCAAATGCTCTCAAGAAATAAGCTGGAGTAGTCATTCTAATATCAAATAAAACGAATTTTCAAGCGAAGGTTATCACAAAGGGAAGAACACTTCATACCCACCAAAAGAAATAACTTACCAGGATGAACTCTCAATTCTAAACACCTATGCTTCAAGTACAAGGGCACCCCCATTCATAAAAAAAGCTTTACCAAAGCTCAAAGCATACACTGCATCACATACAAAAATAATGGGAGACTTCAATACCCTATTCTCATAAATGGACAGATCATGGAAACAGAAACTGAGCAGAGCTACAGTGAAACTGGCAAAAGTTATGAATTGAATGGATTTAACAGACATCTATAGAACATTTCCTCCTAAAACAAAAGAATATACCTTCTCAACACCTCATGGTATCATATCCAACATTGACTATATAATCAGTCACAAAACAGGCCTAGACAGATACAAGAAAATTGAAATAATACCATGCATCCTATTAGATCACCATGGACTAAGGCTGGTCTTCAATAAAAACCAAACAAACAAACAAACAAAAAAATCCACAAAAACCCAGTAAGCCCACATAAACGTGGAAGAAGAACAAACTCAATAATTTTGGTCAAGGAAAAAAGAAAGAAAGAAATTCAAGACTCTATAGAATTTAGTGAAAATGAAGGCACACCATTCCCAAAATTATGGGACACATTGAAAGCAGTGCTGAGTACAACTCATAGCTCTGAGTGCCTCCAAAAAACCTGGAGAGAACATATACTAACAGCTTGACAGCACAGCTGAAAAGTCTAGAACAAGAAGAAGCAGATATACCCAAGAGGAGTAGATGGCAGGAAATAATCAAACTCAGAGCTAAAATTAACCAAGGAGGACTAAAAAGAAAAATACAAAGATCAACAAAACCAGGAGCTGGTTATTTGAGAAAATGAACAAGATCTATAAACTCTTAGCCAGACTAACCAGAGGAAACATAGACAGTATCCAAATTAACAAAATCAGAAATGAAGAAAGGAGGCATAACAACAGAAACTGAAGAAATTCCAAAAATCATCATATCTTACAACAAAACTGGAAAATCTAGAAGAAATGGACAACTTTCTAGATAGATACCAGGTACCAAAGTTAAATCAGGATCAGATAAACCATATAAACAGCCCTATAGCCCCTAAAGTAATAGAAGCAGTTATCAAAAGCCTCCCAACCAAAAAAAGCCCAGGACCAGATGGGTTCAGTGCAGAATTTTACCAGACATTTATAAAAGGTCTAGTAGCTATACTCTTCAAATATTCCACAAAATAGAAACAGAAGGAACATTTACCAATTCATTTTCTGAAGCCACAATTAGATTCATACTTAAACCACACAAAGACCCAACAAAGAAAGAAAACTTCAGACAAATTTCCCTTATGAATATTGATGTAAAAATACTCAATAAAATTCTTGAAAACCAAATCCAAACACACATCAAATCTATCATTTATCATGATCAAGTAAGCTTCATCCAAGAGATACGGGGATTGATCAATATACAGAAATCCATCAATATAATCTACTATCTAAACAAACTCAAAGTAAAAAACCTACATGATCATTTCATTAGATGCTGAGAAATCATTTGAAAAAAATCCAACACCCCTTCAAAAGTATTGAAAAGATGAAGAATTCAAGGCTCATGCCTAAACATAGTAAAAGCAATATACAGCAAACCAGTAGTCAACATCAAACTAAATGGTGAGAAACTTGAAACAATTCCACTAAAATCAGGGAGTACACAAGGCTGTCCACTCTCTCCCTACCTATTCAATATAGTACTCAAAGTCCTTGCCAGAGCAATTAGACAACACAAATAAATCAAAGGGATACAAATTAGAAAGGAAAAAGTCAAAATATCCCTATTTGCAGACATATGATTGTGTACTTAAGTGACCCCCAAAATTCCACCAGAGAACACCTACAGCTGATAAACAATTTCAGCAAAGTGGCTGGATATAAAATTAACTCAAACAAATTAGTAGCCTTCATTTACAGAATAAACAGGAATAAACAGAATAAACAAGAAAACCGTACCCTTCACAATAGTTTTAAATAATATAAAATACCTTGGTGTAACTCTAACCAAGCAAGTGAAAGATCTGTATGACAAGAACTTCAAGTCTCTGAAGAAAGAAATTGAAGATCTCAGAAGATGAAAGATCTCCCAGGCTCATGGATTGGCAGGATTAATATAGTATAAATGGCAATCTTGCCAAAAGCAATCTACAGATTCAGTGCAATCCCAATCAAAATTCCAACTCAATTTTTCATAGAGTTAGTGTAGTAGCTATTCATGATTGTCAACTTGACTATATCTGGAATGAATCACAATCAAGAATTGGAAGGCTGATCTGTGACCTGAATCTTGGCATGGAGATCTTGAGGCATAGTGGCTATGAGTCCCAGGACACTAATGCAAGGAGATCTCTGAGTTCAAGGTCATCTAGGACAAAGCAATTCCCAGATCCAGGTGTGGTGGTCTGAACCTTTAATCTGGGACACACAGTCTCTTGGAGACCTAAGGACATTGGAAGAAGGAAGCCCCCCCACTAATCTCTCGTCTGTCTCTGTCTCTCTTTGTCTGTCTCTGTCTCTTTCTCTGTCTCTCTGTCTGTCTCTCTGTTTCTCTCTCTCTCTCTCTCTCTCTCTCTCTCTCTCTCTCTCCCCCCCCCCCCCCCCGCACCTGTTTGCCATGTGGCACTGAGCAACTGCCAGGTCCTTGGATTTCCATTCATAGCTGCTGCTAACCTTGGACTACAAACTGTAAGTCACCAACAAATACTCTTACTATATAGAGACTACTCATAAGTTCTGTGACTCTAGAGAACCCTGACCAATACAGTTAGAAAGAGAAATTTGCAAATTCATTTGTAATACCAAAAAAAAATAACCAGGATAGCAAAAACTAGTCTCAATAATAAAAGATCTTTTGGGGGTAACCATCATTCCTAACCTCAAGCTGTATTACAGAGTAATCATGATAAAAACTGTATGTTATAGGTACAGAGACAGACAGGTAAATCATTGGAACAGAACTGCAGACCCAGAAATGAACCCACACACCTATGGTCACTTGATCTTTGACAAAGAGCTAAAACCATCCAGTGGATTAAAGATAGTATTTTCAACAAATGGTTCTGGGTCATCTAGTGGTCAGCATGTAAAAGAATGCAAATAGAACCATTTTTATTGCCCTGTACAAAGCTTAAATCTAAGTGGATCAAGGACCTCCATGTAAAACAAAATACAGTGAAACTAATAGAAGAAAAAGTGGGGAAAGGCCTTGAACATTTAGGCACAGGGGGATATTTCCTGAACAGAACACCAATGGCTTATACTCTAAGATCAAGAATAGACAAATGGGATATCATAAAGTTGCAAAGCTTCTGTAAGGCAAAGGACACTGTCAATAGGACAACATGGCAACCAACAAATTGGGAAAGATTCATTAAAAATCCTACATCTGATAGATGGCTAATATCCAATCTAAACACAGAACTCAAGAAGTTAGACTCCAGAGAATCAAATAATCCTATTAAAAAATGGGGTACAGAGCTAAACAAAGAATTCTCAGCTAAGGAATATCAAATGACCCAGAAACACCTAAAAAGTATTCAGCATCCTTAGTCATCAGGGAAATGCAAATCAAAACAACCCCGAGATTCCACCTCACACCAATGGTTAAGATTAAAACCTCAGATGACAGTAGATGCTGGCAAGGATGTAGAGAAAGAATAACACTTCTCTATTGTTGGTCAGATTGCAAACTAGTAAAACCACTCTGGAAATCATTCTGGTGTTTCCTCACAAAATCAAACACAGTGCTACCTGAGGACCAAGCTATAGCACTCCTGTGCATATACCCAATAGATGCTCCCACATATAACAAGGGCAGATGTTCCACTATGTTCATAGCAGCCTTATTTATAATAGCCAGAAGTTGGAAAGAACCCAGATTCCGTCAACAGAGGAATGGATACAGAAAATATGGTACATTTACACAATGGAGTACTACTCAGCTCTTAGAAACAATGACTTCATGAAATTCTTAGGCAAATGGATAGAACTAGAAAATATCATCCTGAGTGATGTAACACTGTCACAAAGAATATACATGGTATATACTCACTGATAAGTGGTTCAAAAGCTCAGAATACCCAAGATACATTTCATAGGCCACGTGAAGCTCAAAAAGAAGACCAAAATTTGGATTCTTTAGTACTTCTTAGAAGGGATAACAAAATTCTCAAAGAGGAAATGCAGAGACAAAAGTGGAGAAGAGACTGCTACACCTGGGGATCCATCCAAATGCAGCCACCAAACCCAGTCTCTATTGCTGATGCCAAGATGTACTTGCTATCAGGAGCCGGATATGGATGTCTTCTGAGAGCTTGTGCCAGAGCCATACTGATATAGATGAGGATGCTTACAGCTAACCATTGGACTGAGCATGGGGACTCCAATGGAGGAGTTAAAGAAAGGACTGAGGGATCTGAAGGGGTTTGCAATACCATAGGAAGAACAATATCAACCAACCAGACCCTCCACAGCTCCCAGGGACTAAAACACTTACCAAAGAGTACACATAGAGTGACTCATGGCTCCAGTAGCATTTGTAGCAGAGGATGGAATTGTTAGGCATCAATAGGAGGAGAAGCCCTTGGTCCTGTGAAGGCCCATTTATCAAGTGTAGATGAATGCGAGGGTGATGTGTTAGGTATGGGTGGGTGTGAGGGGAGCATCCTCATAGAAGAATGGGAAGGAGGTTTGGGAGAGGGGGACCAGGGAAGGTGATAACATTTGAAATGTAAATACATAAAGTATCCAATAAAAAATTAAGATAAATGAATGGAACTAGAAAAAAATACCCAATGAGGGAAAAAAAAACAAAACAAAAACAACCAGAAAGATATACACTGCATATTGTCTCTCATATGGGTCCTAGTGTCTGTTTTTTAGGTTGAGTGTTTGATGTAGAGTGTCTGTAGAAGTCACAAAACTAGAAAGGAACCTTTGGAAGTGGGTGTAGAAATTCTGAAGGGAGGGCAGAGCAAAACGCAAATTGCATGAAGGAGGAAAAGGGAATAAATGAGAGGAGAATTTAAGAGGGTTGGTAATGGGAAGGTAGAGAAGAGGGATGGAGGTCTAGGATTACAAATTCTAAGGATGTTTGAAATAGCTGTATGGAAACATAATATTTGTACTTGTACTTGAATCAGACCCAGATTCTATTCCCAGCATCCACATGGGACCACAATGACCATCTGTAACTCCAGTTTCAGGGAATTTGACACCTTTTTCTGACCTCTGTACTCACATGGTACACTGACATACTGGCAGACAAAACATCCATACGCATAAAATGAATAGTTATGTATATATGTAATATGCAATATAATAACATATTTTATACATAAATAATAAACTATCAATAGATAAATGATAGATAGGTAGATACATTCATTCTTTCATTCATTCATTCATTCATTCATCCGTACATACAAACATGATAGTTGAGTACCCCTCCCAGAAACCAGAGTTGCAAATAAAAAGCTCAGTGCATGGATGTGGTACAAATTCCCTTGAATTGTAGGTTAGGAAATTCCCAGATATCCTCACTCAAATCATACAAGCTATTGCTGTTGCTCTTTATCACCCAATAGAACGTAATAGTAAGATCTTTTTGAGAAAAACACCACAGCCTTGATCACAGTACATGGAAAAGTCAATGTGGTAATTGACCCAGAAGCTTACTCCCTGCTGGCTGGCATTGATAGTGCCAGAAGGTGCTATGCTGCCTGCTAGGGAAGAAAAGTCATTAATAGGATTATCCAGCTGTAAACATTGCAAGCTAAAATAAAGACAGGCCTAGAAAGAGGTGCTCACACAGGCAATAGTAGCACGAATATTATGGAGGTTATCAGTCACTTTCTTATTAGGTTTAAGGCTCATTCAGCAGGAGGAAACTTATGCCTGGTACATACACTAAACTATAAAAACTCATGGCTAAGAGATTCATAGGAATTAGAGTCTGTAGAGTACTTCTTCATAAAGGGAATAATTTAAGGCTTTGGAGAACATCATAGGATAGGGGCCAGTACTATTTTAAGAGGCAGAGATGGGGGTGAAACAGTGCCTTCTGAACATGAAAGTATCACTAAATTAGTGAACTCACAGCAGTTGTGGTTGTGTGTACAAGATCAAGCCAGTGAACAGTCCCACAAAGATTGGGGCGGGGCACATAAGCTATGGGTAGCAATATCAAAGGAGCCATTAATGGATGATAAATTGTGGCTGGCTTGGCCTTTGCATTTCTCTTTTGAGAGCATGCAGAGTGCATTTCTCTACCAAAGATGCTGGGACTTAGGAGTGAAGCCTCTAAGTTGGCACAGCTTGACCTCTCCATATTCAGTGAGTTGCGTAGGTGTTGTCTTCAGAAGAGGGGCCTTGCAGTCAGTTTGTGAAGAGCAATCTATAATCTGGGAAACAGCCTGGGTTATTTGGGAATTCCCATAGGGACTCTCTTTTCCCCATTGTATATATAAACACAATAAATAAACATCATTTATTTAGATCACCTTTATATATGCATATATTTTAGAAAGTTTTCATTCTACTCCTCAAATATCCTTTAATTTCATCTGTTTCTCTCATATTCCCTCCCGCAACCCCTCCCAATTGATACTTCCATTCTAGACCCAACTATCCATCCATAAATTTCTGGCTATCATTGACTTCAGAGCTTATATCCACATATAAGTGAATATACACTGTATTTGTCTTTCTGGGTCTGCAATACCTCACTCTGTATGATTATTTTTTCCTAATTTCATTTATTTACCTCCAAATTTCATAATGTCAAGGTTTTTGGAGGTAGCAAAAGATGTATTTTATTTATTTATTTATTTTTAAATTGAACAACTTTATTTTTTAAAAAAACAAAGATAAATGTACAAATTTTAAGCATTTTTTCATAAAAGTATGAATACATTTTTGTCAGTACTTGATTGTTTTAAAGGTTTGATAGTATGCATTAAAATCTTACTAGTTACAATGAGCATAAAGTACATGTAAAACAAGATGTAACCTGGAAATAGTCAAAGTTTTCTTGGTGTGTAAAGATTAAGCATAATGGCTTTTCATTTTCTTTTTCTTTTCTTTTTTTCTTTTTTCTTTTTTTTTCTTTTTTCTTTTTCTTTTCTTTCTTTCTTTTTTTTTTTTTTTTTGGCCTTTGATTTTTCTTGAACTTCATACAGTCTGTGAGTTGTTTCTGGGGCAGTCCTGGCCTCTGGGGTTAGCATCCCACTATCAGTGACTGCATATTATGTCTGTTCTTTTGTGACTGGGTTACCTCACTCAGGATGATATTCTCTAGATGCATCCATTGTTTTTAAGAATTTCGTAAAGTCATTGTTTCTGATAGCTGAGTAGTACTCCATTGTGTAAATGTACCACAATTTTTGTATCCATTCATCCATCTACTGAAGGACATCTGGGTTCTTTCCAGCTTCTGGCTATTATAAATAGGGCTGCTATGAACATTGTGGTGCATGTGTACTTGTATGTTGGAGTTAAAAGATGCATTTTAGTTCCTTATCTAATATGTTAGTTGTTTGTCTTTTTACTGATTAATTTAGACCACTGAGTGTTATCATTTGAATACTATTTACTAATTCGGCTTATTTTGTTGTGGTGGTGTTGTTTTCTTAGAGTAACTTCAATGAGCTGTTCAGGAGTTATTTATCCATTGTCCCCTCTTGTGTGTGTTTAATTTTGTCTTCAGACTAAACTATGCTTCCTAGTATCCTCCATAGAGATGACAGTGAACATGTGTTCCTTAAATCTGTTTTTATCATAAAAGTTTTTGCTTTTATCATAGAAATGTTACTTCATGTTTACAAATGATGTTTTTTTTTTTTTCTGAGTATAAAAGTTTGAGCTGACATCTGGGGTCTTCTGTACTTGTAGAACATTAATTCAGGTATCTTTACTTTCAAAATCCTCATTGGGGAAAAAAAGTCAGGTGTCATTTTGATGGGTCTCTATATGTAAATTGTTTTATATCTTTAGAGTTTTATTATCTTTCTTTGTTCTGTACATTTAATGTTTTGGCTGTTATATGACATGGAGGTTTCTTTTCTGATTCTGTCAATTTGGTATTCTGTATGCCTCTTAAATATGAATGGGCATCTCATTCATTAGATTTGGCCAATTTTATTCTATGATTTTGTTAAAAGTATCCCAACAAATAGCTTGGGCTAGGGTTTCTTCTCCTTATAGATCTATAATTTGTAGGGTTTGTGCACACTTTGTTCCTGGGGTTTTTGTAAAATGTAACATTTTCTTTGTCTGAGAATCCAATTCCTCTACTTTTCTTCAAGACCTAGGATTTGCTTTTTCACTTGACCCAATCTTTTGGTGAGGTATTCTTCTAAGTGTTTGTTTGACTTCCTGAGTTTTCTATTTTGTTTTGCTTTTAAATTTAATATAATTTTTTGTTACTTATTTACTCTATATCCCTGTCAATGCCCCAACCCCCAGTCACCCTCTCCTAAAATCTTTCCCCTATGCCCCTCCTTCTCTGCCTGGCTGGAGACCCCCCTTGGTTTTCCTCCCCACCCAGGTACTTCAAGCCTTTGCAAGGCTAGGTGCTTCCTCTCCCACTAAGGCCAGACAAGGCAGCCCAGCTAGTAGAACATACCCCACATACTGGTAACAGCTTTTGGGATAGCCCCCATTCCAGTTGTTTGGAACCCACATGGATGTCAAGATGCTACATATGTGTGGAACACCCTAGGCCTGTGTATGCTCCTTGGTTGGTGGTTCAGACTCCCAGAACACCAAGTGTCCAGGTTAGTTGATTCTGTTGTTCCTCCTGTGGAGTTCCTATCTCCTTCAGGGCTTCTTCTTCGAACCCTTACTCCTATTCTTCCATAAGAGTCCCCAAGCTTCATCCACTGTTTGACTGTGGGTGTGTGTATCTGTCTGAGACGGCTGCTGGGTGGAGTCTCTCACTTTTAGTTTTATTTCTATTTGTATTTTCTTCTGTGATGCTTCCTCTTTATCAAATTCTATTTCCATACCTTGAATTGTTTTCTTTGTTTTCATTCAACTGTTTTGTTCTGCAAGGTCTTCATTCAGGCATTGATTAATATCTTCACTGAGTTCCTTGAACATATGCATAATTGCTTTTTTGAAATAATTGTTTTGTGTTCTTAAAAAACCATAATATCTTGGTTATTTGTGTTGTTTGAATTTTTATAGTGAGACCTACACATCTGGAATTAGATTTTTTTGGGGGGGGGTATGGCTATGTGGTATTACCTCTGTTGAGTGGGTGTTACTGCAGGCTGTATCTTTTTCTGGTCTTGGTTGGTTTTTGATTTTGGCTGTGGCTTTCTTTGCTCACTGATTCTAAGTGGTAACACATCATTCTGGGAACAAGGCTCTGAATTTGTTTCCATGGCAGGTTGTGGTTAAAACAGACACATCTTGGTGCCATGGCCATGGAGGGGCAAAGAGACTTCCTAAGCTTCGGTTTGGGTGGCTGTTCACTTAGGGAGCCAAGGAATTCACCAGCCTGGGAACAAAGCCTTGATTTTGTACTTGTGGGTGGTTGCAGTTAGGAATAGATATATTGTAGAACTGTGGCTACAGCAGGGCCAGGAGACATTCTGAGTCTCAGTCTGGGGTAGGCATGGGCTCTAGGGAGTGGAGAGATGCCCACTAATTTGGTTCTTTTTATGTATTTGTGTGTGTGTGTGTGTGTGTGTGTGTGTGCCACTTTCTAGTTGTTTCTCAATTCTGCTTGATAGAAAGAAAAGGTTGGGTTTCTGTTTGGGGTGTCACATACTTTTTCATAAGTGTTACTTTCTGGTTATTTCTTTTTTTCTGCCTGATAGAGAAGGAAGGTTATATTTGTGGTTTTGTGTATTGTGTTTGTTCCTTGTTATGATATGACTTTGACAAAGTGACTTTGACTTTGCTGGAAGTATTAACATGAGACAGGCTACCTCTACCATATTCTACAGGTTTCCCTTACCACAGAAGAGGCCAGGAAGCTGGTTCCTAGACTCACAGGGGAGCCCACAAGTAACCAAGCAGCTACTGATGCTTGCTTTCTCCTAAACCACTGAGACTGGGATTTTAACGCCATTGAAGGTAGGAGGGGGGTCTTGATCTACCATCAGGCTCTGCTGACAGGACTCAAGGCAGTTGCAAGATGGCCTGTGAATTTAGCCAAAGATTATGACTTTAGGCAGGGAGAAAATAAAGGCCCTGCAGATTTTTTTAGAGAGGATCATTGAGATATTTTGACAGCATGCCCCCATGAAACCTGAATCACAAGAAGCAAAGGCAGCAGCTTCTCTAGCTTTTATTAATCAGGTAGCAAAACCTTCAGAGGTATGATGGTTTATATATGCTCAGCTCAGGGTATGACACTCTTAGAAGGTGTGACCCTGTTGGAATAGGTATGGTCCTGTTGAAGTAGGTGTGTCATTGTGGGTGTGGGTTTTAAGAGCCTCATCCTAGCTGCCTGAAAGCTGGTATTCTGTTATCAGCCTTCAGGTAAAGAAATAGAACTCTCAGTTCCTCCTGTACCATGCCTGCCTGGATGCTGCCATGTTCCTGCCTTGATGATAATGGATTGAACCTCTGATCCTGTAAGCCAGCCCCAATTAAGTGTTCTTTGTAAGACTTGCTTTGGCCGTTGTGTCTGTTTACAGCAGTAAAACCATAACTAAGACAAGAAAGTTGAAACATTAAGAGAAGGGATTCTGAGGGACTTATTGATAGTGAGGGGGAGGGAGGGAGGGTGAAGGAGAAGGGGAGAGAAAAGGAGAGAGAGAAAATATTTAATAGAAGAGAGACTGCAGAGGAGAAGCAGATGAGAGGACAGAAACAAGAGACATGAGACTTGGCAAAGATCCTGTTGGCAGCCATGGTCAAAACAGAAGATGGTATGAGACACCTAAAAGAGATAACTTTAGAAGAAGGAGGTAAGGGGGACCTGTAGATCAAAAGTGCCCCCTCCCCAAGACCAGAGTGATCCTCAAAGTAAAAGCAAAATCCACCACCTTCTTTGTTGACAATTTATAAAGTCTGACATTCTGTCTTGCTAAAACCTGAGGATAAAGTCTCTCCTTCAATTTATAAATGACTTCCTGGTAGGAGGAGTAACAAAACAAAAACCAAGGACCTCTTAGAGGCCAAGAAATTTGGACTATTGATCTTTGGCTAAGAAGGCCTTACTCTGCCAACTACAGGTGACCTCCATAGACCCAGGGGACTCTGGGCCCTGACCTCAGCCAATGACCAATCTGTCAAAAATTGCCAGAAGCTTCCCTCTACTCTATTTACACATCAGTGCAGCAATGATCTCCTGGTTAAAAATGATGCTGGAATGAGTCATTACCAGCTTCTCTTCTTGCATGCCCCCAGGATAACTTTTCAGGATAACTGTCCTGCTGCCTGACCCTGACCTAGCTCAATGGGCCTCTCTCTGCATGACTGCTCAGACATTTTGGCCCACATTCATAGGACCAAAATACTCCCTTGATGGGTCCAGAGGTAACATTGTTCACCAATGGCATCAGCTCCATTCAGGCTGAACAGAGGCATGCTGGGGCAGTGGCGGGCACAAACAGACATCATATGGGGAGAGCCACTCCTGGATGGAATGTTAGCCTAGAAAGCTGAACTGGCAGATCTGACCAAGGCGTTAGAGCTGAGAAAAGACAAGAGACACAGACAATTGCTATGCCTTTGCTACTGCTCATATTCATGGGGGTATTTATAAGGAGAGAGGCCTTCTGATAGTAGAAGGAAGGACTAAACTCTATCCCAGAGGGCAATAAGACAGCCTAGTTTATGGCTCTAGAAATTAGGCCCCTCATGCCCTTTATTGCCCTAGATCCAGGAGATGCCATATTCTCTGACCAGACAGAAGATGTGATCTGGGCCAAAAACCTGCCCATGTCTCAGTTTCATAAGGAATGAAGGAGGGCATCTGACTACAAATTAATTGAACCAGAGAAAAAGGGTATACACATACTGAAGAAGATCCATTGTTTTTCACACATGGGACCCTGGAGAATAAAGGATTTAGTCTGCCAGTCCCACATTAGAATTAGAGATGCCAATTCAAAAATGGCTGAAATTGTTAAAAACTGTAAGGCCTATCAATTGACTAATATGGTTGCCAATGAGAAGAACCCTGGTACTCAACACAGAGCACCAAGCTAGAAGTATATCAGGAAACAAATTTCACAGAGGTGAAACCAAGAAACTCTGGATACAAATAGTCGCTGGTATTTATAGGTAACTTTTCAGGATGTACTGAAACGTTCCCAACTAACATGAGACTGCACAGATGGTAGCAAAGAAACTACTAAAAGAAATTCATCCAAGGTACTGGTTTTTCTAAGCTTATAGGGTCAGACAACGGACCTACATTACCTGTGTACAAGGTAAGTTAGAGTTTAGCTAATATGCTGACGATAGATTGGAAACTTCATTCTGCTTAAAGACTCTAGAGTTCAGAATGCATAGAGAAGATAAATAAAACCCCCAAAAGAGACCTTAACTAAGTTATTTCGCTTTAAGGTTCACCTGTGTTCAAGATATGAAGATTGATTCCTGGCATGTTGGGTGGGGGGGGAGGTTCAGATTCACCTTTGGGTCCCTTTGTTCTAGAGGCTAGATAGTACAATTTTTCAGAACTGGGCTAAATATTACCTGTGCTCACATTTCAGTTAGTAAATCTTTCCCAGGTATAGATAGCACATTGAGCCTTCATGTGAAAGAACTGAGAAAGCAGGTTCTCTGAAGAAAAAAAGAAGAAAAAAAAAAAAAAAAAACAGAAACCATGGAGTGGAGTGAGAGTTCACTTCCATATTATTTTAACACATTGTAGGAGGTTCCTGCATCTGTGAGGAAAAACAGTTCTGTCAGCCACTTCTGAGTTACTCTGTGCTCAGCCTTCTTTTGGAGACTGCCTGAGACCTTGGGCCACTTTATTCAAGAACCATAACAAAAACAGACTCTTGTTTGTGCTCCTTTTATTCATGAAAGAGGTAACCCTCCAAAGACCTAGCATCCTACAGTAGGGCATGGTATCTTTGGAGATTCATTGTAGGCTAAGCTAAGCAATTGTTCCATTTTTCCTGATATTCCTAAGTTTTCTTATTTATTAGATATTCTCTGTATTTACATTTCAAATGTTATCCCATTTCCCCCCTCTCCCATCCCACATTCCCCATCTCCTTGCTTCCATGAAGATGCTCCCACTCCCAACCACCCACTCCCACCTCAACACCTTGGCATTCCCTTACACTGGAGAAATGAGCCTTCACTGGAACAAAGGCCTCTCCTCCCATTAATGCCAGACAATGCCATCCTCTGCTAAATATGCAACGGAAGCCATGAGTCTCCCCATGTGTGCTCATTGGTTGGTGTTTTAGTCACTGGGACCTATGGAGGAGTTGGTTGGTTGATGATGATGTTCTTCCCATGGGGTTGCAAACACTTTCAGATCCTTCCATTTTTTCTCTAGCTCCTCCACTAGGGTCTCCATGCTCAGTCTGATAGTTAGTTACAAGATTCCTCATCTGTATCAATATGACACTGGCAGAACAGGCATCCATATCAGGCTCCTGCCAGTAAACACTTATTGGCATCAGCAACAGTGTGTGGGTATGGGATGGATCCCAAGGTGAAGCAGCCTCTGGATGATCTTTTCTTCAGTTCTATTTGTCCTTGTATTTCCTGCTTTATTTTGTTTTCCCTTCTAAGAAGGACTGAGGCATCAACATTCTGGCCTTTCTCCTTTTTGACCTTCATAATGTCTATGAATTGATTCTTGGGCATTCCAAGCTTTTTGGGCTAGTATCTGATGATCAGTGAGTACATACCATGTGTGTTCATTTGCGACTAAGTTACCTCACTCAGGATGATAGTTTCTACTTCCATCCATTTGGCTAAGAATTTCCTAAAGTCATTGTTTTTAATAGCTGTATAGTACTCCTTTGTGTAAATATACCACAATTTCTGTATCCATTCATCTACTGAAGAACATCTGGGTTCTTTCCAGCTTCTGATTATTCTAAATAAAGCTGCTATGAACATGGTGGCACACGTGTCCTTCTTAGATGTTGGAGCTTCTTTTGGGTATATGCTCAGGAGTGGTATAGCTGGGTCCTTAGATAGTACTATGTCCACTTTTTTGAGGAACTGCCAGACTGATTTCCAGAATGGTTGTACCAGCTTACAATCCCAACAGTGAAGGAATATTCTTCTTTCTCCACATCCTTGCCAACATCTGATGTCACCTGAGGTTTTGATCTTAGCCATTTTTACTGCTGTGAGGTAGAATCTCAGGGTTGTTTTGATTTGCATTTCCCTGATGACTAGGAATGTTGAGCATTTCCTTAGGTGCTTCTCAGCCATTCGATATTCCTCAGTTAAGAATACTTTGTTTAGCTCTGTACCCCATTTTCAATAGGATTATTTGATTCTCTGAAGACTAACTTCATGCGTTCTTTGTATATATTGGATATTCGCCCTCTATCAGATGTAAAATTGGTAAAGATCCTTTCCCAATCTATTGGCTGCTGTTTTGTCCTATTAACAGTGCCCTTTGCCTTACAGAAGCTTTGCAGTTTTATGAGGTCCCATTTGTTGATTCTTGATTTTATAGCATAAGCCATTGGTGTTCTATTCAGGAAATTTTCCACAGTGCCCATGTGCTCAAGGCTCTTCCCCACTTTCTCTTCTATTAGTTTCAGTGTATCTGTTTATATGTGGAGGTCCTTGGTCCACTTGGACTTGAGCTTTGCACAAGGAGATAAGAAAAGATAGATTTGTATTCATTTAGATGAACTAGCACCATTTGTTGAAAATGTTGTCCCCCCCCCCCCACTGGGTGGTTTTAGCTCCTTTGTCTAAGTTCAAGTAACAATAGGTGTGTGGATTAATTTCTGGATTTTCAATTTTATTCCATAGATCTAGCTTCCTATCTTCTGTACCCATACCGTACAGTGTTTATCACTATTGCTCTGTAATACAGCTTGAGGACAGCGATGGTGATTCCCCCAGAAGTTCTTTTATTGCTCAGAATAATTCTCACTATCCTGGGTTTTTGTTATTCCAAATGAATTTTCAAATTTCTCTTTCTCACTCTATGAAAAATTGAGTTGGAATTATGATTGGTATTGCATTGAATATGTAGATTGCATTTGGCAAGATGGCTATTTTAATTATATTAATCCTGCCTATCTATGAGCATGGGAGACCTTTCATATTCTGAGATATTCTTTAATTTCTTTTTTCAAAGACTTGATGTTCTTGTCACACAGATCTTTCACTTGCTTGGTTAGAGTCACATCAAGGTATTTTATATTATTTGGGACTATTGTGACCGGTATTGTTTCTCTAATTTCTTTCTCAGCCTGTTTATCCTTTGAGTAGAGGAAGGATATTGATTTGTTTGAGTTAATTTTATATCCAGCCATTTTCCTGAAGTTGTGTATCATTTAGGAGTTCTATGGTGAAATTTTTGGGGTCACTTAAGTATACTATTATATTATCTGCAAATAGTGTTATTTTGACTTCTGCCTTTTCAATTTGTATTCCTTTGACCTCTTTTTGTTGTCTAATTTCTCTGGTTAGGACTTCGAGTATTATATTGAATAGGTAGGGAAAGAGTTGGCAGCCTTGACTAGTCCCTGATTTTAGTGGGATTGCTTCAAGTTTCTCTCCATTTAATTTGATGTTCACTACTGACTTGCTGTATATTGCTTTTACTATGTTTAGGTATGGGCCTTGAATTCCTGATCTTTCTAAGACTGTTCATGAAGTGGTGTTGAATTTTGTCAAGTGCTTTCTCAGTATCTAATGAGATGATCATGTTTTTTTTCCCACTGCATTTGCTTATATAATGGATTACTTTGATGGATTTCTATATATTTACACATCCCTGCATCCTTGGGATGAAGCCTACTTAATCATAGTAAATGATTGTTTTGATGTGTTCTTGGATTGAATTGGCAAGAATTTTTCTGAGTATTTTTGCATTAATGTTCATGGGGGAAATTAGTCTGTAGCTCTCTTTCTTTGTAGGGTCTTTGTGTGGTTTAGTTATAAGCATAATTGTGTCTTTGAAGAAAAAATTGAGTAGTGTTCCTTCTGTTTTATTTTGTGGAATAGTTTGGAGGGTATTGGTATTAGATCTCCTATGAAGGTATGATCAAATTCTGCACTAAACCCACCTGGTCCCCAGCTTTTCTTGGTTGGGAGCCTTTTGATGACTACTTCTGTTTCTTTAGGGGTTATGGGACTGTTTAAGTTGTTTATCAGATCCTGATTTAACTTTGGTACCTGGTATTTGTCTAGAAAATAGTCCATTTCATCCAAATTTTCCAGTTTTATTGAACATAGGCTTCTGTAAATAGGATCTGATAATTTTTTAAATTTCTTCAATTTCTGTTTATATGTCTCTCTTTTTGTTTCTGATTTTATTAATTTAATACTGTCTCTGTGCCCTCTGGTTAGTCTGGTTAAGAATTTTTCTATCTTTCCTATTTTCTCAGAACCAGCTCCTAGTTTTGTTGATTCTTCGCCTAGTTCTTTTTGTTTCTACTTGGTTGATTTCAGCTCTTGCTGATTTGACTACTTTCTGCTGTCTACTCCTCTTGGGTGTATTTGCTTGTTTTTGTTATAGAACTTTCAGGTGTGCTGTCAAGTTGTTAGTGTATTCTCTCTCCAGTTTCTTTTTGGAGGCCCTCAGAGCTGAGTTTTCCTCTTAGCACAGCTTTCATTGTATCTTATAAGCTTGGGCATGTGGGGTCTTCATTTTCATTAAATTCTAAACAGTCTTTAATTTATTTCTTCATTTCTTCCTTGACAAAGTTATCTTTGAGTAGAGCATTGTTCATCTTTTATGTGCATGTGAGCTTTCTGTAATTTTAGCTGTAATTGAAGATGAGTGATTAGATAGGATTCATGAGATTATTTCAATCTTCTTGTATCTGTTGAGGCCTGTGTCTCTTATGGCCAGGTATTTTACTGATAAATGACATGTAAAGAGTGTCCAACTGAATATCTCATGGGGCCCTTTGGCTGTATTAGCCTGCCAGGAGTTGGCCCTGCCAATCTCCATTTATACTTTTCATTTTGACTGTCCTCTTTTTCTGTCATAAAAACAAAAAGCAAAACAAAACCAACCAACCAATTACAAAATCAAACCTGAGATAGCCACTTGGAGGAAGCCATTCATGGAAACCCTTGACCTTATTGTTTGTTTTAATAACTATCTCCCAGTACTTGGGGCTGCTTGTGTGACGAATTCATCTTTTAAGATTAATTTATCTTCTCAAGTGTTGGAGATCATAAAGGCATATTTAATTAGAGACAATTTTATGTTCTCAAGCAAGGCTCTCAGTTTTCATTTAGCTCTAACTACGGTGGCCATCTTAGTGTTTTTTGAGAGTTTTGAAGCTCTTATTCTAAGGACCTCAACCAACTAGCTAAATGATACCCATTTGCAATTCCATCTCTTCATTATACTGGGAATTACAATGATGACATCAAGGCCCCATTCTGGGCACTTATTATATGCACTTATAACACGCAAGTATTCTGTAAAATGGTGGGCTGCCCCAGTCACTCTTTACCTGCTAGTTCCTGTTTATGTTTGCCCCATTGTTATTGTAAAAACTCATGTCAGATCAGAAGTGTTGTATGGTCCTGCTGTATCAACCAGGGAAATGCACAGAGCTTCATATATTTTGCTTTATCTCTCTTAGGTTGTCCATCATTGTAAAAAAAAAAAAAATACCTAATCTACAGTGTGGCAGTGTTCTGAGTTTGCTACCTGTTGTAAAAAACAACGGTAGCATTGCTTTGAGTATTTAAATTGTTCTACATATGGAACAGCCATCCCCATGGAGGGCACTGAGACATGTATCACCTGAAACAAATCTACTTAGAACAAATTTAAGCAGTTTTTTTTAAATATTAAAAAAATCCTATATATATAGCATTTCATACTATGCCTTTTCCCATCAGTAAAATGGTATTTAACAAGTGGGACATGGTATGTTCTTGCCAATTTCTCCATTATTTATCTCATATTATAGAAAAAAATCTGTCATATAGAAAAATGTTATCCTATTTATTACTAGGGTTTGCAGATGAAATTTATTTTAATTTTACAGGATGCATTCCAAAGAGTATAGTGCTGGCACTGACATCTGGTGCCCCATCTGAAAGAGAAGATATACCCTGAATCTGAAGCATGCATCTCTTAATCATTCAAAACTACCTAAAAGGAGGTGTTGTCTCTGGTGGGGACCTTTCCTTTCCTTAGATTCTGGGGTGTTGTAATTATGCCAGAGGACTTAGTGTGCACATGACCTTCTACGTCCCAACTAATGACATGTCATCTCTCTTTCATAGACCATTTAGTGAACTAGTATCCCATTTTAAGACAAAAAAGGGCTGGCTGGCTGGAGCCGATCGCCTGGTGCAGAGAGGCGCAGGGTCTCGGGGTAGTCATGGCCTCCCCATCTCAGAGACTGCAGACCAAGCCGGTCATTACTTGTTTCAAAAGCGTTCTCTTGATCTACACTTTCATCTTTTGGATCACTGGTGTTATCCTTCTTGCCATTGGCATTTGGGGCAAGGTGAGCCTGGAAAATTATTTTTCCCTCTTAAATGAGAAAGCCACCAATGTGCCTTTTGTGCTCGTTGGCACAGGCACTGTCATTATCCTCTTGGGCATATTTGGTTGTTTTGCTACCTGTCGAACCTCTGCGTGGATGCTGAAACTGTATGCGATGTTTCTGACACTCATCTTTTTGGTCGAACTAGTTGCCGCCATTGTAGGCTTTGTTTTCAGACATGAGATTAAGAACAGCTTTAAAAGCAACTATGAGAACGCTCTGAAGGAGTACAACTCCACAAGAGACTATAGAAGTGAAGCTGCAGACCAGATCCAAAGTACGTTGCATTGTTGCGGTGTCACCAATTACAGAGATTGGAAAGGTACAAGTTATTATTCAGAAACTGGATTTCCCAAGAGCTGCTGTAGACTGGAGGGCTGTTATCCGCAGAGATGCAGATAAATTCAACGAAGAGGGTTGTTTCTTAAAGGTAATGACAACTATCGAGTCAGAAATAGGAGTTGTTGCTGGAATTTCTTTTGGAGTTGCTTGCTTTCAGCTAATTGAAATCTTTCTTGCTTACTGCCTCTCTCGTGCCATAACGAATAATCAATATGAGATAGTATAATCGGCACACACGGGCTTATATCTCTTCAATTTTAAGGTTACCGTGAGTTATAACAGCGCCTGGATGGAGACTGACTTCTTCTTAGCCTGAAAAGCTACACCAGTAGACAGAATTAAGATGTTTGTGTACTGTGTTCTATGTCCACTTTCTGTCCTATTCTGACACCCCTGTATCTCTGAAATACTGGAAGAGCTAGTAAATTGTAAATGAAGTTAAAAATAGACAAAAAGGGAAGGTGCTAACATTGGTAAAATTGAAATTTGTGTTAACAAATTCATTCAATGAGTTTTCTGTGACTTACAGACAAAGTGTTGGCCAGGAAATCAGTTGGGCGGTGAGAATAATGATATTTTCAACCAGAAAGCTTCTCCAGTCCTGAAGAATGTTCATTTGAGACGGAGTACCAAGATACTGTGAT
The DNA here is from genome assembly GCF_963924665.1 of Micromys minutus. NCBI lineage: Eukaryota > Metazoa > Chordata > Mammalia > Rodentia > Muridae > Micromys > Micromys minutus. The sequence continues at coordinate 16,408,543 of NC_137970.1, read as the reverse complement.
GAAATTCATCTTCTCAAGCCTTGCATTGTTGCAGGAAAGGGTTCAATTAATACACAAAGAATACTGCAAAATGAAAATGTCATGAAAGGAGGGACAGTATGCTCTCGCGTAATCAACTTTTAAAAACTACCTGTCATAGTGGTACAAGACAACCCTTGTGTAGACAGCTTAAGCACATATCCATATTTTAGACCTGATATGGTATGGTCAGGCTGGGGAGGCAGCTCAGTGATTAAAAGTGTTTGCTGTTCTCCCAAAAGAATCAAGTTCTGTTACCAGCACCCACATAAGGTAGCTTATAGCGATGTGTTACTCCAGCTCTAGGAGATTCAATTTCCTGTTCTAGCATCTGAGAACATCTGCACACATGACATATGTGACATATACATGCATAAAACTATAATTAAATTAACAGAGCCACAGAATAGGTACAAAATATTACATTCTTCAAAAGAAATCCTACTTAAATAGTTATAGTGTTACAGGACAGTTATGAAATGTTAGATTCTCAAAAGTCCTTAGTTTTAACCCCTTCTTGTCCCACTATGTTGCAGTAAATCTCCAACTCCAATAAGCCAGTGCAAGAACACAACTCATATAAAATATGTTTCATGCCTAGACAGATATACCACTATACTGCTCTATTCTCCAACTATAAGATCCTTTGCTACTTGTGGCTTCTCCAGGCCATGTGGTTCTGTTCCATCTTCCTTCCAACTCTTCCTGATCCAACTTCCTCTGTCTCTTCTGTCTCCTAATCTGCCCCTCCTTTTCCTCTCTTCCCACTCTAAAACCTCCAGCCCTGCCTTTTCCTTCCACTGCCCAATCACAGGCTCTAGCCTTTATTTGAGCAGGTAAAATGATGAGGCAGTTCACATGAATTCACCTGAGTATGTGACCCACTCCTCATAGGGTCAGTACTTCTTGAAGAAATGGAATTAACATCAAAATGCAAACAGTACCAGGTCAATCCACAATACCATTGCTCCTGTCTGCTTATCCCCACTACTAAGTTCACATTCAAAAAAGCAGGCAAGATTCCTTTTTTTCATAATATAAAGTCCATCTTTACTTTCTTTTTCATTATCATCATCAGTAACTACAGTAAGCAATAGATTTAACTTTCCCAAAGTCTGTTTTTAATGATGGTTATTAAATACTTTAACCTCCCTTCTAACCACTAAAGGTAGTAGAAAAGAAAGGATACTGGGGAAGTGGACCTGTTTAGAAAGGTTCTTTGGAACACCCATCTGCATTGTCAGGAAAGCAGCAGTTTCGTTTACAGGTAAACAGGGGCAGCTCAATCCACTCAGAAACTCTTCATGGATACACCATCAGTCCAGTTTGGTACAATCTGGATAGAAAACACAAATCATCAACAGTGGCTCAACCTAGCAGGAATAGCCAGGCCTCTGCCAAATCAGCAGGAGTTATCAGGAGAGACCAGGGCCAACAGGAACCACAGGAAAAGTTCTTGGCTGTGCCTCTCTGAGCAAAGCAAAGATTAGCAAAGATGTGAGACCAATTAGGTTTGCACAGCTCTACCATCAAAGCCCAAGTTTGCTCACAGTCTATTGAGTCTTAGTTATACTCCCTCCAAACATATTGTGTCCTCCATGGGTCTTTCCTCAGCATGTCTGATTTAGCAAAATTCTACGTGAGTCTGTATCAGCTGACATCACTCTGCCAATTGGCCAAAGTACAAAGAAGAAGCAAGAAAAACGAACTGAGGGGTGAGTGGACTACTTAAAGTGTTCATTAAGAGAAGGACACACTTTATAGATGTTCTATATCCAGTAAAGCATTCATTAAGATTCATTAAGAAAGAAATAAAAAACCTTTCTAGAGCAATAAAAATGATGCTAATTTATCCATAATAATACTGCCTTGGAAGAATTGTTTTAAAAACCACAAGGAAAATAACCATGATGAAGATGCTAATTTTGATATATACTTCATATGGAAAGTTATTATTTTGGAAGTAATTTTTAAAAGTTAAGGCTAACATAAAAGTTATATTAATAAGAAAATTCTTTTTTTTAATCTTAGATTTTTGCCATAAAGGAAGAATAAGAGTGAGTAAAGGTACTAATGGAATAACATGGTGCTGCTTTAGAGTTTTTAAACTTGTGTGTTGTAAAATGTGACTAAGAACAGTGTGTGATTGTTCTTATATGAATGAGAGAAAGGACTATCAGGAACATTAAGAGGCAGTTGGGAGTATTTTGTTGTTAGATATAAGCACTAGATATTATGTGGTATAGTGCTATTTGTTGGCGGGCTTAGGTCCAGGGAAGCTAGCAAATCAATTTTAAAAGCATCGTAATGAATATAATTAGTCTAAGTACTGATCACATGAGGTTCATTAAAGTCTAAAATAAGAGGGATTCAAAGAAACAACAACAAGAAAAATAAATGAAATGAATAGAAGTTGAAATTACATATAATTTGTATAGGGTCAATTATATAAAATTCACTTTAAATGGTGATTATTCCCATACTTCTTTATAGACATGAATATTCAGAGTGACTTACAAAAGCTGCTTGTAATTTTTATGCAGGATATTCATATTCACACTCAACTCAAAAACTCAATAGGGGATGAAGAGAGGTTTACATTGCTGATGTTAATCCTCTAAAATTACACATAAGCTATATTAATTTCAAGTGAAGCAAATATCCGAGCCAAAAAAAAAAAATAACTAGAGCTAAAGCAAGGCATTATACAGACACTAAGAGGTCAGTTCTCTAACCAGCTATGGCAATTCATATATTTGTCCCTTCTGTAAACTGTTATGGAAATATATTAGTGGTAGTGGTAGATCTCAACATTCTTCTTCTACTAATTAATGAACTAAGGACGCAGATGACCAGAAAAGTGACAGAGAATAGGAAGAGCATCACTAGCCATCTTAATCTGCTTGATAATTATAGAATATACCGTATCTAAGCACAGTAGGATGCACTTCTCTCAAGGAAACAAGGTCTATTTACAATCAGAACTCATCCTTGGACACAGGACACATATTAATAAGTAATAACATAACAGAATCTATATTAGTCACTTTTCTATTGTAACAAAACATCATGATGGGACACTTTACAAAAGGCAGCCTTTAATTGGGCTTGTGATCTCAGAGGGTTAAAGTTCATGATGGTGGAGCAAAGGCATTGTGTAACAGCTCATATCTTGATCCATAATAGTATGGAGGGAGAGAGAGAGAGAGACAGAGAGAGAGAGACAGAGAGAGAGACAGAGAGAGAGACAGAGAGAGAGACAGAGAGAGAGAGAGAGAGAGAGAGAGAGAGAGAGAGAGAGAGAGAGAGAGAGAGAGAGAGAGGCCGGGAGGGAGAGAGGGAGAAAGGAAGATAGGGATGGAGGGAGAGAGACATAGACACAGAGATGCAGACATAGACAGAGACACAGAGAGATAGAATGATGCCAGCATTTTGAAACCTCAAAGCCCCCAATGAGACACATCTTCTAGTAAGGCTACATACTAGAAATCAGGTATTCAAACATATGATCACAGAAACCATAAAAAAGACAGTTCAAACAAAAATTTTAAGACATTATTAAGGATACAAAAGATATGGGACTAGAATTCATAATGAACTCTATTCTTTCTTACACACACATACACGCACATGTTCACATACAGGCATGCACACACATATATATAATATATGTACAATTATATATATGTACATATATTATATATATGTATGATTCTATAATATATAATATTTGTATATAGAAAATTATAAATATAAAAATATATTTGTACAGAGAGAACATGTATGCAATGTATATATAAGTATGTATTTATATATAATATATAATATGTTTGTGAGATATATATATATATAATGTGTGTATGTGCGTGTGTGTATAACACGTGTTCTTGTGTAAAATACTAAGAGAATTAAGTGGGTAGTAGATGGGGAGTGGCAGAATTCTCATCTTTGGTGTCAGGAATTAGAATAGTGCCAGAAGACAGGCCTGAATGCATCTGAAGCTTGTTAGAGATACTTACGCTAATACTTATCAAAAGTTCTAGCAATGTGTGTATATGGGTTAGTATATGTATTTGTATCCTTGTTCTTTCTAGTGAGATGGACTAATAAAGGCTGTACCAAGTAAGAGTAAACTTACCTAATGGGATTGACTGTTACTACTATCATTTTGTTGTAAAAGAAAGTAGGCCTGTATGAAAGGCTGTCTTGTCCAAAGAACTAAAATATATGCAATATGAAGCAAAACAGAAAATGCTGCAGGATTTTAACTTAAAATTAGTTTACTATCCTGTCCTCACCACACAGTAGACTGAAACCACAGATAAACAGAGAATAGTGATCTATTTTGTATGCAGAACAATTTCCAATAATTTAGGGTCGAGAAATGGCTCAGAAGGTAAAAGTGTTTGCCACAAAAGCCTGATGACCTGAGTTTGAACCCCAGAACCCATGAGAAAAGCAAAACAGAGTAATGTGCATTTGAAACGCCTACTCTTCTGTCATAAGAAGGGAAACAGAAACACAAGAGCCAGGAAGATCATGGGTCAGCCAGCCTGGAGTACAGTCTATCAACAGAAACAATGAGGAAGAGCCTGCCTTGGAAATAGGGTGAGAAGAAAGAATCCACTTCTAAACCCTGTCCTCTGACCTCCAATGCTATGGCACATGCATGCTTCCCCTGGCCCCAATTCCTTTCAAAATAATTTATGCACATGCTCTCTCTTGAGGAAAGAATTTGTAACTATCTCCCACAGCAGTGATGTGTGATTCTGAAAAACTTCCTTCATTCCAGGTGTAACAAACTGGGTATTAGTGAAGATATTCTAAAGAGATACTTTAATCTTCAACCCGAGTTTCACACCATTGAAACAATAGACAACAAACAAATGAGAATCAGGACAGGAATCTCATGCTGAGAGAAGGAAAAGGCCCCAGCCTGAAGGGGATCTTGTCCCCCAGAAAGATATTGCATAGATTTTTCAAAGCTTGCCAGATGACTCTAAGTGGTGAGAGAGAAGCTCAGACAATGATGGGTCAGTGATGGACCAAGACTGAGTAGATGTGCATCCTTGTCCTCCTATGTAAACATACATTTTACTTCCAGATATGGAAGGTGGACCTAAGGGGTTTGCCCTATATTTTATCTCTTCCCAGTGTGACCACCTTCAATAAGCACATGTTCTGCTTCCCACTTTTCATTTAGCTCTTTTAGTTAACTTATTGAGGACGTGTGGCTGGACCTGATTTCTGGTACAAGATATGGCGCCCTCCTCAAGCATGATAACACAAGGAACATAGTATTTAAGTGGGCAAAGAAAGAAACTTTATGTGGACAAACAGGACAAATGCTACTTCAGACATAGAATCAAGGTGAACTTGAATTCAATAATCAAGAATCTATGTTGAATTAGTCAGAGCTTGGGAAACAAAGAGGGGCAGAAAGAGAATTATAGGAGCCAGAGAGATCAATGACACCATGAGAACACAGCCCACAGAAGCAACTAAGCAGGGCTCACAGGGGCTCACAGAGACCAAACCAACAATCAGAGAGCCTGTATGGGTTGAAGGACTACTAACAGTGAATCAGGAGCTGTCTCAGACTTTTTTACCTGCTTTTTGGACCCTTTTTGTTTTACTGGGCTGTCTTGTCTAATCTCAATAAGAAGGGGTGTCCCTAGTCTTATTGTAATTTGTTAAGCAGTGTTCAGTTGATATCCCAATAGAGTAGGAATGGATGTAGGGGAAAGGGGGATGGGAAGTGAGGGTCTGGGAGGAGTGGAGGCAGGAAAAACTGCAGTCAGAATGTAATATGTGAGAGAAGGGTAATTTTTAAAAAGTTCTTTGTTTGTATATGACATACTTTTAAAGATGAGACAAAAAGGCCTTTTATGTTTGTATTTTTTAATAGTCAAATCACTGGAGTCACAAAAAACATTACAAAAAGCAGATAATATTCAATAGAATATCTTACCACTAACTTTCCATACTCTGATGCATACTCTAATATATATAGATATATAGACATGAGATATATATATATATATATATATATATATATATATATATATATATATATATATAGAGAGAGAGAGAGAGAGAGAGAGATAGGTATATAGGTATATAGATATATAGATATATAGATACATACATACATAGATATACAGATATAGATAGATATAGATATGTAGATATATATGACATGACAATCTGATCATATAAGCATTAACTTAACATTTCAATTATATATTATATATAATGTATATATATATATATATATATATATATATATATATATATATATATATATATATATTAAAGATTTTGTTTAGCATGGAAAGCTGGACAGAAAGATAACTTGAATAAACTATTTCATCTAACTTTATCACAGAGACTTGGAGCACCTGTGCTACCATATAAACCAAATGGACAGGCACGGAAAGATGCTCAGTGGTTACATGCGCATGTTGCTCTTTCAGGATGCCTCAGTTTGCATCCCAGAACCCATATGGAGGCTCACAACCATTCATAATTTCAGTTCTAGGGGATCTGATGCCTTCTTCTAACCTCCAAGGGCAACAGGCACACATGGGGTACACAGACATACATGCAAGCTAAATATTCACATACGTAAAAGTAAAATCAACAATTTTTTTAAAAGATAAAATAAACTAAGCAAACCAAATAGTACAGCAAAACGCTCTGAAAGTTACCTTGTCTAAACGTTGAGGCAAAGATCTTCACGCTCCACGTCAACAAGGCAGGTGGCTGAATTAAAATACCAGGAGCAGAGTCTTTTGACATGGAAACTAAAATATCTGGCAAACATCAAAGAGAAGGAGAATGACAGTTAAAATGAACTAGGAAATCAAACTGTATCAAGAAAGAAATGAATTGAGCCTTGCCACCTGACAAACGTTTAAGAGCAAACACGCTTCATTTGGCAATCACAAGCCACCTCGGAGGAGACAAAGCAGGAAGTCTCAGCAATAAAATTAGATTTTATTTAAAAACAATGGAAGGAGAGGAAAAATTCAAATAAGTAATGTAGAAACCCTGCAAGATGGGGCCAAGGGGAGAACTGAGAGGACGGTGGACAGCTGAGGACTGATCAATAGCGTTTCAACCCAATGTGGACAAGAGGGATTGAATAATGAGGAAACGTACTGGGTGGACTGTGAGAAGTCAATTATGTAGACCATAAAACCCACAGCCACCACTAAGAAAGCTTACGAGATAAAACACTCAGAATCCAAATGAAAAAGGCATGAAGTCAACCATAGAAAGACACGAAATCAACTATAGAAAGACAGGAAAGGCAGAAGCAGTGGATTTAACACAGAAAGACCAGAGACCACTAAGAAGTCCGCGAGACTAAATACTACCAGTGTAATAATTGTAGCAATGGAAATGAGCAATATAAATAAGTTAAAAGGCAGATATTGGCAAGCTCCGTAAGATTATATCTGAACGTGGTAGAATGAGATGTAAACAATGGGGGACAGTCCCACCATATAAGCGTTAACATTTTGGTTACACATTACATAGTCGTGGTCCTTCTGTTATATTTTGTGCATTGTCTGTGTAAGTATCTGTGGGGACCTGTGGCTGTGGCATAACTCTCTTGTCTCCTGTGGGTTCTCGGACTGGAATTCAGGTGTACTCAGCAAATGCCTTCACTGGCTGAAATATCTCCTTGGCCCTTATTACATTCACATTTACTTATTTTTATGCATGTGTGCATGTATATGGATGTCTGCATGCCACTATGTGCATGCGATGATCAGAGGACAACTTGTAGGAATTTGTTCTCGATCCATCATATAGGTCCTGGGCATTGAATTTAGGTTGCCAGACTTGGTAGTAGGCTCCTTTATCTAGTGGGCCATTTGATGAGCCCAAGAACACTAAGTTTTAAGTCACAGAAACCACATTTATATTAAAATATACTTAATTACGAGAAAAATTACTAGTGGTAGAAAGAAAGCATTACCCCAAATGAATTCATCTTGCAGAAAGATGTAGAACTTTTTCCTGGCTTCTCCCATTCACTCTTTCACTGATCCACCCAGGTGCCCCCTTGGTTCCAAAAGCCCTCATCTCTTGCCCAAGTCACACTACTTTGACTGACTCTTAGATATGTATGAGCTCTTTAGAGATACTAATAAAATTTGTATTGGATATTCTCTGAATTTACATTTCAGATGTTATCTCCTTTCCCCCCAATCCCACCCCCTCTCCCATTGACTCCATGAAGGTGCTCCCACTTCTACCCACCCTCTCCCAATTCAGGGCCTTGGCATTCCCCTACCCTAGGAAAACAAGCCTTCACTGGACCAAAGGCCTTTCCTGCCAGAGAATGCCGTCCTCTGCTGCATATGCACCTGGGGCCATGGGTCTCTCCATGTGTGCTCATTGGTTGGTATTTTAGTCCCTGGGAGCTGTGGTGGTTTTGGTTAGTTGATAATTTTGTTCTTCCCATGGGGTTGTAGACCCTTTCAGCTCCTTCAGTCCTTTATCTAGCTCATTCATTGGGGTTCCCCCACCCCGTTCAGTCCAAAGGTTAGCTGCAAGCATTCTCCTTTGTATCAGTATGGCTCAGGCAGAGCCTTTGGGGAGACATCCATACCAGGTTCCTGCCAGTAACTACTATTTGGCATCAGCAATAGTGCTTAGGTTTAGTGACTGCATATGGGGTGGATCCACTGCTGAGGCAGTCTCTGGATGATCTTGTCTCCAATCTCTGCTCCTCTATTTGTCCCTTTATTTCCTCCCATGAGTCTTTTGTTCTCCCTTCTAAGAAGGACTGAGGCATCCACCTTTTGACCTTCCTTCTCTTTGAGCTTCGTAATTTCTGTGAATTGTTTCTTAGGTATTATGACATTTTTTGGCTAGTAACTGCTTATAAGTGAGTACATACCATGAGTGTTCTTTTGTGGCTGGGTTACCTCACTCAGGCTTGACGTTCCATCCATTTGCCTAGGAATTTCATGAAGTCATTGTTTCTAACAGCAGAGTAATACTCCACTGTGCAAATGTATCACATTTTCTGTATTCATTCATCTGGTGAGGGACGTCTGGGTTCTTTCCAGCTTCTGACTATTATAAATAAGGCTGCTATGAACATTGTGGTGCATGTGTCCATGTTAGATAATGGAGCTTCTTTTGGGTATATGCCCAGGAGTGGTATGGCTGGGTCCTTAGGTAGTACTCTGTCCAGTTTTCTGAGGAACTGCCAGACTGATTTCCAGAGTGGTTGTACCAGCTTACAACCCCAACAGTGGAGGAGTGTTCTTCTTTTTCCACATCCTTGCCAGCATCTGCTGTCATCTGAGTTTTTGATCTTAGCCATTCTCATTGGTATGAGGTGGAATCTCAGGGGTGTTTCGATTTGCATTTCCCTGATGACTAGGAATGTTCAGCATTTCTTTATGTGCTTCTCAGCCATTTGATATTTCTCAGCTGAGAATTCTTTGTTTAGCTCTGTACCCCATTTTTATTAGGATTGTTTTATTCTCTAGAGTCTAACTTCTTGAGTTCTTTGCATATATTGGATACTAGCCCTCTATCAGATGTAGGATTGGTTAAGATCTTTCCCAATTTGTTGGTTGCCCTTTTGCCCTTTTGACAGTGCCCTTTGCCTTACAGAAGCTTTGCAATTTCATGAGGTCCCATTTGTTGAGTCTTTATCTTAGAGTGTAAGCGATTGGTGTTTTATTCAGGAAAATTTCCCCTGTGCTTATATTTTCTAAGCACTTCCACACTTACTATTCTATTAGTTTCAGTGTACCTGGTTTTATGTGGAGGTCTTTGATCCACTTGTACTTTGTACAAGGAGATAAGAATAGATCAATTTGCATTCTTCTGCATAATTGCAAATTGAACCAACACCATTTATTGAAGATGCTGTCCTTTTTCCATTGAATGCTTTTAGCTCCTTTGTCAAAGATCAAGTGACCATAGATGTGTGGGTTCATTTCTGGATCTTCAATTCTATTCCATTGATCTATCTTCCTGTCTCTGTATCATTACCATGTGGTTTTTATCACAAATGATCTGCAATACAACTTGAGGTAAGAGACAGTGATTCTTTCAGAAGTTTTTTATTGTTGAGAATAGTTTTTGCTAACCTGGATTTTTTATTATTCCAAATGAATTTGCAATTTGCTCTTTCTAACTCTATGAAGAATTGAGTTGGAATTTTGAAGAGGATTGCATTGCATCGATTGCTCTAGGCAAGATGGCCATTTTTACTATGTTGATCCTCTGAATCCATGAGCATAGGAGATCTTCCTATGTTCTGAGGTCTTCAATTTCCTTCTTCAGAGACTTGAAGTTCTTGTCATACAGATCCTTCACTTGCTTGGTTAGTGTCACACCAAGGTATTTTATATTCTTTGGGACTGTTGTGAAGGGTGTCATTTCTCTAATTTCTTTCTCAGCCTGTTTATTCTTTGAGTAGAGAAAGGCTACTGATTTGTTTGAGTTAATTTTATATCCAGCTACACTGATGAAGTTGTTTATCAGCTGTAGGAGTTCTCTGGTGGAATTTTTTGGATCACTTTAGTATACTATCCTATCATCTACAAATAGTGATGTTTTGACTTCATTCAGCCTTTCCGATTTGTATCCCTTTGTCTGCTCTGGCTATTACTTCCAGTAATGTATTTAATAGGTAGGGAGAGAGTGGGTATCCTTGTCTAGTCCCTGATTTTATTGGGATTGCTTCAAGTTTCTCTCCATTTAGTTTGAGGTTGGTTACTGGTTTGCTGTATATTTCTTTTACTATGTTTAAGTATGGGCTTTGAATTCCTAATCTTTCCAAAACTTTTAATATGAAGGAGTGATGAATTTTGTCAAATACTTTCTCAACATCTAAAGAGATGATCATGTGATTTTTTTTCTTTGATTTTGTTTATACAGTGGTTTACATTGATATATTTCTGTATATGGAACCATCATTGCATCCCTGGAATGAAGCATATTTGCTCATGGTGATTGATAGTATTGACGTGTTCTTGGATTAGGTTTGCAAAAATTTTATTGAGTATTTTTGCATCAATGTTAATGAGGGAAATTATTCTGAAGTTCTCTTTCTTCATAGGATTTTTGAGTGGTTTAGTAATTGTAGCTTCAAATTGTGAGTTGGGTAGTGCTTCCTCTGTTTCTATTTTGTGTAATAGCTTAGAGAGTATTGGTATTAGGTCTTATATTAAGGTCTGATAGAATTCTACACTAAACCCATCTGGTCCTGTGCTTTTTTGGTTGGGATGCTTTTGTTGGCTGCTTCTATTTCTTTAGAAGTTATGTGGCTCTTATATGGTTTATCTGAATCTGATTTAACTTCTGGTATATGTATAGAAAATTATCTATTTCCTCTAGATTTTCCAGTTTTGTTGAGTATAAACTTTTGTATCAGAATCTGATAATTTCTTTTTAATTTCTTCACTTTCTATTGTTATGTCTCCCCCCTTTCATTTCTGATTTTGTTCATTTGGATACTCTCTGTGTGCCCTCTCCTTAGTCTGGCTAAGGGTTTATTGATCTTGTCAATATTATCAAAGGACCAGCTCCTGCTTTTCTTGATTCATTGTATAGTTCTCTTTGGTTGATTTCAGCTCTGAGTTTGATTATTTCTTGCTGTCTACTCCTCTTGGGCGCATCTGCTTCTTTTTGCTCTAGAGATTGCATGTGTGCCGTCAAGCTGTTAGTGGATGCTCTCTCCAGTTTCTTTTTGGAGGCACTCAGAGCTATGAGTTTTCCTCTTAGCACTGCTTTCACTGTATCCTATAAGTTGGGTATGTTGTGCCTTCATTTTCATTAAATGCTAAAACGTCCTTGATTTCTTTCTTTATTTTTCCCTTGGTCAAGCTATCATTGAGTATTGTTCAGCTTTCATGTGTATATGGGCTTTTTGTTGTTTTTGTTGTTACTGAAGAAAGACCAGCCTTAGTCCATGGTGATCTGATAGGATGCATGGGAGTATTTTGATGTTCTTGTATTTGTTGAGGTCTGTTTTGTGACTATATGGTCAATTTTGAAGAAGGTGCCATGAGGTGCTAAGAGTAAGTTTTCTTTAGTTTTAGGATGAAATATTTTATAGATGTCTGTTAAATCCATTTGGTTCATAACTTTTGTTAGTTTCACTGTGTCTCTGTTCAGTTTCTGCTTCCATGATCTGGCCATTGATGAGAGTGGGGTGTTGAAGTCTCCCACTTTTATTGTGTGTGGTGTAATATATGCTTTGAGCTTTAGTAGAGTTTCTTTTATGAAAGTCAGTGCCCTTGTATTTGGAGCATATATGTTAAGAATTGAGAGTTCATCTTGATAGATTTTTCCTTTGATGAGTTAAACGTGTCCTGCCTTACCTTTTTGTTGAATCTTTGTTGAAAATCTATTTTATTCAATATTAGGATGGCTACTCCAGCTTCTTTCTTGGGGCCATTTGCTTGGAAAGTTTTTTCCCAACCTTTTACTCTGAGGTAGTGCCTGTCTTTGTTGTTGAGATGCTGTCTTGTTTATGTATCAAGTCTGATATTTTATGTCTTTTTATTGGGGATTTGAGTCCATTGACCTTAAGAGATATTAAGGAATAATGATTGTTGTTTTCTGTTATTTTTGTTGTTAGAGGTAGAATTATATTTGTGTGCCTTTCTTCTTTTGGTTTTGTTGCAAGAGGATTGTTTTCTTGCTTTTCTTAGGGTGTTGTTTTCCTTCTTGTATTGGAGTTTCCGATCTTTTATCCTTTGTAGGGCTGGATTTGTGGACTGATATTGTGTAAATTTGGTCTTGTCCTGAAATATCTTGGTTTCTTCATCTATAGTCACTGAGAGTTTTGCTGGATATAGTAACTTGGATCAACAAACTTCGTGTGCCATGGAGAACATAAGGAACATAGACAGCTCCCAGACATGAGTGACAGTGGTTTGGGACCTTCCCATGGCCCCTTTGGGTGCTGGGCCCACCTGCCCATGGTGCTATCTCTCCAAGCAGTAGAGTTTGAAAGCCAAAGGACATACCAGCAGCATTGGTGGCAGATGATGATCCAGAACTTCAAAATCTGCTGGTGTTATTACCACTGAGGAACACTTGGTGTCAGTGTCCAACGCACATCTCCTATCATTAGTCCTTGAGCTCAGCAAGGGTGCTTGAAGAAGCACTCATTGCTCCTAGTGGAGGACCAGGGTCCTGTTCCCATCACACATGTGGTGATTTATGGCTACCTGTAACTCCAGTTCAAGGGTATCTGACACCCTCTTTTAAACTTCATGGGTACTAGGCATATATGTGGTTCATATACATGCATGCAGTCAAAACACTCATACACATAAACTAAAATAAATCCTTTTTAAATGTTAGGAAAACCTTCGAGGTGATGTTTTCATTTTTAATTTTTAAAATTTTTGTATTCTCAGATCAAAATATTCTAGTTCTTAAAGATGCATCATAAAGGTAGTCAGGGGAACTGGAAGAAAATAGAGAATATTTTTAAAAAGATATTATTTATTTATTTTACATATCCCATTACAGATGGTTGTCAGCCACCATGTGGTTGCTGGGAATTGAACTCTGGAGCACTGGAAAAGCAGTCAGTGTTCTTGAGCTGAGCCATCCCTCCAGCCCCAAGAGTATTCTTTGACATATTTCTTAATTAGGGTTTTACTGCTCTCTTGCTCTTGCTCTCTTGCAGCCTTGCTCTCCGCCCTATCCCTCCTCTTCCCCTTCCCTTTCCCCTTCTCCCTCCACATGCTTATGGACGGCCTCTACTTCTCTATTCCTTTCTCTCTCTCTTTCTCTTTCTCTGCCTCTACTAACTCTCCCGTGACTTGAATAAACTCTATTCTGTACTTAAATAGGGTTTTACTGCTGTGAGCAGACACCATGACCAAGTCAAGTCTTATAAAAGACAACATTTAACTGGGAATGGCTTACAGGTTCAGAGGTTCAGTTCATTATAATCAGGGTGGGGGCATGACAACATCCAGGCAGCATGGTGCAGGCAGAGCTGAGAGTTCTACATCTTCATCTGAAGACTGCTAGTGAAATCCTAAGCAACTAGGATGAGAGTTTTAAAGCACACACACACAGAGTGTTACACCTACTCCAACAATGGCCATAGCTACTCCAACAGAGCCACACTTTCTAATAGGTCAACATTGATATTAAGCAAAGAGACACCTACAAGGGTATCAGAAATAGAGAAAGATGTTTGTTTCTGCTCAATTCCTTGAGGATATATGACAGGTTGGCACTCTCTATCATATCCCATGATCAAAATCCAAGCCCTCCTATGTGTCTGAATACAGCTACAGAAGAATTTGAAACACTGATTTGATTCTCTGATTCCTCACAGCTTACTCTTTCTCCAGCTGGTGTTTGAACCTATCATTACCATTGTCTCTCTCCTGAAAAGAAGTTCCACAGTATTGCCCTGCAAGTTCCTGCTAAGAGCATATCTGAGGTTATTGCTTGTACTTTAGTGGAATAAGGAATTTTGCAAACAAACAAACAAAGTCTTTAGCTATTATTAGATTGTTAGGTTTACAAGAGTGGCTTACTTGTATAAATCACTGTCTGTGATTATGTTTGGTTTGTTTTGGTTTTTATCGCAATCTGAGCAAAAAGTGCAAATGGGTGGCCATTCCTACCATGCTCTAGTGAATGTTTTATTATCAAGAAAATGAAATCCATATTTCCAAGGATAGGAATGCTGGCTGTAAATTAACAAGGAGATTTTTTTTTTAGCGGTTAGAGTATGGCAAAGCAGAAGTTAATAAAGCATAGACATCTAGAATGTGAAGAGCAAAGTTAAGTAGGATTCCTGAGAGAGGAGGGAAAAGCATTGCCTCAGACTAATGACCACCCCTTGCCTCCAGCCTCAGGCTCTAAGCCCTTGATCAGCTTTTAGGTTGTTTTTCATCCTGTCAATCCGGGCCACTGCTTGTATCTTACTCTTTGAACTCTGGGCCCAATGAGGTTTACCCTGTACAACAAACAGGAACCCAAAGGTGCCTGGCAGGGTTAGCATGTGAAAACAGTAGAATCTCAGACACTATGGACAGCAGTCAGCCTTCACCTTGCATATATCCCTCCATCTGGGGGCTCCAGGGTCTATGAGAAATTATCCATGGTTACTGCCAAATCTATGGAGAGAATGCTCTAGAAACCTCTGAATCAGGAACTTCAGAAAGTCTGTTTCCCTGGGACTTCACCAGTCACTCCTGCTAGGTGTTGTGAGCCACTGTTTTGATGTTTGCTGCTTGCTAAATCCTCCTTTACTTAGATGTGTCACACAAGGGAAAGCACTCAGCTCTTCCTGGGACTCTCATTTGGGAACTCTGTTGGATACTCTTACTATCCAAATACAAAGTAAATAACACTGTACACTACTGCTACTTGCTATTTGTTCTTTGACTTCTGGTTGTTGCCAGCTTAATAAACTTAACTCATTCAAAACCAAAAGAACAACCTTCATAGTTCAGTCTCAAGATTAGTGGTTCTCAACCTGTAGGTCACATCCCCTGTGGCAAAACTCTATGGTTTATAATAGGAGGAAAATCACAGTTTTGAAGTAGCAACACAAATAATTTTATGGTTGAGGGTCATCACAATATGAGGAATTGTATTAAAGGGTCACAGCATTAAGAAGGCTAAGAACCACTACTCTAGATATAATGGAATCATAGGTTGTCTGTGGGAGAGCATGGTTGTTAGATAAACTTGACATCACAGTATTTGGAAAAGTAGTTGTCTCTGCTTTTGCAGTGGGAACAAAGGCTCAACAAATTATTTTATTCAGGGTGACTATTATTTCAAAAAACTTCTCCCCCACCCCATGCAGACAAGAAACATAAATGAACTTGTTTATAAATGTGGTGATTTGAATAGGAAACATTCCCATTGGCTTGTGTATTTGAACACTTGGTCCCCCAGCTGGTGGCACTCTTCTATAGGTTATAGAACTTCCACGATGTAAAACCTTGCTGGAGGTGTTCCACTACTGGAGGGAAGATCTTAGAAACTTACAGCCTTGCCTCACTTCCAGTTTGCTGTGTCTGCTTCCTATGTGAGCAGCAGCGCTCCTTGCTCCTGCTCCCATGCCTTCTCTGCCATTATGCACACCTAACCCTCTGAAACCATATGCTAAAGTGAATTCCTCCTTAAGTTGACTTTGGTCAAGGTATTTTATCAGAGCAACAGAAATAGTAACTAATATAATATGCATGATACACACATATACATACGTACATACATATAAGTAGCGTACATGCTGGAAATAAACAAAAAGAAATCATCAATGTGATTGAACCAGGAATGTATGATTTGATTATATGGCAGAAGGATGGCTTTATGACTACAGTGGTGTCTACACCACATGATCACATTATTGTCTGAATAACAAACTAGCCAAAACTTAGTACATAAAGCATAGCCAATATTTACTCTGAGGATGGGATTTCAAAGTAATGAATTCAGCAAGGACACAGCAGATATGATTTGTTCATAGCTTATCTGTGACCTCAGCTGGAAAAACCTTACTCTCTGAGGACTAGAACCACTGAAGGGGCATTCAATTCACTAACATCTCTGCAGGGAATATTGAGGGGACTGACGTTAGGAGGTTCATGATACCTATGGTAGGCTGCCCAGCGCTCAGGTTCCACACCTGATGACTCAGGCCTTGAGGAGCACTTTTTGTAAACAAGGTTGATGTCACATCATTTTCTATGACCAACACACAGAACTCATGTTGAATCACTTCTGCCATACTCTATTGATTAGAAGTTGAGTCATAAGCCCTTTCAGATTCAAATGGCTAATTAAGGTACATCTCCTTTCGTGGCAGGTGAAGCCCTTGCATAACAGCATGAGGCATCAGAGATGGTGCTATGGACAATTTTAGAAAATGCAGTCTTGTACTGTGGCTTTCAGGTAGTTGGCTATGTGTCATTCAGTTTCGCTCCATAGCAGCTACAGAACTGGGGACATTGACATTGTTAATAGGTAACAAGTAGCTTACGTATATAATTTCTGCAAGATTGAATCCATGATATAAAATATTCGTATGTTGACTAATCTCTCGGGTACATCAAGACCAGAGTGAGGTTTCAGAAGGAGTGTCATTTTCAGAAGGAATGCCTACATAGATACACATAGTCCAGGGTAGAAGGTTAATTTGTGGACCTTAAGTATTTCTACTGCAGGGAACATTATGTTCAGAATTCTTTTCTTTATAGTAGCTTTCAGGCTTCAAATCCAGGCACAATACCAGAAAGAAGAAAAGAGAACTGCCTTTCTGAAGCCCTTCTTTCTGAGAGGCAGGAAATCTTTTTCTACATTCTACTACACATCTTAGCTCCAATTTTCTTTTAGTGAGCTTTCATAAAAATCTTGCTAAATATAGACTGTCTATATTTCATAGAAAAAGAATTCCAACTCTAAGAGATTCTATCTCTGACTACAAGGTAAGAAGAAGTAAGTATGTTACATCTTAATCAGAGGCAGAGGTCATCAGTTCATATAAAACAATGATTTCTGAGATTGTGCATATAAAGCCAATGAAAATGAATGCACAATATAGCAAGGAAACATGCTGAGCAGCATGGCTGCTTCTGCTTTCTTCATTAATGAGAGCTCATGCAAAAACTGGTGATTTCCCTGGGTAATGAAGGACAGTGTAGGGATATTGCTAAGTTTTATCAAAAGGGGATTCTGCCACGCTGAAAATGAGGAAGAAACTGGACAATGTTTGGTTACGTTAGCTAAGTGAGGTACACACAAAACCAAATTGTGGTGGCTTTAATAGTATGTCCCCCATAGATTCGCATGTTTGAATGATTGATCCATAAGGAGTAGCACTATTAGGAGGGGTAGCCTTGCTAGAGAAAGTGTGTCACTGTAGGGACAGGCTTTGAGGGATTCTATGATAAATCCATGCCTAGTGTGGCATACACAGTTCCTTTTGCTGCCTGTGGATCAAGATGTAGAACTCTCAACTTCTCCAGGACCATGTGTGCCTACATGCTGCCATGCTTTCTGCCATGATGAAAATGGAAAAACCTATGAAACATAAACCAGCCCCAATTAGATGTTTTCCTGTATAAGAATTGTAGTGGTCATGGTATCTCTTCATAACAATAGAAACCCTAACAAAAACACAAATGCCTTATGTTTTAACTTAAATGTGGACTCTAACACAGTGATCTCATAGAATCAGTGGATAGAATGATAGGTACCAGAGCACTGGGTCAAGGCCTAGGGCATGTTGGACATAAGACAGACTTTCATTTGTGTGGCAAAAATAAGCTCAAGAGATCAATTATTGTGACTACATTTAATAAATAATACATTGTTTAATAATTTCTGAGAGAGGGGTTCTAGAGTAAAGGAAGACTTTAAACTGACTCCATATGTTGTGGTCTGTGCTTGGATAACAAAGAGTAGTTTCTATTGCAAAGAGAAAAATTGAAAATCACAAGGCAAGGGTGATAGGTGACCTGAAGGTGAAAAGAAGTAAAACTCAGCAAATGGAGGGGGCATCACAAGGCTCCTTCCTGCCACATGATGCTTAAGTGGAGGAAGAGGAAAAAAAAGAAAAGGAAAAAATACTCATCCACACAGTAACACAGAAGCAAGGTAAAAAAGAAAGACAGAATGGTGCACAAGATGAGCCTGTTATTTTCAGAAACCAGACATTAATCTGGGGCTCTTAATGAGACAGCTAATCTTCTGGTATGGGTCAACAGTGGAGAGTAGATACATTTTTACTTGCCCCATGTCTGGAGTGGCCATGTGACATCTTGAAGAACAATTATGCTCAAAAGAACTGAGGACAAAAAACAATTCCAAGGCAGGGATCCTAGAATCAACCTATCAGAGCCTCTAGGTGGGAAATGGGCACAGGATGCAAGAATGGTTAGAGGTGAGATGGATTGAAACCGAGGCAACCACAGATTTAGACAGATGGTAAAGGTCCCTTGGTTGGTGGTTCTGCCCTTTTGATAAAAAGCAGGTTAACCAATGGCTCCAAGCTAGTCGTTAAGTATTATCAACATGAGTGGTATCATGTATTATGGACCCAAAAAGTGTACTGTTCACTTTTTAGACTCTAAAATAACAAGAGAAGAAATGGCCATCAAAACAGATATGCAAATAACTTCACAGAAACATGAAACGTCAAGCTTTACAGCTCCTCCAAAAGGTCATAAGTCTTAAACTATCAAATGTAATGATACATATTTGTTATTTTAAAGTAACAGATTAAATTGTTATTTAATAAATAATATAATATTAAAATGTTATTTTAAAGTAACAGAGAAGGAACTCAAAAACTTTATTTTTAGAACGTATCAATGACTTCAAGGAGAATATGAGCAAGCACATAAATATATAAATTCAAAACACATTAAGAAGCAACTGTATATAACAGAGAAAATAATCATTTAGCTACCTTCTTCCTACGACATACAGAAATTAACTCAAAATGAATCACTTAATAGAGGGATATGTGATAAATCACAAAAAAATGAAGAAAACTTTTGTGTCATTGTCTTAAGCAAATTATTTTTTATTCTTTACAACAAAACACAAGGAACAGAGGAAGTATAACATGAGGCCTTATGTGGAATGTATTTTAATTAAAAAAAAACTAATGTAGATTTGTTGTAGCTAGTCCTAGAGTGCTCGACTTGCCCAACATTCATAAAAGTCTAAGACTGTTTCCATTAGTTGCTGGATGAAGTCTCTCTGGTGATAATTTAGTTAGGCACCAATCTGAGTATAGCAGAACACTATTAGGAATTATTTCATTGACTCTTTTTCTTTTTTGGTCAGCTATGTTTAGCTCTAAGTTGTCTGGGCCATCTAGTCTCTGGTTTCTGGTCCTCCAAGCAGTGTCAGGGGTGGGCTCCCTCTTGTGGCATGGATCTCAAGCTGAAACAGTCATTGGTGAGGCACTTCCACAACCAAACATTAAGCAGAGCTCCAGGAATCTTGTAGGAGACGGGGAGAAAGGATTGTAGGAGCCAGAAGGGTCAGGGACACCACAAGAAAACCTACAGACTCAACTAACCTGGATTTATCAGGGGCTCACTGAGACTGAACCAACAATCAAGGAGCCTGAATGGGTCTAACCCAGGCCCTCTGCTTATATGTTATGGTTGCGTAGCTTGGTATTTTTGTGGTATTCCTAACTGGGTAGGGGGAACTGTTTCTGATGCCTTTGGCTGCTTTAGAGATCCTTTTCCTTCTACTGGGTTTCCCCTTCCATCCTTAATATGATGGGAGGTGGCTAGTCCTATTACAAATTGATATGCTATGTTTGGTTGATATCTCCTGGAGGAGCCTTCCCTTTTCTGAGGAGAAAGGGAGGAGGAATGGATGGGGAGGGAGGAGCTGGGAGGTGGACAGGAAAGACCTGGGAGAAGAAGAGGAATGAGAAACTGCTGGGATGTAATATATGAGACAATAAATTAATAAAAAGTCTAAGAACAAACTCAAGACCACAAAATGGGGAAAATATAAGCAAAACAAAACAAAACAAAACAGAAAAAAAGGTAAATACATAGGGCCTGTGAGGTAACCCGGCAACTAACAGCAAGTTATGCCAACCCCAGTACATCAAGTTTAATCACTGGAACCCACGTGGTTAAAGAAAAAAACTGATTTCCACAAGTTGTTCTGTATATTCATAGATGAATCATGAAATGTGCACAACTACCCCCCTACCCCCCTACATACACAAAATAAATACATGAATGTAATATAAATAAGATTGATCCACTAAAAGCCCATTTTAAACATTACTTACATTTATCTGTAATATCAGAAAGGCTATACTGAACTATACTAGGATATATATATATATATATATATATATATATATATATATATGTGTATGTGTATGTGTATGTGCATGTGTATGTGTATGTGTATGTATCACATATGTTTAATACATATATATGCATACACGTGTATATAAACAATAAATAATTATCATAATAAATATATATACACATAACAAATACATATATTTTTTTGCTACAGTTATTCTCCACGATATTTGTATTTCATGGTGAAGCTCCCATTTAAGATTTGGTCAGCTCTTAAAACTTGTTTTGAAGTAAAAAGAGATAATTTCATAAGCTTATTGAAAAGGCCTAGGATGAAATGGATTTGGAATATCAATAAACATTAATGGCATAGTGTTATTGACTTGGAGAAGCTTTTAGTTTGGATTTTCCATCGCATAGAAAAAAACTAAGTCACATAAACATGTGTGAGTTCATTAGACATGTTCACTGTGACACTGGGAAGAGTCACCCCGAGGGCATGGAAAGCAATGTATTTGAATAGTAATGTAACTCCAGCTCAACCCTTGTGAGTTATTTGATATATGTAGGTCTTAGAAACACACTGTGGGGTTGACTTGTGCTTTACAATCCAACCAAAAATTTCTTCTATCAGATGCTGTGTATGGAGTATTGAAGTTGTCACTCCTTTCAGTTCTAACAGTGCTTGTGTTCTCTATGTTGTGGCTCCTGTTTTTGCTGTAATTATATTTATAGCCTATGTGATTTCTTTGATTAATCCTTGTAGTTTTATGGAACAGTCCATCTGTGCCTTTCCCTTTTTTTGAAGAAAAACTTTAATTTAGCATAGGAACATAGGTAAGAAAAATGGGAATTTCTATCTTTTCCTCTATATTTCCACATCTACTCCAAGAGTTTCTTTTATTAGCTGTTCTTTTGTCATGTGAATGTGTAACTGTGGGGTGTAGATAACTAAATTCAGTCCTCACTGGTCAGGTTATACAGGGTTTGCCATCAGTAGGGAGGAAGGAGGGGAAGATGAAGGAATGAATGAGGGAGGGAGGGGGAGAAATTTCTGCCCTATGTAATGGTACATGACTGTAGTTTGGTTTATTAGAGACTAAGACAAGAAGATCATTTTAGCTCAGGACATAAAGAGTGAATAAAGAAGTAATCATGAAAACAGCAAAAGAAAGCAAAGAGAAAAGAAAGGATATCCAAAAGAAAAAAAGGGAGGGCTGCAGAGCTGCCTCAGTTAAGAGCACTGGATGGTGCTCTTCCAAAAGACTTGGGTTCAGTTCCTTGCATCCACATGGAGGATCACAACCATCTATAACAGCATTTCTAGAGCACCAGATGTACACAAATACATGTGTACCATACATGGTACATAAATGTACATATATGAATGCATGCAAAACATGCATACATATACATTTTAAATTTTTTTTTTAATTCCAAAAACATAAGTAAAGGAAGAAGGCCTGAGAGCAAGGAGAGTCGATTGGTAAGTGGAAAAGTGAAGGGGAAAAAAATCACATAATTATATATTAATTTATAAAAGAATTTTTAAAAATTATGGTGCAGCATACCCTTCAATGTATATGTTCATCTGAATACAATAAAGTATTTAATTCCTTAATGTTAAGTTCCACAGGTTTCAGAAAAATATTAAAAGAATGAAAGAGTGAAGAAAGAAGGGCAAATTCATACTTTTGACAGAGAGAAATTATGTAAATGCATTATTTATGATCATTTTTCAATTTCCTATGAAGTAAATCCACACACTGCTGCACTTCCTTTCACTATTAGACACAAGGACACAGAAGTATTCTCTGTGTCAAAACATAAGAAAACATCCTTTTCTCATTGCTTATGGAGTTCACAGTGTATTGAGAGCAATAGGTAGAGGAACAAGAAACTAACAAACCATGGGAAATGTTCACAGAAAAGGAAACACTGAAGATGTTCAGCACGTTCATATTATGATGGGGCCAACTTACTAAACTTTGTAGTATTTAATAGCTACAATAAATAATGACAAGCTGAGAATTCGTAAAGGATGTGTATTTACTTAACTCATAGGATTGTAGGCAGAGAATCCAAGGGGGGCCATATTGTTTTGGCCTATGGTGAAAATCTTGTGGCAGCCAGCACCGCATGGCACAGGCAAGTGGCAGAAGAAATCACAGTGCAAGATAATCCAGGAGTTAGAATCAGTCTGTCTTATCTTTGCACAACTCATTGTCAAAGGACTACCTGGAGTCCTATCAGCACTACATTAAGTCTCCTTGGAGAGAACATTCCCCTAGGAGCCCAATCATACTTGAAATCAGTCGTTCATATGTTAATTCCTTAGGGGGAAAACCAAGCCCAAACTATATAACATTTAAAAGAGACCTAATAATTAATAGAAATGACTCAGACAAAAACATAGCTAGAACAGTCTAGAAAACAGAAATAGCATGCATTAAGCCTTAGATGCTGAACAAAGGGTGATGGATATGACTAGCAGGTTTCTACACTGTCCCCATTTACCTGATGACTTCTCTGTCTAGGTCTTGATTTTACTTTTGAATCCCGAATTCCCTGAATAGCATCTAACAGATTAATGTAAACTATTGAGGAAGAGGAGAGTTCTAATTCCTCTCTTATTGCAGGCACGTTTGTGCACCAATGTGGGAAAGGATTTAAGAGAAGAGAGTTAGGTTTTTTCAACTATAAAAGTTTTAGTATTTCTGGATGTGTGTGCTGTATGCAGCTTTTCAAAAATTGTTACAGTAAAATTGAATAGCGTTTACATTTTAAGCACATTATGTGACAAAAGAAATAGAGAATTGGCACAACCATAGAGAACTGAAAGAATAAATACAATCAACTGTTTCCAAAGGTTTCTTGCATTTTTAATTGAAAATCTATTAACTTATTCATCTCCTTGTTTATATTGAGATGACACCAAGTGGTGGTTCTTTATGAAGCATGCAGTTTCTGATGGGAAGGATACCAATCAAAAGCTGAACTGCTTTTCTATGCCTTGCCCAATGGGAAGTCCAGGAAACCTTTTCCTGAGACCTCTCTCACTGTGTCCCCAAATTCTGATACTCAGTTCCGAAAGAGTAGCTTTGCAGAATCGACTATGGCCTACAAGTAGGGGTGTAACGTAAAAACCAGATGCAACTCCCAGTAAGGTGGAAGTTTCCTTTCAGGGCTTCCCTTGCGGCTGGCAGTGGGGAAATATAGGGACCAAAAGCAATCGTCATGAAAAATTTCCTCCTGATTGTGGCTCACAAAGGACTTCACTGATCTTAACAAATAAGAAACAATTCCTTCTTGTGCTTAAGACTGCTGGGGAAATTGAGGTTTCCCCTTTAGATTCTTAGTCTAGTTAGTAACATGTATTTTAACAGACTCAGAATAAAGATCAAGGACAATTTTATTAACATTTGAGAGAAAAGTGAAAGAGCAGGCAAGCTATAAATCTCGGCAGGTGCCTGGAGGAAGGAGATGAAGATTCACCAAAGGGAAGAGGGCCATTTGCAATAGAGATCAGCAATCAGCCTTTGTGGCAGAAGAATGTGGGGAGGCAGCTCAGAGAAACAGGGCCCAGAGAGTCAGCAGAAGCTCAGTATCTGAAAGAAAAAGATAAAGAAGAAAAACAAGTTACACTTCTCAGAAAAGAAAAACCGTGAGGCTCTGCCCAACTGTGTGAATTTATGCCACAACACAATACAAGTGTCCTCACTCTCAGCCAGTTTCCAGTGATGTCCTTCCTGGTTTCCGTCTCAAACCCTGTACTGACAGCTTTCTTCACTACAGCCTTTCTAACACCGTCTGCTCTTCCACATGCCCGCCACAACATTTCATTAAGCTCTGCTTACAGAGATGGGATGTCACTCAGCTAGGAGAGTGCTTGCCTGGCATTCACAAATGATGTCCTGAGTTTCGTCCCTAGCGCCACGTAAACCGTGCATGGTGCTGCATGCCTGCAGACCCAGCACTCGGGAGGAAGAAGCAGACGGTATGATCATTGCCTATAGTAAGTTTAAGGCCAGCCCAGAATGCATGAAAAACAAACAAAACATATATATATATATATATATATATATATATATATATATATATACACATACATACATATAACTCTGCTTATAGCATTTGAAGGTGTCTCTAGCATGCAGCTCCAAATTCTTCCACATCACTCCTACAAATCATGAAGCCAATTTTAGAAGGCCTATAGACCACAAGGTCGAGTGTTTCAATGTCAGTTTTCTGCATTGGTTACTTTTCTTCTGGTTGTGACTAAATATCTGACAGGGAACTAGGAAGCAAAGGAAGGTTTATTTTGGCTCACGGTTGGAAATTACAAGTCATGATGGTGGGAAAGGTGAGGCGGCTGGCGCAGCTCGCACTGCCAGATGAACATTGCCGCTCAGCTTGCATTCCTGTTGTTTATTGTTTATTCAGTTTAAGACCCCAGCCCATAGTAGGTCGCCACCTTCATGTAGAATGGGTGTCCTCTCCCTGGTTAAATATGTCTGGAGAGGTCCTGGAAGACTCATCCGGAAGTTTGTCTGCTAGGTGACTGTAAAGGCCATGGAGCTGACGATTTAGACAAACCAGCACAGTATGGAAACAAATGGTCATCAGGTTGAAAACACTTTTCTCTTAAGCAAATGAAATGAAATTTTTCTTTACCTCCATAATTTTTCCCTAATGTTGAAAACATGTCATTTAAATTTTATTAATTCTCTAAGGACCTAATTTAGGACATCTGGTTTGTTGAAAAAAGTAAGTGCCTTTGTCGAACGGATTTGCCATCAGAACGCAGGTGTTGTGAAAGCCACCACTAATTCAAAGCAAAAATGGGAAAGGAAAAGACTCACATCAACATCATCATAATTGGACACAAAGATTCCGGGAAGTCCACCACAACCGTCCACCTGATCTACAAATGTGGTGGAACCAACAAACAGACCATGGAAAACTTTGAGAAGGAGGCTGCCGAGATGGGAAAAGGGATTTGGATAATCTGAAAGCTGAGCGTGAGCGTGGTGTCACTATTGACATCTCCCTGTGGAGATTCGGGACCAGCAAGGACTACGTGACTATCATTGATGCCCTAAGACACACAGACTTCATCAAAACATGATTACCGGCACATCTCAGGCTGACTGTGCTGTCCTGCTGCTGGTGTTGGTGAATTTGAAGCTGGTATCTCCAAGAACAGGCAGACCTCTGAGCATGCTCTTTCAGCTTACACACTGGGTGTGAAATAGCTAATTGTCAGTGTCAACAAAATGGATCCCACTGAGCCACCATACAGTCAAAAGAGATACAAGGAAGTTGTTAAAGAAGTCAGCACCGACATTAAGAAAATTGACCACAACCCTGACACAGTAGCATTTGTGCCAATTTCTGGTTGACGACATGCAGGAGCCAAATGCTAATATGCCATGGTTCAAGGGATGGAAAGTCACCTGCAGAGATGGCAGTGCCAGTGGCACCATGCTGCTGGAAGCTTTGTACTGTATCCTGGAAACTGGAGTTCTCAAACCCGGCATGGTGATTACCTTTCCTCCAGTCAATCTAACAACTGAAGTCAAGTCTGTTGAAATGTGTCATGAAGCTTTGAGTGAAGCTCTTCCTGGGGACAATGGGCTTCAATGTAAAGAACGTGTCTGTCAAAGATGTTAGGTGTGGCAATGTTGCTGGTGACAGCAAAAATGACCCACCAATGGAAGCAGCTAACTTCACTGCTCAGGTGATTGTCCTGAACCATCCAGGCCAAATTAGTGGTGGCTGTGCTCCTGTTCTGGATTGTCACACAGCCCACATAGCATGCAAGTTTGCTGAGCTTAAAGAAAAGATAGATCATCATTCTAGTAAGAAGCTGGAAGATGGCCCCAAATCCTTGAAGTCTGGTGATGCTGCCATTGCTCAAATGGTCCCTGGCAAGCCCATGTGTGTCCAGAGCTTCTCTGACTATCCTCCACTTAGTCGTTTTGCTGTTCATGACATGAGAAAAACAGTTGCTGTTAGTGCCATCTAAGCTGTGAACATGAAGGCTGCTGGAGATGGCAGTCACCAAGTCTGCCCAGAAAGCTAGATGAATATTATCCCTAACACCTGCCACCCCAGTCTTAACCAATGGTGGAAGAACGGTCTCAGGACTGTTTGTCTCAATTGGCCATTTAAATATAATAGTAAAAGGCTGGTTAATGATAACAATGCATTGTAAAACCTTCAGAAGGAAAGAATGTTTTGTGGACCATTTGTGTGTGTGTGTGTGTGTATGTGTGTGTGTGTGTGTGTGTGTGTGTGTGTGTGTGTGTGTGTGTGTGTTTGTGGCAGTTTTAAGTTATTAGTTTTTAAAATCAGTACTTTTTAATGGAAAAAAAACTTGACCAAAAATCTGTCACAGAATTTTGAGACCCATCAAAACAAGTTTAATGAGAAAAAAAGGAAAGAAAAGTGCCCGTACCAACTGAGCCATCTTATTGCCTAAAATTTTGCTTTACTTTGCATTCCTTCCTTCTTTTTCCTTCCTTTTTTCCTTCCTTCCCTCCTTCCTTTGGGACTATGTCTGTCCTAAAACTTTCTATGTTGACCAGGCAGGCCTTGAACTCAGAGATCTACCTGACTGCTTGCCTAGCTTAAAGGCATGCACCACCACACCTGCCTTCCATTAATTTCTTTCTTTTATTAGAAGCAAGATGGGTTTACTTTTACTTTAACTTTACGTATCATTGTTATTTCATGTGTATGGGTGTTTTGTCTGCATGTGTATCTATGCACCACATGCATTTCATCCTGTGGAAGTCAGAAGAGGGAATACAGTGGAATTGGAATGACAGATAGTTAAGAGTACCCATGTGGGTGCTAGGAATTGAACTCAGATCCTGTGGAAAAGTGGCTAGTGCTTGTAACTGATGAGCCATCTCTCTACCCTCCTCCTCCATTCATTTCTTGAAGGAACATGTAATCAATATTTGCTCCATACCAAAAAGTTGTTTACAATGAATTCCTAACAGAAAAACACAGATAATAATATTACCTCCTTCCTAGACAAGCTCTATGAGTACACTGTAGCTGTCTTTAGACACACCAGAAGAGGGCATCAGATCTCATTACAGATGGTTGTGAGCCACCATGTGGTTGCTGGGATTTGAACTCAAGACCTCTAGAAGAACAGTCAGTGTTCTTAACCACTGAGCCACCTCTCCATCCCTGTATCACTGTTTTCTCTGTAGTACCTTAATTATCAGTGTGTCTTTGTGTCTATTCCGCAGAACTTTGAACCAAACCTTTGTCCTCATATGTGCCTATAGTGCCTAAAAAGGCTCAGCCAAACTTAATTCTTTAAAGGCAATGGGGCATTATAAACATCCCATAAAAGTATATTTGCAACTGTACTGGTTACTTGTGAGTTGGCATTAATGTATGTTGAATGAATTGTCATCTGTGGCATGACAGTGCGTGGCCTGCTCTGGTGCAGCTTTGGTGCAAGTAAACAACTACTGTGACATCAAAACTGCTGCAGGAATGTCACGTTCCTACGACAATGTTCCACCTCGCTCCACTCCTACTTTTAGCTCTTACATCCTTTCCAACCCCTGTTCCCTGATGTTCCCTGATGTTAGGGGGAGGGATACAAATGTCACATTACTCCCTTGCACTCAAGAATCTCCTTTTGGCACTTTGACCAGTTGTGATTCTCTAGCTGCCATAATAAAAAGGAAGCCTCTCTAGCCAAAGGTGACAGCCAACACTAGTATCGAAAGTAGAAATGTAGTATTGTGAAGTTAATTTGATAGGCATATCATGTTCATTTGTCAGTCGTATCTGATATGGTCTATGACATCTCAGCCATGGGCTTTTACCAGGATTGGAGTACCAGATGTGGATTCACACCTGCAGAGAATATTCAAATCTGATCAGAAAGAAGTTACTAATTTGCCACTATTACACCAGTGGGCACTTCTTTTTCTCCCCTGCCCCCGCCCCCATATTTGCTGCCACTACTGCCCCATGGGCACTTCTTGACGAGCTGATTAGGAATACAGCATGCTGGGTAGTACTTTTGATGGTAGTTATCTCCCAAGAGCCTGCCTACTACTTACCAGTACTACATACCCTAGCCCATAAGAGCAAACGTGCATTTCAATTTCAACTTGATTTCTTGATGTCCAATGACCATACTGTGCAATGTCTTCAAGTAAGGATTTTTTTTATTGTTTGTTTTTTTTTGTTTTGTTGGGCAGCTAATGTACATACAAATGCTTATATTGTTTGGGAAGCTCTGTAGGCTCTAACCAGTAAGTCATAAAGAGCCTGTTACTGGTACTGAAATTTTCATTTAATAAACTATGGCATCTTCTCTAATTTTACTTTTTAGGTAACTTTCCCATAGTCAGAATTTCTTATAGGTTTTTCATATGACCTCACTTTTTGTGATTCTTATCTTTGCCTGCTTCTCTCCATAATCTCTTTCCCCCTCCCAGCTTCAGCCTTAGCCCTTCAAGTATTCTGATCTTTACTTTCATATCACACGTTTTACTGTTCTTTCCCTCACTTTAGAGGCTCCTTCTTTTCCTCTACTAACTTTCTAGTGTGTCAGCCTCATGCACACTCCCACATAAACACATATGTTACATTCTGTCCCACATATGCTTCATGTTTATGGTAACTAGTGGAATTTCAATGCATGCTAACAAACCTCTAAAAGAATTAAATACTGACAAAAAATTCATATAATGTTCTGCCAAAATGCCTTTAAAATCTGTATATGTATCCCTCTTTTTTAAAATAAAGTTGTAAGAGAGAAAAAAATTTCCACCTGGGATTTGTGTATGAGGAAAAAATATGCAACATTTCTCCTTCTTGCCCTGGAATGCCTTGCTTAATGTTCTATGTCTCAGTTCCATCCATTTTCCTGAAATTTTCTTGTAATGATTTCTGGAGGAATCATTATAATCTCTTACATATGGAACAATGCCACCTGTAAATAAGGATTTTTTTACGTTTTTTTTTCTTGTTTGCATTCATTTTACTTCCTTCTCACGTTATCTCATTGCTCTAGATAATACTCTAAGCACTATACTGACTAAGAGGAGAGAATAAACATCATTGTCTTGTTCTTGGTTTTAGTGGAATGTTTTGACTTTCTCTTGTTTAAGTGGATGTTGGCTGATGGCTTGCTGTAAGTTTCACTTTTCATGTTGAGGTGAGTTCCTGTTATCCCAAGTCTCTCCAGGATCGTTGTTAGATTTTGTCAAATGCCTGATCAGGGTGGGAATGTCTTTAGTTTTTCTCCATTAACGTGACAGATTTAGAAATACTTTTATTGAGATGTTTTTGTGTTTATTTGATCAGAGATTTTCTACCACACTTTTGTATCTTCATTTGATTTTAGTTTCAAGGAGGTATTGTCTTTGTAGGTAAAATTTGGATGTACTTCTTCCTCATCTATGTACTAGAATAAATTCAGAGAGATTTGTGTTGATTATTTATTAAAAGACTAGTAGAATTCTGTCATGAATCTAGACATGAAGGTTTTATTCATGGCGGATTTATTTTTTTTTTTTACCTCTGCCATCACTGTCTCAGTGCTCAGTCTGATGGTTAGCTGCAAACCTGATCAGCTGCATGACTCTGGCAGAGCCCCTGAGGAGGCACCACTATTTGGCTCCTGCCAGCAAGCATCTCCCAGCATCAGCTACAGTGCTTGGGCCCAGTAGCTGCACATGGGGTGGATCCCCCAAGTGAGTCAGCCCCTGAAATATCCCCTCTTAGATCCCTGCCCTTCCACTTGATCTTGTACTTCCTCCTGTGAGTGTTTTGTTCTCCCTTCTAAGAAGGACTGACTCTTCCCCATTTTAGCTTTTCTTCTTTTTGAGATTCATAAGGTCTGTGGATTGTTTCTTGGGTATTCAGAGCATTCTGGGGCTAGTATCTGCTTATCAGTGAGGGTATACCATGTGTGTGCTTTTGTGACTGGGTTACCTCACTCGGGATGATAGTTTCTAGTTCTATCCATTTGCCTACGAGTTTCATAAAGTCATTGTTTCTAATAGCTGAGTAGTACTCCATTGTGTAAATGTACCACACTTTCTGTATCCATTCTTCTGTTGAAGGACATCTATCTGAGTTCTTTTAATAATAACAGATTCTGGCTATTATAAATAAAGCTGCTATAAACATGGTAGAGAATGTGTCCTTGTTATATGTTGGACCATCTTTGGGTATATGCCCAGGAGTGGAATATCTGGGTTCAAGAGTGTATTCTTTATCTTTTGTATTTCTTGAACATATTTATCATCATTTTTAACTCTTTACATGGAATTTTATCCGAGTCACTTATTGTGAGCCATTACTTTGGGATATATAGATATTTTGAGAAGATGCGTTACATTGGTTTTTCATATTTTTATTTTCAAGTTGTGACTTGTGTATTCAATGTTAGATCATTGTGGTGTTTCTATTGCTTTATGTCATCTCATCTTTCTTCTTGTATTGGGCATGTTTAAAATGTCTACAGTCTTTCCCTAAAAGTTAAATGTTACTTAAAACAACAGTCACTGTTCAACAGTGAATATAACTACATGATTAAGGTAATGCTCAATTATAAAACAATAATCACGTAAGTATTAATTATTTAGAAAGGAAAGGGTTATTGATAGCACTGTGCATAGTAGTAGACTTTGTTTTCTATGAGCATGAATAGAAACACAAAGCAAAAACTCAGAAGCAAACTTAAAATAAACTAGACAGTTGGACTAGTGATCAACGTTAGGTTGATAGATAAGAAGGAATGGGGATAGGGAAAAGTAAGAGAAGAAAACCTGTAAAAAGGGCAAAAAGGAAGGTATGGGTGATGTGGGCATTCTGACTAAAAGTGGACAGAAAAGAGAAAGGCAAAGAAATGCAATCACTTAGCATAGACCCATCTTCTTTCTCAGAGAATGAGATGCAGAGACCCTGAAAACCAGGTGAGCTTGAGTACTCTGAGAATAGAAAAAGAAAAGGGAGTAGAGAGAAGAGGAGAGACAGTGATAACACAAGAACACTATGAGAGCAGGCTGGCTGAACTGACCTTATGCATCTTGGAGGGGAAAAAAAAGCAGATGTAGTGGCTGAAGAGAGTTGTATGGGGATCAAATGTATGAAAAGTGAATGGTCTAATTTTGAATTGTATCTGGAGAGTCTCTGTGTTCCTTCCCTGGCCTTGCTCTGAACTATAATTCGTGTTGTTTTTCTCCAGTTAGGTTCATTCTTTGAAGGTTCCCAGCACTGTTATGATGTCCACTCAAGCTAATTAACTCTGTTCCATATGCTGGCACTGGCTGCAGTGGTATTCATTGAACAGCTGTTGTAGCAATAGGTAATCGCTGGAGCACTGTTTGGTTTGGTGCACTATGAGCAGGCTCCCGGTGGAGGCTCTGAGAGCAGTATCTGGTGTGATGGTTCACAGGCTTGCTCTGTAAAATTCTGTAGATTCCTTGGATAAAGCCATGAAGACTGATCTGCTAGGACTGATGGGCAGCTATGCTAGCCAGGCCAGCTACAGAAGCAGTGTGGTGGTATTAGTGGTCACAAAGTCTGAGAATGGGACAAGGTCCAGAGCACATTAAGCAAGTGGTGTATGCAACAAAAGGAACTGCAGCAAGCCAAGCAATACAGTATCCCTGTTTCTTTTCTCATCCTGACTATAATCAATCACTCATTTCAGAAATGATTTCTAAACCACAGTCTCCAACAGAAATCACAAATGAGTTTTATATCTAAAATAGAGGTACTCACAAAGGGAATTGTTTGAGAGAGGTTTAAAACAGGCTCTGCCAGTCAAATTGGAATTTGTCTTTATCTAAATTATACTGGATAATGAAAGAAACCTTTGCAGCACAGCGAAAATTTCATCTCTCCAAATATGAAGACTTGGTTCAAGTAAAGTGGGAGGTATGAGTAATCAAGTAGTCATAGCAAAGATATGCATAATAAAACAGACAATATAATTATCATCTGCAGCTTTACTGAAGCAATCAAGATCTACATTCTTATAATTTAAGAAAATATACCAAGGTAATTTTCAAATATCTCAGACAATTTCTAAGGCATTTCTTTTTCTCTCTACTTTTACATATATTTGTAGTGCATAAAAATATTTAAGAAACATCTTTGTAGCGCATAAAAATATTTAAGAAACGTCTTCTAACAACCGAGTGTTGACAACAATGTTTTTAGAGGGATAGAAAAGTTTTAAGTTCATTTGCCTGTGGTTATCAAGTGTCAAACTACTCTAGGCTAAGTCACTAGAAGATCTGGATTCTAAATAATCACAGGCACCAAGGAACTTAGAGACCTCAGGAACCACAAGGCTGAGGCACATCTCCAACTTTTCCATTGAACACACCTAAGGTGGCCTTCCTCCACCTCCCCCATATACACATCAATGATGCAGGATGCTCCGCCCACAACCTCTCCCTACATGCCTTTTGTTCTTCCAGGTGGTTTCAAATCTTCTTTTTTTTCCCCCCCTTGGACCTCTTCTACATACTCTGTCTTGTACTATACTAACGAAATTTTGTGTACTCAAGAGATTATCTGTGCCCCAGTGTCCAAAATCCCATTCCAGACATCTGTATTTGGTTTCATCTTCCATTCATTCAGCTCTTCAGCTCCTGGGAGCTCATTACAGAAAGATTTTATGGATAGATTCTAAATTTTCAGTTATCATTCTAGAAATTCCTTTCTAATACTATCTACCACTGCTCCTTAATGAAGATAGTTCATATGGTTCTATAATCATTGGCGTAAGATATCCACTAATTATGTTGAAATGAGATAAATCTTCAATTTAAAAGAATGCATAGACAACTTATATTTTTGGTATGTTTTTTCATTATTTTAAATCTTTGTAAATAGCAGCTCAATGTTGATTCAAGTGTTGTGTATTCATTGTTTTATTATTTCCATTATCTGCTCATTCAATTGTTTCAATTGTTTTGCTGTGTTAATTCTTTCCCTTCAAGTTTGAGTAAAAAAACTTTTCAAACATTGATCTTAGTTTAGTTCCTATAGTACCTACCATTACCTACATCTCAGAAATTCATAAGTGTTATTACTATGTAATTCTACATATTTAGTTTTGAGACTGGGTTCAGTATAAATCATAGGTGCTCATCAAACTTGCTATGTAGCCCAGGTTGGCCTTGAACTTGTGATTCTCCTGTTTTATCCTTGTGTTTTCTGGAGTTACAGCCATGTGCTACCATGCTTGGCTATTTAAAATTTCTTAACCAATGAGTACACATGGAGGGACCCATGTCTCCAGCCACATATGTAGCAGAGGATGGCATTGTCTGGTATCAAGAGGAGGAGAAGCCCTTGGTCCTGTGAAGGCTCATTTTCCCAGTGTAGGAGAATGTACAGCATTGAGGTGGGAGAGGGTGGGTGGGAGTGGGAGCATCTTCATAGAAGCAGGGGAGAGGGGGAGGAGAGAAGGAGAAAACATTTGAAATGTAAATACATAAAATATCCAATAAAAATTTTCTTAGAAAAAAAAAGAATGCATAGAAACATTGGTTAAAGAAGGCCAAAACTGTTATTTGGATAAATTTTGAGAACTGATTGTTTTATAGTGACTTTTGTTAATTCAACTAATGCAGAACAATGGGGAAATAAATATCAAGTTTCAAATAACTCACTTGCTAATGAGAAGTATCCTTGGAACCCATTAAGTAATATACTAAAATTGCATTAGGGACAAATGCAGCATGTTGAATATACAGTGTGAACTACTGTTGAGGCATTTTCCCAAACAAATTACTTATTTTTCTCTGAGGATGCTCAATGAGTTAAATCAGGATGTACTTCAGAAGATGCAATTTCAGTATTTCACAAGCAATGATGGTTTAGAGGATATAGTTTACAACTCTTTTTGTACCACATGCATTTTTTAAATTTTTATTTATTTATTATATATAAGTACACTGTCACCATCTTCAGACATACCAGAAGAGAGCATCAAATCCCATTACAGATGATTGTGAGCCACCATGTGGTTGCTGGGACTTGAACTCAGGACCTGTGGAAGAGCAGTCAGTGCTCTTAACTGCTAAGCCATCTCTCCAGTCCACCACATGAGTTTATTTTTTTCATTTTGGAAACATGTTAAACCTGATGAAAGATAACAATAGTATCCTCACATTAAACAGAAAAGACTATGTTGGGACATGCAGTTCCATACACTAGAGACATGTTTCATGGGTTAACTTACTATTTTTGTTTCTTGAGTATTTTATTAGAATGTTCAGAGACACTGATGAAGGACCATTGTTTGGGCAATGCATAACAGCTAGCGATTACAAGATCTGTTGACTATCTCAAACAGGCAGGCCAGAGAAAATTGTCATGCACTATTCCAAAAGCATAGAGACTGGGTGAATGTTATCTATTTTGTGCTTGATAAATGGCAATGTTCTATATACAGCTGGTGAGTTCATCCATCTGAGGAGATTTAAACCCCAGCAAATAGCAATCTATGATTTGAAGATTAGACATAACTGTATATCCAGCCTCAAAGATCTGTCCTTGTTCATCCTCTAAGAATCATGAGTAGACTAAATTAATGATCAACTCTTAATGTGTATTTACAATGTCTCCTTTAGAGGGAAGAATATAGATTTTATCGAAATGGTCATTTTTTTCAATTTTAATTTATCTAATTAGGGAAGTATAGTATAGCAGGATTAAGGAAGTTATAATTTTAAAACCATTTGAAAATTAAAAACAAAATATCTCGAGAAATCAGATGGCTTACTGAACAATTTGGGGTTATGATACAAATTTAGATTAATTTTACATAAATGAGGATACCTGACAAGGAATCCCTCAAACATTAGTAACTGCATTCAGGGAAGATGTCGTCAGATTCCTATGTCTAATTGCTGATTAAAGTATTCCCATAGCCTGTGCCTTTCTTCATGAGTCAGAACTCACAATGCATTCCCTTTCTTCTCCTGAATAAAAGAAGAACACAATTTGAGTGCTCTAAAGCAGGATCATGGTTTAATGTCCTTTAAGGCCTTAATTTTTGCTTCTAAGCCCAGTTGAATGGTGATCTGATTGGTCATGCATTAGCCTCTACGTAGTAGTTGTACAATAATGAATAATTCAGGGACCAATATTAACAATGGCTAATTACTCAAGTAATACCCCAATTGTTGTTGCTTATTTGTGATATAAGGAGCAGTAAAGGCTAAGGGAAAACTATTTCCTTCTAGTCAAGAAGATGACCTCTCTGATGGAGCCCTAACATTCCACTGAGTATGGTTAAAGACTCGGATAATATACCCCTTCTCAGGAAGGTGGGACCAGCCATAGGAATGTGGTTTCACCTTAAGTCAATCAAAAGAGATAGATGGAATAATTGTAGTTTTGCTGCCCAGAATTCCTCCCTCAAGTGCAGGATCTCACAAGGCCATAACCATGCATCTTCTAAGACTGCCTACTTTTCAGAAACACTAGGTACGACATTTCTTTTTCTATCTTTGCTCTTTTGGGTTCCCCTATCTGAAGTGGAAACTTCTAGTTTCTTTGTAAAATCAGTTATGTCAAATGATGCTGTGCTGGGGCACATGGGTGAATGGATATTTTGGTAAAGCAGACACACAGGAGAATATTTTGCTGAAGCAGACACAGGTGAAAGGATGTTTTGCTATAGCAGACATGTGACAGGATCTGTGATGAAGGAATATAACTGTGACCCCACTGACAGTAGGAGCTGGAACGTTGGTTTGGTTTGCTCTGCCTTGCTATTCTTAACTACATGCATTTGCTGTACATTTCATTGCTGAGTTCTGCTTGTGGTGACACTATAGACAGAAATTAGGCAAAGAAGGTCTCAAGGGGGTCCCTGTGGCTTCCTGCAGCTTCTGTAGCCTTGGGCTGATTGGCAGGCCTTGCTGTTTCTTCAGATTGAACTGTCCTTGCTGGTTATGGGCATGGTGTCACTGCTGAGAGGACTGGATTGCAGATGCTGATTTGTATTTGGTATTTGCTACTGGGCTGAACTGCTGATCTCCTGACAATGAAGATTGGACTCACCCCCAAAGAACTATTTTGAAACAGGTCTACTTCCTCCCAACCCCATGACTGTGTCCTAATAACATTTCTTTACCACTACCTCTGGTGGATGTTGGGCTACAGGGGAAGTTGAATGCTTATTAAAGTAGATTAGAAAAAATGTATGCCTACACCTATCCTTTCCCTAAAGCTTCCCTCCCTCTACAACTTTTTTTGTACCACATGCATTTTTTTTCCAATTTTTGAAACATGTTAAACCTGAAGAAAAATAATAATAGTATCCCCACATTAAACAGAAAAGACTACTTTGGGGTGGTCAAAGCAAGAATTTAAGAAAGTCAAATCACACTCACATACAAGAGCAAATAAAAATGAATGCATGGTTGCTCACTCACTTCAGGACTCCCAGCCTAGGGAATGGTGCTACCTACAGCATATCAATCAACGTAATTAAGATAGTACCCCAACGGACGGGTCCATAAGCTAATCCAATGTAGAAAATAGTCCAGTGAAACTCTTCCTAGATGATTTCAGATGAGAGAGAGAGAGAGAGAGAGAGAGAGAGAGAGAGAGAGAGAGAGAGAGAGAGAGAGAGAGAGAGAGGACCCAAGTTCATTTTTTAGCACCCATGTTGGGGGCTCACAACAACTCTAGGTCCAAATAATTGGACACTGTTTTCTGGCCTCCATGGGCACCTATATCATGTGTACTTATTTGCAAGTACATAATTAAACATCATTAAGTAGGGAATACAGAGATAGCTATGTGGTTAAGAGCATTGGCTACTCTTCCAGAGGAATCTGGATTGAATTATTGGCAGCCATATGATGGCTCACAAACATCTGTATCTCCAATTCCAAGGTATCTGATATCCTCTTTTGGTCCCCACTGGTACTGCATATACATGGTACACAGACATACAGACAGGCTAAACATCAATATACAAAAAGCAATGATAAAGTAAATCTTTTAACATATAAAACAGCAAAACTGATGGTAAAAAAGCAGAAAAGATATTTATTCAAATATTAGGAAGAGGGACCAAGAAAGGCAGTGATATCTTTCCATTCATCAGAATCCTGACTAGGGAGCCAGGAATATGGATATCTAGGAAGTCACAGTCAAGGTGTGGTCCTGTCTACTGTGGGCTCATCATTGTCTGGGTTCCAGTTTCTCCAGTATGGCAGTCTGACAACCTCTTCTAGGAAACAACCATGCCCTCTGTTTGGTACCACCATGCCCTCTGTCTAGTACCAGACTTCAACATTTTGCTCCTTCTAGCATGTGCCTCCTGGGAGAATTCCAGTTTGTTGGAGTCTAGAATTTCAAAGCCAAGCATTTGGCCAAGGCATCACTATTCAGGAAAGCAAGTTTACCTTAAGATACTCTAGAGCAATATGCAGAGTAGTTATCACCTTAAAGATACAATGTACTTTTCCTTCCCAGAATTAAAATCCTCTAGCACTCAGCTCTTTTGTTTTCCCTGCTACTCATCCTCTTGTCTTAGATTCTAGCAAAAGCCTATGTTTTTTTCTGGTACTTTAGGCTCCTTCCCCTTCCCCTACCCACTCCCACCCCTCACCCACCCCCACCCCTGTCTCTCTAGTGTTTCCTTTGATGATTGTTTGTCTGTGGCTGACCTTCATCCTGGCGTAATTTAAATGGCATGACCTTTCATTTATCTTTTCCATCTCCCACCTCAGGCAGCTGCCAAAATCTACAGCCTGCCTACCCTGGGTTGTTTGTTTGTTTTTGTTTTTTCTTCAAACTTTTTTTGAGTCTATTTCTAAATGCTTTTGTCAAAGAGACTAAGAACTAGAGATCCTGACTTTCTCAGTATCATATAGGATTCTCTAAATTTTCTGGTAACACTTCTGATATTGTTTCTCAGTCCCTTGGGCTTTCAAAGATTTAAGTTACATCACCTCTTCAAGGAGGAAAGACCCTATAAAGGCTTTGCAAATCTGCAGAGCAAACTTACACAATGTTATTTTCAACACAAAAGCACAGCTCATACCTCAAAGGTAATATAAGATAGTATCTTTTGAGCAGAGTGGTAATGGCTCACCCCTTTAATCCCAGCACTTGGGAAGCAGGGGTACTTAGATCTCTGTGTTTGAGGCCCAGCCTGGTCTACAGAATGAGTTTCAGGGCAGCCAGGGCTGAACTATCACCCCCACCCCACCCCCAAACAAAGGTAATTTGAAGTCAAGCATGAATGTCTATGGCCTGGGAACATAAATTTCCTAAATATCATATTACAACATTGTGAACAGATTTTAGAAGCGTTACAAGCCTTTGTAAGTTTTTTTTGGATATGCTTTTGTGCCTTGATAAACTATTTCTATTATTATGTCTAATCATGGATCCCTGACCTAATTCTTTGTCACGAGACACAAAGAACCTGGTGTGCAAGTTGATTTTTGTTAACTTGACACAAACCTAGATATATTTGGAAATAGAGATCTCAATTGAGAAAACATCCTTCAAATTGGCTATAAGCAAGTTTGTAGAGCATTCTTATGATTAATGATTTGATGCAGGTTGGCCAATCTATGTTGGGGGTGGGGGTGGTACCATCCCTGCACAGGTGGTCCTCAGTTGTATAAGAAGCCAGTAAGCAGCATTCTTGCTTTGCCATGCCACTGCTTCAGTTCCTGCCTCCAGGTTCCTGCCCTGACTTCCCTTAATGATGGAGTGTGCCCAGAGAGTCAGAGGCACAAATAAACCCTTTCCTTCCTAGTGGCTTAGTTGGTTGGCCTTTTATTACAACAATAGAAACTATAGCTATGATACCTGGGTAGGTCAGAGGGTAGCCTGAGACTCAAGTCTATACCTATTATGTAACTCAATATTATTTGTGACAGGAGTAGAAGTGAAAGGCCAGACTTGTGAAAAGTTAAGATTTCATAGGTTTATGGGCGCAACCACGCCTTATTTCATAATCAGAAAGGGAAAGAGGATGCTAGTAAAAATTACATTTAATATTGTTCATTTATTTTATTAGTAAAAGGGTAATATTATTTGAATTTTAATCTATCTAGTTGTAATATAGGGTATCCTAAATACTTGGTTAATCATGAGATCTTAATATATAAAACACCGTGAATATTGATTTATGTTTTTGAATGATTTGAATAAGAAGAGTTAACTCAAATCTTTAAGTATCTATAAAGAGTAAGTTGCATTCTGCTTGCTACATGTGGACACTGAGTTTTCCCATCAGTTTGTTGAAAACACTGTCATTACTCTGGTGTATGTTGGCATGCTTGTCAAATTTCTGAAGGTTGTAGCTATGTATATTTATGTATCAATCTTATCTTCTGTTCATTTGATCTCCATGCCTGTTTTTGTGCCACTACCATGATATTTTTATTACTATATCTTTATAGCATAGCTTGGAGTGATAATAGTGCCAGCATTTTTTTTTTGTTCTGGATTGCTTTATCTACTAAGGGTCTCTTGTGGTTCCATAAGCAATGTGTGTGTGTGTGTGTGTGTGCGCGCGCGCGCGCACGCGAGTAGAGTATGTGAAGAATGTTGTAGGAATATTGATTGGGATGACATTGAATTTATAAACTGCTTTTGGTAGAATGGTCACTTTTACAGTATTCATTTTACTAATTCATGTGCATGAGAGGTCTTGTCATCTTCCGGTACCTTCTGCAATCTCTTTCTTGAGAGATTTAAACTTTTCATTGTAGCTCTTTCAGCTCCTTGGTTAAGTTTATTCCTAGGTATTTTGAGGCTATTGTGAATGTGTTTGTCCCCATCATCTCTTTCTTTGCCTGTTTGTTGTTGACATATAGGAAGGCTAATTTCTGCAAGTAGATTTTGTATCCTGGTACGGTGCTGAATTTTTGATCAACTCAAAAAAATTTTCTGGTGGAATTTTGTGATCTCTTAGGCATAATATTATATCAGCTACACAATGGTATAATTTGATAAATGGTGGTAGGAAAACTGTATGTGTACATCTATATATAGAACTGGAATTAGGCCCAAAACTATCATCTTCCATGAAATCAGCTCCAATGAGGATCAAAGACCTCATTGTGAAACCTGAAACACAAATCCTGAGAAATAAAACATAGGTAGCACCCTATAAGTTATAGGCAGGGGAATGAATTTTCTAAATAGGACTCCATTTGCCTCCCCCCAAAGGACTCAGTGTTGCTCCACAGGTACTTGCCCAGCCGTGTTCACTGCTGCACTGCTCAAAATAGATTTCTATTAATGTCATGGATGTTCGTGGGTCCATACAAGGAACACAGTTTTCATTTGGGGTATAAGCAGGCAGAAACAAAATACTGGATAGAATTAAGGATGTAAAGTGTGACACATTCTAGGATAAAACAAACTTAACTCTCTTTTTGAAGAAGAATGTTAATTCCCCAATGGGTTCACATAAATATTTGTCCATGTCTAGCTTATTGGTCTATTCCTTGGACCTCTCTTTCTCTGGCCTCCAAAGTTTATCCCGAGAGTGATCAACCCAGGATTCTATTCCAGACACTTCAATGGGTAGAGGAATTGCTAGAATCACAGGTGTAAAAAGAGGGAAGAGATTTGACCAGCACTTTATCTCTAGGATGAAAAAAAAAAGTGACTCAGTTTTGTTTGTTGAAACTTTGACAAATACTTGAGCAGCAATACCTTGTATCTGAGCAGCAGTCTTCTTATCAATAATAAAAACATTAGGGGACATAGTATAAAATTTCATATGGGTTAAAGACTCTATCTGAGGAGTGCTTTTGAACCACAATAGAGCTATTGGTAACAAAAACACCTACGAAAAGTGAGTTTCTTGAGAAAGTTTTCTCAGATTATCTCTTAGACATCTAATTAACTGTTTTACCTACCCATCAGACTGGACTCCAGGCATAGTGTAGATTACACTGTATCCTAAATATCTTAGAAGCTACCTGAGTGATGGTCACCTTGAAGAACAAGATGTTGTCATTGTGTAGACTCTTGTGGAGTCCAAACCTGAGAAGAACTTAATTCACTAATGACTTAGCAGCCTCTGAACTATTTACTATTCTTCAGGGAAATGCTTCCACCCAGTTGATGAAGGAATCTACTTATACCAGGAGATATTGTATGTCCTGGAATTTGGGCATTTGGGTGCAACCTATCTGCCAGTCTTCCCGTAGGTACTCACATGTGACAAATTGAGTCTGTTCTAAAGTGGAAGATTTGTTGGAGAGTTTTAAGCGTTTAAGCTGGAAAGAACCCAGATATCCTTCAACAGAAGAATGGATATAGAAATTGAGGCACATTTACACAGTGGAGTACTACTCAGCTATCAGAAACAACTAATGAACAACTTCATGAACTTTGTAGGCAAATGGATGGAACTGGAGACTGTCATCCTGAGTGATGTAACCCAGTCACAAAAGAACACACATGGTGTGCAGCTCTGAATACCCAGGAAACAATTCACAGACCTTATGAAGCTCAAAAAGAAGGAAGGCCAAAATGGGGACGCGTCAGTCCTTCTTAGAAGTGAGACCAAAACACTCACAGGAGGAAATACAAGGTAAAATAGAGGAACAGGAATTGAAGAAAAGATCATTCAGAGGCTGCCTCATTTGGGGATCCACCACATATGCAGCCACAAAATCCAAGCACTATAGCTGATCCCAAGAGGTACTTGCTGGTAGGAACCAGATAAAGATGCCTCCTCAGGGATTCTGTCAGAGTCACACAGATACAGCTGAGGATGCTTGCAGCTAACCATCGAACACAGGGACCCCAATGTAGTTGCTAAAGAAAGGACTGAAGGAGCTGAAAGGGGTTGCAACCTCATAGGAAGAACAACATTATCAACCAACCAAACCCCCAAAACCCCCATGGACTAAAACACCAACCATTGAGCACACTCTGAGAGACCCATGGCTCCAGGTGCATATGTAGCTGAAGATAGCAGTGTCTGGAATCAATGTGAGAAGAGGCCTTTGGTCCAGTGAGGGCATGTTTTCCCAATATAAGGGAATGCCAAGGTAATGGGATGGAGATGGTGATTAGGAAGGAGTGCACCTTTGTGAAGACAAATAGAGGGGGAGGAGGGACAGGAGCAGGACGGGGTAAAGGGATAACATCTCAAATGTAAATACAGAGTATCTAATAAAATAGTAAAAAAAAAAACTTCACTAAAAAGAAGAATTTTTCACGGATTGGCCTCATATGTGACTAATTCTAGACCCCTACCTGGAGCTATCCTATGGCTTATCCTCATAAAAAGGCCCGTTTCTTTTCCCAGAGTACTGTGAATGTATTTCCTCTCAAATTCAAGGTGCTTCAATTTGTTCCAAGGGAGAGGTCTTCTAGCAGTGGCTTTGGCTACATGGTCAGCAAGACTGTTCTCTCAGGTTTCATCCAGCCTGTTCTGATGCTCTTAGAATTGCATCACTGCAATTTCAGAAGAAAGGAAAACTGGCTGTGGAAACTCGAAGAAGTCAGTAGTTGATAAGTAGTTCTGGAAAGCTGGAAGTCTCAGCTGGTCTTCAGTATACACTGGAATCCTGAAGAAGTCGGCTCTAATGTCAGTGAAGGAATGGACTTGCTAGTGAGGCAAGAGCAAGCAGGCAAAGAGAGAGCAGGCTTCTTTATTTCATGTCCTCATATAGGCCTCCAGCAGAAGTCATTACCCAAGTTAGAGGTGCGTTTTCCTAGCTTCAAAGATCTGGATTAAATGTATGTCTTCCTCCCTCAAAGATACAGATGAGAAGTAGAACGTCTCACTTTAAATTATCCAGAAAGTTCCTCACAGGTGTGCTCTGCATTGTTAGGTTTTAGTTAGTTCCAGATGTAGTCAAGTAACAACCAAGAGTAGCCATCATAAGTCTACCCATTGTCAACTTGACACACAATTATCGTATATCATAATTAACTTCCAAATAAAAACAATAACCAAGTCATAATCACATGATATCGCTATCCTGAGTACAATTTCACATGCATTATATATTTTAACCAGGTCATAATCACTCCTAACATGATATACCTATCCCTTGTACAACCTCAAACACAGTATAAATGTAGAATGGGTGGCAATGTCCCTTGAGGGATATTCTTTTAATATCTCAAATGTGATAAGCATTGGTATTCTCTTAATTGATGTTATATCACATAATAAAGAAAATTGAGGAAAGAAAACACAAAAATCTGTGCCAACACATTCTTAACAAAAATACAACAGAAACACATCAATTGTAATTATCATTTCTGCAACTGGCCTTATCATGGATTTAGCTGAAATTTATAACTACTTTCCTTTACCACTTTTAGTTTGGGTTATTATTGTTATGATGAATCACCATGACCAAAAGAGAGCAGAGGAGGAAAAGTATTTCATTGGCTTATACTTCCACATCTAT
The DNA here is from genome assembly GCF_963924665.1 of Micromys minutus. NCBI lineage: Eukaryota > Metazoa > Chordata > Mammalia > Rodentia > Muridae > Micromys > Micromys minutus. The sequence continues at coordinate 16,364,253 of NC_137970.1, read as the reverse complement.
AGTCCCTCACTGAAGGATGTCTGGACAGGAAATGAAAAAGGCAGGAACCTGGAGGCAGGAGCGGATGCAGAGGGTATGGAGGGGTGATGCCTATGGCCATGCTCCTCATGGTTTACTCAGCCTGCTTTCTTATGGAACTCAGAACCATGGGTTCACTGATCTATAAAATAACTTCCTTCTTAAAAGACAGTCCAATAAGGGAAGCAGAGAAAGAGAACAGGAAGTGCGGTAAGATAATAAACTCTCAAAGCCTGCCCTCAGTGACATATTTCCTTCATCTCCTAAAGGTTCCACACCTTCCCACATAGTGCTAGTAACCAAGTGTTCAAATATATGAGCCTATGGGAAACATACATCATATAAACCTCTATAGTCCACCACAATCCCCATATGTTCATGACTGTCTTATGATGAAAAATAAATTTAACCCAACCTCAAAGTTTCACATACTTTTTAACAATATCAACACAGCGCAAGAGTCCAAAGTCCAAAGATCTCTTTTTAGACCCAATGTAGTCCCTTAACTATAACACCTCTGTAACACACACACACACACACACACACACACACACACACACACACAGAGAGAGAGAGAGAGAGAGAGAGAGAGAGAGAGAGAGAGAGAGAGAGAGTTGCTTGCTCAATACTCTCTGCATAAGAGAGAGTTGTGTCTTAGTAAAAAGGTAGACTTCACATAAGGCATTTCATACAATTTTCCCTTTTCTGTTCTTTTAAGTGAAACATAAACACACGTCTATTACGATGTTCAAGAATAAATAGTACATTAACACCCTTTTCATGTCATAGAAAATACAAATGGCCTATGTTGTAGCAAGAAAATAATTAGAGCTCTCAAAGACTGCACCAAGTGGTTCCATAAGAATTAGCCATTTGCCAAGGATATTTTCTGCATAGCATTCTCTGCTGTAGGTTCCAGCTAAATAGTCATTACTTTTTATTCCAGCACCAGATGACACTTTTGCTCCTGCCACTCCCAATTCTTCAAGACCCAGTCCTAAGTCAAACTCTTGAGTCTATAGACCATCTCTTTTATACATTACTGTTCTGCCACCCTCATGGGAGAGGCACAATTGGGTGGTGGGTGAGAATATAAGGTTCTCAAAAGCACACCAGAGTACATCCATATGGGATGTGGGCCATAAACCTGATAACATTATCAAACATATGCCTGTTCTTCAAATGATATGGGGAGACTTCACACCCAAAGAAAATTGCTAGGTCAATCTTCTGCTACATATTCAGTTGAAGCCATGGGTCCCCCACATGTGTACTTTTTTGTTGCTTGTTTAGTCCCTGGGAGCTTATTTTGCGGGTCTGGTTGATTGATATTGTTGTCCTTACTGTTTGGGAGCAGGAGCACCCTCAAAGAGACAAGGGAAGGGGAAGGAGATAGGGTGTTTCTGGAGGGGAAAATAGAAAGTGAGATAACATTTGAAATGTAAATAAGTAAAATAACTAATTAAAAAGAAAAATTGCTAGATCATGGTAAAATGTATGGAGATTCTATATGCAAGACACAAGGGACTCAAAGTGGCCTGTGTTCATTCATCTTTACCATGCCCTGTATTCAGAAATGAGATTACAGATGAAAGATGACAGTATCTCCGGATCTCTGGCTTAGTCCAGGTTTTCCTGGTTCTTCCTGATGTTGCATACTGTCATTCTGTCTGTTGCCCTTTTGTTCTAGGGTTTTAGTACATTTCTAAAAGGACAACTAAAGAATCATAATAGAAGAGAAGCTAAAGGGGGAGATGGTGGGAGGAAAGAATCCTGTAAAAAATGCAAAAAAACCCAGTTGTAGTACAATGTTTATAACACAGATCTGCTGAAAGTACTACATGCTAAAATAGACACTTCAATACAAAACTCAAGATGGATGATAGTGAGCAAAGTAGAGCAGAGGCCACTGACCTACACAAGAGCTTTTCAACAGGCTATTGAACTGACAGGATTTGCTTTTTTATCTGATTCTTTTGATGGTGAAAAAACAAGTGGGCGACTGCCATCAAGACACAGGACCTGCCTGCACATGGCCAAGCTCCCAGAATAGCCTCACAAGAGCTCTCCCACCTGAGCCCATGGAGACAGAATGTAATCATTGCAATCAGAACTCACTGTCTGCCTACAAGGAGCCAAACACTCAGAAAAAATTTCCTTCCTGAGCCCACGGGCCCTGAGATCCACAGGAGAGAGAGGCTACAGTCAGAGACAACAAGATCACCTATAACCATAGATAACAAGATGGTAAGAGGAAATCGAAAGAACCTAAGCAATGGAAACCAAGACAACTTGGCAACATCAGAACCCAGCTCTCCTACCACAGCAAGTAGTGGATTACCAATCACACCAGAAAAACAAGACTCAGACTTGAAATCATACTTCATGATGATGATGGAGACCTTGAGGAGTCACATAAATAACTCCCTTAAACAATTACAGGAGAACCAGGAGAAATCACTACAGGAAAACACAAACAAACAGATAAAGGAATTGAAAATGGAAATATAAACAATAAAAAAAAAACACAAAAAGAGACAACCATGGAGATGGAAAACCAAAAAAGAAATCAGGAGTCACAGATGCAAGCATCTCCAACAGACAACAAGAGATGGAAGAGAGGATCTCAGGGGCCGAAGACAACATGGAAAACATAGAGAAAACAGGCAGAGAAGATGCAAAAACCAAAAGACTTTTAAACCAAAATGTCTTGTGCCCCACCAAGCCCAGCAGAGGAGGGCTTGTCTCATGGGCAGAGGTGGCAGAGGCTGCCTTTTTCCCAGCCCGAGAACTGTGTGGGATTCCCAGAACCAGGTCTCACAATATCGGCTGCAGCTGTTGAGAGCACCTTCTTGTTGATGACAGATTGCCCAACATCTAACATGTTTTTTTTATTTGGGTCCTCAGTGAAATCATTGTTTCCTGCAGATTTTGTGCTGGGCTAGCATCAATTCACATGGCCTCCCAGATCCAGGCACTTCAAAGTGAAACCCCCTTCCAACAACTGGCTAGTGTGTGCTTTTCTACCTAGGCACACACTAAATGACTCATAGAGCAGGAAGGATGTTCAGCCACACTTCTGGCTCCTAGATTCACAAGAGGCAGAAATGGAAAACAGAAAAAAGAACTTAATGAATCCTCCCATTGAAACCTTTCTAGTTTCAATTCTTCTAGGTTTACAAGAGAAGAGGAAGTGTAAAGATAGTATAGATCGCACCCTCTCTTATAGGAGCAGATTGGAGTTCGGAGTTTAGAAAAGATGGAGGATAATGAAGTAAAAGCAGGAATGAAATAGAACATTGGCTTTCTCCCATGGGTGGGTCTGAAGTTGAGCCGGTCATTGGTTGGCCATTTTTTAAGTCTCTGCTTCATCTTTGTTCCTGCACATCTTACAGGAAGTACAAATTTGGGATTGAAGGTTTTGTGGGTGGGTTGGTGTCCACCTCTGTCTTCCAAACTGGAAGCCCCATTTGGTTACAGAGGGTGGCCCCTTCAGGCTTCATATCCACTGCTGCTAGGAGTCTCAATTGGAGCCAACCCCTGGCACTATTAATAATACTCTGCTATGTTTGCAGACAGGAGTGTAGCATAACTGTCTCCTGATAGGATTCACCCAGCAGCTGATTGAAACAGATACAGAGACCAAACAATAGGCAGAGCTCAGGGAATCTTGTGAAAGAGTGAGGGGAAGAATTGAGAGAATCAGAAGGGTCAAAGACACTATGAGAAGACCTACAGAACCAACTAACCTGGGTCCATGGGGGCTCACAGAGACAGAACCAACAACCAGAAAGCATGCATGGGCTGGACCTAGGCCTCCTACACATTTTAGGAGATGTGCAGTATGGTTTCCATGTGGGCTCCCTAACCACTGGGTCTCTGATTCTGTTGCCTCCCTTTGCATTTCTTTTCCACAGTGGATTGCCTCGTTTGGCCTGCATGAGAGAAGATACATCCAATCCTACTACAACTTGATGTGCCATGCAGGTTGCTACCTGTAAGAAGAAGGAGGAGAAATGGGGGTGGGGTGTGAGGGTAGGACTGGGAGAAGAGGAGAAAGGGAAGAGGACTGTGATTAGAACGTAAAGTGAATAAATAAGTTAATTAATATAAAAAGTAGTAGAATATCAATTCAATTCCTAACTAATGCTCTAATATGAAGGAGAAGATAAGGTGTTTTGAGTTTGATAGAGGCTGTTTCTCATCAATCACAAAAAGATGCCAGATACTCACTGTCACAAAAAATTTCCATTGAGTCGGAGGCCTCTGGTTTCATCTTTCCCAAACTCCAACAACAGAATTCACAGACAATAGGATAAGGAGCTTAGAATTTAGTTTTACTATAGATGTATATATCTGAATAAAAGGATGCCAGAGGCCCCGTATAACAGGAGTGGATCCCCAGAAATGGAAAAACATTGAGAGTTGCCACCTTGAAGCTACTAAGAATTTATACCATGGTAGCATTGGGGAGGGCTAAGCTGGTTGCCTGGTTTGCCCTTTAATGAGGTGTTCGGGTATCTCTAAGTTTCAGTCATGTCCTCACATAGGGTTTACAGAAAAGATGGTGATTTAGGGCAAGAAATATAAGAAACCAAACCTTTTGGAAATCTCTGGCCTCTACCCAGGACAGAACCAAATATATTTCGGCCTACATAATTCTCCCACCTGTGGCCCCTGGCAAGGATAAAACTCCTCACAGGACCAAGGACATTATGGTCTACTGACTATTAAACAAGAAAAAACTGTTCAGTTTTGAAGTACCCTACCTTTCAGACTTCCCTCCAATTCCTTTCTCCTGATCTTATGAAGACAGTTCATTCTTTATAACATGTCACCACTGAATGAGAAATGAGTTGCTGATTCAGAGAATAAAAACAAATTACCAAGAGGGAGTTTGTCCTTTGTGCAGAATGGGTATTTTTCCTGCATTTATGAGTGTGTATCATGCATATGCAGTGTCCACTGAGGCCAGAGAGAGCATAAGGTCCCCTGGAACTGGAGATAAGTGGGTGTGAGACACCACGTGGTGCCCAGGTCCCTTGAAAGAGAAGACAGTGCTCTTAACTGCTGAGGCATTGCTTCAGCCCCCAAACCAGTGTTTTTTTTTCCAGTCAGCACACATTTACCTCACGTTTACACCCTTCTAAATTGCTTCAGATGATGAGCAACCTGGAACAGTCCACACTGAACTCTCTGGGAGCTCCAATGATTTCTTTCATTTGCTCATTTCCAACTTTCAATGGTGAGTCCCTATGCGTCCTGTCTTGTCTTTAAGGTACTTGTCTGCATTGCAAATGTTCTAGAGCCACCACAGCATGGTACATTCCTTAGACCTTTAGCCCAAGGCGATGCTGATGTTTTGACTTGTTTCTGCTGCTTTATAACTGATTCTGGGTTCACTAAAGAAAACTTCTCAGATTTGCCCTTTGTCTAAGGGTATTTCCACACTGTAAAATAAATATGAATACACAGCAAACCATAAGTCACGGGCAAAGGAGAAATATAGACAATTTGGGTTAAAATTACATATAACATCAACATATCTGTTAAGAATGTATTCCAATATAAACAACAAGTTTTCACAATTTCAAAATTGCAAGTTCTCCAGCACCAACTCAATACTAGAAAGCACAACATGCAAATCTTTACACCTTTACAAGTCACCGATTCAAACCTTTTCACTGATGAGCTGAAAGACATATGAATAGAGTATATCATGTTGTATTCAGATCCCAGAAAACACCTTGTACAACAGCTTTTCTTTACTCTAAAAATTTTTAATTCTCAGTTTCTTCCCTTTAGCTAAGTGCTACTGAAGGGAACAGAGGGAACTCAAACATATACAACTTCAATATATTAATGTTAATTAAAAAAAACCACTCTCCTCTCATACCATGCTATCTGATCTTTTCTAGCCCATGTCGTTGTTACCTTGTGGTCTCTCCTTTCTGACCCTCCAGAAAGCAGAGTTTACTGTCAGGAGTCAGTGCTCATATATCCTGTGTTTCTTTATATCAGACTGTTCATGAAAAATATTTTTCTCTCTTTATTTTTCTGATTCCAACATCATTATGTTTTGTAATTTTGAACCGAAAGCAAGCCATTTTTGTTTAAAGGGTTTTACGTAAGATTCTGGGGTAGGGTGGATGAGAAATACGAGAGAAGTTAACTGTTGCAGAGTACTTTGGTTCACAGATACACTACATTGATTCCCTAGGTTATAGAATAAATAGGGAGATATAAATCAACAAAGAAAAGTGGATTTATTTAAGATTCTTGCCAGACAGGGGAGTGAAAAGTCCTAGTTTCCTTCTATCATTCCTATGGCAGACTTAACAGTTCATAGAAGAAATGAAACTAAAGTCATGAAAGATACACACACACACACACACACACACGCACACACACACATGCCTGTGCACACATGTATGCACACACGCTCACATGCATGTACCCACTGAAGTGGGAAATAAGCTGACAGAACCTTGAGAGGTCTCCCCTGTCATACAATACAGGATCCTCCATTGCTGCCACCAGGGATTTACCTTTCCCCTTGGCCCAGTATGAGATTACTAGGGAAATCTCAATGATCTGAGCACACTGTCAGAGGGAGAACCATGAATGAATGTCTGCCATCAGACTAACTCCTGCACATCCAGAGACACAACCTAGGACCACAGCTATTACTCAGAATCTTGCACACCTCCCACATCCCCATCACCTTCCATCGGGACACATTGGCTTTTACCACACATCCTCCATATGTTCCTGGTTCTTGGCATGCAGTAAAATTTTGGAGAGTGTCCCTGGTATTTGTCATGTGGTCATAGACTATGTGTCTCTGAGTACCCCTATCAGAATGCCAGTTGGCTGCAGTTCTGATTCTGTTCTGACTATTGTAACAGATTAGCTCCAAAATCCAAATTCTGTTTTACCACTTTGGGATGACTTATCCATCTTCAGCCTAGTTGAACCAAAAGGGGACAAAACGCTGATGTGTTAGTGTTCCATGAGTTTTAGGGTCAAAATATGGCTCCTGCCAACCACAGTGGGGTAGACTCTGCAATCCTTTGACCAAGCTGACAGTTAAAGGCAAGTTACAGTGGAAAGAAAAGAATGGAGATTTACTTCAAGTGGTCACTCTGAGAAGAAGACAAGCCCAATAAAGTGTGGAATGACATCCAAGTCCATCCTCAGGCTGGGGTATCAAAAGGGGCAAGAGGAATGCCTGGGGAACCATTCCTGGTCAAAATCTGAGGTGGTCCAAGAAGTTCTACAAGGCTTTGTGGATTTGTTCTCTGTGAGACACGTTCCTCCTCTGGCTGGCACTGGGGCGACAACATTTCCTGGGGCTCTGGGAACAGAGTCTTGTATTAGAATTCACTTTCCCATTGTGTCAGGGGCTGATGGCCATAGGAGTGAGGCAAAGGGTTTCCCTTCAGAACATCAGCTCTCCTGCAAGGTGATTATGTGAAATTAGCTGTCACACACACACACACACACACACACACACACACACACACAGAGAGAGAGAAATGCACACTGACACACACATACACACAGAAATGTACACTGACACTGGCAGACACACACACACACACACACACACGTACACTGACACACACACGTACACTGTGCTCAAGCTGTAGTGTGAGACTTAGCTGGTAGTTTATGTCATAGGCCTGTTCACAGTCTTTTTTTCTACAGTGCTGCTTTGGGTCAATCCTGGCCATAGGTGACCTAACATTAAGCTTGACTGATTCGTGGAGAGCTTCTTGGATCCAGTGGTTAAGCTCTCTCCACTCTAAACTGTTCCCTCCCCACTGTCTCTGGACCACAGACGCTGGTTTAGCACTCTCCAGCCTGGAGGCTCAGGCCTGTCTATTGAGTCTAGCCACTCCTGCAGTCACACTGCAAGTTCTCTGGTGGGATTTCTCCAGCTGGGAGTGGCACAAGGCTTCACAGGAAGAACTTCATGTTCTCTTTACAAACAAACACCTCTTCCTGGGGAACTAATAGTCTCTGGGAGGAATACACTGGAATAGATAGAAAGTGGGATAAAGGAAGTAGTTCCACTTAAGGTATCCAGTAAGAAATGGGCCACATCTCTTCTTGGATTTTGGCTAAAATCATGGGAAGGAACGAACACACACATTCTCTTGAGTTCTCTTTACTGTTTCTGATTGGAAGAGTAGTCTCTATCCTCTTTAATGTGCATTTGGAAAGACAAAATAAATAAATAAATAAATCTATTCTTTTTTTTTTTCTAGGAGATCTTCCTGGCTTTAATGAAAGGTGTTTTACATGAGTTCTGTGAGTAATGTCCTTTCCCAGAAAGAAAATTATCAGCAATGAATAAAAATCTCTATGTCTTAGCACCCTCAGGAATAAATACCTCCAGGCCTCCCCACTTCCAAGAGGATAGAATGGTAGTTATCATCCAGAAAGGAGCCCTCCTTCCCAAGCGGAGAGGTGGAAAACCCCAAAAGGCTCCAGTTAACTGAAGGGCAGAGCTGTGTTTATCAGCACAGGACACTCCTTCCCACTTTCCGATACTGGATAATACATGGGCTACATTCCCAAACTTAACTCTTGGCTTAAGAGTGATCCAGGTAAATAAATCTACAGCAGAGGGGTCCCTGGATGTCTGTGGCTCCATTCCTGAACCCGGTGACTCCCCAGTGCTCAGGTCCTCCAGCTGAAACATCAGTAAGTCTACCCTGAACTTAGTGGCTTCTCCTCCACCATGGACAGAGCACACTGCTGGGTGATACACTACAGTGTAGCATCTTTATCTCTTGCTGAAACAATCAGATTGTAGATAAAACAGGATGCTTTCTGCCCAAGAATCCAGTACCCAAAAGGAAAAGGGTGCTAGCAGTCAGCAGTTAAACTTCTAATGTACATTTAAGAAAAAACAAAAGGTGATTTGCAGGTAACTACTTCTGACCTCTTCTTGAAACTTGGGAGCTCACTAATTAATGAGTACTGTATAGCAGCAGAGAGATGTTCAAGGAAAACTGTGCAGCTCTAGGTAAAAATGGATGAGTTGACAGGGAAACAGGCACACGAGTTGAGAAACCATATCTGTTCATCCTGCATTCCAGGCAGCAAACATGGGAAAAACACAGGAAAACACACAAACATGCACCCATACACACACACATACACACACGAACAAACACAAACAAAACCGCACGGGGAGGGGGGACATGGGGAGGAGGAAGAGCAAGGGATATAGAGAGAGATAAAAAGAGAGAAAAGGAAACAGAGAGACAGAGAGAGAGACTGAGAAAAGCGGGGGGAGAAAGAGAGAGGGGTGAGGAAGAGAGAGAGACAGAGAGAGAGTGAGAGGAGAGAGGGGGGAAGGAGAAAGGGAGAGAGAGAGAGACAGGGAGAGAGACAGAGAGAAAGAGAGAGAGAGACAGAGAGAACATGGGAACATGGACACACAGAGTAGGAGGCCAAAGTAGGGACTGAAAGAGTGAGACCCAAATAGACACACAAAGAGACAAAGACAGGTACAGGACTGGGAGAGGACCTTCTCAGTGATCCACAGTGGAGACAGGTGCCTCTCCAATCAGGGCAACTTTGTATCCAACTCGGAAGGCTGGGCTGTTCACTCCCCTCCACTCTGTCTGTTGCGCTTGTGTTGTGTGCCTCAGACACAGGAGCAGATACAGAGAACTATGTGGGCTGTGAACTCTTCTCAATTCCCTGTCCAGAATCAAGTCGCTGTCATGAGGAGGAACTCGCCCCCCCGCAGCCAAGAGAAATGACAGCAAGAGGTTCAAAGGGGACAGCAGGGGCACCCAAGGCCCCTCCAGAGTGATCCACATCCACAGGTTGCCAAGCAGTGGCACGGAGGAAGAGATTCTCTGTCTCGCGCTGGCTTTTGGGAAGGTCTCTAACCTGTTTCTGAAGGCTAAGAACCAGGCCTTCCTGGAGATGAGTGGAGAGGAGTCCGCCAACGGCATGGTCAACCACCACACCTGGATGACTCCTGTGCTGCGCGGGCAGCCCGTGCACATCCTGTGCTGCGCGGGCAGCCCGTGCACATCCAGTTCTCCCACTACAAGGAGTCAAGCAGAGCAGCTCCCCCAGCCAGATGGCTGCCCTGAGTCAGGTGGGTGCCCTTAGCAGGGCGGCCGCCTCCAGTCAGGGGGCTGTCCCCAGACAGCCTGCTGCCTCTGGCCAGGGGGCTGTCCCCAGCCAGGCACCTGCCCAGCCATACCTGTAGGCCGAGGACTCCTACCAGGCAGGGACTGTGGCCTTGGCCACCTCCCCTCTGCTGTGGACACGGAGTTAGTGCTGGCTGGGCAGAGCCCTGTGCTCAGGATCCTTGTGGAGAACTACTTCTACTGTGTGACCTTGGAAGTGCTGCTCCAGCTCTTCTCCAGTTTGGCCAGGTTCTGAAAATCATCATCTCTACCAAGGACAACCGGTTCAGGCGCCATCACAGTATGCCCACGCGACAAATGCCTAGCATGCCAAGCTGGTCTTGTTTGGGCAGAACATCTACAATGCCTGCTGCACACTGCGGATTTCCTTCTCTGGGCTCACCAGCCTCATCGTCAAGTACAACAACGACAGGAACCGTGACTACACACACCACGACCTACCCTCAGATGACAGTCAGCCCTCACAGGTCCAGGTCCAGAACGTGACCGCAGCCTACGCTGCACCTGCCGTGACCTCGGCTTCTTCTGTGCAGGCACTGCATTACCTCACACCTTTGCAGTTCTTCAAACTGCAGGTGTGGCCATCCCAGAGCCTTGGAGGCCCTAGTCCCCCAAAGCTTTATCAGAAGTGCTTAAGGCCCTGGGTCCCCAAGCCATACCAGGAGTGGCTGTGGCACCACCACCATCAGCAGCTGCAGCAGCCACAGATGCAGCAGTACCGAAGGCAGAGAGCTCAATGGTCACTTCAGGCTCCCAGTGTGTGGGGAACCACTTCCTCTTGGTTGCCAACCTCAACCCCGACAAAGTCATACCCCAGAGCCGTTGGTTCTCTTCGGTGCCTATGGCAATGTGCAGGGAGTGAAGATCTTATTCAACAGAAAGGAGATGATTCAGGCTGAGCTGGCCTTGAGGAATGGGCACAAGCTGTAAGGGAAGGCTCTCTGCATCCTGCAGTGGAAGCCCCAGAACTCTAAGCTGCCGGGGAGGGCAAGGAGGACCAGAGCCTCAAGAAGGACTGTGTTGACTCTCCTCTGCATCACCTTAAGAAGCCCAGATCCAAGAACTTCCAGAATATCTTCCGGCCCTCAGCCACGCTGCACCTCTCCAACCTGCCTGCCTCAGTGTCTGAGGATGAACTCAAGAACCTCTTCTCCAGCAATGGGGGTGCTGTCAAGGCCTTCAAGGTCTTCCCCAAGAACCACAAGATGGCGCTGATCCGGATGGGCTCCATAGAGCAGGCAGTCCAGGCCCTTGTACACTTGCATGGTCACCTCCTAGGCCAGCACTACCACATGCACGTCTCCTCTCCAGGATGACTCTCTAGAGGACCTGGTTGGGCTCACTACACACAAATTCCACCTGTAGAGAAAAGGACACTTTCAAAGCTACTGGAGGGACCTCCTCAGAGCAGAGATTTGTGATTTGCTTTAGAGAGAGATCAGTGACTTGACTTCATTTTAAAAGGAGTGACTGTGGCCCCCTTGCTGGCAAGGTGAGGTCCTAGCATCCTCATTTTCTTCAGAAAAGGGAGGGCACTGCCCTGTGGAGCTCCAGATATCTGGTCTCAACAGGGGCTCTTCACTTTGGCACCTGCACTTCCCTTTCTGCCTTGGAGACCTGAGGGCCCCAGATGACTGCTATAGCTTGAAGGTGAGGTGGGCTCCAAAGACTTGTGTGTTTTAACCTGTGGCGGTCAACAGATTGTGGGACTCTTCTGAAAGACTGTGCAACCATAAGGTGGGAGAGCGTTCATGAGTCTCTGGGGGACTGGTCTTGAGGCAGGCTCTATAGTCCCACTTCCCGATCTTCCTCTGCTGCTTCCTGACTGCACATGCAATGCCAACAGCCAGCCTCCAGCTTCTGTTCCAGCCCTTGTGCCTGCTACCACTCCTTCTCCACTGAGGATATATGTGCCTCACACTTCCCCATTACTCCTTTACAGCTGGGTCATTATCCTTATGCAAGGAGACAAGTAACCAAGGCAGAAGGAGGTTGGAGATGGGCACTCCTATGACAGTCCTCGCCATGTATCCTGGAAGGCTCTGGGAAGGCCCTGGGGGAGGAATATGGGAGGCTGAGGATCTTTGGGCTCAAAAGGGCCTCCAGTGCTCGAAGGAGAACTTCATGGGCCATTCTGTTGTGGCAGCTGGAGGTGGGGTGGTAGATCTGGATGCCCATAGAAACCCAGAGGGTGGAGGCCCAGCTGGTGAAGAAGTTTCAGTGGGGAATTAAAACTCACCTGGGATCTGGGCTGAGGCCATTTGTGTGACAGTGTGGCAAAGCCTCTGGCTGTGCTTTGATTGTGTCCTGAGAACCCAAGTGAGGCAGAATTCAAAGTAATGGGCTAAGTAGTCTGTAGGGAGAAGCTTGGAGACAGGGTGGCATTCAGGCTGAGTCCTGGTTACTGCTCAGTGCTCTCACACGGGTCTGAAGTCACAGAGAGGGACAAGCAGAGCAGAGGGTGTAGAGAACACACAGATTGTCACAGAAAGAAAAGAGTCCAGAGTTACAGACTGAACAGAGCTGTCCTCTTTAAAGGAATTTTCCCCAGTACAGAGAAGGACACCATGTGGTCCACACTGCCACAGTAGAAATGGTACCTGGAGGGCCAGGCGATGCCCACTGAAGGGCTGCCACTTATAAACGTGCATGCAGATGGATGGGAAAGTTAAGGGACTGGGTGTGTCCCCTGCTCACAGAGACCACCCCAGAAATCCATTTGCTCTGACTGCAACACCAAGGTAGACAGAGATCAGTACTGCTTTGGTCTGGAGGGACCAAAAGGACATCTCAAGCTGACCTGTGACATCCTCCTGCTGCTGCTGGCTTTGGAAGCAAGCAAAATGCAAGGTCCAGGCATAGTGGAGCTTTGGGTCAAGGGTCAGTGGGGCTGCTGGGACAAAGGAGACAACCTGTGACAGGCAGCAGGCTCATGTTTCCTGTCAGGAGGCCCCTGGTTGTTGTTGCAAAGCTGTGGGGGGGCAAGCCTTGGTCACACCAGGGAGCCCAGGAGGTAGGGAATGCCAAAAACAAACCAAAGCCATTCTCAGAGACAAGCTATGGACACAGAGTTTAGCCAGTCAAAGAGAGTGGCTCTATGTGCCCTAGATGGTAGAGCTGGAGGCACCGGGCCAAGTTAGACCTTTGGAACCAAGGTGGTTCTCACAGGGTCCCCAGATAATTAGTGGGCATGATGGGGCAGCAGGGTTAGGTGTATCTTTCCTCTGCTGGGTCTCGGTCTTGCTTTGGTCTGATCTCTCTTTGCTGTGACCCCGTGTGTGCCGTTGCGTGTTAGAAGTATGTGACCTATCTTTGATTTTACAGGGGCTCATGCAGTTAAGGTATGGCCCTGTGTCTGTCCCCGAAGAGATCTGGAGTCCTGAACACTGCAGACTGTTAAAGACCACAAGCGCCTTTGAAGCTGGAATGGTGTTGCTTGCATTAGGAAGTGCCCATGAGACTACTGGGGGGAGCAGAAGCAGAAATCCGTGGTTAGAGTGTGTCTGAGCACTCGTTCCTCCGCTCGAATTGGTCTTCTGGAAGGAGGCGGTACTTTTGGAGGTGGAACTTTGCTGGGGAAACTGAGTCTGCTGGGGCCGGGTCTTGTGCTTCCATAGCCCAGGCCAGCTTCTTACCCTCTCTCTGCCTCAGGACTAGGATACAGAGTCACCAGCCACCTCACTCCCCTGCCACCATGCCTTCCCTGTTGTCATGGACTGTGTCTCCTCAGTCCCCAGAGACAAATAAACCTCTCCTGCTTTAAAACTGCTTCTTGCCTAGTATTTGACCCAGCAGTGAGAGAAATCACTGCAGCCACCACACCCCCATCTTAACCACCTGAGTGGAGGCTGGGCTCTCCCCCAGCTGATGGCTGGGGTAGGCAAGGCTCCAGGGTGCCAGCTTTCCACCTGTGGGTCCTTACCCCCCCCCCCCCGGCCCACACACACACACATTCTGGAGGGCAGGACCAAATGACCCTTTCACAGGGGTCACCTAATACCATCTGGATACACAGATACTTACACTATGACTCATGATAGTACTCAAATTACAGCAATGAGGCAGCAACTAGGGGGGTTCTATGGCCGGGGGTCTCCACCAGGAGTGTTAGAGGGTCTGAGCGGTAGGAAGGTGGAGAACTACTGCCCTAGGGAACCGGGGAAGGCAGCAGGGGCTCCAGGAGACAGCTTCAACTTTCAAATGCTAGCTATCATTTCAGAGATTGCTCCTCAAACTGCCTGTCACTGCCTAGGTGAAAATAAGCCAGGCTTATCGCCGTGAAGTTAAAGATGAGCCAGTGGTAGGGGCCTCGGGGGACACAGTGATGGAGGGCAAACAGATGAGAGTAAACACTACCAGCTGTGCCTCCCTGACCCAAAGCTGACAACCGCTAAAAGGTAAGTTCACCGTGATAACCCGCGTCAGCTATCTCCTATCTCAAACATGCATCCTGTCCCTTTGGGCCTCACGGGACAGCCTTTAGCTGACGACAGAAGTTGACACGGCCCGGCGATAACAGAGGGAGGTTAATTATTGTTTCTTTGGTTGGCCCAAGGAAGTGGAGTGGTTTTAGTGCTCGAGGCTCGTGTCATCCTAAGCAGAATGAGGATTTCATGCCCCACTTCCATAAATGCCCCAGTGGATAAAGACTTGAGGTGCCTGCTTCCTGCAGGTCGTCTGGTGCATTTGTCTTTGACACACTGAGGTTTATCTCTCTCCCTAGGCTTTATTAAATGAAGGCTCACCTATCATTCCCTGTGCTCTCTGCCAAATTCTTTGAGGAGATGGAGGCAAGTGCTGGCCTTAGGCAACTTCATGCAACTTTGCTCAATGATCAAGGTGTGATTCTCCAGCTCTGTAGTCAGATTTGGGTACAGGTTCTCCTGGTGTACCCCCTGATAAATAATCACTGACTTGCAAAACAATTCCCTATTTTAGCATATTAAGTCATTTTATACAAGAAAACCTTTAGTACAGTTTACCCTTGTAAATCTATTATATTTATACAATATTTCGTTTCAATTGTATTTATGAATAACAGTAAAAAAAAACAACAAAAATCCAAAATGTCAGTACCAGAATGGGTAGATGTTTGGAGAGATTGTGGTCAGAAAAGGGATGGAGAACGAAAGCCTGTATCCCCATAACAGCCAGGTCCAGGGAGCCCAAATGCTGATCAGGAGACAAGCATGGGAGGGAGGGTCAATCAAAGGTGGCTATGGAGAAAGGCAGAAAGGTCCAGAGGCAGGTTGGAGTCTAACAAGGCTTCTTAGAACAGGGACTGAGGAACAGGCAGCTATGTGGCTGTTACAGATGGGCAGGTTAGCTAATAGGAGAGTGCAGGTTTGGGGGTTTATAGACTCATCCCACTTCCTGTTTTCTGCCATCTCTCCTTTCACTGTATGGATGAAGATGTCATCAACCAACCTCTTGATTCCCATGAACATGCTTCCTTCCCTAAAGGCACCCATACCATCATTGTCATGATGGAATCTATCCCTCTGGAATCATAAGCCAAAAGAAAACCTTTCTTCCTGAAGCTTATGTTTGACAGGCACCAGACAACCTGCAGGAAGCAGGCACCTCAAGTCTTTATCCACTGGGGCATTTATGGAAGTGGGGCATGAAATCCTCATTCTGCTTAGGATGACACGAGCCTCGAGCACTAAAACCACTCCACTTCCTTGGGCCAACCAAAGAAACAATAATTAACCTCCCTCTGTTATCGCCGGGCCGTGTCAACTTCTGTCGTCAGCTAAAGGCTGTCCCGTGAGGCCCAAAGGGACAGGATGCATGTTTGAGATAGGAGATAGCTGACGCGGGTTATCACGGTGAACTTACCTTTTAGCGGTTGTCAGCTTTGGGTCAGGGAGGCACAGCTGGTAGTGTTTACTCTCATCTGTTTGCCCTCCATCACTGTGTCCCCCGAGGCCCCTACCACTGGCTCATCTTTAACTTCACGGCGATAAGCCTGGCTTATTTTCACCTAGGCAGTGACAGGCAGTTTGAGGAGCAATCTCTGAAATGATAGCTAGCATTTGAAAGTTGAAGCTGTCTCCTGGAGCCCCTGCTGCCTTCCCCGGTTCCCTAGGGCAGTAGTTCTCCACCTTCCTACCGCTCAGACCCTCTAACACTCCTGGTGGAGACCCCCGGCCATAGAACCCCCCTAGTTGCTGCCTCATTGCTGTAATTTGAGTACTATCATGAGTCATAGTGTAAGTATCTGTGTATCCAGATGGTATTAGGTGACCCCTGTGAAAGGGTCATTTGGTCCTGCCCTCCAGAATGTGTGTGTGTGTGGGCCGGGGGGGGGGGGGTAAGGACCCACAGGTGGAAAGCTGGCACCCTGGAGCCTTGCCTACCCCAGCCATCAGCTGGGGGAGAGCCCAGCCTCCACTCAGGTGGTTAAGATGGGGGTGTGGTGGCTGCAGTGATTTCTCTCACTGCTGGGTCAAATACTAGGCAAGAAGCAGTTTTAAAGCAGGAGAGGTTTATTTGTCTCTGGGGACTGAGGAGACACAGTCCATGACAACAGGGAAGGCATGGTGGCAGGGGAGTGAGGTGGCTGGTGACTCTGTATCCTAGTCCTGAGGCAGAGAGAGGGTAAGAAGCTGGCCTGGGCTATGGAAGCACAAGACCCGGCCCCAGCAGACTCAGTTTCCCCAGCAAAGTTCCACCTCCAAAAGTACCGCCTCCTTCCAGAAGACCAATTCGAGCGGAGGAACGAGTGCTCAGACACACTCTAACCACGGATTTCTGCTTCTGCTCCCCCCAGTAGTCTCATGGGCACTTCCTAATGCAAGCAACACCATTCCAGCTTCAAAGGCGCTTGTGGTCTTTAACAGTCTGCAGTGTTCAGGACTCCAGATCTCTTCGGGGACAGACACAGGGCCATACCTTAACTGCATGAGCCCCTGTAAAATCAAAGATAGGTCACATACTTCTAACACGCAACGGCACACACGGGGTCACAGCAAAGAGAGATCAGACCAAAGCAAGACCGAGACCCAGCAGAGGAAAGATACACCTAACCCTGCTGCCCCATCATGCCCACTAATTATCTGGGGACCCTGTGAGAACCACCTTGGTTCCAAAGGTCTAACTTGGCCCGGTGCCTCCAGCTCTACCATCTAGGGCACATAGAGCCACTCTCTTTGACTGGCTAAACTCTGTGTCCATAGCTTGTCTCTGAGAATGGCTTTGGTTTGTTTTTGGCATTCCCTACCTCCTGGGCTCCCTGGTGTGACCAAGGCTTGCCCCCCCACAGCTTTGCAACAACAACCAGGGGCCTCCTGACAGGAAACATGAGCCTGCTGCCTGTCACAGGTTGTCTCCTTTGTCCCAGCAGCCCCACTGACCCTTGACCCAAAGCTCCACTATGCCTGGACCTTGCATTTTGCTTGCTTCCAAAGCCAGCAGCAGCAGGAGGATGTCACAGGTCAGCTTGAGATGTCCTTTTGGTCCCTCCAGACCAAAGCAGTACTGATCTCTGTCTACCTTGGTGTTGCAGTCAGAGCAAATGGATTTCTGGGGTGGTCTCTGTGAGCAGGGGACACACCCAGTCCCTTAACTTTCCCATCCATCTGCATGCACGTTTATAAGTGGCAGCCCTTCAGTGGGCATCGCCTGGCCCTCCAGGTACCATTTCTACTGTGGCAGTGTGGACCACATGGTGTCCTTCTCTGTACTGGGGAAAATTCCTTTAAAGAGGACAGCTCTGTTCAGTCTGTAACTCTGGACTCTTTTCTTTCTGTGACAATCTGTGTGTTCTCTACACCCTCTGCTCTGCTTGTCCCTCTCTGTGACTTCAGACCCGTGTGAGAGCACTGAGCAGTAACCAGGACTCAGCCTGAATGCCACCCTGTCTCCAAGCTTCTCCCTACAGACTACTTAGCCCATTACTTTGAATTCTGCCTCACTTGGGTTCTCAGGACACAATCAAAGCACAGCCAGAGGCTTTGCCACACTGTCACACAAATGGCCTCAGCCCAGATCCCAGGTGAGTTTTAATTCCCCACTGAAACTTCTTCACCAGCTGGGCCTCCACCCTCTGGGTTTCTATGGGCATCCAGATCTACCACCCCACCTCCAGCTGCCACAACAGAATGGCCCATGAAGTTCTCCTTCGAGCACTGGAGGCCCTTTTGAGCCCAAAGATCCTCAGCCTCCCATATTCCTCCCCCAGGGCCTTCCCAGAGCCTTCCAGGATACATGGCGAGGACTGTCATAGGAGTGCCCATCTCCAACCTCCTTCTGCCTTGGTTACTTGTCTCCTTGCATAAGGATAATGACCCAGCTGTAAAGGAGTAATGGGGAAGTGTGAGGCACATATATCCTCAGTGGAGAAGGAGTGGTAGCAGGCACAAGGGCTGGAACAGAAGCTGGAGGCTGGCTGTTGGCATTGCATGTGCAGTCAGGAAGCAGCAGAGGAAGATCGGGAAGTGGGACTATAGAGCCTGCCTCAAGACCAGTCCCCCAGAGACTCATGAACGCTCTCCCACCTTATGGTTGCACAGTCTTTCAGAAGAGTCCCACAATCTGTTGACCGCCACAGGTTAAAACACACAAGTCTTTGGAGCCCACCTCACCTTCAAGCTATAGCAGTCATCTGGGG
The DNA here is from genome assembly GCF_963924665.1 of Micromys minutus. Classification (NCBI taxonomy): domain Eukaryota; kingdom Metazoa; phylum Chordata; class Mammalia; order Rodentia; family Muridae; genus Micromys; species Micromys minutus. The sequence goes on along the minus strand of NC_137970.1, from coordinate 16,345,437 downwards.
CCCTCAGGTCTCCAAGGCAGAAAGGGAAGTGCAGGTGCCAAAGTGAAGAGCCCCTGTTGAGACCAGATATCTGGAGCTCCACAGGGCAGTGCCCTCCCTTTTCTGAAGAAAATGAGGATGCTAGGACCTCACCTTGCCAGCAAGGGGGCCACAGTCACTCCTTTTAAAATGAAGTCAAGTCACTGATCTCTCTCTAAAGCAAATCACAAATCTCTGCTCTGAGGAGGTCCCTCCAGTAGCTTTGAAAGTGTCCTTTTCTCTACAGGTGGAATTTGTGTGTAGTGAGCCCAACCAGGTCCTCTAGAGAGTCATCCTGGAGAGGAGACGTGCATGTGGTAGTGCTGGCCTAGGAGGTGACCATGCAAGTGTACAAGGGCCTGGACTGCCTCCTCTATGGAGCCCATCCGGATCAGCGCCATCTTGTGGTTCTTGGGGAAGACCTTGAAGGCCTTGACAGCACCCCCATTGCTGGAGAAGAGGTTCTTGAGTTCATCCTCAGACACTGAGGCAGGCAGGTTGGAGAGGTGCAGCGTGGCTGAGGGCCGGAAGATGTTCTGGAAGTTCTTGGATCCGGGCTTCTTAAAGCAATGCAGAGGAGAGTCAACACAGTCCTTCTTGAGGCTCTGGTCCTCCTTGCCCTCCCCGGCAGCTTAGAGTTCTGGGGCTTCCACTGCAGGATGCAGAGAGCCTTCCCTTACAGCTTGTGCCCATTCCTCAAGGCCAGCTCAGCCTGAATCATCTCCTTTCTGTTGAACAAGATCTTCACTCGCTGCACATTGCCATAGGCACCGAAGAGAACCAAAGGCTCTGGGGTATGACTTTGTCGGGGTTGAGGTTGGCAACCAAAAGGATGTGGTTTCCCACACACGGGGAGCCTGAGGTGACCATTGAGTTCTCTGCCCCCGGTACTGCTGCATCTGTGGCTGCTGCAGCTGCTGATGGTGGTGGTGCCACAGCCACTCTTGGTATGGCTTGGGGACCCAGGGCCTTAAGCACTTCTGATAAAGCTTTGGGGGACTAGGGCCTCCAAGGCTCTGGGATGGCCACGCCTTCAGTTTGAGGAATTGCAAAGGTGTGAGGTAATGCAGTGCCTGCACAGGGAGATGCCAAGGTCACGGCAGGTGCAGCGTAGGCTGCGGCCATGTTCTGAACTTGGACCTGTGAGGGCTGACTGTCATCTGAGGGTAGGTCGTGGTGCGTGTAGTCACGGTTCCTGTCGTTGTTTTACTTGACAATGAGGCTGGTGAGCCCAGAGAAGGAAATGCGTAGTGTGCAGCAGGCATTGTAGATGTTCTGCCCATCCAAGACCAGCTTGGCATGCTAGGCATTTGTCGTGTGGGCATACTGTGATGGCGCTTGAACCGGTTGTCTTTGGTAGAGATGATGATTTTCAGAACCTGGCCAAACTGGAGAAGAGCTGGAGCAGCACTTCCAAGGTCACACAGTAGAAGTAGTTCTCCACAAGGATCCTGAGCACAGGGCTCTGCCCAGCCAGCACTAACTCCGTGTCCACAGCAGAGGGGAGGTGGCCGAGGCCACAGTCCCTGCCTGGTAGGAGTCCTCGGCCTACAGGTATGGCTGGGCAGGTGCCTGGCTGTGGACAGCCCCCTGGCCAGAGGCAGCAGGCTGTCTGGGGACAGCCCCCTGGCTGGAGGCGGCCGCCCTGCTAAGGGCACCCACCTGACTCAGGGCAGCCATCTGGCTGGGGGAGCTGCTCAGCTTGACTCCTTGTAGTGGGAGAACTGGATGTGCACGGGCTGCCCGCGCAGCACAGGAGTCATCCAGGTGTGGTGGTTGACCATGCCGTTGGCGGACTCCTCTCCACTCATCTCCAGGAAGGCCTGGTTCTTAGCCTTCAGAAACAGGTTAGAGACCTTCCCAAAAGCCAGCGCGAGACAGAGAATCTCTTCCTCCGTGCCACTGCTTGGCAACCTGTGGATGTGGATCACTCTGGAGGGGCCTTGGGTGCCCCTGCTGTCCCCTTTGAACCTCTTGCTGTCATTTCTCTTGGCTGCGGGGGGGGGGCGAGTTCCTCCTCATGACAGCGACTTGATTCTGGACAGGGAATTGAGAAGAGTTCACAGCCCACATAAGGCCCTGTATCTGCTCCTGTGTCTGAGGCACACAACACAAGCGCAACAGACAGAGTGGAGGGGAGTGAACAGCCCAGCCTTCCGAGTTGGATACAAAGTTGCCCTGATTGGAGAGGCACCTGTCTCCACTGTGGATCACTGAGAAGGTCCTCTCCCAGTCCTGTACCTGTCTTTGTCTCTTTGGGTCTCTCTCTTTCAGTCCCTGCTTTGGCCTCCTACTCTGTGTGTCCATGTTCCCATGTTCTCTCTGTCTCTCTGTCTCTCTGTCTCTCTCTCTCTCTCTCTCTCTCTCTCTCTCTCTCTCTCTCTCTCTCTCTCTCTCTCTCTTTCTCCCCTTCTCCTTCCCCCTCTCTCTCCTCTCACTCTCTCTCTGTCTCTCTCTCTTCCTCACCCCTCTCTCTGTCTCTGTTTCTCTCTCTTTCTCCCCCTGCTTTTCTCAGTCTCTCTCTCTGTCTCTCTGTTTCTTTTTCTCTCTCTTTATCTCTCTCTATATCCCTTGCTCTTCCCCCTCCCCATGACCCCCCTCCCCGCGCGGTTTTGTTTGTTTTTGTGTGTGTGTATGTGTGTGTGTATATGCGTGCATGTTTGTGTGTTTTCCTGTGTTTTTCCCATGTTTGCTGCCTGGAATGCAGGATGAACAGATATGGTTTCTCAACTAGTGTGCCTGTTTCCCTGTCAACTCATCCATTTTGACCTAGAGCTGCACAGTTTTCCTTGAACATCTCTCTGCTGCTATACAGTACTCATTAATTAGTGAGCTCCCAAGTTTCAAGAAGAGGTCAGAAGTAGTTACCTGCAAATCACCTTTTGTTTTTTCTTAAATGTACATTAGAAGTTTAACTGCTGACTGCTAGCAGCACCCTTTTCCTTTTGGGTACTGGATTCTTGGGCAGAAAGCATCCTGTTTTATCTACAATCTGATTGTTTCAGCAAGAGATAAAGATGCTACACTGTTGTGTATCACCCAGCAGTGTGCTCTGTCCATGGTGGAGGAGAAGCCACTAAGTTCAAGGTAGACTTACTAATGTTTCAGCTGGAGGACCTGAGCACTGGGGAGTCACTGGGTTCAGGAATGGAGCCACAGACATCCAGGGACCCCTCTGCTGTAGATTTATTTACCTGGATCACTCTTAAGCCAAGAGTTAAGTTTGGGAATGTAGCCCATGTATTATCCAGTATCAGAACATGGGAAGGAGTGTCCTGTGCTGATAAGCAGAGCTATGTCCTTCAGTTAACTGGAGCCTTGTGGGGTTTTCCACCTCCCAGCTTGGGAAGGAGGGCTCTGTTCTGGATGATAACTACCATTCTATCCTGTCGGAAGTGGGGAGGCCTGGAGGTATTTATTCCTGAGGGTGCTGAGATATAGACATATTTCTTCATGTCTGATAATGTCCTTGCTGAGAAAGACCCATTACTCACCGGACTCATGTAAAACACCTTTCATTAATTCTAGGAAGATCTCCTTGATAAAAACTTGATAGAGTAGAATTTAGTGTTATTTGGATTTTAAAATATTATAGTACAATGACTGAAATAGTAAAGTGGTGCCACTCAGAGCAATAGAAACTAGTTCACTTTGATCACTGTAGGTAATTTTCAATAGCATTATTGGTTTTGGTCATGGTTACATGAATGTGTCTGAAATACCAGTCATTTTTGCTTTTCTATTTTTTATCCCTTGTCTTATGACTTATTTTATTAAAATAGATGTTAGGGAAAATTCAAAACTGTAGTATATCAAGGGGACTCGTAGGCCCCCCCTGTTTTTTTTTTTTTTTTTTTTGTTCTAAATTTAAAAACTATAATTCTATAAATTTTGGCTCTTCTATGTGTTTGACAACTATTTTTTTCTTTCTAATTTTTCTGAGTATAATAAACCGCTCTTACCTGGTCCTGTGGTTTGCATTTTCCTTCTGTCAAGGTTATTTATTATTTCGTGATTATTATTTACTTTTTGCTGGAGAAACTCTTCTTTACTGCATAAATTATTCCTTCATCAGATTTTGCTCCTCCTACATGCAGCTTAATCTATCAATGCCAAAGCATTTGGTCCTAGGGGCTTCAGGGACTGTACATACTGATATTAAAGGATTTCTGCATGCTTACATTTGCCAATCTTATCTTTAACATTTCAAGTCAAATATTAAGATTAGAATTCAATGAATTAGATGTCATTGGATTTTATCTAGTCCTGCTCCATTTTTACAACCCCTCCTGGCTCTCTGGAACTAGTACTTTCACTTTTTATTTCTTTCTGTACCGAGCATGATCTATATAATCCACAGGGAATGACTGATCAAAGTACATCACAATCATGGTCACAAGTAAGAATTTTCATGCAGCTCTAATATGCTCAGAGACAAGGAATCATCAGCCCTTACAACAAGAAATTGAGTCACTGCAATTTGGACATGACAATGGATGGAGAGTGAAGATATGCTGGATACCTCGAATCCTGAACAGCTAAAGAACACAGTACGTAGGAGTTGAGATTTCCATCCTGGAGGAAAGTCCTCAGTCCCCCTAACTGATAGGAAGTTTGAGGTAGTAAATAGGATGAAGGATGGAATGTGGAGGATTGCAAAATACTCTGTTACTTGTGGGCTGTTGGTTCATGCTCAATAGCTCTTGGGGGATAGTTGTCCAAGATGCCTTGCTTTTCCTGGAAAACTGAAAGGAATACTTGATGTCAAATGTCCTCAAAGCCTTCACCCAAATGACAATTTACTCTGCTGGAAAACATTTTTTTCATAGCTTAATCCTAGGTAGAGAACAGGTTTTCTGCCTGCCTTAGTCACCTCTAGACACCCTGCCTTATCTAAAGAATAAACATTCGGGAGAAGTCACATCCTGGGGAAACCATGTGATAACACTGTTGCCAGAGAAAGGAAAAAGAATATGACGTGAAGGTAACGTCACCAGAGAAACATTTTTGATGATCACAGCCCAGGGCTATGATGCCTCCTACCAAAGTATTAAGTCATGTTAAGCATATATTTCTCTGCCCCTCCACCATTGAGCCATTAGATTGCTAATAATCTATTTTCACTTTTTTTTGCTTCAGGCAAATCAGCTGCACCGATCTGAGCCAATGGTTGTTATTTTTTCTTTCTCTTAGGAATCCATTCAGAAAAACATGGTGAACTGAACTGTTCCAAATGCTCGTTGAGAAGGAAAATATAACCCCCATGTAACTACACTTAGACATTCAGGAAATTTGCCACTACTGAATGAATAAAATTTTTGAAACACAAATCTTTTTTCATAAAACCTGCCCTGAAAGTACTATTAAAAGACAATAAAAACAATATAAGTCATGAAATTTAATTTCCATAAAGTCTGTTTAGGAACAAATGAAAATAAATGGCATCATTTGGATTTTATACATTTTTGTATTCTAAAAGATGACTGAACAGTATATAGTGTTGTTATAGCTTGTGAGTTAGTGAGATGAATGTCAGGAACATATAGAATAGTTAGGAACACTATGCTATTAGGTACTATCACTACGAAGTAAGTGATGCACTATTATTTGGTGGTATACTTAAATAGGTAAATATGTTTATTGTAAAATGTCTTTGTATCTACTACTGTGAGGAAACACCATGACAAAGCCTATTTCTAAGAGTAAACAAGTATTTGGGGGCTTTCTCACAGTTCCAGGGGGTTAGTCAAATATCAATGGTTAGTATCATGGTGATAAGCAGGCAGCCATGGTACTAGAGAAGTAGCTGAGAGCTTTGCATCCTAATCTTCAGGCAGAGAAAGAGAGTGCACATGAGAGAGAGAGAGAGAGGTAGAGAGAGAGAGAGAGACAGAGAGAGACACAGAGAGAGACAGAGAGACACAGAGAGAGACAAAGAGACAGAGACAGAAACAGAGAGACAGAGAGACAGAAAAGGAAGAGAAGAGAAGAGGAAGAGAAGAGGGCCTGGTATGCACTTTTGAACCTCAAATCCCAGTCTCGGGACACAATTCCACACATCCTAATCCTCTAAGCATTTAAACATATGAGTCTATGGGTGAACATTTTAATTCAAACCACCACAGAAAGTCTATGAAAATCGACACTAATAGAATCACATAAATTTTTCAGTTAAAAATCATAAAATCAGACAACCTTTGGCTAGAGAGATGCTCAGTAATTAAGAGCACCTGCTGTACTTGTGAAGAACTTGGGTTCAATACCCAACATGCACATGGTGATTCACAACTGTCCATAACTCTAGTTCCAGAACATACATAATACAAAGACATATATAAAAGCAAAACCACTCATACATAAAAATAAATAAATTTAAACATAAAATAAAATAATACCAAACAGGTTAAAATTGGAGCAATCAGAAACAAAGAAAACATGGAGTAAGAAGAAAATACTTGCTAGTGACTGTGATTCGCAAGGATCAGAGTATAATAATGTTCATTTAAAATGGATATGGTATTGGTACTCCCAAGAAAGCACTAGAAATCAGGGTGGATTATGGAAAAGTTATAATTGGTATGTGAGACACTCATATAGAATATAATGACTGGTTTGTGGGGGCTTTGGGGGTTGCTTTTATTTTAAAAATTATATGAAGAAAGCTTAACTACAAAGAACAGTACAGTAGGTACATTACTTTCAAATGAAGTAAATGTTAGATTAAGAAATCTCTAAAAGGAAAGATAAATGTTATAAAATGACAAAGGAGTCAATCATCCAAAAGGACATTATATTCCCAAATATATGTGCCCCAATGACAGTGTTAAAACATATGAAATAAATATTAAGAGAGTAGCAGGGGAAAGTTCACAGTGCTGATGTGAACTCCTCCACCATATATTGGTAAATCAGGAAGCAGATGACCAGAAATGATACAATTTGAGCATAATTGGCAGTCATGTCGATCTGCTTGGCATGTATAGAATTTAGTATATATAAATACAGTAGGTTTCAAGTCTCTCAAGGCAATTGCAAACAATTGCAAAGATAGTTCATTTTTGGACACAACCTATTTAAAAAATAGAATAGAAGCAATAACTGAACTTATACCTTATATAATAGTGCAGTGGAAACTTAAGGGTTCTTTGAACAGTCATTTGCGTTGGACAGTGTTTTCCTGGGGCACACACATGAAAGAGGGTTTTTCTGAAGGGGACACAGATGAAAGGCTAAGGCAGACACATGAAGGAATGATTGGCTGAAGCAGACATAGGTGAAAGATCTATTAAAACAAGCACATGAAAGGACACATAATGAAAGATTCTTCCCTAGTGACAGACATGTATTGTTCTGCCTTGTATTGTGTAATTGAGTTCCATTTGTTGAGACTCCATAGAGAGAGAAAAAAATTCTGGTGGTGTGTTGTGGCTTGTCACTTTTTGTAGACTTGGGGTGATTAGCAGAGTGATATCAAGCTGAGACGAACTCATGTGGAGTTTTCCTAAGTCAGACTCACATGCTGAGGCAAGACCTATGGAGGACACCTGATGTTTGGAGGGAGTGTAAAAAGAACTCAACAAACAGTGATAAAGGCTGTGGTTGGCTCACTGGTAGAGTTGACTATGTGTGTTTGTCTCCTGTCTTTGCTAAGAAAGGAACAGCCCAGAACTTCTCTTGGTGTCCCTCCGGGTCCCTCCTGCTGAATCAAGCCAAAGCTGAGGCCTGGCTGTCTTTGCTATGTAGTGCCACTGCTGCTGATTTGTATTTGCTATTTTGACTCTACTGAACTAGACTGTTGGTATATCTGTGAAGTGTTTATGAGTGGATTGAGCTGTTCTGTAAACCTATAAATTAAACTGCCAATTTCCAGACAACAAAGATGGGAATTTTTTTAAGAACCATTTCTAAACAGGTCTATTTCCACCACCACCACCACCACCACCACCACCACCACCACCACCACCACTACCGCTTTTATCCTTTCTTTTCTACTACTTTTGGTGGGTGATGGGCTAAGGGGGAGATTAAAGCATTTAAAAACCACCATTGAAAGTAGACTTTGAAAAAAATAAAATTAGATAATAGTAAACTTTATTTTTCCCATAAGGATAAATTTTAACCAAGTGACACATTTAAATCTTTTACAGGAATTGAGAAGCTAAAAACATGGTAATCGAGGAGGGAGAGTTTCCATAATAGGCAGTGGAATGGATAATAAAGTGACAGTAGCAAAATCCTCCATGTGGCAGTGCAGTTATTTCAGGGAGATGGGCTTAAATTCACCTTAAACGTCTTATAAATATTCAGGATAACTTTGAATAAAATTTATAGTAACATGTCCATGTGTTATTATATGTCTTAGTCAGGGTTTTATTGCTGTGAACAGACACCATAACCAAGGCAAATCTTATAAAAGACAACATTTAACTGGGGCTGGCTTACAGGTTCAGAGGTTCAGTCCATTATCATCAAGGCAGGAACATGGCAGCATCCAGGCAGGCATGGTGCAGGAGGAGCTGAGAGTTCTATATCTTCATCTGAAGGCTGCTATCAGAAGACTGACTTTCACGCAGTTAGGATGAAGGTAATAAAGTCCATACCCACAGTGACACACCAACACCAACAAAGCCACATTTTCTAATAGTGCCACTCCCTGTGTTGAGCATATACAAACCATCACAGAACATAAACAAAAGAAAATAAAAACACAATATAAATGTCATTATTTTTAAAAGTATCTAATCACAAATGCAGGTGGTAAAAAGAGAAATAGGAGAGAAGAATGATAAAAATCATACAATTCCCACTAAAATGTATTACTAATTTTGCATATGTTGAAAATGTGCATGGATGTAAATGCATTAGCCTGTGCATGCATATGTGGATGCCAGATATTGACCTTGGGTAATTTCCTTTACCATTCCCACCTTTACTTTTTTGAGACAGAATAATCTTTCATTGAGTATAGAGTTTATCATTTTGCCTGGCTGGATTGGCTAGGTAGAAGGGCTCTGGAATCCACTTGGATTAGAGGTATGTGAGATGCTACACCTAGCTTTTACATAGGAGTTTGAGATGCAAACTACTCAGATCTTTATTCCTGGACAGGAAGCACTTTACCTGTGAGTCATCTTCCCAGGCGCTATTAATTGTGTATGTAAAAATTTACAAGCATATCCAGCTCCATGTGTTGCCATATACAGGGTCATATATTTGAACACTTAGTTGTAGGCATAAATTTTTTCTAACCTACTTTAATCGGGTTCAACCTCTCCTCTAGCCCACCACCCACAGGAGTCAGTGGAAGAGAAAAGTTAATATGACACAGGGGAAGTAGATGTTTAGAAATGTTTTTTTGGGGTGAGTTCAATCTTCATTGTCAGGTTACCAGCAGTTCAGTCCAGTAGCAAACACCAAATACAAATCAGCAGCTGCAATCCAGTCCACTTGTCATTCTCCAATACACAAACCAGCAAACAGCAATTCAATCCAGAAGAAACTGCTAGGCTCACCAACTGGCTCAAGGCCTCGGAAGCAGCAAGAAGTCTCGGGAACCTCAAGAGAAGTTCCTTGTCTAGTTTCTATGGCATCACCACAAGCAGAGATCAGCAACACAATATAAAGCAAACCCATACATGTATGCCGTTAGCAAACTGTAGCAAGGCAGAGCAAGGCAAATCAATTTTCCAGCTCCCACTGTCAGTGGGATCATAGTTATGTTCTTTCTAAACATCACATGCCCTTTTACATGTCTACTACAGCAAAACATCCTTTCACCCCTGTACCCCAGCAAAACAGCATTTGACATAACTGACTTTCCAAAGAAACCAGAAGTTTCCAGTTCACTTGGTCTTCAGTTGGTAATGGCATTTTGTAGAGACAGCCTTGCTAGAGGAAGGACTTCATCAGCCTTTGAGACTTTATAACTGCATCCCACTTACAAATTTCTCTCTGCTTCGTGCTTGTAGTTGAAAATGTGATTTTTTTTTCAGATTCCTGCTCTAGCCTCTTCCTTCTCTTCTTTTCTCCTCTTCTCTTTCTTGCCTCCACCATTTAACTCTTCCTTTAGGTGTCTTTAGCCATGTTGTTTTACTGTAGCAACAGAAAAGTAGCTAATAAATCACACCATTTTTTCACGTTTAATATTTTTATTTGTGACTTATTATCAGTAAATGTCTTGTATGCTTACCTTTTTGCATATATTCTTTTCAAAATAATTTATTCAGTAGGGGTGAAGCTTCTAATTGGGCACCAGCAGCATTTCTCCATGTTTAATGATATAAGTAAGTACCATCTTCAGTAATAGGGACTTATTTTCAAATTGTAGAGAAATACCAATATCTTTGACAAAAGGCTGTGATGTTTGAGACATTTGATGGGACCTCTATGACCAACAACTTAACAGGATGTGATCCAATCCTGGTACTAGAGGCTTTTCTTGGTAGCATATTTCTAGCTGGGACATTGTCTCTCTTATTATATGGTGATTCCATTTAAATTTCATTCATATGTGTATATATTTTTGGAAGCTTCTACAATAGTATGTTTCCATTTCATTTTTTAAAGGCCTTTAGCATTAGTTGTTGCGCCCTGGATTCCCTCTTACCCTGCTCTTACAATCCTATTTAATTTTCCCTTTCTAGTTTCTCCTTTCTCTCTCCATAACTTTATATTTTATTCCATATCTTGAGAGATCTTCTCCTACCCCTGGTCCATTTCTGAGTATCTAACCTTTGTGATTATTCAGATTTTCACACATATATAAACTCTTAAAAGCTATGATCCACATGTAAGAGAAAACATGCAGTATTCGATTGTTGGGTCTGGTCTATGTCCCTCAGGATGATTGTTTCTGGTTCCATCTATTCACCTTCACATTTCATAATTTTATTTTTCATCACAGCTGTATAATACTTCATTATGTAAATGTACCACATTTTCATTATCTATTCATAGTTGAAGGACATCTATGCTATTTCCGATTTTAGGCTCTCATGAATAGAGCAGAAATGAATGTATATGAGCAACTATTTCTGTAGTGAGAGAGAGAGTCCTTTGGGTGCATGCCCAAGTTGGATCTTCAGGTTGATGAATTTTCAGTTTGAGAAACCTCCATGCTGATTTCTATAGTAGCTGTGCCTGCTTTCAGTCCCATCCTCTATAATTAAGATAGACGCATTTTTTTGCCAGCATGTGTTTTCATTTGTATGCTACTAGGTGTAAAAAAGTAATAATCAATAAACAGCTACAAACCTTGTATTGCCAATTAAATATAAGGTGTAATAGTGGTATGGGTATTATAGAAATAACCAAACAGTTTTTAAAAATTGTACTTAAGGCCTACCTTATAAGATGGAACGCATGCCTGACAATGCTAAATTGGCCAGGAATATGTGGCTAGATAGGTCATGAACATAAAGAAAAACCTACTGGGATAATTCTGCTAAGAATTCCTAATGACATATTGCTATACTCTTAAATCAGTGTATCACTTAACCCTCATCAGAAAAGATTCTCCTTGCAGGAGATGTAAAGTAACACAGAGATCCACAACTGACTGGTATGTAAAGAGAGAGAGAGACTTTGAAGTACTTAGTCCTAAATGGGATACCTTCATCAAACCCTTCCCCTCAAGTCTTGGGGAAGACAAGTCACCAACACCCAATAGGCCAATTAAAGACACAATTAATAGTGAAAGAAAAAGAAAAAAATATCTATTCAATGCAGCCAGCACTGGCTAGTTTTATGTCAATTTGACACAAGCTAGAGTTACCTGAAAGGAGGGAACCTTGATTGAGAAAATGTCTCCATAAGGTCTAACTGTAAAGCATTTTCTTAATTAGTGACTGATTAGGGAGGGCCCACCTCATCATAGATAGCGCCATCCTTGGGCTGGTTGTTGCAGGTTCTATGAGAAAGCAAGCTGAGCAAACTAGTAAGCAGTGCCCCTCCTTGACCTCTGTATCAGCTCCTGCCTCCAAGTTCCTGACTTGTTTGAGTTCCTGCCTTGACTTCACTTGCTGATGAACAGTGATGTGGAAGTGTAAAACAAGTAAACCCTTTCCTCCCCAAGTTGTTGTGGCCATGTTTCATTACAGCCCTCCTAACCATAACAAGGACACAGTCACACTAGAAAGAGCAACAGGGGCATCTAGTGATCCCCCAAATCAAACTTCGGGGTCCTGACATGAGGTTCAGGTTTAAACAGAGGGTCAGAGTTATGCATAACTAAGAAGTTACAATAACTAAGTGTAATCCCACTTTTTCATCATCTTTGTCTTTGCTTGTTTCTCCTGCAAAGTGGTCTGATAAGTTGTATATCTCTTTCTGGGAGACATGTTTCTCTCTGAACTATACCAGGCTCCCAGATTTTTCTTTCCTCCAGCATGAGATCTCTGTAGATATTTCAATGGCTTTGGGTGTACTGTCTCAAAAGTCTCAAAACCAAAGGGAGGGGCACATAGGAGTATCTTCATTCTCAGCAGGTTGGTTACATAACTGAGCAACTATTCAGCAAATGGCTCAAACAAATCTTCAAAATCACAAGAATTTCAAAAACCTTTCTTTACAAATTTGTGCCAAAAGCACAAATCAAACCAAGGTCCAGACTAAGAAAGTCCACCAAGAATTATCAACATAATAAAATTGAGCATCTAGAGTAATCTTTACAAAGAAGAAGAGGCCCTTTGTTACAGGTATGGATTTGAGTCTAGAGGGAAGCTATTAGAGTTTCCAGGTTCTTATGCTTATTATAAATTAATAGTGCAGAAAGGCATGAGTAGTTACAAGAAATGATATAGTGTATTAAATGAGAGATACAGAGAAGTTTGAAGGTGCCAAACATGGCCTATGGCTCAGCTCCAAGAGAACAAAAGAGAGGGACAAGTGTGGGCTGAGATTTCTATGGCATTTTATGAATCATTTGCACAGTACGAACTGTAGGCATATATTTTTTGCCACCTACTTTTAATAAGTGTTCAACCTCTCCTCTAGTCCACCACCCAGCAGAGGTAGTAGAACCGAAAAGTTATTAGAATATGAAGTAAGTAGACTTGTCCAATAATAGTTCTTTGGGGGTAGCTTGATCTTCTTAGGCAGCAACAGCAGTCCAGTCCTGTAGCAAACACCAAGTGCGATTCAGCAGCTGCAGACCTCTAGACTGGCCCATACCAGGCACTAACCTGCAGCTACAGTCCAGTTCTTTCGGCAAGCAGACACCAGGCAGCTGTAGTTCAATTCTGAAGAAACAGCCAGCCTTGCCAACCAGCCAAAGGAGTGGCCACAAAGGCAGCAAGCTGCCACAGGAGCTTCAAGAACAAGTCTTGGGTGAGTTTCTCTCAATGGCAGTGTTGCCACAAGTTGACCTCAACAATGCTATGCAAGGCAAACCAATACACGCACGTCTCCAAAGAATAGTGCAGTGGAGCAAACCAAGGCTCAGTGTCTGTCTCCCACTGTCTGTGGGGTCAGCTTTATACTCCTCCAAGTGTCTTTTCATGTATTTGCTATATCAAAACATCCTTTCACCTGTGTCCACTTCAGGGAAACAACCTTTTACCTGTGTGCCCCAGCAAAACATCATTTTTTGTAACTAACTTTCCAAAGAACTACAAGTTTCCACTTCAACTAATTTTTTCATGCTTCTATGATGCAGGCTTTTATGAGCATGGTTGAATAAAGCCCAGGTAAGCAAAGGGCTTCTCGTCTTTCTGGTGTTTCTCATATATATATATATATATATATATATATATATATATATATATATAATTCTCGGAATCTCCTCTATTCTGTTCACCATTCTGGGCCTTTGCCTTTTCCATTCCTAAGTCATCTATGTCCTTTATCAAGTTGTCTATATGTGCTCACAGCCAACCTACACCCAAGGGTCAAGGAATCAGGGAACAACCTTCAGCTGCTTGGAATTCTCTTGAATTCCACCTCAGTAATGGGTGGGAGGTTTGGGGGGATGGTCTCAGTAACAAGTTTATCTCTATGCTGGGTTTACCAGTGCTTCTTACTGGGTCTATTCAGATTCATAAACCCACTTCAGAGTTTTCCTGTATCTTAAAGAAAATTAGGAAGTAGAAATTGTTAAAGGAAAATGAATTTATAGTTTGGCCAAATTAGGGTCAGAAAATCAAAACAAAAGAAAACAAAAACCAGGACACCTCTCCCAGCATACACTAGGAGAGGACTATGGTCTCCTTATGTGGCCACATTGAATACGCCTCCTTTTTCTGCTTTTCACTATTAATGTAACTTCTCTAATTGGTTTATTCAAGACAAGAGTCCAAATCTGACTTGTTGGGGCATAGGCTATTACCCCTAATTCTGGTAGCATAACCTTAGGCCAAGTATAAAGAATTAACTCAAAATGGCTCAAAGACCCAAATGGAAACTTCAAAGAATGCAAAGGAGAAAAACTTCCAGGTGGCAGTTTCCTGCTGAAAGACTACACTTCCCAGCTTCCCTTGAGGACAACAGAAGTCATTTCTGTTCTATACATAGACTACATTCCATCTTCCTTTGTAGGCATTTTAGCCATCCATAGATGTGGGTGACAAAGGTGCCCCTCTCCTTGAGTAAACATGATCCCTCTTAAGGTCAGAGCAAGTTTCTCTTTCTGCCTCTAGTCTCTCACAGCTACCTTTTAATAACCTAACACATGACCCTGTGTTTGGTAATTGTTAGGCCTCAAGGAAACTTGAGAGAAGTCTCAGTACCTGTGGCTTCTCACAGCACTTGTCACTCTGTCCCCTACCCTAAACCTCTTCCTCCTGGAGACTGAGCTTCCATTTCCACCAAGATTCTCTTTCCTATAGAAATCAGCCACCTTGGTTGAGCTCTCTTGGGTCCTGGATGGCTCCATTCCTGGATCTTTCTTAGACTGCTTGCTCCACGCTTTTTCTCGCTTTCCCCAGCTCCATCCTCTCATGGCAAAGTTCAGTCTAGACTCTTTCAGATGCCACTAGCTGTTTTCTCCCTCGTATCCACAAAGAAACCTGCTCCTCAAACATACCTAAGAGCAGTCATGTTCGTTTTTCCATTCAGTTATAATTTTGAGACATAAAACCTAAAGCAAACAAAGAAAAAAATAGATATATTGAATTTCAACAAAAGTGTAAGAACTATTAACCATTAGTTTTCTGTTAAATACAATAAAACTTGTTTTTAGGACAAAGAATTAAAATCTTTTTTCTCCTCAAACTTGCCTTGTAAAACCTTTTTATGAAAATATTTTAATCCTCTCTACATAGAAAAACCTTTGTTTATACAAAGGCTCCTTCTGAATTCCAAGAATTTTATGTCCCTAAGCAAGTGACCCAGTGACCTCTGTCCACTTCTTTTATGTCCCACATGCCCCCCTTTATTCAGAATAGCCAACTGAATGAGACTGTGAGGTTGGACCCCAGTCAGCGAAGAAAAGATACAGTCACTCCCTGAGTGCTAATAAAAACCAGCTACACTTCCTTTTTTCATGTTTGTTCTTCTGAGCACAGCCTTTTTGTCAAAAGTGCCTTGTTCGAACATTTCAATTGCAGCAATGGTCTCTTTCTTTAGAAAAGTTATTTATTTTCGAACCACCAGAATTTATTCCTAACAAAAAGTACTGCTAAAGAGACAAGGAAACCAACAGAATGTGAAACAATATTTATGTTGATTATGAGAAATCCAGGAAAGGAGTTGTGTTTACAAAAACTGACTGATTAGAATGGCAGTGATGTGGAGAAGTTGGAATGATGCTGATCCAGAGCCTAATTATACATTATTTAGAGCTAGCTTTAGCCCCCTGAATATTCATCTCTTGCCCATCTCTGCCTCAGAGTAAACACCCCATGATTAGTATATAAAACCTTTTTGGAATCTACTAATTTAGCAGACTACTAGCTTCTGAAAGGACAACATAAGCCCTGTTTGTCTCCATTTAAGGACCAGGCCTGATTTAAAAAAAAAGGAAAAAGAAAGAAAAAGAAAAAGAAAGAAAAAGGCTGTAAGGCACCAGTTCCAGGAACAGACCCCAAGTCTCAGAAACTAGTGTGCTCCAGGGACTAATCATAAGATATAAAACAAGATCACAAAACCCTTTCCCAAAGAACAGCCTGGGGATAAGCACAGAATGGGGAGATATGTTTTCTCAGAATGGGCCATCTGTGCTGGGCAGCCCGCTCTCACCCAGTGGTTAAACATTCATGACACAGGAATGCAGACCACGGACCACCTGTAACCCCTAGCACCCACCAATGACATTTTAGATGACCTAATCCTTCTAGAGACACTATGCCCCTTTCTTCTAGTCTGAGACTGATACTGTGTATCCAAAAGAATGTTCCACCAAAACTCTCATGGGAATGTTGGAAAAAGCTGGGAGTATCTTTGCATCTGGAGGAAGTGCTTCTGTCCCAGCAAGAGATTTATCACAAGTTCGAAAATGTTCAAACCACTTACAGGACAGGCTGCAGTGGAGATAATGAAGGGGGAACTGAGCTCTGTCAGACTGCTTAGCCACGCACATCATCTGCCCTCCCTTTAAACCTAAATTTCATATGAGGACCCTGGAAGTCAGATTGGGGGAGAGCATTGGATCTCTTTAACCTTGTTCCTAATGTGCCTACACTAAATGTCTGTCCCTCTTTCCTGATTCTCACTATTAATTTGTTTCTTTAATTGTCCTATTAAGGATGAATAAGCCAAACCTAGAATGTTACAATTTCCAGGGCTCTCAGGTTCTGACTCAATTGTGATACCAGGACCACTCTCCAGGAAATATAAATAACTCCTACAATTTAATATAAAACAATCAAATAACTAATTAAAAACTGAGCAAGGGACTAAGCTAGTGGGGGGGGTAGGAGGTAAGCTAACTGACTACTCTCTCCTCTCCTCCAAAAGCAATCCTAAAGTCTTACCCCTGGCTCTTTAACAAAGTACCTGCTGGAGCCTACCCCTCTGCCTCCCCTGTCCCCCTTCATCTCATATGGATCCCCACAGACCCTTTCCTCCTAAATGCCCTCTCCCTACTCACTGATTTATCCCAGCCCCCAAATACAGCAGACCGTGATAGGTACAGGCTATTCCACTGGCGTGCTCTCAGGAACGGAGCAACTGCTGACATCACCATCATCACCATTGGCAGCTGCCACCAGGTGCGCCAGGTGTGTGCTGCAGATAAAAGGAATGGGAGCCACCCCAGCTCTCTGTCCGCATTCCTTCTCTCTGTTCTCTGTGCATGCCCCGGCTCTGTTCCCCCTCTCTTCCCTCCGGGCTCTTTCTGCTCCCTGCCTATCTGCTGGTATTCAAGTCTACTCATTTGCCTCTAACCCTTCACTCTTCCCCTCCCCCACAAAAAAAAGCCCTCTTTTACACCAAATCTGTTGCATGGCATCTCAGGGGTCCACTTTGGCAGGAGCCCACCAAAAATACTCCCTCAGTGCATTATATTTCAGAATATTGAGACTATGTTTTGGATGGGCTCTCCTGGTGTTTAAGCACACTAGGATCCTGCCTGCCAGCTACACCTGCAACAGATTTGCTTTCTGGTCCACCGATTGCTTGATACTCCATCCAACAACTACAGTTACAATTCTCTCTCTAACTCGGCTTAAATACTTCTCCGAGTCTGACCATTTCCCTGGATGAAACTTCATTTTCCCAGCACAGTTTCTTACCCTCTTGGTTTCTCTTTAAAATCCTGGTATCATGTGAACCATGTCTGTCAGGCTTAGCCCTGTCCCCTGTCCACTAGATAGCTTGTGCCTTTTCGGTTTGGTCTCCCCTGGGTCCCTTCGATGTTTTGGACTCAGGCCTGGGACTGCTCTCATCATACATGGGAACTGCATCCTGGTACACCTAACTTCTAAACTTACGGAATATGGCCTCAATCTACAACCCAGGCAATCGGAAGAACAAGAAGAAAAATAATTATTTCTTTTTCCTCACTCTATGCCCTGTTTGTTTCTGATGGTCTCCCTCCCCAAACTGCCTAAATGTTTGCCTGTAAGTTTACAAGTCAGAGCTGGGAAGGAGCAGAAACTTCAGTGCCCTCAACACACTCACCTTGCTCACCTGTTCTCCCTGAAGCATCTACGAACCACTCCAGAAATATATATGGATCATTTGTGAATTTGATTCCAATTTCTAGAATCTTGTTCTTTAGCCCTCTGTATTCTCCACGTGGCTCTGGCTTTCAGACTCCACCCATGTGGACCACATGGCCTTCTCCTGATCCTGGCTTTCTGCTGCCAGCCTGCACTAAGCTAAGCATGCCCTCTCTCTCCTTCGTGGACTCAGATTTGATTACGACATCTTGGCTTCATTCAATGGCCAAAAGGTGGCACATCTGATTCCCCAGTTCTCAGTGCCATGGACAAAAGATCTTGTATCTAAACTGGCTCTGCTCTATGCTTAAGGTTCTACTTCCTCACCCTTAAAAACTTTCATCTCTGATTTCTTTGCACTCCACTCTCAAAATAATAATAATAATAAACCTCTTAAGATTATGCTTTAAACACTTATTTGTAAGTTTCTCACTGGGTGTGTTTTAAAATTTATATAGTCTGTAACAATATTTGGCTTTAAATTCATACCTAAAGGCATATAACTAAAATCTATACATGGATACATTGATACACACATATTCTCTCTCTCTCTCTCTCTCTCTCTCTCTCTCTCTCTCTCTCTCACACACACACACACACACAAACACTCATACAAGCAAGCGTGTAACTTGGATTTAACTGTGTGTATATGTGCATATAACTTGGATGCAATTCTCATTTGAAAATATATGTATCTACTAGAAACACAAATGTTTTAAACAGCAACCATGAGGCCTCACCAGGATATAAGTGGCCACAAATTTTGCAAACTGCCATGTGATTTCCTCACCATCAGATGACCATATAGTATAAAGCAACAATTATAAAACTTCTCTATCCTACTGAGCCCTTAGTTTATTATTGTATCTCCTTTTAAACTAAGAAAGCAATGACAAATTCCAAATATTTTAGATTGGTATGGATTTTTGTATGATGATAAAAATTCAAGGTTATATGACACAACATACTCTATATGTGATTCAATTCTACTTTACAGTATACTACAAGGTAATAAACTTTTAAGATTGTAAAGGTCTATTTAGACTAAGAAAAGCTAATTTAAGATGTATGTATAACTACTTATGTCTTTGCTAATTACTCAACATGGATCTGCTAGAAAATTTGGATAATTAACAACATATGCTGATAAATAAGTATATTTATTCATCAAGAGCTAGTGGGTTCACAGCAATATTTGTCTAGATTCTTTGTTGTTAGTAAAAATTTATAAACTCCTAAGGTCTATTCAAATTCACAGTAATACTTGTCTAGTTGCTTTGTCTTTTAAGCTTTAGCTCTTGGGATAAACTAAGCCATACAGAAAACCGAAGTGCCTTATAATACAATATAATAAGGTCAGTAAAGTTGATAGTCTATCTATGGACTGTATCTACGATTAAAAGTTTTATTTTGATACTAGAAGAGCTTCAATTCAAATTCGTGATTCTTTAAGGTTCAAACTTAACAGGGATGGAACATAAAGTCCTAGCTTCATGAAAGCTACTATTGTAAACTGATAAGGATACGAAGAAATGCAAGTTGGTAGTCAGTCACCTTATAAATGATCAGAACCTTTAACACATTCATAAATGTATTTGTAGTGATGCTAAGAACTGATACAATTACTTAAAAGAACAAGCCTTATTAAGCATCATGTATAAATTTTCAAGATTAAGCCTAGGACAAGTAAATAAAAAAAGCAAAGTTTGTCTGCTCAGATATACTTTAGACAGACCAGTAGTCTCAAACAGGTCAGACCTGCAGAATATGGCATTTAGTATATTCAATAAAAAAGTTTTTTGTGATAGACACAAAAGCTCCTGACACCACCATTAATCTTCTCCAAAGAAAATGATGGGCACCGAAGAACTCCATCTGAAGCTTGTTTTAAATGTACCAAAACTGGCCATTGGGGCTGTACACTGCCCTTTGCCTCTGATGTTGACCGTATGCTGTCCAAACTGGACAAGCAGGACACTGGGGAGTTTATCGCCCCACTTTGCCTAACCAAAGGTAGGTCTGTCCACCCAAAGATTCCTGTTTCACAGGAATGGCTGTCATATCTTCTGGGCCTGGAAGGCGAAGATAGACCCCTCACCAACCACGGAGGAACCTTGTGTGATTGTTAAAGTCGCTGGTAAATCTCTGTCGTTTTTACAGACTCAGAAGCTGCTTGTTCTTCTAAACCAGAGACCTTATAGATGAAATTTATTCCCACTGTACAAGTGTTAAGAAATTGTGTTTGACATTCACCTTTAATCTCAGCACTAACAAGGTTAACTTGGTTTATGTTACAAGTTCCAAGTCAGCCAGAGCTAGATAGTGAGACACTATTTAAAACACAAAAACTAAGCTGGGTAGTGGTGGTGTACACCTTTCCTCCCAGCACTCTGTAGGCAGAGGCAGGTGGATCTCTGAGCTTAAGGCCAGCCTGGTCTACAGAAGGAGGTCTAGGACAGCCATGGCTACACAGAGAGACCCTGTCTTGAAAATTAACAAAAAAAAGAAAGAAAGAAAGAAAGAAAGAAAGAAAGAAAGAAAGAAAGAAAGAAAGAAAGAAAGAAAGGACCAATGTTTCTTGAGTGTCCCTTACTTTGTAAGACAATGATGTTAAGGAATTAAATATTTTAACCCCCCCCCACTTGGTAAGACTTTTATTAACATAAGGGCCCTGCTACATTTCCAGAACTTGATGTGTCTAAGTACCCAACCACTTAGGCTTTTGTTCCTTTCTTAGGGCAGCGTTCCAAATTAACTTCTTGGAAGGAGACTCAGTTTGAATCTCACTCAGAAGAAACATCCAAGTTCTCCCTTGAGTTAGTGAAAAAAGACAGGATCTATGTTGGCTGTGTGTACTTGCTGGCCTGGTTTAGGTTGTGGTATACATTTATGGGGGAAAGAAATTGTCTTGATGGATTACTTTTTTTTTTATTCATATGCTTCTTTGTGCAACACTTCAATTATTCTTTTCCAATACAAGTGAGAAAACATTTTCAAAGGAACTGAATAGGGCTAAGCATAGTGGGACGAGCTAGTAATTCTAGCATTCATGACGCTGAGGTAGAAAAATAGAAAATTCAAGGTTAGCCTAGGCTGGACCCTGGGTAGATTCCCAGCACCCATATAGCAGTCCACAGCTGTATGTAACTCTTGTTCCAGGGCATCTTATGCCTTCTGGCTTCCATGAGCACTAGTAATACATGTGGTATACAGACATACATGCAGACAAAACACTCGTACATGTAAAAAATTTGTGGGACTTTTATAAAATCAGAATGCATGAAAAGAAAATTCACAACATTATGTTGTAAAATAGAATCAGGCAGACATGCATGTAATTGCATCAGACATTTGGGAAAGAGATGGGTATATCAGAGGTACATCTGAGAATCCCTCTTTAATATCACACCTGTCCCTTCTAATGCTGCATAATAAATAGAATTACAAAATCAACAGAATTTCCCAGAAAGAGCAGTTACATGCAAATATGGGGCTTGCTTTCCCTCTGGGGTCTATCATGGTGAAAATCTATAAAATATCACAGAGACTTACAAATACATTTTTTTCTAGAAATATTTTTCTTGTTTACTACTATATTATATTTGGCATACAAAAGGAGACAAGCCTGGAATTTTGGTTTTTGGAAGATAGAGGTTTTGATACTTTATCATGGACAAGATTTAAACTCATGTTACAGAATTGAGGCACTACAACTAGGGCCATATCTTTCCTTTTTTCCTATCAGAATAAAATGCTATAGCCCAACCCTAGATCTTCTCAGTTGTCTTTAGGAAGGGGTACAAAAAGACCCTAATAGACTTGACACACTCCAGGATAACCCTTACCACTGTCTTTTGTAGAAACAATTATCAATAGACAGTAATATACATACCACCCCTCTCTAAAAGGAAGAACTACTCTTCCCTCTTTTCATCTGTTCCTGTTTGTTCTACCATGAAAAACAAAGTAGTTTTCTCTCTTAGATGGTTAGTACTAAAAGCTTATTAACACACACACACACACACGCACACACACACACACACACACACACACACACACACACACACACACACACTTTTCAAAACTCGAAGTAGTCATAGTTAAGTTTCAAACCCAGAACAAATGGCTGAGATACCTATTTAACATTATCAAAGCTGACTTGGCCCAGCATCCCCCAGTTGCCTACTGAATCTGGTTCCCCTCTCTCTCTCTTCCTATCCCCCTCTCTCCACATGGCCCAGCTCAGTCTGATCATATTCACTCTGGACTTTCCCAGAAGTCACTGACTCAGCTGTCCCAGATACCTGCAATAAACTTTCTCCTCTACATACCTAAAAGCAATATATCCTTCCTTTTTCTTTTAATTTTTCATTGATTCATGCTATCTCCAAGTTGATTTTGCAGAACCTGGTAGCAAGTAGAATTGTGCCTTTCAATGAACTTTGTAGGAGCAAATATAACTCTGAGCTCTTTTGTCTTTATAGTGCTAGGATGGAGCTCAGAGCCTTATGCATGCTAAGTGAGAACTCTTTCACTGAGTTATCCCCTCCATTTCCTGCAATTCTTTAATAAATAAAATTGTGTGGATTTATTATACCAAAAGTGATACTTCAGAGTATTTACATATTCTGAAATGCTTACGCACAATAATTTACCAGATATATTACCTAAAGGTTATAATTTTTGTTGATATACACACACACACACACACACACACACACACACATATATATATATTACTATAAAGCTTTTAATGCTGTTTTCTTTTTAAAGAAACAAAGCATACATGAAAATCTGGGAAAATCATGAAGACTCAAAAAATTGCTGATTCTTGTCTTGAGATGGTACAGAAACTTCTCAACATAGGTTTGTCATCTTAATTGCAACTTAATTTACAGTACATCACATACAGCTACATTACAGTACAACAGAAAAATTACATGCAATATTTCAGTGAGTATAATTGGATTTTCTTTTCATTATCACTTCATTAGTTTATCAACGTCAAGTGTAACATGTAATTATTTTGTGTTTCAAAGCTGCCACTTCTCTTATTCTGGGATTGGGTGAATCAATCTCTCTCTCTCTCTCTCTCTCTCTCTCTCTCTCTCTCTCTCTCTCTCTCTCTCTCTCTCTCTCTCTCTCTTTTTCTAAGAAGTTTAGGGCTGGAGAGATGGCTCCGTGGTTAAGAGCATTGGCTACTCTCCCAGAAGTCCTGGGTTCAATTCCCAGCAACCACATGGTGACTCACAACCATATGTAATGGGATCTGATGTCCTCTTCTGGCATGTCTGAAGACAACTACAGTGTACATATATATAACAAGTAAATAATTAAGAAAAAGGAATTTCAGACAGTTGTATATTTATTATATTCATACCCACTCCACCCAGATCTATCACAACCTCTCTTAAAAATCCCATCTAGTTGCATTGTGCTGTTCATATGGGGCCATATATTAATGTTTGGTGTATTAAAAATTATTTTAAAAATTTTGGAACTGTTTCCTTCACTGCCTTTGACCATTTATTGAATAAAAGACAAACACACGGCCTTTATATTTTTTTAAATATACCTTAGGTAGCACTATAGCTGGGCAACTTCATGCTGTTAGACTCTACCCACCAAAAACCCCAACCTATCACACACTATTTACTGTGTTCCATCTGGGTTGCTCTCAGCAGCCCTGTGGACTACATTCTCTTGGCCCCTAGTCCATGGTGGCTTTCTCTCTCCTGAATGTTCTTCTATTTCAGAGCAGCTTCTCTCTCCTTTCTCCCCCAGGTCATCTCTCTCCAAGCCTTTGAAATCTCAACCCCACCTACTTCTCTTCTGCTCAGCTATTGACAGTCAGTATCTTTATTCACAATCACAATTAACCTGGGAGCAGTATCCCAGGGGCTACAAGTAGACCCCAGGTCTGGAGGGCTGCACTTAGCATTACAATAGACAGCACTAGACAAAACCTCAACAGCTTGGGACATGATCAACCCCAGGGCCACACCCTTAAAAATAGAAGAACTAGCTCTTCACAAACTATTAATTGTCACTATCTGTCTGGTTAGGCATGGGGGGCAGGGGCCTGTGAGTCCCTCCCCAGGGATGATATAATGTTGATTGATATGATCTTGTGAAGGCCTTTTGTACATAACCACAGCTTCAGTGAATCCATGAGTACAATTCTGCCATGTCCAGAAGACAGTTTTACATAGGTTGTCCCTGATTTCTGGCCATTAAAATATTTCTTCCTCCTCTTCCCTGATTTCTGGCCATTAAAATATTTCTTCCTCCTCTTCTTTGATGCCCCTCTTCTGTCTTAGTTGGGGTTTTCATTGCTGTGAAGAGACACCATGACCAAGGCAACTCTTATAAAAGACAACACTTAATTGGTGCTACTTACAGTTCAGAGGTTCAGTCCATCATCATGGTGGGAAGCATGGCAGCATCCAGGCAGGCATGGTGCTGGAGGAGCTGAGAGTTCTACATATTAGTTTATAGGCAGCAGCAGGAAACTCTTGGAGGCATCCAGGTGAAGAGTTTCTTCTACACTTAGCAGAGCTTGAACATGTATAAGACCTCAAAGCTCATCCCCACAGTGACTCTCTTCCTCAAACAAGGCCATGAGGGACATTGAGGGATTTTACAGTCCCATACCCTCCTTACAGCTTCCCCTCCCACTGAGGGTCTTACAGCTCTCCTCTCCCACTAAGGGCTTTTGCTGTCCCACACCTTCCAAGAAGGAGTACTTCAACTTCATCTAGGCAGCAACTGGAATGTAGGGGAAGAGCCTTAATATATGATCCAGGTAAGTGTCAAACAGCACTTCCTGGGGAGAAGTATCTTATCTGGGCAGCCCTGGAATGTAGGTCATAGGTCCTTAGATGCAATTCACGTTAGCAGCAGCCAATCCATTTAAAAGTTAACTAAATCTACCAATGCTTGCATGCCTAATCATCATCACTATAGCCCACCTGTTACTAAGTGTATAAAAAACTGCCCAAAAAATAGTGGGGTTGCCTCTCCTCAGGATATAGGCTATCCCAGTACACTGGACTAATAAACCTCTTGCTTTTGCATTGATCCCTGATCTCTCATCTCATCCATGGGAGCCTCAGATAGATAAGACTCAATTTGGGCCTTACAGCCATACCTCCATATAATGCCACTTCTCCTAATAGTGCCACTCCCTATGGGCCAAGCATATTCAAACTACTACACTATCACACACTTAAGAGAACCCAAAAAATGGTACCCAAGAAATGAACTGAGAAAGAAATCCCAGAATCAATTCCATTCTCAACAACCTCAAAATAAATAAATAAATAAATATAAATTAAATAAAATACCTTAGAATAATCATAAGGAAGTTAAAGATTGTTACAATGAAAAATTCAAAACACTGAAGAAACCAAAGACGGCATCAAAAAATGGAGAGACCTCCCAAGTACAGCAAAGAGAACATAATTGACTAAATAACAAGCCTAGAGAATATGAGGAAAAATGTTTCACAGTTATACTTCTGAAAGATTTAGTGTCTTGAATATATAAGAAACTAAAAATAAAAGTAAATAGGAAATATCAAATTAACCTTAGTCAAAATGGCTACGACTATAAAAACGACAGATGTCAAGTTGATGTCACCAACTATCACAATGTAGAAAACATTGCTCTGATTATCCTTGAACTTGCTATATAGATCAGGCTGGCCTTGAACTGAGAGTGGTTCTCTGGCTTCTTCCTTCATGATCGTCAGGTTAGAAGTGTAAGTCATGGCATTTTACCACCTTATTTGCTTCTTTGTTATTGTTTTAGGGAATAAGAGACTCATTTTGTAGCTCAGGCTGGCCTGGGATTCACACTGTTATCCAGACTAGACTCAAACTAGAGACATGCCTCCTAGTTCATAATTTTGGCATTTCAGATATGTAACACCACACCCTGCTTAATCTATGTGGGATTTTTTTTCATCATTAAGGCACTCTTATTATGATTATATTTTAATGGCACATTTTTTAAAAGTCATTTAGTTACATAAGTGGTTAATTTTGCAGAAAAAGCGATTTGATGTCAATGATTTTCTTAGCATAATTTAGAGGATAGATGTTGATTCAACACCAGTTAGTCTTTGAAGAACTTTGTGATAATAACTCAAGATTTCTTATTCTGTCACCTAATTTGCATAATTTGATTGTTTTACATGAAAGAATAAGTACATATAGAAACCTTGAAGACCATTTTCCCTTAGTACTCTAAATAGTAAGCAAAACAATACCACATTTGGGCACAACCTTTGTCTCCAAGTGAATACCAAAAACATGCTTCAGGACTTCTTCTATTTCTTCTTCCTTCAGAGTTTTAAACTCTACCAGATCTACATTGTTCTTATAATTGAACTTCTTATGGGCAAGAATAGTGCCCATTAAACCATAGACCCCTTCTTGGGTTTGCAGGGAGCAAAGTGATGTGTTTTTCATCACAGATGTTGGTGATACCTGGTAGTGTGCACTCACGCTCTGGAAATCTTCAATTGTTCGAGGTTCAAGAGTAAAAGAGTAGATTTTTCAATGTTTGTTCTTCTCAAGAAAATTAGAATCAATGAATTCTTGGTTTGTAACATATTCCTGTCTTTTAGTTTGTTCCAGGTACCAAGTTCCATTCTTTTCTGTCAAGTGGAAGATGGCAGGCACCTGAGGCTGATCCTTCCCAGATGTCAATTCCAGAGGCTCCCACATCTGACGGGAAAATGGGAATGCACTATCTACAATATATTTTTTGCCTCTGGTGGCCACCTGTAGTAGAAGGTGAATCATAGTGTTGTTATATTTGCAGGTTGGAGGGATATAAACACATCCTCCTAACATTGTGGCCTCAAAACCTATCATGGTCAGAGCCCAGCAGAGAAGATGATTCAGTTGAAGACACCACCTACCCCGCTTCTTCCTCACAACGTGATGAAAGACGGCCTCTAAGTTCAGTTCCATGGCTTTCCCACAATGGATGTTCAAGTTTTCAAAAGGAATAGCCTGTACCTGATGCTGAAGAATTTCAGTTAATGTCTGCAAGTCCAGTTTGTTCCTGGACTTCTGATAACCAATTCTTTCAAAGTACGCTTCAATGTCCATGGTCTCAGTCCAAGTGTGAGGCCACCAGTTGCATCCACTGTCAGGAAAGAGAGTGAAGAATGCGTGTGCTCAGCTAGCTTTGTCCTCTTTATATTGTTCAGGAGCCTGATCCATGGAATGGTGCCGTCCAGAATTAAGGTGGATCTTTCCAACCTGAAATGTAATCTAGAAAAACACCTTACAGACATTCCCAGAGATTTATTTCCATATTGTTCTTAAATCCCATCAACTTGACAATTAAGACAATTATGTCCACCCCTCGTCAGTTTGATCCGTCACACGCCAGTTCAAACTGTAATATTCCACCTCTGCCTCGTGAGGTTTCATTTCTCCTCAAAATATATTTAGCCTATCTCTGTAAGAACCCATAAATATTAACAGTCCCACCCCTTCAAAATCCAAAATCTAAGTCTACTCAGAGATTCAAACACTCTCTTAATTATGACAAAGATATTTTTAAAAACTCTTTTATGTGGGAATTTAAATAAGAATTGTCTCCTTAGGCCCATATGTTTGAATGTTTGGTAATCAGGGAGACGCACTAGTTGAGAGGGATTAGGAGTGTGGCCTTGTCTAAGTAGGTGCCACAGTACTGAAGGAAGTATGTTACTAGGACTAGGCATTGAAGTTTCAAAAGCACATGCCGAATTCAATGACTCTTGAAGTGGAAATTTAGGGGTTCTTTGGAAAGTTAGTTGTGTTGGATGGTGTTTTATTGGGACAAACAAAATTAAGGAGTGTTTTCCTGAAGTGGACACAGGTGAAAGGCTAAGGCAGGAACGTGAAGTAACATTTGGCTGAAGCAGACATGAGTGAAAAAAATGTTCTATTAAAGCAAGCATATGAAAGGACATGTGATGGAGGATGCTTCACTAATGACACATGTGTGTTGGTCTGCCTTATATTTTGTAGTTGTGCTCCATTTGTTGGGACTCCATAGAGAGAAATTTGCCAAAAAAATCTTCTGGTGGTGTACTGCAGTTTTTTTGCTGCTTCCTCAGACTTGAGCTGATTGGAAGAGTGATGTCAGCTGAGACAGACATATGTGCTGAAGCAAGACCCATGAAGAACACATTATGTTTGGAGGGAGTGTAAAAAGGGACAGTGATGGAGCTAGGCTTGCTTACAGACTTATAGAGCTAGCTGTGCAGTGCTTGCTGGACTCCTGTCTTCACTGAGAGAGGCACAGCTGAGAACTTCTCCTGGTGTCCCTCCGGGTCTCTCCTGCCGACTTGTGCCAAAGCTGAGGCCTGGCTGTCTCTGCTAGGTAGTGTTACCACTGCTGATTTGTGTTTGCTATCCAGACTCTACCTAACTGGACTGCTGGTGTATCTGTGAAGTGTTTGCAACTGGATTAAGTGGCCGCTGCTGACTCCTGTGAACTAAACTGCTGATTTCCAGACAACACGGATAGGATTTACTCCAAAGGACCCTTCTAAGCATGTCTACTTCCCCTCTATCCTCTCTTTTCCATTACCTCTGATAGGTGGTTGGCTAGAAGGGAGGTTAAAGCATTTAATAACCATCATTAAACATAGGCTTTGAAAAAAGTCATAGTCTTCTTGATTTTTGCAAATACAGATGTAGAACTCTCAACTACTTCTCCAGTTCCATGTCTGTCTGTATACTGCCACGGTTCCTGCCATAATAATAATGGACTAACTCTCTGAAACTGAAAGCAAATCCCAATTAAATGTTCTCCTTTAGAAGAGTTGCCATGGTCATGGTGTCTCTTCATAGCAATAAAACCCTGATGAGGTCAATTTATCACTGAATGTAAAAGAGAAAATAAAAGGAAAGGAAAGGACATGACTAGGTATGGTGGAGAAGAAAGTTTACTGTAGAGATGTGGGAGAGCACAGCCAGAGTAGACACATGTGACCATAACCCTGAACCATGTGGGGAGACTGGAGTGGGGGAGAAAGAGAAGGGAACAAATAAGCAATCAGAACATCAAAGGTACAAAAGTGAGTGTGTGTGTGTCAGGGGTGGGGTACCAAGTGCAGCAGCCAGGAAGTCAAAGGTACAAAAAAGGCCAAGTAGCCAAAATGTATGAATTATATAGGGAAAAGCCTCTGTGAGAAGGGCAGCCTAGCCCCCGGGCTGTAAAGTTCAGGGGTGGGTAAGGCCATGAACACCCTATAACAGGTAGGGACTAAAAGGTGCTAGGAGAACCTGGAGGCCAGGTCAGCTTTAATATGTTAAATAGATACCTCAATTACTTGTTCTAGGTTTGAAACTTAACATCCCAGCCTTTTGTTAATAACAAATTAATAAGAGGCCACATAATCATCTATGATTACATCCCTCTGACATTAGGGCATCATTATTGTTGAGGCCTGGGATATGGCCAAGTTCAGGAGAGCAGGCTTTTTCCTTGCTGTCCAGGCTGTGCAGGATAATCTGGGGCTAGGGACATGAATGAAGCAGCCTTTAATTGTTTGGAAATCTGCTGCAACAGATATATATTAGGGACAGAAGAGAAAGTTAAAGAAAGAGTTTGGAGGAAATTTTTTTTTGGTGTAGATGTGAAACTTTTGAACTCACGGTCCTCATAGTTGGTGGAGTGTAGGCCCAAGACCAAGGAAAGAGAAAGAGATCCCACCCCGAGAAAAGGTAGGGAGACCGAGTGTTGATTGGCAGTGTACTTATCTGGAGTCCATTTGACCTGTGACAGGTGGATCCAAATCAATTCCCTGATGTTTACAAGAATTACTTTTAAGTTTATGAAAAGAGGTCTATTGTAAAATTGTTAGCATTACCACTGTTCACAGTCTGTACTGAAATCCACACCGCAGAAAGAGCAGTAGTAGGCTCACGCCTCTGAATCATAGTAAAAGCTTGGGAACCCAAAAATGACTTTGAATTTTGGCTA
Organism: Micromys minutus; assembly: GCF_963924665.1. NCBI lineage: Eukaryota > Metazoa > Chordata > Mammalia > Rodentia > Muridae > Micromys > Micromys minutus. The sequence goes on along the minus strand of NC_137970.1, from coordinate 16,315,327 downwards.
AAAGCATGAACACTCTTTCCTATATTCAGAAGACTGGGTTATATAAATTAGACAGATGGGTTTTGGCATAACAAGAAACACTTTTAAGTCTATATTTAGAACACAACCAAAGAAAAGTGAAAATCTTGAGCTTATAACTATGATAATATTAAAAGCACTTTACCAGAGTTAGAGTAATACCTTATCGGAACGTCATAGTTTATTATTAAAACTGAATTTCTGAAGCATTTAACTGTTTTTTTCAAAACAGGTTGTGTGTGTGTGTGCGTGTGTCTGTGTGTGTGTGTGTGTAGACCTAGCTGTCCTGGAATTAGCTCTGTCGATCAGGCTGGCCTCAAACTCATTGATATCCACCTGCCTCTGCCTCCCGAGTGCTGGGATTAATTTAAAGGCATGTGCCGCCACCCCGGGTTACATTTTTTAATTTTTATATGTCCTAAGTCACTTTATTTTACACTATTATTTACCTTGAGACACAAGTGTCTGATCACTGACAGCTGTTATTGTAAAACAAGTTACTTTTAAAAAAAAGGAATAATAAAAACATTACTTTGATCCTTGTTTTGTGAGCTTATTGTTGTTTAAAGTCTGGTAGCAAGGTAAGCTGGTTTGTCTTAGCCCGCTGAAGTTCTAAGAAAGTGAGGCTTAAGGCCTCTGTTTTTTTACTTGTGAAGAGAACTGAGAAGGCAGATGAAGCCTTATACAAAGCTATCGCTCAAGGCCAGAGACCCAAGAAGGATAAATTTTACCCTGATTAAGCAGGAAGTACAGACCAAGCAGTTTCAAAACGTATTAAAAATGACAGAGACGTACTGGCTACCTGGACACTCGCCCTAGGTTCCTCCATGGTTGCTGGGGCATTAGTCTTTGACCCCTGGGCCCGGAAGATCTGACAGACTTTCCTTTGGAGCAGGAACTTAGGGGGACTGTCCTACCTTGTCTAGGCTAAGTTAGGCAATCAGCTCTCCCTGCTTGTCTATAGCACAGGGTCCTGGCAGTGGTTGAGGTGAAGGCAGTTTTTCAGTCAATGCACATTTAAAGCAAGCTCCAGGTAGGGTTCTCTGCCCATCATCTTTGGAGTTTATGGTGCTTCCGGGAACTGATGTGTCTATCATAAAAATCTTTTTTTTAATTAAATATTTAAGTGTAATATTCTGAAGATCTCTGAAGATTTTTAGGATCATATAATAAGTATATCTAAATAAACAGACTTTGTTTCTAATTACTTTATAATTAAGTTCGAAGACATATACAGGAGGCTAAATAAAGCTTATTCCTGTAATTAGTACTTAGTTTGACTACAAGTATAGTTCTGAACACATTGCAGAATTTGATCATTTATAAGGTGACTGACCGTTAACTTGAGTATCTTCATTATCCTTAATAGTAACTTATATGAGGTTAGGATTTTGCAGCTTTATCCCTGATAAGTTTGAACCTTAAAAACAGTGGTTCTTGACTTGAAGCTATTTTAGTATCAAAAATAAAACTTGTAATCAAGATAAAGTCTGTAGGGAGACTGACAACTTTACGGATCCTTTTATAGTGCACCCTGTGATGAAAAGGCAAAAAACGTTTATTCTAGACTGTCAAGGTTGTTTCCCACAAAAGCGCAGTGAAGCAACAGGGTAAAGATTTTTCAGGGTTAAATGGAACCAGAAGATAGGAGCGGGTGAGCTCGGATTGATGCAGCCTAGAGGGTAGCATTGGCCTTGACAAGATAATGGGCATGACACTCATAAGTTAATGGAGGCCACCAGTTCTTCCTGCTACAGATAAGGAGAATGACTCCCTTTTTAGCAGAAACATTATTCAAGCCCGCCAGGGAATGGGGCCTTTGTCTAAATGCTTGACCTTGGGGGGGGGGAAAAAAAAACCCGACTCTCTTGAAGGACTAGACATAGCATTATAAAAGATTGCGGGTTGTGGTATGGCTTAGTTTATCCAAATAGCTGAAGCTTAAAGTGAAGACAGAGAAGCTAAACAAATAGTACTGTGAACCAGTGTAAAAGGAATTTCTAAATCTTGATGGTGAAATATGTCTTATTTATCTAACAAAGCTTATTTATCAAATATAACTTATTTATGAAACATGCTGTCACTTCACTAAATTTTCTAGCAGGTTGGTATTAAGCAATTAGCAAAGGCATAAGTAGTTAGACATACATCTTAAGTCAGTTTTTGTTAATCTGAATAGATAGACCTTTATAACCTTAAAAGTTTATTGTCATATATAATATATTCTATATGAGTTGAATCATATATATATATATATATATATATATATATATATATATGATGCTATAGCAAATTAAAGTTTCTATGTATAGATTTTAATTATAAGACTTTTGTTAGAAGTTTAAAGCCAAGTTTTATTACAGATTTTAAAGATTCTTTATTATCCCTGAGATAAAGATTGTTTATGCAATAGTCTTAGAAAATATCTTGAGAGCAAAATAGAGATAAAATATTTAAGGCCAAACACTTTGTAGAACCTTAGAGGTAAGAGACATTGGGATCACTTGCTTATGTAGGGGCAGAAGTTGTTACCATCCGACAACAATTTGGAACTTGAATGTGTGCCACCTTTGGCCATAGAGTTATACCGAGGACAAGCTGTTTCCAGTAAGACACCAAAGCCTTAAGAAAAACCTGTGAGTTCAAGTAAGAAATTTATTCCAAGGAGTAAACAAGGAAATGTAGGGAAATGAAGTCCAGAATAAGCATGTATGAATCAGAAAACACTGTATGCATTAGGTGCAAGGAGGAACAGGCAGGAACTCCAGCCTAGAAAGGGTTCGAATACCGTAGAAGCCACAAGGGCAGAGAAAAGCTGCAGGACTTTGTAGGCAGCTCTGAGGAGGCAAAAAACTTGCAGTGTGTGGGCCCAGAAGGGCACTGGAAGAGAGAGTACAGGTAGCAGTAGCTCGGGGGCTAAGAGGGCAAGTGTTAGCATACAGGTTATTTAGGTGACCCGACACTGGGCACCTAGCAATGACTTATGCCATCTCCTGCCACCTCTGTCAGGTGTACCAGGTTCTCACTAGACCCTTCCCCCTTCTGTGCCCCCCCCCCACTTTTCTGCCCTCATGGTTCTGATCCCGTATACCACCTGTCTGCCTGTAACCCTTCCCAGGTTCCCCTCTCCAGTCCTAGATCTATTATGTGGCATAATTATGCAGGGGCATACTTTGGCATGGGTCCACCAGTACCTAATCCCTGCATATATTTCATAACAGCAAAGAAAGGCCAAAGCCCTGGAGTGTTTAGGCAGCTTCTAGAGGTAGGTGCAGAAGTTCCTGGAAGGGACTGAGAAGAGCCATGAGAGAAGAGACCAGGTAAGTGTCATGGTAACATGAATTTCAACTGAGGGTGTCCTCTGACTGAGAAACTTCTCTGAGAGAGATGTCCCAAACCAGAGGGGAGCAATGTCCCTTTCCATTTCATAGGGTTAAAGGAAGCTTCTTGCCACACATAGGTGTGGCTTTTGTAGTAAAAGTAGACAATGCAGGGATCTCCTTAAGTGACACTTTCCCAGTATAAGGGGAGATACAAGTGGTTAGAGCAGGTAAAGGAGAAAACAGCTGAGAGAGAGGTCCACATGTCTTAGTAAGTAGAACTGCCCATGCGGTGGGCCCCAAAGGGAATTGTGCGGAAATATCTATGTGGTGGCCAGCCCAAATGGGCATAGTAGGGAGATGCCCATGTGATGGGTGGCACAGAAGGCTGTACCAGGGAGAGGCCAGCAGAAATAAATGATCCATTCATACCTTAGGAAGAATCAGTTCAGCAGCTTGGTTCAGAACACTGAGTTCCTTGGGGGAGGGAACACATTTAAGAAACTTCTGATTTTCCACATCAAATGATGAAAAAATACAAAAGAAATTTTAAAAAAGGAAAGGACTGCTCAAGTCTGTTGTAAAGATGTGGGAGACCATAGCCAGAGGCAGACTCATCTGGGAGAGCCCAGAGTGGTCATGACCATGAACCATGTTGGGAGAAGGGGAGGAGGGGTGGGAACCAGGTACAGTAACCAGGAGGCCAAAGGTACAAAAGTATGTATGGGGGAATCAAGTTCAGCAGCCAGAAAGTCTAAGGTACAAAAAAAGAGGACAGTTAACCAAAATGTCTAGATTATATAGGGAAGAGCCTCTGGGGGAAGGGCAGCCCAGCCCCTGGACTAGAAAGTTCAGGATAGGGGACAGGGTATGCCAGGTAGGGTCTGAGAGATGCTGGAAGAACTTGGAGGCCAGGTCTGGTTTGAAATGTAAAATATGCACCTCAGCTGCTTGTCCAGGGTCTGATCACCTTGCTTTCATCATTTCCTCTGTGCCTCTCTTTTCAAACCTATATCCATATACAAATAAGTATAAGTGCAATTTTTTGAATATCATTTAAAAACCTTATATCCCTTATTATATAATGTTTTATTGGGGTTCCTATGAGTAAATGTAATTATCAAAATAAATAAGTTTGAATGGAAATGTATATATATATATATATATATATATATCACATTTTCTCAATATCTTTTATTCCTTAAAGACACAGTTTCATAAAGTTTGGACTGGTCTCAATCTCACTATGTAGCCAAGGCTGTTCTGGCACTCCTGACCATCCTGTGTCTACTTCCTAAGTGCTGGGAATATGGGCCTGTGCCACCATGATCAGCTCCAGTAATGTGCTCCATACTGTGTGTACCTGTGGAATCTTCATTAGCCCCATGCAATGTGCTTAACTGTCATGTCACTTTAGATGGTTACATCTTGAACATCTTCTTAGGCTTTATTTTCTGTGCCTTCTATATTTCAAAAGGTTGGGACAGTTATAGGATAGAGTGCCTCTCGTTTTGAGGTTATCCGAATATTTTCTCAAATAACATTGAAACTGGGAATATTTGTTAACAATACACAAAAAATATTATAGCAATCTTTTGGACTTAAGAGATAGCTATGTCAGCAAACAACAAGCATGAGAACCTCAGTTCCATATACAAAACCAATGCATAAAAACTGAGTAAATTATACAGTTCCTTGGCATATACCCAGAGGATTCTATATCTTGCTACAGACATATTTGCTTGAACATGGCCAATGCTGTTCTATTTGCAATAACTAGAAAGGTCATGGAAGAAGAGAAAGAACAGAAAGGATAACCAGCACTAATTTTCATGTGTGTGTATTCATACAGTTTAAATGGTGCTACCATATACAGGGGGTAATGCTTACCCTATATACTTTAAAAAGCATAGAGCCAGGTGAACTCCCTTTGAGCTGTTGGTCAAAGGCATCCTGTAAACACCCCAGATAATATAGGCTATTGTATTTGCTCTCAGTTACTCAGCAGAACTTGATAAAAGGCCCTACTGATAAAGATACCGCATACTTGAGTCACAGGAGAAGGGAAAATCAAGCCAGTATTGATCTGAAAGGTATTACATAGGCTGCTATGAGAGAAAAGTCATTAATTATCTTATCCAGTTATGAACCTACAATAACAATTGGTCTTTCAAAATATATCAATTAGTACAATAATGGAATAAATGTTATGTGGCCAACCAACAAGTTTCTAATTAGATTTAAGGCCCATTCCACAAGATAGAACTCATACCTGGCATTATTAAATGGGCAAGACCGGGTGGCTGGGTAGGTGATAGGCCCTAGGAAGGTTCCTGCAACTATTTGCTAAATATGAACAGTACCGAACTGTCCTCTAGTTATCTTCATCTCCGTAGATTAATGTAATTCACAGTCCCCATTAGAAAAGCTTCTGTCTTACTCAGAGTTTGTATTGCTGTGAAGAAACACCATGATGAAAAGGCAAGTTGGGGAGGAAAGGGTTTACTTGGCTCCCTTAAAGGGAGAGCACAGTTCAGTAAAAATGGAGGAGTTTTATTTACTAAATGGCAAGGACCTGGCTACAATTCCTGACTTTTGTTTCTTTGTTCCTGTTTTGAGACAAAGTCTCACTCTGGCTGACTGGCCACAAAATCACAGAGATCCACCTGTGTCTAACTACTGAGTGCTGGGACTAAAGGTATGCCCCATCATACCCTGCTCTGACTTTTTTTATTATTATTATTATTATTATTATTATTATTATTATTATTATTATTAAATAGGTATAAAGAGGGGATGTAGTTGTTATCAGAACTGGTTTTTTGGTTTGTTTGTTTGTTTGTTTTCTTTTGTTTGCTGGGCAAGAGTGGCCTTCTTATCTGGAGAGTAAAAGAGAATTGTATGTGCAGTTTTTAAAGATTAAATCATCTAATAATGTTTAGTCACAGACACACACACAGATCCATTATATATATATATATATATCCATACTTGTGCATACATCTTAAAATCTGGTATATAGCACCCCATACACTTAACAGCAGCCACAGATCTCATCACAGACCCATGAAGACAATTTATATAATGTAACATTTAACAAATAATGACAGATTCAAATAACACAGTCACAGGCATGTCAAGGATAAGGTCAGAAAGAGAAAGGGGTGTAGTTGAAGGCATCCCTGTAGTCTAAAGATGTAGTTTAGAAGTCTGCAGATTGCACACAGATTAATTTTTAAATGTAATTTAGGGGCTCAGCAACGATGGAATCCCTGAGAACTCACTTCACCATGGCAACCTAGTATGTGAAAAGAATCTGCAGATGGATGCTGATGGGTTTCTTGCTGAGAGATCCCTGGAGGCCAGTTCTGATCCAGGAGCCCACACAGAGGAGAACGGCTGTCACAGTGTTAGACTAGGCTGAGGGAAATAAGAGCTCTAAGCAGAAAGAATGGGAGACAATCAGCAGAGAGGCTTTCAGAAGACAGTTATAATGGTTATAAGCTACCATGTGCACCAGAGTGGGAGGAGCAGTAAGAATGCAATGAAAGACAGACTAAGTCACATTATCTGATTAGAGCAGGGAGTTAGGAAGATTTTGCTAGGCAGTTGCCTCTTAGTCAACAGAATAAAAGAACGTTTTCTGGAGAAGTACGTATTTAGTAATAGGTTTTGGAAAGCAGCCTAAAATTGGGAGAACACACTTTTTGTGATAAAAAGAACTTGAGGGCTGGAGAGATGGCTCAGTGGTTAAGAGCACTGACTCCTCTTCCAGAGGTCCTGAGTTCAATTCCCAGAAACCACATGGTGGCTCACAGCCATCTAGAATCTGATGCCCTTTCTGGTGTGTACTCATATTAAAAAAGAAAGAAAGAAAAGAATAGTCTTCAAAAGAACTTGAGCAGGACAATATAATGGTGGTGTTTTAGTTAAGACTCCTATTGTTGGGATAAAACAACATGACCAAAAGTAATTTGGGGCGAAAGGGTTTATTTTTGCTTACATATTTCATCACAGAGAGAATTCAGGATAGGAACTCAAACAGGGCAGGGACCTGAAGGCAGGAGCTGATGCAGAGTCCGTGAAGGAGTACTGCTTACTGGCCTGCTCCCATGGCTTGCTCAGCCTGCTTTCTTATAGAACCCAGAACCCAGGGGTAGCACCACCCACAATTGGCTGGGCCCTCCCACATCAATAAAAAAGTACCACAGGCTTGCCCACAGGTAATCTAATGTGGGCATTTCTTTTTCAATTGAAGTCCCTTCTTCCAAAATGACTCTAGTGTCTGTCAAACTACTGTAAAAAACTACCCACCAAAAGGGGATCAGGTTCAGAGAACTGGCCAGGGGATATTATGTAGAAGGTAAACCTGAATGGTAGGGTAGGATGATAATAGCTCGGATGCAGGAAGCCTCAGTTCTTATTCCATGCATCAGTGCAGAGCCACCACATATAAGGTCCTTTTGAGTATGGAAGTTAAATGTTTAGCCACTGGCCACGGTAGCCAATGCCAAGCTATACTGTGCAAGCTGTGTTTTGTAGAAAGCCAATTGAGATGTACCAAAAGAAGCTTTAGGTGCTTACAGAATTGCTGGCACATGGCAGGGAAGGAAGGGTTAAGACAGGAGACCCCTGACACTCAAAGTAGGCTACAAGGAAGAGGTGCCTGTACAATCAATGGCTTTTTTTTTCCAATGAGAGGGCCCATCTACAGGGGAGAAATTTCTCCATTGCTCCTACCTAGGGAGACCCATAGTTCAATCTGGGGAAAACTCTCTACCAGTGTTTTTCTGAGAAGTCTACCTGGTAGATGGTCAGAAAAAATAAATAAAATAACCCTTCAAAATTCACCCAAGGTCAGGTCAACCAGTAGTGGATCCAAGGAATGCAGCACCCATATGATCTCTACTGCACTGGCTCGGGGGGTGGGGGGATGGATAGTTAGAGGAGCAAAGAGGGAAAGGAGCAGGGGATGAAGAGCCTGCACAGAGAACACCTAGAGGAGCCACCACATAAAAGGTCGATGAGAAGGAAAAACAGACAAGGAATCAAGTGACTTAAGACAATGCAGAATTTTATCTTGAGAGGAAAAGCTTCAGATTCTCACAGATGAATTGGAGCCTCCTTATCAGCTGTGTTAGTAATAGGGGAGAAGCAGGTAGGAAAGAAGGATGAAAAGTTTCTATTTGGGTACCTACACTTGAGCATTGCTAACCAGTGAGTAGTCGGTGAGTTAAAGGATGTTAGGTGAGCCATAACATCTGCCTTGGCTTCCTGTTACTAGGGATCCCTGGGGCAGGACAGTGGGGAATCTAGAGAAACAAGTAAATTTACTTCTAGAAAGCAAATTACATTAGATATAGGAATTATCACAGTTCAGCCCCAATGGAGGAGCTTTACCAAATGGCACAACACTGGCTAACACAACTAGTCAAAATGCAAAGAATAAGTGACTGTGTGGTGACAAGCCCTAATTGGGAGATGCATATCACACACACCCCGATGTCTCAAAGAACATTGAGGAAGAGGGGACAGAAGGACTGTAAAAGCCAGCGTTCAGGGAAATAGAGTTTTGGGTACAACACGGGGCTATGATATATAAGAATTCACAGTGGCTGTGGTTGCCTCCACAAGACCTACACAAAATCCAGCCAGTCAAACATCTAGTGTGGACAGTGAAGGGGCTCATGGATTCTTACCTGTAGCCATTAGCAGTTGATGACTGCTGAGGGAGGGAGAGTCAGTTTACTTTTGGAATATGAAACTGGGTAGGCTGCCCATGTTCAAGTAGATGTCCAAACACCTATCCGCACATTGGCAGCAGAAATTGGATAATTACAATACCATGGTTTACAAAAAAAGAGTGCATGATATTGGAGGGAGATGTGGCAAGGAAGGTCTGTCTGGTAGGATTGTAGGGGAGCAAGTGGGATGGATTGTGGGTATCCCTGCTCTTGTGAATTGTCAGCCAATACAACCTATGAGAGCAGTGGGGGCAGAAAAGTCAAACGGGGTTGGGAAGTCCTGTGAGCATGTACAGTAAATAAACCACACTGGAACCTGTGGACAGTAGGCAGATTAAATTTACTGAGGGTGATTTAAGGCTTACAAAGTTTGGGGTATTGAGAGTCAACACATCCAAGATGGGCAAAGGTCATGGGGTCTTGGGGTTTCTGAAATGCCTCACTAGCATGAGGAAGGACTTGAAGACTCTCATGTATTGGCTGAACAGGTTTTTTCAGGAGAAAGGAAATTGATCTTTTAAGCTAATTGAAGCTACATGACAGTCCTTGGGTAGAGGCATATGTGTGGGCTTAGAATTCCCCAGACAAGGTCAGAGAAGGAGAAAACCCACTAACAAAGAGTTTTCTATAAAGTGCGGAGCCCCAGAGGCTGTCTGGTCATGGTGAACCTTAATTAGCAGTTTTTTTTCCACAATGGATTTTATCAAGACACACTATATACATGTGTCTTAGTCAGGGTTTCTATTCCTGCACAAACATCATGACCAAGAAGCAAGTTGGGGAGGAAAGGGTTTATTCAGCTTACACTTCCACATTGCTGTTCATCACCAAAGGAAGTCAGGACTGGAACCCAAGCAGGTCAGGAAGCAGGAGCTGATGCAGAGGCCATGGAAGGATGTTACTTACTGGCTTGCTTTTCTTGGCTTGCTCAGCTTGCTTTCTTATAGAACCCAGGTCTACCAGCCCAGGGATGGCACCACCCACAGTGAGCTGCCCCCCACCCCCCCCCCCATCACTAGTTGAGAAAACACCTTACAGCTGGATCTCATGGAAGCCACAAGGCATTTCTTCAATTGAGGCTCCTTTCTCTGTGATAACTCCAGATTGTGACATTTTGACACAAAACCAGCCAGTACAACACGTATTAAATTCTTGAATAAATACAAAATATTTCTGCTTTTAGAAAAAGAAAAGCTGGGTGGTACATGATTTTCATCAATCCTGGAAGAACCCCCCCCACACACACATGTATTAACCATGATATTACATTACCTCTCTTATTACATCATAAAGCCAGACAAATGACCTGTTTTATCCTTATATTAATTTCACAACCTAATCACTTGGTTGAAATGGTGACATTCTAGTGATTCCACCAAAAACATACAGTTTTTTTGTAGTTATTCAATATTCCATGTGGGTATATATTTTACGAAATCATAAATGTACAAATAAAGTATAGACTCCTATTAACTAATTTCTGTGTTATTCTCTCTTAGACAATTATTGTCGAATGATTGCAAGTTTTGCTTTTCTAATGACAACATTTATTTTCATTAAATAGCATTTTAATGTAAAAAGACACTTCTTCCTTGGTTACTCAGAACTCAGATTCTTGGTATGGGAAACCCTTAGTCCTGTCCATAGTATCAGAAAAGATGTCTTTAGATATTCAGTGCATGACTTGCCATTGGTTTTTACTTGCATTTTAGAAGCAAATTATTGTCTTCATGAAAAAAAAACTTTGTCTAAAAAAGCAATTTTAGTAACATTTTTGTCCTGGATACAGAAACATAATCAAGAGAGAAAAGGGAAAAATGTATTTGGGTTGTGGCTTATCAAAAATTAGTTGTTTTAGTCTAGTTCCAAAACAATAGCATAAACTCACTTTACTTGCTTTTTCCACTAATTATCCTGGAAATAATTCAGGAGATGTTAAAATAAAGAGAGAACAAAGATTAGATAAAAGCCTTAGCACCTGAAAATGATTATGGTTACTTTTCTGGGAATTTCTATCATCTATGCATCACTGACTGGGTGCCTCAGATGTGTGCATTCAGGAAGTTATCAACTGGGGACACACACACAGATACACAGAGAGAGGGGGGGAGGGAGAGAGGAAGAGAGAGGGGGAAGGAGAGAGGAAGAGAGGGTAGAGGGAGAGAGAGAAGCAGAGAGACAGATAAACACACATACACATAAGAAATCTCTCTATACACAAAGGTCTAAGAAATGGAAATGAGCAGGTAGACGCATGTCTAGTATCTGCAAGCACGGGGTTTGCCTGAGTCACTGAACAAGCAGTGAAGAGGAAGAGGTAGCAACTAGATATTCTTTAGTCCAACAGCAAGTGATGAAGAATGACCTACCTATAGCTATAACGGAAAAACTTAGGTACATTAATACACTTCCTTCCCCCTTCGAAGGAACTACAGACAAGCCAGTCTACCTGCACTGGAAGTTCCAACTGACCCAGTTGCTTATGACCCTCTGCTTAATTGCAAAAGGCAGCCCAGTGCTGTCCAGGGTCTTCTGATCATCCATCCAATGGAAGATCCTGGTCCCGCCTTCAGTGACTTATAACAACCCTTGTTTGGTGCCTCCTGCCTCTGTCAACCCAGTGGCAGGAGGTTAGCTAGGCCTAGGCCTCCTGACTCTCCACCCAGACTTGTACCTACTGGAATAGTGTTCCATAGTATAAATGAACCACATTTTAAATAATAACCAGCTGAAGGTCATTTATGCTGTTTCCATTTCCTAGCTATTGTGAATGAAGCAGAAAGGAACATGACAGAGCCAGTATCTGGAGAGTGGGATGTCCTTTGAGAATACAAAGCTGTCATGTAGTAGATTTATTTTAGCACCTATCTGTCTGTCTGTATGTCTATTTTGGTTTTGTCACACTGTTTTTTACAGTAGCTGGACCAGTTTGCCATCACAGCAACAGAAAATAGGGGTTCCCTTTCCTCGACTTTCTTTCCAGTATTTGTTGTTGATTGTTTTGTTGATTTTTGATTTTTGTCATTGTGATTGGGGCAAGAAATGTCAAATTTGTTTGATTTGCATCTCCTTAATTACTAGGGATGGTGAACACTTGTGAGATACACTTTAGCTTTATTTTTTTTTTCTCTTAAGAACTCTGTTCACATCCCAGACCAATTTTTAAATGCATCTCATACATACATACATACATACATACATACACACATGCACACACACACACACACACACACACACACACACACACACACACACACACACACTGTCACTGTCTTCAGACACACCAGAAGAGGGCATCTGATCTCATTACAGATGGTTGTGAGCCACCATGTGGTTGCTGGGAATTGAACTCAGGACCTCTGGAAGAACAGTCAGTGCTCTTAACCACTGAGCCATCTCTCCAGCCCCCAACCCATTTTTTTAATGTGTCATTTTCTACAACTTTTTTGTTTCTGAATTCTTTATGTATTCTGGATATTAATCCTCTGTCAGATATACAGATGGCAAAAAGCCTCCCATTCTGTGGGCTTCTTTACCCAATTGATTCTTTCTTTAATATTGCAGAAGCTTTTAGTTTTATGAAGTCCCACTTGTCCATTGTTGGCTTTAACTTGGGGTTAAACGGCATCTTGTTCAGGAAGTCATTTCTTACATATATATCATGTAGGGTGCTGCCTATGCTTTCTTCTAGTAGGTTCAGTGTCTTGGGTTTCACATTTAAGTCTTTGATCTAGTTGGAGTCAATTTTTGTGCAAGGCAATAGGTGGTCATTTGAATAAAAATGGTCCCCACATACTCAGAGATTTGAAAACTTGGTCAGAAGGAAGTGACATTACTTTTACAGGGATTAGGAGGTGTGGCCTTATTGGAATAAGTGTGTCACTGAGGTTGGGCTTTGAGATTTCTAATGCTCAAGCAAGGCCTAGTGTCACTCTGTTTTCCTGCTGCCTGGAGGTCCAATATAAAGAACTTTCAGCTACCTCTCCAGTACCGCATTTACCTGTGTACCACCACCATGCCCTACCCCCACCCACTAGAGATAATGATCTAAACCTCTGAATTGTAAGCAAATCCAAACTAAATGCTTTATTTTCTAAGACTTGCCATAATCGTGGTGTCTACTTACATCAACAGAAACCCTAAGCTAGAGTAAATTAAGGGGGTAAATCAAACATTCAGTTTTCCCTGAACCATTTGTTAAAGATACTCTTTTCTCCAGAGCATGTTTTGGTACGTTTGGCAAATATTAAGTGGCTAAAGTTCTGAGTACTCATGTCTCGGTCCTTGATTTTGTTCCTTGGTTCTACTTTTCTTTGTGCCAGTGCCATAGTTTTTTCTATATATTTACTATGGCTCTGTAATATATCTTAAGATCTAGACTGGTGATACTTTCTGAATTATTCCTTTAGTTCTGGATTGTTTTGGTTACCCAAGGTCTTTAGTGGTCCATTTGAATTTTAGAATAAATTGAGTGTTTTACATTTTGTTTGTGTTTTCTATTTCTATGATGAATGAGATGGGGCTTTTGATTGAGATTGCAATGAATCTATAAATGGACATTGGTAGAATGCTCATTTTTGCAATATTGATTCTATTGATTCATGAACAAGTCTTTCCATTTTCTAGTGTCTTTATCTCTTTCATTAGAGGTTAAAGTTTTCATTGTGGAAAAATTTCACACTTTAGTCAGGTTTAGTTCTATTTTTTAAGGGAAATCTGAATGAGAATGTGTACATGATCTCTTTTTTAAGGTTTATTTATTTTATGTATGTGAGTACACTGTAGCTGTCTTCAGACACACCAAAAGAGGGCATCAGATCCCATTACAGATGGCTGTGAGCCACCATGTGGTTGCTGGGATTTGAACTCAGAACCTCTGGAAGAGCAGTCAGTGCTCTTAACCACTGAGCCATCTCTCCAGCCCCTATATGATCTCTTTCTTGATATGTTTGTTTTTTTTTTTTTACACAGCAAAGTTATTGATTTGTGAAAATTGATTATATATCATGACAGAAAGGTAAATTTATTATTTCTCAAAGTTTTCAGGTTTAATTTTCTTCTCTCATTGCTCCAAAAAATGTTTTGAGCACAATATTGAAAAGGACTGGGGATAATGGACATTTCTTATTTCAGTGGAACTGCTTAAAGGTATTTTCTATTTAGCATAATGTTGGCTGTGGTTTCTCATTATGTATTTATATTTAGACTGTTTATACTGTGGAAAGTTTTTCTTTGTACTTCATTGATGGCAGAAATCTTTTGGTGGCTATATTAATATAGGTTGACAGTCATAACTTTTTAGAAAATAGAATGTATATTGCAGTCAGATCTTCTGACTTTCAAAGTTATATCGAGAAGTTAAATATTAGTTTGATATATTTATTTATATGTGTCTTCTTTCGTTTCTTGCACCTTCAAGATAATTTTGTTGTTACATATACTTAGTACTTTAACTATGGTATGTCATAGAAATATTCTTTTCTTGACTCATCTATTTGATATGCCTGTGTGATTCTTTTATTTGTATGAATATCTTTTTCCTTATTTGGGGGCAGTTTTTCTTCTATGATATATTCCATTGATCTTGGATCCTTCTACTTTATCTATTCCTATAGATGCTTAATCTATTTATGGTATCCCACATTCTTTTCACGTTCCTTTCCTATGTTCCTTTGTAAAAAGTTAATACTTTGCTATATTGACCAGAGTCTGTACTCATCTTTACATCCCCGTATGGTATTTTCTACTAACTTCATTTTACCTGTAAGGCATTTCCTTGATTTTTCTAGTTGGGTTATTGAATTTTTCAGTTCTATTTTCATTACAACTTGAGTTCTCTTCAGTGTTTCTATCTCTTTATTGGATTCTGTTTTCAAAGGTTGGATTGTCTTCATTTCTAGCAGCCTTATAATTGTGTCTTCTCAGACATCATTCAGGCATTTACTCTCTTAAATTCTCTGTCCTATAGTTCATCTTTGTAATTCTCATTGGCAAACATTTCTAAAAGATTGTTGGGGACTGTTGTTTGTGTGTGTGTTGAGGGGGAACTGTCTTGCTCTTTCATAATTTTTGTCTTTTTTAAAATAAGATTTATTGTTTTATAAATTTTATTTATTTTTATTTCATGTGTATTGAATGTGTGTCTATGTGAGGGTGTAGTATTAGGGACAGTTGTGAACTGTTATGGTACTGGGTACCGGTGCTCTTAACCTCAGAGCCATCTCTCCAGTCCAAAAGTATTTTTTATATTTTTAATTATGTGTGTCCATTTTTCTATATGTAGCTATTTAGACATAATTTCAGTGTCCACAGAGGCCAGAACAGCATGTTGCATTCCATGGAACTGGAGTTAGAGGCGGTTATAAATCACCCGATGTAGCTATGGCTACAAGGTGAGATACTGTCTAAATGAATACTGGGACATATTATCAATAAAAAGGTTTTAGTTGTCATCTTACAGTATCTTTGGGAAAAATCACCTCTATAATATGTATAAGTAGATCTCAACTGCACATGTATCTCCAATTATTTCAGAAAAGATGTCAGTAATAAAAACATGCATGATTCTGAAGATCATACTATAGGAATGAGAGCTGTCTGAAGAAATTTGGTTCTGGGTTCTGGGTCCCAGGACAGGAAAAGTGCAAGGAACACCTAAGGCATCTGTTTGTCCCTGCAAATGAACAAGTGCTCAACTATTAATAGGAAAATGCAGACAGTCACAATAACCACTGGGAAATGGTTCCCACAGTCAAATCTGGGACAATTTGAACTTAAAATAACATAGATAATTGTAAACTATCAAATAAAGATACATGAATCCTAAGTTATAGCCATAAAAGGAATATTTTTATAATTATGGCTTTTATTATTCAAACTTTTTATCTCATAAATCAATAACTTAAAAAATAGTTATTTTTATACTTTTCTATATTAGGCAAGGGTCTCTAGAGGAATAAAACCAATAGAGTGTATATATTTCAAACTGGCTTTTGGATTAGCTTACACAGTAAGACTGGGTATGCCAACAATGATATTTACACACTGCAGAGGCTGAGAACCCAGAAGCTACTCAGTTTGTGAATCTGAATGCCTCAATAGTTCAAGTCTGTCACAAAAAAATCCTAGAAAATGTTTATAGTTTGTACAACTCCAGACACAGAGGATCTGATGCCTTCTTCTGTCTTCTGTGTGTATGCACATGTAGTCACACTGATGTAAACCAATACATCGATAAAAAACAAACAAACAAACAATTCCAGTTTTTAAAAAAAAAAAGGAGCAGCATAGACTCTTTTTGGTCTCAGCTTGCAGACTCCTAAAGCTCCAGGGCAACATCTACCATACAGTCAGCACACTGCACACATTCTGCAATAGATACAGTGTGTACTTTCCAGACAGCAGACTCCTGCCTATACTCAAAAGAAGGAGCAATGAGTGGGTAGCAGATACACTAAAACTTATGTGAGTACCCCTCTAGAAAACCCCAGAAGTACTTTTATGACAGTTGATGTTTTTCAAAACGGCTAAAGGAATGTCTCAGCAGTAAAGATGCTTGCTGATAAGTCTGAGGGTATAAGTTCAAGTTCCAGGACTTGTATCATTAAACACACACACACACACACACACACACAGTGATTAAATATTAAAGATTAAATGTATAACATGTCTGTATACAAAATGAATCTTGAGATACAATAAAGGGAATAGGAGGAATCTACGAGAAATTTGTGAAGAGAGGAAACAAAAATCCAGATTCTAATGACAACAGAACTGTCTTCCACAATCACATTTTCCTTTTTTATATATAAGTTAAATAAACTTTAATAAGTACACCTACTAATAAAAGATGATAGTTATGCTTCTATGAGTTTGTAAAAAAAAAAAAAAAACTGACAAATGTTCCATGTTACAGTATGTGGAGTTTATCTCAATCCAATAAAAATAACTTTATAAACATGTGAATTTTAAATGTAGACTTATGAATGGTGGCAGATGGTTGAAACCTCAGGAATACTGAGGCTGAGGCAGAAGGGATGTTTGAATTTTCGGCAAGCCTGAACTACACAGTGTGTTCTAGATGCCCTGAGTGATAGAAAGGATCATGTAAAACGGTTCAGTGGCCACAATCACATTTTCTATGTATTATATCTGTTATTCATTTACTGTGGTTTAGAATGACAGGTCTTAAGAATTGTTAATAAGATTCGGGATGTAGATTGCTTGGTATTTCTTGCTTGCAGTGCATAAAGTCTTGGGATAGATCCTCAGAAACACACAAACCAGGGATAGAGCTACATGCCTGTAATATCAGCATGCATGAGGTAGAGATAAGAAGTTCAGGAATTCAAGTCATACTTCCTCAACTAGGAATTTGATGCCAGCCTGGGGTACAGGATATCTGTCCAGCTTTCCTCCCAAAGCTGGTACACCATATAGCATACCTTACTGCTTGCATTTGTCAAATGATGTTTGTGGGTTTTTAGTTATGTATTAATATTAATACATAATGTTAATATTGTGTAATGGATCAGTAAGGTTGAGGGCACTGTCTTTGTATATGCCAGGGAGTGGCACAATTAGAAGGTGTGGCTTTGTTGAAGTAGGTGTGTCACCGTGTGTGGGAGAGGGGCTTTACAACCCTCACCCTAGTTGCCTGAAAGTCAATATTCTGCTAGCAGCCTTCAGATGAAGATACAGAACTCTCAGCTCCTCCTTCACCATGCCTTCTTGGATGATGCCATGTTCCCACCTTGATGATAATGAACTGAACCTCTGAACCTGTAAGCCAGTTCCAATTAAATGTTGTCATTTATAAGAGTTGCCTTAGTCATGGTGTCTGTTCACAGCAATAAAACTCTAAGACATCTCGTCTCTAAAAACAAACAAATAAGCTAAAACCTGAATTCTGAAACCTCCCAAGCCAGATCTCCATTGTCTGCATTGCTCTTAGCATTCTTATCTTCCAAGATCTCATGGAACAGCGCACTGAACTCTGAACCTTCAATGGCTGTTCAAAGTTCCAAAGTCCCAAAATTCTTTCAAAATCCTCCAGAAACACGATAGTCATGTCTGTCACAGCAATATCTTACAAACTTAGCACCCATTTCTATCTTAGCTAGGATCTCTGTTCTTATGATAAAACACCATGACCAAAAGTAACTTTGGTTGGGTTTATTTCATCTTTTAGCGTGTAGTCCAAAGACAAAGGATAGTAGGGCAGGAACTCAGGGCAAGAGGACTTTCAGGAGTGCTACATATTGGCTGTGGTGGTTTGAATAAGAATGTCCCCCATAGGCTCATGTATTTGAAGGTGTAATCACCTGGGAGTGTTAATATTTGGGAAAACTAAAAGGGTTAGGAGGTGTGGCCTTGTTGGAGGAAGTGTGTCACTGGGAGTGGGCCTTGACATTTCAAAAGCCCAAGCCAAACCCAGAGTCCATTTCTGCCTATGGATCAGGAAGTAGTTCTCAGCCACTGTTTCAGAACCTGCTTAAATGTTTCCCTGCTGTGTTGATAATGAACTAAACCTCAGGAAATATGAACAAGCCTCTAATTAGATGGTTTCTTTTGTAAGAGCTGTCTTGGTTATGGTGATTACATCAACTGAATAGTGACTAAGACAGAAATTTGTGGCCACCGAAACGGCAGCTCGTAAAGGCTGAACAACTGTGACCTGGAACAGAACTTAGGAACTTCTGTTTCCACCCGGAGGCGACTTCAGAACACAGAGCAGAGCCAGGCCCATCTGCCACTCAGAACGGCGGCTCGTAGAGGGACACAGAGCGGAGCCTGGCCCATCTGCCACCCGGAACGGCAACTTGTAAAGGCTGGACAACTGTGACCTGGAACAGAACTTAGGAACTTCTGTTTCCACCCAGAGGCGACTTCAGGACACAGAGCAGAGCCTGGCCCATCTGCCACCTAGAACAGCGGCTCATAGAGGCTGAGCAACTGGTGAGTGGGAGACCCGGGCTGCCAGGGAGCAGAGAGATCTCTGAGGAGTGCACACGGAAAGTGCACCCCCTGCCTTGCCCTGCCCCGCCCTGTCTGATCCAGTGACCAGGAATAGAACTTTGGAAATTCTGTTCCCACCCGGTGACTCTGAGGCATAGAACAGGGCTCGACCCATCTGCCACCTGGACCAGTGGAGATCAAGGGACACAGACCAGATACAAGGGAAAGGCAAGAACATATCACTGACAACAAAATGGCAAGAGGAAAGTGAAAGAGTATATCCCAAGGAAACCAAGACAACCTGGCAACACCAGAACCCAGCTCTCCCATAACAGAAAACATCGGAATTCCAAACACTCCAGAAAAGGAAGACACAGACCTGAAATCATACCTCAAGACGCTGATAGAGATACTTAAACAGGAACAAGAGGAAAAGCAAAAAGATTCAGAAGCTTTTAAAGAGGAAACAAGAAAAACACTCAAAGAACTCAAAGAACTAGAGGAAAACAGAATCAAAGTGATGAAGGAATAGAAGAAAGAATTTAAAACAGAAATTGACACAATAAAGAAAACACAAAAAGAGATAACCCTAGAGGTAGAACACCTTAAAAAGAAATCAGGAATCACAAAAGCAAGCATTTCCAATAGATTACAAGAGATCGAAGAGAGAATCTCGGGGGCAGAAGACAACATTGTAAACATAGACAAAACAGCCAGAGAAGATGCAAAAAACAAAAAGCTCCTAACCCAAAATGTCCAGGAAATCCAAGACACAATGAGAAGACCGAACCTAAGGATAATAGGAATAGAAGAGGGAGAAGAGTATCAACTAAGACGCACAGTAAATATCTTCAACAAAATCGTAGAAGAAAACTTCCCTACCCTCAAGAATGAGATGACCACGAGCATAAAAGAAGCCTTCAGAACTCCAAATAGGTTGGACCAGAAAAGAAATACCTCCTGACACATAATAGTAAAAACATCAAGTGCCCAAAGTAAAGAAAGAATACTAAAAGCAGTAAGGGAAAAAGGTCAGGTAACATATAAAGGCAGGCCAATCAGACTCACACCCGATTTCTCAACAGAGACTATGAAAGCTAGAAGAGCCTGGACAGACATCATGCACACCCTAAGAGAACAAAAGTGCCAGCCCAAGCTGCTATACCCAGCAAAACTATCAATCACCATCGATGGAGAGATGAAGATATTTCAAGACAAATCAAAATTTACACAATATCTGACCAAAAACCCAGCACTACAACGAATTATAGGTGGAAAACCCAATACAATGAGGAAAAATACAGCCTAGTAAAAACAAGAAAACTAAAAGAAGAAAAAGACACAGACACAACTCAACCCACAAAAGCAATAATGGCAGGAAACAGAAACAACTATTCCTTGATATCTATTAACATAAATAGACTCAACTCCCCAATAAAGAGACAGAGGGTATCAGACTGGATACATAAACAAAATACAGCATTTTGCTGCATACAGAAAACTCATCTCAGAGACAAAGACAGACACTATTTCAGAGTTAAAGGGCGGGAAAAAAATCTTCCAAGCAAACAGCTCCAAGAAGCAAGCTGCAGTGGCTATTCTAATATCGAATAAAGTAAATTTCCAACCAAAAGTTATCAAAAAAGATAAAGAAGGACACTTTTTACTCATTACAGGAAAAATCTGTCAGGAGGAACTCTCAATTCTTAACATATATGCTCCAAATAAAAAAGCACCCACATTCATAAAAGAAACCCTATTAAAGCTCAAAAAATATATTTCACCTTACACAATAATAGTGGGAGACTTTAATACCCCACTCTCACCAATGGACAGATCATAGAAACAGAAACTGAACAAGGACACTGCAAAACTAGCAGAGACTTTGAACCAACTAGAATTAATAGATATACACAGAACATATTATCCTAAAGTAAAAGAATACACCTTCTTCTCAGCACACCATGGCACCTTCTCGAAAATTGACCACATAATTGGACACAGAGCAAGCCTCAATCGATATAAGAAGATTGAAATACTCCCATGCATCCTCTCAGATCACCATGGTCTACGGCTGGTCTTTAACAACAACAAAGACAACAAAAAGCCCACATACACATGGAAACTAAACAACGCTTTGTTAAACAATAGCAGGGTCAAAGAAAAAATGAAGAAAGAAATTAAGGACTTTCTAGAATTCAACGAAAACGAAAACACAACATACCCAAACCTATGGGATGCAATGAAAGCAGTACTGAGAGGAAAACTCATAGCCCTAAGTGCTTCCAAAAAGAAACTGGAGAGAGCTTACATCAGCAACCTGACAGCACAGCTAAAAGCCCTAGAACAGAAGGAAGCAAATATACCCAAAAAGAGTAGACGGCAAGAAATAATCAAAATTAGGGCAGAAATAGACCAAATAGAAACAAAAAAACCATTGAAAAAATCAACAAAACCAAGAGTTGGATCTTTGAGAAAATCAACAAGATTGATAAACCCTTAGCAAGACTAACTAGAGGGCAAAGAGAGAGTATACAAATTAACAACATCAGAAAGGAAAGTGGGGACATAACAACTGAAACTGAGGAAATTCAAGAAATCATCAGATCCTACTACAAAAACTTATACTCCACAAAATTGGAAAATCTGGAGGAAATGGATGAATTCCTAGACATATACAAGATCCCAAAGTTAAACCAAGACCAAGTAAACCATCTAAATAACCCTATAACACCTAAAGAAATAGAAGAAGTCTTCAAAAGTCTCCCAACCAAAAAAAAGCCCAGGTCCAGACGGGTTCAGTGCAGAATTTTATCAGACATTTATTGGGGATATAACACCAATACTCTCCAAACTATTCCAAAAGATAGAATCAGATGGAATACTACCTAACTCATTTTTTGAGGCTACAATAACCCTCGTACCTAAGCCACACAAAGACCCTACAAGGAAAGAGAACTTCAGACCAATCTCTCTTATGAACATTGATGCAAAATATTCAACAAAATCCTTGCAAACCGAATCCAAGAACACATTAAAACGACCATTCATCATGACCAAGTAGGCTTCACCCCTGGGATGCAGGGATGGTTTAATATAAGGAAATCCATCAATGTAATCCACCATATAAACAAACTCAAAGATCAAAATCACATGGTCATCTCACTAGATGCTGAGAAAGCATTTGACAAAATCCAACACCCCTTCATGTTAAAAGTCCTGGAAAGAACAGGAATCCAAGGTCCATACCTAAACATAATAAAAGCAATATACAGCAAACCAACAGCCATCATCAAACTTAATGGCGAGAAACTTCAAGCAATCCCACTAAAATCAGGGACTCAACAAGGCTGCCCACTCTCCCCATACCTATTCTACATAGTACTGGAAATCCTGTAGGAGCAATTAGACAGCAAAAGGAGATCAAGGAGATACAAATCGGAAAGAAAGAGATAAAAACATCACTCTTTGTCCATGACATGATAGTGTACTTGAGTGACCCCAAAAATTCCACCATAGAACTTCTACAGCTGATAAACAAGTTCAGCAAAGTGGCTGGATACAAAATTAACTCAAACAAATCAGTAGCCTTCCTATACTCAAAGGACAAACATGTGGAGAAAGAAATTAGGGAAAAGGTACCCTTCACAATCATCACAAAAACTATGAAATACCTTGGTGTGACTCTAACTAAGCAAGTGAAGGACCTGTATGACAAGAACTTCAAACCTCTAAAGAAAGAAATTGAGGAGGATCTCAGAAAATGGAAAGATCTCCCATGCTCATGGATTGGAAAGATCAACATCTTAAAAATGGCCATCCTACCAAAAGCAATCTACAGATTCAATGCAATCCCTATCAAAATTCCAACCCAGTTCTTCATTGAGTTGGAAAGATCAATGTGCAATTTCATATGGAACAACAAAAGACCTAGAATAGCAAAATCCATCCTCAACAAGAAAACATCTGCGGGAATCATTATCCCTGACCTCAAGCTATATTACAAGGCAACTGTGCTGAAAACTGCATGGTACTGGTACAGAAATAGGCATGTGGATCAATGGAATAGAATAGAAGATCCAGATATGAGCCTTCACGTATATGGTCACCTGATTTTTGACAGAGGAGCATTAAACATTCAATTGAACAAGGACAGCCTATTCAACGAATGGTGTTGGTCCAACTGGCACTCAGCATGCAAAAGAATGAAAATAGACCCGTTCTTATCTCCTTGTACAAAGCTCAAGTGTAAGTGGATTAAAGATCTCCACATTAAACCAGATACACTGAAACTATTAGATGAGAAAGTAGGGAAAACCTTAGAACACATAGGCACAGGAGAAAATTTCCTGAACAAAACACCAATGGCTCAAGCTCTAAGGTCAAAGATTAACAAATGGGACTTAATGAGATTGCAAAGTTTCTGTAAGGCTAAGGACATCGTCAAGAAAACAAAACAGCAACCAACAGAATGGGAAAAGATCTTTACCAACACCACATCAGATAGAGGCCTAATATCCAAGGTATACAAGGAACTCAAAAAGCTAGACACCAGAGAATCAAATAACCCTATTAAAAAATGGGGTACAGAGCTAAACAAAACCTTCTCAGTTGAGGAACACCGAATGGCCGCGAAACATCTGAGGAAGTTCTTGACATCCTTAGCTATCAGGTAAATGCAAATCAAAACAACCCTGAGATTCCACCTCACACCAGTCAGATTGGCCAAGATCCAAAAATCAAATGACAGCAGATGCTGGAGAGGCTGTGGAGAAAGAGGAACACTTCTCCACTTTTGTTGGGGTTCAAACTAATACAACCACTCTGGAAATCAGTCTGGCGATACCTCAAAAAATTGGATATAGTACTACCTGAAGACCCAGCTATTCCACTTCTGGGCATATACCCCAGAGACACTTTAATACACAAAAAAGATATATGCACCACAATGTTCATAGCAGCTCTATTTAGAATAGCCAGAAGCTGGAAAGAACCCAGATGTCCTTCAGAAGATGAATGGATACAAAAATTGTGGTACATTTACACAATGGAATACTAATCAGCCACTAGAAACAATGACTTAACCAAATTCTTAAGAAAATGGCTGCATCTAGAGAATATCATCCTGAGTGAGATAACCCAGTCACAAAAGAACAGACATAATATGCAGTCACTGATATTGGGATGCTAACCCCAGAGGCTTGCACTCCCCCAGAAACAACTCACAGACTGTATGAAGTCCAAGAAATAAAGAAAACAAAAAAATATATATATTTTCAAAACAAGAAGACTTTGACTATTTCCATATTGCGTTTTGTTTTGCATGTACTTTACGCTCATGGTAACTATTAGGTTTTCAATACATACTGTCAAGCCCTCGAAAAAATCAAGTACTAACTAAAAAATATATTCACATAGTTTTATGTAAAATTATTTTAATATCTGAAAAAACAGTACTTACAAAAATGTATAATTTTAAGCAAAAAATGTTTAAAATCTGTACATTTATCTTTGTTTTGTAAAATAAAGTCGTTAAAAAAAAAAGAAAAAAAAAAGAAATTTGTACCATAGAGCAAGGTATTTCTCTGAGAGGCCTGACCATCCTACTTGTTGGCAGAATGTTAACCTTCAGACTTTGTATTAGGAAAACAGTTGACTGCTTTAAGTGGAGCTGAATGGGCTATTCTAGTAGGAGCACAGAAAATGGTGGTGCCAGAGAGCATTGTGGAATGTGGCAGCCTGGTTCAAGAGGTTCAGAAATGAAGAATATTAGTATGTAGTCTAGAGACCATTCTTGTGACATTTTGGCCAAGAATGTAGTTTATTTCTGCCATTATCCAACAAATGTATTCCTGAACCTAAACTGAAGAGATTTTTCATTAATGGTTTTGGCAAACCTAATATTAGCTGTGTTATGTGGTTATTAATGTCTACTCTTATGCAGATCTATAATGAAAGCTTACCAAAGAGAAACACAAAATGTAGGGTTTGAGGAGAAAGGCAGCACCAGGAAGAGTAATAAAGCCAAGTCCAGCGCCCAAGGAGGAAGGAAAAGCCTAATGCTAAATGGAATAAAGGGTGGAATGACCTCATGGTAAGATTGTCCAGCTAAACCTTCAACTTGTGAAAAGGAATTAAGGAAAAGTTTAATTAATGAAGAAACTGCCAAAAACAAAAGGCTTATACAAATGTATTTGAAAAGGGGGGTCAAATTGCAACCCAGCAAGCAGCAGAACTTAGCAGCTTCAGCCACATGCTTTTGGCTTTAGAATTCAGGATACAAAAAATGAGTTATGGAATATTCTTCCTTGGCTAAAAAAAGCCACTGAGGACAGGCTTATAATGGGGTGTCCCTGCATGGAGGCCCAGAGAGTTGTGACGAAGCTGTGGTGATGAAACCTGGATATTGTTGGAGACCCCAAAATGTTAAGAGATACCAGAGCTGTGGAATACCTGATGAGGAAAGCTGCTAACAGGATGTGGAAACAGCCTAAGAGAGAGAGAAGTGTGCTGTGGTCAACACAGATGAGAAGAGTTCGGGATCTGAAAAGTGCCTTGACATCTATGTTTGATTACATCAGTTTTTGTCAGCTGCTGTATAGAGCCTCTCGGAGACCCTTTATGCTAGGCTCCTGTCTGCAAGCATAACAGAGTATCATTAATAGTGTCAGGGATTGGTTCTTGCCCATGGGATGGGTCTGAAGTTTGGCTAGTTATTGGTTAGCCATTCCCTCCATCTCTGTTCCATCTTTGTCCCTGCACTTCTTATAGGCAGTAAACATTTTGGATTAAAGGTTCTATAGGTGGGTTACTATCCTCATCCCTCCATTGGAAGTCCTGCCTGGCTACAGGACTCAGCAACTTCAGGCTCTATATCCCCCACTCCTAGGAGTCTGAACTAAAGTCACCACCACAGACTCCCTGGAACCTCCCCCATCCAAGGTCTCTGGAAAGTCCTAGAGATGCCACCCCACCCCAGTCTCCCATACATATGTAGCAGAAGTGTAGCTTAATCTGGGTCCCACAACAAGTGGAGCTGGGGCTGTCCCTGACTCTGTTGCCTGCTTACAAATCCTGTTCCCTACACAGGCTGCCTTGTCTGATGTCAGTTCTGCAGTGACTTGATGTGCCAGGGTGGGTTGGTACCCAGGGGCTCCTCTCCCTTTTCAAAGAAAGGAAGAGGAACGAGGGGGAGGGGAGATGGGTGACCAGAAGGAGGGTGGCTGCAAATAGGATATAAAGTGAATAGATAAATAAATCAATAGAAAAAATGTTGAGACTATGATAGACTACAGGGACTTTCGAAATTGAACTGAATGCTTTTTTGTTGTTATTGCTGTTACATTATTCTATGGCTGCAAGGTAGTGAAGGCCAAGAAGTGGAACGTGGTGGTTTGAATAAGCATGTCACCATAGGCTCATACAGTTGAATGCTTAGTCACCAGGAAGTGGCACTGTATAAAAGAATTAAAAGGATTAAGAGGTGTGGCTTTATTGGAGGAAGTTGACACTGGGTGGTGGGCTTCAAAGTTTCAAAAGGCCATGCCAAGTCAGATATCTCTCTGTTTATACAGCAGGGTGCCCCTCTCAGCTACTGCCTGGATGCTGCCATGCTTCTCACCATGATGATGATGAACTAAACCTCTGAAACTGTGAGCCAGCATCTAATGAAATATTTTCTTCTTAATTTGTCTTGGTTTTTCTTCACAGAAAGAAAATAGTGACTAAAACACTGGCTTCCTTGCTCCTTGTGGCAGGTTCAACACACTCTCTTATAAACTCTAGGATTTCTGGCTCTGGAGTGCCACTTCTCACAACTGGCTGGAACTTCTTACATCCTTTGGCAGACAAGAAACTGCCCCACAGGCTTGCGTATGGCTAATATTCTTGGAGGCATTTTCTCAATTGTGATTCCCTCTTAGATAACTCTAGCTTCTGTCAAGTTGATGGAAACAAACAAACAAACCCAGACTCATATGTACATGATTTATTTTGATAAAGTGTCAGTCACTGTGCCAGGTTTTGGGAATGTACTTAGTAAGAAAATTCAATCCATAACACCAAACACATAAATCTAGAAGGTAAGAGAGAGGAACATCCATCTGTTGAAAGAGCATTGTGTTTCAGTAAACAGGAAGGAGCACTGAATCTCTAAAGAGGCCTTTGTACAGATTAACACACCTCTCTGGAACTTAGCGTTCTCATCTATTAAATGGATATGATAATTTTCATGATGTATTCATAATTCTGGTCTTAATACAGTGATACAATCAGATACAAAGTGTTTAGCTCAGGACCTGGAGAGTGTAAAATTACTATTGCTTTCAGAGAATGATATTTCTACCATTATCATTACCATTTAACATGACTTCACTTAAGAGCACAGTTTAAGATTTCAATGTACCCTACTTTATAGCTTACTAATGTGATGTTAATTTATTATCAACTAATACGAAATAAAAAGAATGTTTTCTGGTCTCCATAACTATAGCATGCTTGGATATTTTTAAGCTCATATTCCTTGAAGTGATGTCCAGCATTTTCTCTGAAGAGATGGTTTTTATTTACCATGGGTAAAAGCTCAGGTCATTAAAACTTGAATGTGAAACATTTGGCAACAATGTGGTACTAAGGTATAAACCTCCTCATCTGTCTGGACCTATGCTATACTCCAGAAAAAAATATCAGACTCATTGTGCCTGTCTTATAATAATCAATGTGAAGGGAAGCCCCGGAGTTCTACCCTATTCACAAGCCAGGGCTAGGAATAGGAAGATGGTGGCAGTGCCACTGCTGTGTTTATTGTGTGACTCCCATCAGTATAATGAAGTCCTGAACCTATATTCCATTTGGGCTGTGAGGAAATACAATAAGTAGCATTGTTTTCCTTGTTCTGTGACCAGACAAAAGCAAATAATATCAGCTCCATAGGACCTATTTTCAGCCGTAGGATTTTGGATCAGTTGTTTTGGAAGCCAAAGTCTTGATTGAGTCCGCCTCAGAATGTCTGGAAAGGTTCCCCCAAATTATATGGTAGCTGCTTTCTTCCTCTGGAGTTTCCTGTAAACAAGCTTCCAACATCAAAACATCTTTCCACTAGACTGCTGCTCTCACCACACAGAACTTGATCTAGCAGGAAAAAACTTTCCTCTCTTCTTTGTCTTTTGAAAGGTAAGTTACCACTTTCCTGAAGTTCCCTATCCATATATTTGATTTACAACTTTTTTTAGTTAGTTCATCTGTGGTATCAATAATAAATGTTTCTTGTCTTTCATTCATTAAAATGTCAACTGCTTCACTTCTGCTTTTAAAACTAATGTATGATAGATGAGGAGCTCTGTGTTAGCCTCTGGGGACCAGTGAGATAGTACTTCCACAAATGTTCCAATAGGCACTGTGTTAGATGTTCATGCTTGGATAGAGAAATAAACACAATTTATTCTGTTTGTTAATAGAGACAGAAAATAAAAAAAGAAGTTATGACATATGTGTATGGTCTATGTGACAAAAGAAATTAGGATACTTGTACATCACATAAGTTGAGATTCCTTCTTCATCTAGGATGGTTTCCTAGGAGAAGACATTTATAAATGGAAACTTGAAAGAATAGTAAATAAGATCCAGTAGAGAGATGAATGTGGATTTTTCAGCTGGTGGGCACACCATATCTGATTTCATAAATGTCAAAGAAAGTTTGATTCACATGACAAACAGGTTTTGATCTTAGATTCATGTGATGGTTAATCTCTATTGTCTACTTGACTGGATATAGAATTACCTAGTGTTATGGTTACTTCCTGAGGAGACACAAACATAGCTCTATTATGGTTCTCTCTTGCTAGGTGACTTTGGTTTGCATCAAGTTGACAAAATGTAAACAACACAGTTAAGACACTCAAGATTCCAGAAATGAAACATGACCCTCATGTTGGAGGTGAATATAAAAAGGAGGAAGTTGTGAAAGGTGAGTGTGCTAACATCTTCAGATAATTCTCTCTGGTAGCATCCTCACAAATCAACCTCCAGTGGGTACCAATGACAACATTCTCACCTACAAACCTCTAATGGGTATCAACGACAGATCAAAGTAATAATGAAGACTGAATTAGGTTGAAATTTCCTATGTACTTTATATGCTGTGCTCTTCTGACTTCTGTTAGCTAATGCTCCTTTCTCTTTATTTTGAGAAATAGACACAGAATAGCCATTCAAAGGGTATTATTTCTATTTCTGTAAACATGTTTGCCATAACAAAACTCCGGCTCATGGTCTTCAGTTACATGGGGTAAGATTCTAACCCACCAATAACAGGAGAGGCAAAACTTTACAGTGACTAGCCCATAAGTGTAAAAACTATGGCTTGGGGTCCAGCTTCTCATAAATAGCTAAACTTGGTCAACAACTATAATAAACCTTAGTTTTTCAACTATCTGGGCGGGGGGTGCCTGGTCTCTTGATGATTTGAGTCTCTGCAATAAAAGCATGGTTTCACAAAAATCTACCTTTGTGAGATCAATGAATTTATTTAGCATTTTTACAGAGTGCTGGCCAGGGGTTACATACAGGAATGGGTTTGCCCCCCAAACAGCTACATCACCACAAACTCCTACCCCATCATGGATGGTGACATTCTGAAAAACTTCACTGTGGAGTCACACTTTCAATTAGCTTTTCACAACCATATTCCTGACTACCACTAGACTAGTCTGCTTTAGTTGCCATGGCTATGGTGTAATCTTAAAGATAGTATCTTGTTATGGCTAGAGGAAAAGGTGCACTTAGAAAACACACTGCTGAGCATAAACATGAAGGAGTTTCCAGAAAGCATTAGCTGAGGATATTAGCCCACCGAGATTATTTTGTTATACATCGTGTTTCCTTTTTCAATATTCACCCATACCATCAGAATCGTGTTTCATCATTGGACTCCTGTGTGTCCTCACTGTGTTGTTTAGGTTTTGTCAGGTCGACACAAACTACAGTCACCTGGGAAGAGGGAATCTCAGTTGAGGGGTTGCTCCTATCAGACTGGCCTGTGGACATGTCTATGGGAACATTTTCCTGATGGTTGGTTGATATTGGAAGGCATAGTACATTGTAGATGGTGTCTGGTTGTGGTAAGGGCAGGTGGTCCTGAGTTGTATAAGAAATCAAGCTGAGCAAGCCATGAAGACCACCTCAGTAAGCGGCACA
This sequence comes from Micromys minutus, assembly GCF_963924665.1. NCBI lineage: Eukaryota > Metazoa > Chordata > Mammalia > Rodentia > Muridae > Micromys > Micromys minutus. The sequence goes on along the minus strand of NC_137970.1, from coordinate 16,285,095 downwards.
TCTCCACGGCCTCTGCATCAGCTCCTGCCTCCAGTTTCCTGTCTTGGTTTCCATCAGTGATAAAATATATCCCATAATCAAATAAGCCCTTTGATCTTGAAAATACTTTTGGCCAGTGTTGTATGGCAGCAACCAAAGTAAATTAGTACATTAACTATACAATGGCAACTAAAAGGTAGTTCCCTAGAGGCAAATGGGACCATTGTAGCCAATAGCTTTGCTGTATTTTTCAACTACGTGAAAATTTTATATCAATGAAAGCAAAACAATGAATATGCTATTAATTCACAGGATAACAAACAAATCCAACCATAATGAAATGTTCATAAAAATGAGAACTCATAGCTGTTTATAATACCACCATTCAGAAACCTCCCCAGCCAATCTCTACTATGTTCCTGTATCTTTTTAGGTGTTAAATATGTGTGTTCCTATACACAGAATCCCACTTATTTTTCTTCATTTCAAGAGCTGACTTTTCATATCTGGCCTTCAAAGGTGAATACATATTTTATCTTTTTCCTCTTGGATCACCCACCTCTTTTTATCACTTAGCACACTGGGTGACAGCCCACTTGATGGCACACACTGTCCAGTGGCAAATACTGCAGTGGTCCAGGTCTCAAGAAGTATAGATGGATTTTGATGGAGTTAAAAAGATAAGCCTTCATACAGAGAAGCACAGCATCTCCTTATTTCTTACACTCCCACTCCCCTGACCCCTGCTTTCACAATAGTTTACACTTGTTTCCCTAATTGTTACTAACTTGAAAAGCATGCAAATTCAAGAGTTTGCTTTAACATTTCTCCTTCCCCAGAGCTATCCCATGCTAGCATGCCAATGACATTCTCCCTCTGTGATTTAATGCTCTTTAGCCTAAAGGTATTCATTCTAAAGTTATAGTCAAATGTCAAAGAAGCCTGTTGCTTTAGAAGTGTGTACTCACTATTGATTTGATTAGCTGGACAGTAAAAGGGGGTACTGGGGCAAAGAGAATGGTTTCATGACAGAAACTATCATATATGTTTTCTACTATGAGTGCATGTTTTTTTGTATACAAATATCTTGCTGTCTTTTGTCTCAACTTAGGGAAGAGTAATGTACTTCAGTTGGATAAGATCACAAGTATTAAGTCCAAGCCAATGCTTGGTTTAAAATGCCAACACTGCCATATTCCAGTTTTTTAAGTTGGATTTTGCCAGCATTGGTGGGGAGATACAGACCAACACAAATACCAGTGTACCAAAAGTCCTCCCAGAGCTTACAATATACTAAAAGTCCTCCTAGAACTTAGACACTTACACTCACGTGAAACTAGATTGTTTACTGTAATGTAGAAAAAAAATTTTAGGGAAGTCACAGTTCAACCAAGTTCATGAGTTTATTACATAGAGACAAGAGCTAGTATGTGTTTTTAGAGAGGCAGAAGGAGGGAGAGAGGCCCTGGGAGGGAAACACAGTGAGACAGACAGACAGGCAAACACACACCCACAAAGAGAGAGACAAAAAGAGACTGAGACAGAGAGATGATAAAGGATATGATATATAAGAAAGTTAAAAGACTGAAAATGTTTAAAAATTAAAATATAAAACTAAGTAAGAATATATGAGCTGATTTGTCTCTGTTGTTTTTAATAAGTGAATGGAGCTGAAGACAATCATTCTGAGTGAGGTAACCCAGAACAAGAAAGACAAAGGTGTTGTGGGTGTTAGTTTTAAAATTTCAGACATGCATGTTCATTTGGAATACATATAGAGGTCAGCAAAATAGTGATGAGTCTCCGGGAGGAGAGTTTTCAAGGGAGGGATGAAAGCCAGCACTGGGATAAAAGCTTAAAGAAGATTAATGGAATGGGAAGGGTGAATTGGTGTAGGGAATAGGCAGACAGGTATAGGAGAGATTATGGGGAGGGATATAAACCTCTAAAGACCTATTGAAAGCTGCAAATAGGATACCAGCATTACCTTAAGTGTTCATTAAGTGTTATGGTCAATACCTATGTATGAAGAGGTTTTTTTTTTTTTTTTCTTTTTATGGGACACAGTAGACTTCCTTCTTTCCTGATATTTCTGTGTCATTGGGAATAAAACCCAGAGTATTGCAGATGTTTGAAAATATTATATGCTAGCATTGCATCTCAGCCCATTATTATCTTCATGTAAAAAATGAAAAGCAAAATCTCAGAGTAAATTTTTGGAACAAAAATGTTCAGAATGTTGAGATGCCGCTGTGCTTGATAGTTTCAACCTGACTATCAAAGTATACAGTTTGAGGCATACACGCAAATCAGCAATGAAAGGACAGGTGATTAAATTATTAGAAATTATGCTTGTATTATCAAAATACCCCTTGGAAATATATATCAAGTATGCTATTTACAAAAGTAATAAAAGCTTATATTTTTATGTAGAGAAAACTATAGCTATTAGGAAACAACCTTACATTATTTTTTAAAACTAAATCACATGCTTGATCACTGAGTTCCATTTACATTTTCCCTTTGATATGAGATTATTATTATTATTTTGGAAAGCAGTGCAGTTTAGCTGTAATTTGTAGTACTTTAGCCAAAGTGATAACCAAGTTAAATTACAATGTTTTGCAAAGTAGTGGCCATGACCATTATTGTCAAAGAGCCTATTGTGCAGAGGGGAGGAGATGCTAATATATTCCGTGTGAACCTACTGTTCAAGCTCAAGGAGCTGGGTAGTGAAGGTGAGAAGGAAGGGGTGACAGAAATTAAGTATACCCTTCAGATGTGGATTTATTAAAGTGGGTAATCATTAAACTAAGCATTAAATTTTGAGGAAGTATCATGTATATTCTGGAATATCTGAAAATGGGAATGAAGTTCATTCTGCCAAGCACAACTTTTTGTCCTTCAATTAACTTGAGTGTTGTCAGCCATTTAGTATATCCCAGCGTATGAATGAGGCAGGGCCTGGTTATGGATGGTAACTACAATTCCATCCTGCCAGAGTTGCCGAGATGTGAAGGTACTTATTCCCTGCAAATATATCCTGGCAGAAAAATACCCACACACCATGAGCCTCACAGAAAACATACTTCCCCAAAGCTAGAAGTATTTCCTTGCTACAAGAAGATGGTGTTCTTTCTGTCTTTCTAAATGCTCACTACAAAAAATGGAATCTGCTACTCCAACAACAAAGGAAAACTAGCATGCGCACAGGTTGAAGGACTTAAAATGGAGACCACTCACTTTTTTTTTTTTTTGGCCCTGCTACATATCTGTTCTGGTATGTTCCTGGGAGACAGAAAAAACTAGTATCCCAGGAAGAGGTGTTTGTTTGTAAAGAGAACATGAAGTTCTTCCTGTGAAGCCTTGTGCCACTCCCAGCTGGAGAAATCCCACCCGAGAACTTGCAGTGTGACTGCAGGAGTGGCTAGACTCAATAGACAAGCCTGAGCCTCCAGGCTGGAGAGTGCTAAACCAGCTTCTGTGGTCCAGAGACAGTGGGGAGGGAACAGTTTAGAGTGGAGAGAGCTTAACCACTGGATCCAGGACGCTCTCCACGAATCAGTCAAGCTTAAAGTTAGGTCACCTATGGCCAGGATTGACCCAAAGCAGCACTGTAGAAAAAAAGACTGTGAACAGGCCTATGACATAAACTACCAGCTAACTCTCACACTACAGCTTGAGCACAGTGTACGTGTGTGTGTCAGTGTGCATGTGTGTGTGTGTGTGTGTGTGTGTGTGTCTGTCGGTGTCAGTGTACATTTCTGTGTGTGTATGTGTGTGTCAGTGTGCATTTCTGTGTGTGTGTGTGTGTGTGTGTGTGTGTGTGTGTGTGTGTGTTTGTGTGTGTGTGTGACAGCTAATTTCACATAATCACCTTGCAGGAGAGCTGATGTTCTGAAGGGAAACCCTTTGCCTCACTCCTATGGCCATCAGCCCCTGACACAATGGGAAAGTGAATTCTAATACAAGACTCTGTTCCCAGAGCCCCAGGAAATGTTGTCCCCCCAGTGCCAGCCAGAGGAGGAACAAGTCTCACAGAGAACAAATCCACAAAGCCTTGTAGAATTTCTTGGACCACCTCATATTCTGACCAGGAATGGTTCCCCAGGCATTCCTCTTGCCCCTTTTGATACCCCAGCCTGAGGATGGACTTGGATGTCATTCCACACTTTATTGGGCTTTTCTTCTTCTCAGAGTGACCACTTGAAGTAAATCTCCATTCTTTTCTTTCCACTGTAACTTGCCTTTAACTGTCAGCTTGGTCAAAGGGTTGCAGAGTCTACCCCACTGTGGTTGGCAGGAGCCATATTTTGACCCTAAAACTCATGGAACACTAACACATCAGCGTTTTGTCCCCTTTTGGTTCAACTAGGCTGAAGATGGATAAGTCATCCCAAAGTGGTAAAACAGAATTTGGATTTTGGAGCTAATCTGTTGCAATAGTCAGAACAGAATCAGAACTGCAGCCAACTGGCATTCTGATAGGGGTACTCAGAGACACATAGTCTATGACCACATGACAAATACCAGGGACACTCTCCAAAATTTTACTGCATGCCAAGAACCAGGAACGTCTGGAGAAATGATGTGTGGTAAAAGACAATGTGTCCCTATGGAAGGTGATGGGGATGTGTGAGGTGTGCAAGATTCTGAGTAATAGCTGTGGTCCTAGGTTGTGTCTCTGGATGTGCAGGAGATAGTCTGATGGCAGACACTCATTCATGGTTCTCCCTCTGACAGTGTGCTCAGATCATTGAGATTCCCCTAGTAATCTCATACTGGGCCAAGGGGAAAGGTAAATCCCTGGTGGCAGCAATGGAGGATCCTGTATTGTATGACAGGGGAGACCTCTCAAGGTTCTGTCAGCTTATTTCCCACTTCAGTTCGTGTGAGTGTGTGTGTGTGTGTGTGTGTGTGTGTGTGTGTGTGTGTTGCATTTCTCTTGACTTTTGTTTCATCTCTTTTATAAAATTGTAACCCTGAAAATGGAATAGCGTTGCAAAATCAGGAGTCTGCTTCTGTCCCCTGTCTGGACAAACTCTTAATGAACCCATTGTTCTTTACCTGTTATTTATATTTTCCAGTTTGTTTAGGCAATATTTTTGGCATATTTAATCATGTTGGGTATGTTTGAATGCAGCTGAGTGCAAGTCCAAATGTGATTTTTTTAGGTTCCCTGGATCTACACTCACACAAAATTCTGAATGTCCCCTAGGCAATGGAAATTAACTCAAGTGTTCTGCTGGAACCTCACACTCCTCACCTCCCGGCCATCTCTCTAGTCCTTATTGTATTTTATATTCCAGGCAAACAATGCGCTGTCTTTGTGAACATAGGTATCCTGTACAGTTGAATACTAGTTCATTTCTGAGTTTGTTCCCAAGCAATCTACCCTACCCCCCCCCAAAAAAAAACCACTCACTGAAAATAAAAGTAAAAATTTAAATACCATTTAAAAGAATGTAATTCTACAAGGAGCCAAAAGCTAATGGACAGAAAGGATAGAATGATCATGTACATTCCAAGCATAAAGAATGTCAGAAACCATGGTGTTGACTAATGACATTATATTTAACACTCTGGATCCTCAGAAAAGAGGGTATCATTGTTGATCAGCAAGTCAAGGCCACCCTGATTTTCACAGCAAGACTATCTTGACAAAAAAAAAAAGAAGAAACGAATGAAATATCAAAAAAGGAAAGCAAATATGAGGAAAAGATTTTTTTTTTTTAAAAACCAGGAGTGCCTAGATTAATATAGACAGGGCTACCACTGTCAACAGGAGCCATTGACAAGTTGTACTTTTATCTCCACATCCAGCATCAGTAAGACAGATTTTAATCATGAAGTAGAAGCCAATTTGTATTCTTCTTCATCACCATTAGCTAGTGTAAAGAGGACCCGATTGGAATCAGAGTTCCTAGGGACAAAGTGTCAACTGCTGCAGTAGGATTTGGTGTCCTGTAACAACTTTGAGAACAGTTAGTGGGGTCAAATGGAAAAGTGAGTTTCATTCTACCAGTCTGTGTTGAGATGGACAGAGACCCTATGTTTTCCATTTATTCCTATGTGGTCCTATAGGAGTTGAACATACATTACCATATTATCTCCAACAGATTCTACAGGTAGTTCATATAAATGACATCCAGAAAGCCTCCAAATAATTCGCAGGTCTGGAGCTCTAGTAGAATGTCCACTGCTTTCTCGGTACTTGAGAAGTCCCATGTGCCATTCCTAGAACCACAAAAATAAACAATGTGCTTTGAGACCATTTTAAACTATACAGTCATCCTATTTACATATTGTATACTCAGCATGTTCCGAATTAGCTGACTTGTACGGAAAACATGATCAATCTTGCTATGCTTTGGACTACCAAATATAATTAACTCCTCTAATCTCAGTTGGAATACACAGCCTGGATTTGTAATGTGTTCCATATTTTTACTTTGTCACTATTCATGCCCCTGACTCCCAACAATGTATGCACATGGGTGTGTGAGATGTGGTGACCAGGTGTAAGACCATTCACGGAAGCATCAAGGCATTGAAAGCAATGCCTCCTGATTCCACAAAATATATCAGAAGCAACATGTAGACATAGAGTGATAAAATCTGGGTTTGTGTGTTGCTCTGAGTCAGTAAGGGCAGACAAGCAGTTTCCTTTCTTATGAGGCTCCTCTAAAAGACTGAGAGAAGACTTCAGTTTCCCGTTCCTGGTTGTTAGTCTATTTGTTGTGTTGTTTCGATATATAAGGACAATGGCTTTTGTTCCCTACTTAATTTCACATTATATTCTCTTCTATTAGACTTCTTTTTGATCAGAATGGGAGGGCCCAAATGCTTCTGAATATATCAGGTCTTTTCTTGTGTAAATGACAGCAAAAGTCAATCTTTTCTTCTTTATAGGGCATCAGCATGCCTAGGCATATAGTTATATAACATACGTATGCAAACCAAATATTTACTAATGATAAATCATAAAGAAATTTATTGTAGAACTACTCATTAGTATAATATATAAGTTTATCCTTTATTGACTATGAAAGCATATTTGCACACTGATTACATAAAGGTGATTATTACTTTTGCATAAACAATTAAATCTTGGGTAAATATTGAGGCCATAGAAGATCCTTGTTTTTCAGCATTGACTGACACTTTGGTTTCCTAATCATCAAAGCTTAGAATGGTACTTTGCATGTATATATAATATTACAAAGTGACAGCAATATACTTAGGGTCATTCATAAAGTGTTGGAACCTCTGTAGTAATTTCAGGCCAAATTTCATTTTATGAATTTTTTTAAATGAAACCCAAATCAGCCACTCAAACAGCAATTTTTAAAAGCAAATATTTCAACATTCTAATCTAAAAATATACAAGTCTTTTATTTACATGCTAAGAACATTAAAATCTTTAGGAGCTGAGGAGATGATTTAGTTGGTGCAGTGCCTAATGCAAGCATAGAGACTTGGGTTCCGATCACCATTATCCAAGAAAAAAGCAATGAGTTGTGGTACATGCCTGATATCCTGGTACTGAAGAGGTGCAGACTAGAGAGGATACCTGGAGCTTGCTGGCCATATACTCTTGACGAATTGGTGAGCTCCAGGCTCAATAAGAGACCTCCCTAAAAGTCAGCAGCAAGTGGTAAAGAAGACACAATGTAGACAGTAATGAGAGGGCTTCCTTGCTGAAAGTTTCCTAGGCTAGAGAGTCATCATGTAATAAGAGGCTGAATGAAATAAATGGTTCATCCATGAATAGGAATGAGTACAAAAAGCAAAGAATGCAGTCATAAAAACATCCTATTTCTGTCAACGAGCAAGTTATCTGGTATTGTTGTCAGTGTTAGCAGTAGTGATATATGTATGGGCAGGTCAATAGGTTTGGCCGCCATGGACTCGTGTGCTTGAATGTGTGGGCCACGGGGAATAGCACTATTAGGAAGTATAGCCTTGAGGTCTCCTAGTGTTCAAGCCCTGCCTAGTGTGGATAGTCTCCCCATGATTGCCGGCAGAAAACAGTCTCCTTCTGTTGCCTTTGAATCAAGGTGTAGATCTCTCAGCTCCTCCAGCAGATGGTTTTCCTGCATACTGCCATGCTTCCTGACATCATGATAATAGCTTGACTCTATGAACCTAAAAGCCAGCCCCAATTAAATGTCCTTATAAGAGTTGTCTTGGTCACAGGGTCTCTTCACAACAATAAAACCATCATTAAGACAGGGGGTGGGTGGGAGAGAGGTTGGTATAACTCCATAGCCTGGCATACACTAAGCAAGGTACTCTACTGTAAAATTTAATATGTGGAATTAAATTCCTTTACAAATGAATCATGTGTGTGACATTTGTGGAAGAAGTCATATTTAATTATCATATTCTTTTATTATTGGATAATTTTGTTTACATTTCAAATATTATCCCCTTTGCCGATTTCCCCTCCAGAAACCTCCATTCCATTCCCCCTCTCCCTGCTCCTATGAGGATGCCCCCCTCCCACTTACTCCCTCCTTCCTGCCTCAACACCCTGACACTCCCCTAGACTGGGGCATCAAGCCTTGACAGAACCAAGGGCTTCTACTCCCATTGATGCCAGACAAGGCCATCCTCTGCTACATATGCAGCTGGAGCCATGGGTCCGTCCATGTGTACTCTTTGGGTAGTGGTTTAGTCCCCAGGAGCTCTGGTTGGTTGATATTGTCATTCTTATGGAGCTGCAAACCCTTCAGCTCCTTCAGTCCTTTCTCTAACTCCTCCATTAGGGACCCTGTTCTCAGTTCAGTGGTTGGCTGCAAACATCCACATCTGTATTCGTCAGGCTCAGGCAGAGCCTAATTATCACATTCTTTGACATGAAATTTAAAAAGTGAGAGTTTCTGCTCATAGCCAAGTATCAGAATATTACAACAGATTCCAATGACCCCCTTAATTTTTAGTCAGGTAAAGAAAAACAGAAGCTACTTTGAGATTTCATCTTACACTTGTTAGAATGGCTCAGATCAGCAACACATTTGTTTATTGGTCAGGATGTGCATTAATAGAAACACCCATACATTGCTGGTGTGAATGCAAACTTCTGCACCCACTATCTATATCAGTGTGGTGGTTCCTCATGAAGATGGGATGGATCTACTTAAGATACAACTATACTCTTGGGCATATGCACTTGCTCAAATATACTTATTGAGGTTTTATTTGTAATAGCCAGAAACTAGAAACAACATAGATGTTCCTCAACTGAAGAATGGATAAATAAAATGCAGTATATTTACACAGTGGAGTATTACTCAGCTGTTAAAAATATGACATTATGAAACCAGGTAAATGGTTGGAACTAGAAAAAATATCATCCCGAGTGAGATAACCCAGAAATAGAAAGTCAAATGTGGTATATATTCACTTATATATAGATATTAGTTGTTAAGTTAATGATGACTAAGTTAGAATCCATAGAACCACAGAGGGTAGATATAGAGCAAGGGGCTAGAAGGAACAGATAGATCTCTTGAGAAAAGTGAAATAGACTAGATATTTATCAATGGATGGAGGAGTCTGAAATGGGAGGATGATGTGGGGGTTAGAAGGGAAAGGGGAAGTAAGAGGAAATATGGGGGAGAAAGCTAAAACTAAAGAGCATTTGTGGGTAGTATGGGAACCTGTTACAGTTGAAACTACACACACACACATACATATATCATGGTTTAAATGCAATCGACAAATAATAGGGGAGACAAGATCTGTCTCGGTTAGGGTTTCATTACTGTGAAGAGACACCATGACCAAGGCAAACATTTAATTGGGGTTAGCTTACAGTTTCAGAGGTTTAGTCCATTATCACCTTGGGGGGGGGGTGATGGCAGCATCCAGGCAGACATGATGCTAGAGAAGCTGAGTTCTGTATCTTGATCCAGCATCCAGGAGGAGGTTCTCTTCCACATTGGGTGGAGCTTGAATACTAGGAGACCTTAAAGTCCATCTACATAGTGACGAATTTCCTCCAGCAGGCCAAACCCACTCCAATAAGGCCACACCTCTTATTAGTGCCATTCTCCATGGGCCAAGCATATTCAGACCATCACACTGTCACAACTGGGCTTTTCTTGTCATTAATTGAAGCTTCTAGTCATGTGATTAGTTTCTATGTAATTGAGTTATTGGTGAATTGGGTCACATGGGAATCCCAAGCAATACAGGCTGTTGCCAAAAGTATAGAATGTTCTCAGCAAACTGACCACAAGGACCCATTGTTAAAGAAAACACTTACACAACTCGTTAACCATTGAGCTATTGACTGGGTGCCTACATAGAGCCTTTACTCCTGTGTTCCAGCTTCTTTGATACAGAAATATACTCTGCATGCTCTCAAAAGAGAAACAAAAACATCAAGCCAACTAACTACAACAGTGTACTATCTGCCGTATATACTGGGGCAATGATGGCACAAAGGTTGTAAGAGTAACTAACCAATTAAGGCTCACTGAATTAAGGCTCACTCCATGAGATGGAACCTATACCTGATATTGCTTGAGTGACAAAACATGAAACAAGGTATCTCAAGGAACTTATGCAAAACCAACTAATACTGGTCTTAAGAAAGAAAAAAGAAAGAAAGAAAAAATAAAGAAAGGAAAAAGAAAGAAAGAAAGAAAGAAAGAAAAAAGAAAGACAATGTAGTGACAAAAGTATTCCTAATGATTTTCTGCTATACTCATAGATAGTGACTTGACTATCATCAGAGATGCTTCCTCCTGCAGCAGATGGGAACAAATACAGAGACCCACAGACAGATATTATATAGGGAGTGAAAGACCTTGTAATATCCAGCCCTAAACGGGATGTCTCCATTAAATTCCTCCCCTTAGAGTTCAGGGCAACCCAGGGAAGAGGAGCAAGAAAGAATGTAAGGGTCAGAAGAGATGGAGAATACTAAGAAAATAAAGTCCTCTAAATCTAAATCAACATGAAGAAGACTTGTATGAACTCCCAGAAAGTGAAACAACCTGTACAGGGCATGTGTGGGTCTGTACCAGGGGGTCTGTGTATATATCATAGCTTCCAGCTAAATGATTTTATGAAATGTTTGAGTATGCAAACAAGTGGCTCTCTGACTCTTCTGCTTTCTCTTGGGTTGTTTTGAGGTCTGTTTGCCTTGTCCAACTTCAATGTGATAGTTTTTATTTTCTCTTATTGCATTTTATTTTGTGATATTTTAAGAAAATGAATGAGTGAGTGCAAACCTCACAACTCGGGATAAATGTTAACAACTGAACTGTCATGTATACATTTTGGGAGAGGTGAAGTCAGCTTTCTCCAATGGAATGACACCGGTTATATCAACCACTCCAGGGAAGGTCTCATGTTCAGGATAGTTGACAAATAATGAACTCTACAGTTGTTTCGGTTGTGTGTGTGTGTGTGTGTGTGTGTGTGTGTGTGTGTGTGTGTGTGTGTGTGCTGTTATTGAGTTACAGTTTGGTGGGATTTTTTTGAGGGGGATGAGATGCTGTATTTTGTCTTCTACATTTTGGACATTTTGTTATATTAGGTTTTGTTTTTTGAGAAAAATTTAAAGCTGGGTTAGTAGGGAGGGGGAGAGGATCTACATAAACTTTGTAATGATCAAAATAAATTTAAAAATAGCTTCAAATAATAAAAACAAAAATAAATACATGTGATATTTATAAACAATTGACATAAACAGAGACTGCTACAAAAATTCATGTTTGCTAAAGCCAAGGCACAAAGCAGTGTGGCTTCTGTTTCCCTGGTCACTTTCAAATCTCATTAGAAGGTAATGTTTTTAGCAGAGCACACATAAGGCTGAAGTACCTGCTGATAGAAAAGTCCGGGAGAACAATATTGTTTTCCAGTAACTGAGACTCAGGGAAGAAAAATCAAGTTATTATAAACAAAGGTTCACTGCAAGTGAAATGTATTATGTACCTAACAACACTTTTAGAAACATAACATCTAGATTTATGAATCTTCAAAGAGCTCATATCTGAACAAGCAAACAAATCAGATGCTAAAATGTGTGAGGTTATGTCCTTGTTTATTATTTATTGTTTGTTTGTTTTTTCTTCTTTGTGACAGGGTTTCACTCATATTCCTCAAGCTGAACTCAAACTTATAATTCTCCTGCCTCAGCTTTCCCTATAACTGAGATTACAGAGATATGTAAACTTGTACCCAGCTTTTTTTTTTTAACATTCAAGATAGATTGGTTGAAGTAAAGTTCTATCTAGCCTGAAGCTTTCTTAACTCTAGACTTGAAGGCAGGTATTTTTTTCTGAACCTTTCTTTCTTCATCAGTGAAATTGGAATAGAGAGATCCATGCTCTCTCTCTCTTTCTCTCTCTCTCTCTCTCTCTCTCTCTCTCTCTCTCTCTCTCTCTCTCTCCCTCCCTCCCTCCCTCCCCCCCCTCTCTCTCTGTGTGTGTGTGTGAGAGAGAGAGAGACAGACAGACACACAGACAGACACACAGACACACAGAGAGGCAGAGAGAGAGAGAGAGACAGAGAGATCTTCCTACAATTGAATTAGAGTGATGTCCAAGCACAAGGCCCTCAGTACTAGGCAGGTGTGATTGATAGTAGCTTATTAGGCACAATCAATAGAATGACATTCCAGCAGGGCACATGGGGCTGCACTTGGAAACCCAATGGAAAAGCAGGGCAGTTGGAGGCAGGCTTGAAGCACTTGAAGAGTGGGGTGGCCCCCCTTTCCTATGGGAAAATGTGCTTATCTTATCTGAGTAATTCTCTGGGCAGGCAGAGACAAGCAACCTGCTATACAGGGATGAGCAGGAACTGTACCTGCTCCCTCTAATAAAGATGCCTATTTGGCTCCAGAATCCTATCCATGGTCACAGAGTAAGAACTCATGCTCATGACACATGAAACCGTTCTCAATGCACAGCTTATGGCACAGATATATAAAGTATCTTACATGTGGCAGAAAATCTTTCTTCCATGCTTCTTGGTGATCAGAGAAAAGGGACATGTGACTGTAAATCAAATGCATCAGGAACAATTCTTTCCACATAACGGAGATTACAGACATGAGTACAATTGTGCCCAATTGTGTGCAATGACGCTGGTATGGAAGGCTATCAGATAAAAGCAAGGCTATCAAAAGAAGCTCAGAAAGTAAATATCCATTTGGTGTCCTGCCCTAGAGAACATTTGGGCAATTTGTGAAAATTCAGAACATAGCTATTTGCTCAAAAATTAGCCCTGAAATGCATAACCTTAATAAAATGAAAGGAAAAAGAAAATTCCTTCCCAAACAAATTACAAAAGAATAATGCCAAAATCAGAGCCGTTGGTCATAACAACTCTACCTTGGTGCTTACTAATAAAGCATCTCCCTAGGACAGGCTGTACAGAAAATTACATATTTTACAAAAGAATAGGAAACATAGCTATTCTGAAACCAAAATACATATGTGTGACCCTTCACTTTTTGGGTTTATTCATTTTCAAATTTAAAAAACCCATGTCATTTCTGGAGTTGCTCGGCAACCCTTGGTCATATGAGTATCTTTATTTGGAAAGCGTGTGCCCTGGACCATCAACCTGGTAGTTCATCACAGTCCTTTAGCAAATCAAGATTTCTTAGTCTTGTTTGGTATCTTTTGGTGGTGGCGAGGTGATAAAACACAGGCTCACCCTCCAGGGATTTAAGGGACAGCTTCACAGTATGGAATTATACTAGCCTATAGGTACGACAAACTGGGTCTACACCATGTGCTAGCCTTTGTGCTTAAGTATGCCACCAACTCCATAACTACCCTATCAAACCTGAAGTGTAGTTTTGAGGGTATCTGTTTAATAGGAGCTATGATTCAGATAACAAGCAGTTAAGGTGTGCCCTCTTAGCACCTGACCAGTCTAGGTTTTCCACGTCACATATTATAGTGTTATATTCTCTCTGCAAGTCTTTGGAGCATTTCTTCAGTAATCACTCTCATTCCTAGTTTATACTGAGAACATTATGAAGCTCCACAGCTAATGACTTGCCTGTGTCGAAGGAACATTTTTACATTACAGCGTGGAGTTTGGTAAGTCTATTATTCCAGCAACAAGTTGTGTATGTATTTAGGCTTCATGTTCTGGTTCACAAACAGTGCCTTTCAACCGGATCTTCCCTTTTGATCTAAGTACTTCCTTAAGTCTCCAACTTCTAATATTATGTATAACCTTAGAATTTAAGGTTCCAAGGTTGGGGATAGCTTATGTGTATAATACTTGGTGAGCATGCACAAGGCCCTGGATTCAAGTCCTAACATCAGAAAAAAAAAAGGAAGAAGAAAGAGTGAAGATAGGATTCCAGTGTATTTGGAAGAGAAGACACATTCAGACTATAGCATCTTGTTATAGTGGTATGCCTCTACTCGCTGCCTTTCTCGGTTTTACATTTGTTTGTGTTAAGGGTAAGCACAGACTGTCATAGAGGTCCAACATAGCCCACCTTGACTGGGTATTTATGTAAGGTAAAGGATCTTACTGTATTATGCAGGCTGACCTAAAATTTCTGAGCTCATGCAATTCTCCTGCCTCTGTTTCCAAATTTCTGGTCAAACACTATGATCTGTATCTAATCTAATTTTATCTAATGTAATAATATATATATATATATCAGATTCCTGTGACTTAGTCTCTGTTTGAATTTGTGTGTAGTGTGTGTTATGTTGTACTGTATGCATATGTGTGTTGTGTTCAGTGTAAGTATATGTGTGCCCATGTACATGTCCATGTGTGCATGCATGCATATATGTAGAGGCTAGAGATCTCAACATTGGGTGTCTTTCCTTTTTCTTGCTTGCTCCACATCAACCAAAGGTAGGAGAAAAGAAAGCTTCATAGGACACAGTGGAATGTGAACCTGTTTAGAAGCAGTTCTTTGGAAGTGATTCCAATCTTCTTTGTCAGGATATCAGCAGTCCAGTCAACAGCATCAACCATGAATCCGTAGTGACAGTCCAGCCCAGTCCAATCAGCAAGCACCAAACACAAATCAGTAGGAGCAGTCTTATCCAGAAGAAACTCTGACTACTCTGCATGTGTGTGGAAATAGCAAGAAGCAGCCAGAATGCCACAGGAAGTTCATTGGTATTTTTCTCCCTATCAAGTCATAACAAATGAACATCAGTGAAGACCAGCAAAGCATTATAAAGCAAACCAATGTAAGAGCTTCTTCATTCACTGCCTATTGGGTTATCTTTATACTCTTTCCAAGCATCGCATATCTGCTTCAGCAAAACACCCTCTCACAAGACAGCTTCCAGAAAAACATCATATGACACAACCAAGTCTCCAAAGAAGTCAGAAACTTCAGCCCTATGTTCAGTTATCACACTAATAAACAAAACAAAATTCCAGAACTGGACCTGATAACATTATAAGTTTAATGGGCAGTGAAAGAGATATTTCTCTATCAGCTAAACAAAAGGTATGTGCAGAGGTTCAGGCTTCAATGAGAAAGTGTGGAAGTTTATGGTGTTCTTTTTTACCCTAATGGATATATTTACCTTGCAGTGGTTTATAGCATCTGAATTTGCACTTCCTAGTGTTTAGACCCAGTCTTCTTTCATACAGGAAATCCTGTAAGAGTTAATATAGCTGCCTTTTCACTGAGACGTTTTGCTTAATTTTAGATAATGCTTTTGGTTTTATTTCTCCCGTGGCTGCTATCAATCAAGATGTTTTCAGTTTAAAATAGTCTCATTATAACGTAGTTAGTTTGAACTAATTTCCTTATATTTTCAGGCAGAGAAAGTATATCCTTTGCAAATTTGGATGTAAGGTTTCCCTGAACAACACACAGATATTGTCCCATAGGGGTAAGAATGGTGTAAACAATATACCCATCTTCTCTCTCTTCTTGTTCCATACCATGCTTTCAGTTACATGCCTTACGTTCATTGTTCCTCCAGACAAATTCTCCCTTCAATTACACTTGTGTCAAACTCTCATGGCTTAGCTACTGTATTTCTGTAAATAGGCAAAAGTTTATTTTGAATCCTAAAGCAAAGTTTCTGATAACAACTTCAATTTGGAAAGCAATTTTCTCTTTTGCTGGCTCTCTGTTACTTGTTAGATTCCTTTTACCACAGTTTAAATCCTAGGCCATGTACTACATATATGCCACGGATTTCCTTTCTATGAGTCCTACAGCTAATTCTCAGATCCCTTCCTACCTCCCCCTCTCCATTCTTTCCTCTCTCTACACTAGCATCCTTTAGACTAGTGGTTCTCAGCCTTCCCTCCTGCCAGCCCCAATCTGAATTTTCAGGTCCAGGAACCAGAATAAAATTCTCCTTAGGATTTTAGTCTTTAATTATACTCAGCAATGTATGAATAAGAACAGTTTAATCATCTCAGAAGGACTCATAACTACTCTCCTATTTTTATATATAACACTATATACCCAGATTTGGGCACTATGGCACCTCATTATCCCCTCTCCACTGAAACTGTTTTCCAACAATCTCCCTCCTGCTTCAAGTCTTTTCCTTTGATTCATAGACTTTAACCAAGGAAAGAAGCCTCACAAACCCCTCCCCCATACATGCCCACATGGTGACAGGACCTGTCTTATGCAGGTCTTTTGCAGATAACCATAGTGGCAGTGAATTCATGAGGGCACACGAAGGTCTGTGTTATGTCCAGGAACAGTTTCACAGCACCTCTGCTACATTCTATTAGTCACCCTCTCCCATGATATTCTCTGACCCCCCGGGGGAAGGGTATGATATGCAAGGCCCATTTAGGGCCAAATATACCACAGCTATTTAGGCTCAGCACTTTAACCAGGTATCACATTGTAAGTCTCTGAATTAATCACAACCCTCAGCAAAAAGAAGCTTCTCTCTCAGAGGAGGGTCAAAGGCTGCACTAGTTATGTACTTCAAAAGCATTTTAACAACATATTGACTTAGCAAAACAACAGTAGTAGTTTCTCTTCTAGGGCCTATGAGTTTACTAGCCATTGGCTTTTCCTGGGGGTTTATGGTATCAGGCATGATTCCCTCCTGCAGAGTTGGTCTGATATTAAATTAGAAAGTGGTTGGTTTATCCCCATATCACTATTGTATCAGCATGCATATCTGGCCAGACATTTCATGACTGTAGTTCATAGGGTTCTCAGCTGAGCAGTTATATTATCTTGCTTTTTATTGCTGTGATAGACAGCATGATTCAAATGAACATAGGGAACTCTGGGCTAACCCACAGGCCACTCAAGCCAGGGAACCAAGTCAAATTGCTGCAGATCTTCAACTCTCTCCTCTCTTTTTCTCCAGATAAAATCCATGAGCTGCTTCTGCAGCTCTGCAACAGAACATCTGCCACAATCTTCCATGTGTCTCTGCCCCCATCTCCTGTCCATTCCACAAATACTCCCCTTCTAACCCCCATTCCTCCTCTTGTTATTTTATCTCAGCCCAAACCCTGCTAACCCAAAGGTCTCTCCTGATAGGTGAACCAGATAAGCTGACTACTTAGACTTTCTCGATTAAATGAAAAAGAATATACAACATATCCAACATAAGACACATGAAGGCTGTTCTAAGAGGCAAGTTTATAGCACTCAGTGCCTACATTAAAAAAAAAAGTAGAGAGATCTCATTCTATAGTCTCAACAACACACCTGAAAGCTCTAAAATGAGTAAACCACACCCAAAAAGGAGTAGGTAGCAAGAAATAATCAAACTTAGGGCTGAATCAATAAAATAGGAAAAAGTGAGACTGATAAAATTAATCCATAAAACAAAGAGTTGCTTTTTTGAGAAAATCAACAAGAGAGACAAATTTTTATCCAAATTAACTAGAAGGCAAAGAGGAAATATCCAAATTAACATAATAGAATAGGAAAGGGGGCCAGAACTTGACCAGCATCCCCATCCCAATTTTCTTACGTTTTGCAAAGACAAAACCATCATCCCAAAGTCAGCAGGAAGCAGCTGAAGATCACAATAATGCTATTCTTGCCTCCTCCTCACTTCTTTCTAGTTTCCCATTTTTAATTAAACCAAAATGAGGAACCTTAACATTTCTTTTCTTTCTTCTAGGCTCTTCCTAACAGTTACCTAGCAACAGCCAGGTAGGAGCCTGACTTTCTAAAAGAGGACTGTCTCCTCTGTCTCCCTCCCTCCCTTGTTCCCTCCCCCTACCTCTTCCTCTGTGTGTTTGTATACGTGTGTTTTTTGACTTCTATTCTGATTCTGCTGACTTTTTTTTGGTCAACTTTACAGAAGCTAGGCTCATCTAGGGAGAGGGAACCTCAAGAAAATACCTCCAACCAACCTTAGGGAGGTGATTGATATGAGAGAATACAGTTCATTGTGGGTATTGATACCCTTGGTGAGATGACCTTGAGTTGTATAAAACAAGTAAGCTGAACTAGGCATGGGGAGCTAGTGAGTAGGTCATGTTTCTCAGTGGTTTCTGCTTCACTCTCTACATCCAGGTCCTGTACTGGAATACTTACCTACTTCCTGTCCTAACTTCTCTGAATGGTCAACTTGATCAGGACATGTAAGTCATATAAACCCTTTTCTCTGCATGTTCCTTTGGTCATAGTGTTTGTCATAGCAATAGAAAGCAAAGCGAAACTCCAATTTTAATTGATTCTCTCCATTTACTACTGCATTTGGCTTGTTCTTGTTTTCATCAATGTCTTTGTTCCTCTAATATTTTCAATGTTCTCATTTACATTTCATTCCAGGAATTTAAAATTTTCCTTTTTAATTCTTTATTGACCTATATATCATTCAATAGTGTCCTGCTTATTATGTCGCATATTTTTATTAATTTTTAAACCGTCCCAGCAGACCATGGCGTTAGATGTGGAAGCACTAATGTCCACAGGATCATTCAGTAATGGCCTATAAAACAAGAGTCTGCTGAAAATGTAGAGAGGAGAGCTGAGTCAGTGTAAAACGATAGTGAACCAGGAATAGTCAGTTGAGATTAGTAAAGCTGTGAACTTTCCCTAGCAATATTTCATATGGCTTTTAATATATAAAGGGGAATCTTGATTTTCAACATCTTGATTCTCCACCTCTGTGACACTAGGATGTTATCTAACTTCCCTAGATCTTAATCTCTTCCTTGAGTAGAGAAAAAATTTTTTAAAATATTAAGTGTTCAAAGAGAAAAGATACGTGTGTATGCACATGTCCACTGTATATCACTTGTTTACTATTAGTACAACCAATTAGTTGTAACTAGCTCATAGCATCTTGTGCCCTCAGTTGTTAAAGATAGGTTTTAGTTCATCAGAAACAAGGTCTTTCTCAAAGAACAAAAATACATTATGCAAAAACATGTATCGGTGATATATAGTTAAAACACAGTTCCGAACAGAGGCGCTCAAATAATTGAGATCAAGGGACTACAGCAGTAAATCATGATATGAACTGCTAATGGCCAAAGAAATTGAATCAGATATCCTTGCCCTTAAAAAAATGATAACTGATTAGAAGTTTGATTAGTACCTGGTGTATACACACACACACACACACACACACACACACACACACACACCAGTGACAACAACAAGCAACATAAAACCCCACACACATTGCCTAAAACAGCACTTGTATATTATGTTCACATTGGATGTTTTTCTTATTTGTAATTCATGTATAACACTATTTAATTTTAAATTAGATAGTGAAATGGAGGAATGATTCTAAACCAATGAAATAACAAACTTGCCCTTAAGGATTTAACAATTTATTTGCAGGAACTAAACATATTCAACCAGAAAACATTAATTGGATGAACACTGTGTGTCAGGACTTGTTCTAAGCCCAATATCACAGAACCAGCGAGTATGAAAGTCAGTTTACAATTCTGAGTTCATTGGATCCAACCTGAAAGCATTCCTTCATTCCTAGCCAGCAAAATCCTTCTGTGGTTCTTTCATCTGTACTTCTTAAAATCAGCTGGTTTCTAGAGACATAGTTTTCTATTGCCTTTGCACAAGGAGACTCAGAAGTAGAAGCTATGCCTAATTGTTCATACTGAAGACTCTAATTAAAAGTACCTTCCTTTCTCAGGAAACACCTAGTTTAGAAACCTGTACTCATAGGTTTGGGGCCCCACTAAGGGACAGCCTAAAACCAGGTGATTGCAGCTTCAGTCAATATTGAGTAAAAGATCTCCCTTTCACAAATGGCCCCAAATCTGTGGCTCTTGCTTTCTAAGTTCTTCTTTCCTTGACACAAAACAAATTGGGACTATTGGCAGACTGGCTTGCTCATTTTGACACACCTTATTTGAGATTTCAGTGAGACTGATTTGGTCTTTATGGGCATGCCTAGCCATGCCATATGCCTGGATTTTCCAGGCATGAATCACTGGGAAACAAGATGACTGTTTCCTTGGGAATTATACATGCTGTTACATATAACATATATGAGGCACTGCAATAGGTAATGGAAAATGAATCAGCTCCATTATACATTATTCTGGGCACAACGAACACTCAACATTTAACGTGTAACAAAGTCAACTGCAACATCATTAAATCAATCTTGCATGGTATAGTTTTTAACAAGATGGTTGGATAAGAACATTATGAAAGGGAATATACTTTTCTTCACAAACCTTAATACATGGATATGGAATTAAAGTTTCAAGTGTCTAAATACTTATTCAAGATTGCACAGGTATTCATTGGTAGGAGTGTGAGTGCAATGTTGATACATGTTAGGATAAACTTCAAGATTAATCGTTATATCATGCAGAAGAAAAAAAGTGACATATTTGCCAGTGAACATGGTATTTTAAAACAGGGGAAACCATATCCAAGTTATAAACTGTACATCATTAAAAATTTCTGTAGCAAATAGCAGAAATGAATTATTTCAAATTAGACAAAACCTGGTAACAGTATGAACACACTGGTCAGGGATCCTGAAAAACCTGAATACAAGTCTAAATTCCATCTTGATTTTTGGTTTACTTTTCTATAATTGGTATTAATACTAAGAGCTTATGAAAACTAAAGGAGATTTAATATTTAACATAGGGTGAAGCACTTAGATTCTTTCAGCCAATATTGGATGACTTAAATGTTTGTCTTTTCTGTTAACTCTAAGTATCACTAAGTATTTGTGTCATCATTGTCTTCATTTCGATAAAAATTAAATTAAAATTTTTAGTGTGTGTGTAACATTAAACTGAAAGTAGCAATAAAATACTTTCAAAATGTCTAATAATTATTGTGAGTCTATCCAATAGAATAAAATGCTCTTGAAAATTACTCTTTTAAAATTAGGTATTCTTTCCTCATTATTTGAATAAGTAAATATCAGTATTGATATGTCAAGTTCTGCAAACAAGATTTCATTGACATTTTGATTGGGGCTATATTAAACTTATCAGTTATGTCCTTTGTGTTCTAGAGTAAATGTTTATCTAGCATTATCATTATCATTAGGGGACTGGCTTACTCTTGAAAATTAGTATGCCTTTCTCCTATCTCTCTACTTCACTGTCTTGCGAAAACACTGAAATTGAAGGCACAACTGGCTGTGAAAGTGTTGAGTTATTAAAAACAATAACAAAACAAAACAACAACAACATAAAAAAACAAATACTAGCACATGGAAATCCCATTTCAAGATATGAGGGATCCTTATAACATTGCTAGAACCCAGGGAATTGATCATTTGAAACTCTGAGAAGGCTTCCATGTCATCCCAGTCATGACTGCTATTATCCCCATTCTCAAAACTATTTCTCCATTTATTATGCAAATTTTTTCAAATTCTAAAATTTCCTTATTAATATTATCACTTATCCCATTATTATATTGGGTCTCGACAATGCCGATTGTCATTAATTCTACTGATATTTTAGATAGTTACCATTTCGTTCAGTATTCCTCTATTTTAACATCACATGTGTTCTTTTATGGATCTTGAGACTATCATCCTGAGTGAGATAACCTAGACACAAAAGGACACACATGGCATGTTCTCACTTAGAAGTAGATATGAGTCATAAAATACAGGATATCCACATTACACTCTAGTGACCTAAAGAAGCTAAACAATAAAGAGGGCCCAAGTGAGGAAGCTTGGATATCACTTAGAAGGGGGAATAAAATAGTCATAAGAGGCAGATGGAGGAGTGGGAGGGAACTGAGAGGTAGAGGAGAGGGAAATGGGTGGTATTCAGGACCAGGTGTGGAAATGAACAGGAGAGATGGTCAGATGGCCATGAGAATGAATAGAAATCTTCAACTGACCAGGCTTGGAAGGTTGGGGGCATCTCCAGGAAGAGAAAGAGACCTGGGATAAGGGAGGCACCCAAGAATCAATGAGGGTAACCTTAGCTGAGTCTCACAACATTGAGGCTATGGAACCTGAAGAGCTCTGTATCCAGGCAGGAAAAAAGTAGAGCAGTAGAGACATCCACCCACAAAACTTTCAACCTAAAGTTCATCCTGTTTACAAGAAATGCAGGCATGGGGGAGGGAACAGAGACTGAGGGAATGGCCAACCAATAATTGGCCCAAATAGAGACCCATCTCATGGGTAAGTGCCAATTGCTAACACTATTAATGAGACTCTGTGATGCTTGTAGACAGGAGCATGGCTGTCCTCTGAGAGGCTCCACCCAGCAGCTGACTCAGACAGATGCAGATGCCCACAGCCACACAGTGGATGGAGTTTGGGGACTCTTATGGAAAAGTAGGGGGAAAGATTATGGGCCCCAAAGGGGATAGGAACTCGACAGGAGGACTAACAGAGTCAACTAACCTGGACTCTTGGGGCTCTCAGAGTCTGAACCACAAACCAAAAAATATACACAGGATAGACACCTCACCCCCCCCCCCGCCCTGCCACACACACATGTAGCAGATGTGTAGCTCGATCTTCATGCAGGTCCCGAAACAACTGGAGCTTAGACTGTCCCTAGTTCTGTTGTCTACCTGTGGATCCTGCTCCCCTAGCTGGGCTACCTGGTCTGGCCTCAGTGGGAGAGTAAACACCTAGCCTACAGAGACTTGAAGTACCAGGGTGGGGGAATACACAGAGGAGGTCCCCACCTGCCCAGAAGAGAAGGTGACCGGGAGAGGGCAGTGAGGGAAATGTAAAGTGAAAAAATAAAAATAAATAAATACATAATTTAACCTGTCTTAGTCAGGGTTTCTATTCCTGTACAAAGATCATGACCAAGAAGCAAGTTGGGGAGGAAAGGGTTTATTCAGCTCACACTTCCACATTGCTGTTCATCACCAAAGGAAATCAGGACTGGAACCCAAGCAGGTTAGGAAGCAGGAGCTGATGCAGAGGCCATGGAGGGATGTCACTTACTGGCTTGCTTCCCCTGGCTTGCTCAGTCTGCTTTCTTATAGAACCCAGGTCTACCAGCCCAGGGATGGCACCACCCACAATGGGCTGGTCCTCCCCCCTTGATCACTAGTTGAGAAAATACCTTACAGATGGATCTCCAGGAGGCTCCTTTCTCTATAATAACTCCAGCTTGTGTCAGGTTGACACACAAAATCGGCCAGTACAAAAAAATTACTGCAGACAATCTAGAATCAGGAGCTCTCTCATATATTGCAAATATTACTTCTATGTAAATAATCTGGTCATATATACTTGTGTCTGTGAAATAAAACTTGTGAAGTTCAGTGTACATTAATGTATTAATAATAATGTATTAATATTTTAATATATAATGAACATGCACATGTATCAATTTTATATAAAAAGTGGTTTTATTTACAAAGCCATCTTTCTTCTGATTCGTCTCTTATTGCAAACAAGAAAATAGTATTTTAAAACCCTGTATTTCCCTATTTTTCCTTTTCTAGTTTCATGGCCTATGCTAATATACATTCTCACAAGGATGCACATAAGTAAACATTAGAAGCTAGAATCCACACAGTAGAGAAAATGTGGCATTTTTCTTTCTGGACCAGTATTGCCTCATTCAAATTTTCCAGGCCAATCATTTTAATTCTTCTGTATAACCAAAGAAAATTGTATTAAATATATGTACCATATTTTCTTTATCTATTCATGTGTTGGTAGACATCAATAACACTAATTAGAAAATGATCTTGAGCTACATGTATACCTATATAAAATATATACATACATGTATGTATATATAGTGTGGTGTATCTGTAGGTGATATGCCTAGGTCATATATAGTTATGGTTTTAGCTTTCTAAGGAACTGCTGCACTGATTTCCGTACTGTCTACACCAGTTTACACTCCAACCAGCAGTGAATGAGGGTTCTTCTTCCTCCACATCTTCACCAGCATCTGTGTTCATTTATTTTCTTTGTGATTGCTGTTCTGACTGTGGTGATATGGAATTTCAAAAGAAATTTTCATTTGCAATTCCTGAATGGCTTTCTAAATTTTTTTGGACATTTGTTTTTTTTTTTTTTATTTTTTCCCCTTCAAGTACATTGGCCCGTTTATTGATTGGCAGTATTGTTTATTTGGTGTCTAATTTTTGTTGTTCTTTATATATTATAAATCTAGATACTAACCACATGTTTGAAATATAACTGGCAAATGTTTTCTCTTATTCTACAGGCAATCTGTTCACTTTGGTGATATTTTCCTTGACTGTTGGGAAGTTCTTGGATTTCATGTAATCATATCTGTTTATCCTCAAGCTATTCCCTGTGTTATTTCTGTTTAGAAAGTTCTTGCCTATGTATCTCTATGTTGAAGTGCATTTCATGTTTCTCTTTAGTAATTTCAACACTTCAAGTTTTAAACAAAATTCTTTTATGTATTTAGAATTTAGTTCTATATAAATCAAGAGATAAGAATTGTGCTGGCTAGTTTCATGTTATTACTGAATACTCTTTTTTTTGGGGGGGGGAGGAACCTCAATTGAGAAAATATCTCCCACTAGATTGGCTTATAGGCAAGTCTGTAGTATATTTTCTTAATTGATAATTGATGTGGGAAAGCCAATTTCAAAGAGGGTGGAGTCACATATAGGCTTGTAGTACTGTGTTCTATAAGAAAGCAGGCTGAGCAAGCCATGGGGAGTAAGCCAGTAAACAGCATCCCTCCATAGTAGTCTCTGCTCCACTTCTTTCCTCTAGGTTTCTGTCTTGAGTTCCTGCCCTGAGTGCCTTTGGATGATGGACTACATGCTCTAATATGAAATAAATTCTTTCCTTCTCAAGTTGTTCTTGGTCATGGTATTTTATCACAGCAATAGAAACCCTAAAACAGAAATTGCTACCAGTTCTGTGGGATTTTGCCATGACAAACCTCACCATCTATTTCAGAGAGGATTGTAGTGGTATTTGAACTTCAAACTGAAAAAGCCATTGAGCGCTCAGAGCTCGCTGGACTGTTCTGTGGGAAGTTTGAAAGACTAGACTGTTGAAAGCATTGCAGACAGTAGAGGCTTGGCTTGTGAAGTTTCAGAGGAAATTTTTAAGAGTACCTGAAAGACTTTTTATGTGATACTTTTGAATTAAGAATCTGGTGTCAGTGATCCAGAGCCGAAGAGCCTGGCTGTGATTAACAAAAGATCAACACCACTAAAGAAATCCTTTACTGGATAATTGGTGCTGGTTAACTAGAGCTGAGAAATTAAGTTACAATCATTGAGGACTGTAAAGTTTAGAGAATTTCCTTAGGGTCAGTACAGGGAAGCTGTGTTCTAGATGCAGACATTGTACTTCATGCTGACAGTCAAACCTGGTAGTGTAAGAGCCTGATTGGTACTGGTTTTCAAGTTGCATAGTAGTCATTGAGAACAGTTAAAGTTTGACATTGTGTGGCAAGGCTGGCATCCTTGAAGACAGCTTACAGAAGGCTCAGCTGTGAAAAGGACTCCAGCATGTTAGACATGTCAGTACAATGGGGACAACTCCCAAGGACAGTAGCACTTGTGGAGTGGAGCTTGCCCGAATCTACCAGAAAAACTACACTACTAATCACAGAGCTGGGAATGAATTTTCCAGTGTCATCGGTGACACCTAGAAGATTGTGAGCAAATCACAGACAGTTATTTATACTATGGGCATTTCATTTTGCTGTGGTCAAACTGTAGCAATGCTCCTGTTCTTCCCTCATGGACTAAATATTTAACTACATTCTTTGTTTTTATAGGAGCCCACAATTAATAGACTTTAAAATTTTAAAGAGACTTTGGATATTTTAAGGAGGTTTTGAATGTTGAAAAAATGTAAATATTTTAAAGATAGTGAACTTTTAAAGACAGTTTGAGTTTTAAAGTTAGTTATGTTTTATATTGTGATGTATATACAAATATGTTTATGAACATTGATGCCAAAATACTCAATAAAATTCTCACAAACTGAATCCAAGAACACATCAAAACAATCATCCACCATGATTAAGTAGGCTTCATCCCAGGGATGCAGGGTTTGTTCAATATATAGAAATCCATCAACATAATCCACTATGTAAACAAACTCAAAGGAAAAAAAAACCACATGATCATCTCATTATATGCTGAAAAAGCAATTGACAAAATTCAACACCCCTTCATATTAAAAGTCTTGGATCATTAATAATTCAAGAGCTAAAAAGGCAGTCATGTGGCAATCCTTGGTACTTAAAAATCATTATGTTTAATCTTTATACACCAAGAAAACGTCGACTATTTCCTTATGACATTTTGTTTTATATGTACCTTACTCTCATTGTAACTAGTAAGTTTTCAATGCATACTATCAAACCTTTAAAAAAAAAAATCAGGGCTGGAGAGATGGCTCAGCGGTTAAGAGCACTGAATGCTCTGTCAGAGGTCCTGAGTTCAAATCCCAGCAACCACATGGTGGCTCACAACCATCTATAATAAGATCTGATGTTCTCTTCTCATGTCTGAAGACAGCTACAGTATATGTATATATAATAAATAAATCTTTAAAAACTCAAGTACTGACAAAAATATATTCATATAGTTTATGCAAAACGATTTTAAAATCTGTACATTTATCTATGTCTTTTAAAATAAAGTTGTTTAATTAAAAAAAAAGAGTCTTGGGAAAGATCAGGAATTCAAGGCCCATACCTGAACACAGTAAAGCAATATACAAGAAAACCAGTAGAAAACATCATAGTAAATGGAGAGAAACTTGAAACAATCCCACTAAAATCAGAGACTAGACAAGGCTGCCCACTCTCCCCTACCTATTCAATATACTACTTGAAGACCTATCCAGAGAAATTAAACAGCAAAAGGAGGCCAAAGGGATACAAATTGTAAAGGAAGAAGTCAAAATACCACTATTTGCAGATGATATAATTGCATACTTAAATGACCCTGAAAATTCCACCAGAGAACTCCTACAGCTGGTAAACAGCTTCAGCAAAGTGGCTGCATATAAAATTTACTCAAAATTATCAGTAGCCTTCCTCTACTCAAAAGATAAACAGGCTGAGAAAGAAATTGGGGAAATGTCACCCTTCACAATAGTCACAAACTATATAAAATACCTTGGTGTGACAAGCAAGTGAAAGACCTGTATGACAAGAACTTCAAGTCTCTGAAGAAAGAAATTGCAGAGGATCTTAGAAGGTGGAAAGATCTCCCATGCTCATAAATTGGCAGGATTAATACAGTAAAAATGACCATCTTGCCAAGAGCTTTCTACAGATTCATTGCAATCCCCATCAAAATTCCAAATCAATTCTTCATAGAGTTAGAAAGAGAAATTAGCAAATTTATTTGGAATAATAAAAAACCCAGGATAGGGAAAACTATGATCAACAATAAAGAACTTCTGGGGGAACCACAATCCCCAAACTTAAGCTATATTACAGAGTAATAGCGATAAAAAACTGTATGGTAATGGGACAGAGACAGGCAGGTAGATCAATGGAATAGAATTGAAGACCCAGAAATGAACCCACACACCTATGGTCACTTGATCTTTGACAAAGGAGCTAAAAACATTGAGTGGGGAAATAAAGCATTTTCAACAAAAATGTGCTGGTTCCACTGGTGGTCAGCATGCAGGATAATGCAAATTGATCCTTTCTTTTCTCCTTGTACATAGCTCAACTCCAAGTGCATCAAGGACCTCCACATAAAATCAGATACACTCAAACTAAAAGAAGAGAAAGTAGAGAAGAACCTTGAACATATAGCCACAGGGGAAATTTTCCTGAACAGAACACCAATGGCTTATGCTCTAAGAACAAGAATTAGTGAATGGGATCTCATAAAGTAGGAAATATTCTGTAAGGCAAAGAACACTGTCAAAAAGACAAAATGGCAACCAGAACTTGGGAGGAAGAGGCAGGCAGATCTCTTTGATCGTCAGACCAGCCTGGTCTATATAGCAATGTATAAAAAAGCAAGGGTACATAGAGAAACCCTGTCTAAAAGAAAAATTTAAAAAAATAGTTTATTTATTCAATTTTGTATCAGGCTAACTCTGGCTTCATAAAATGCATTTGGTCATATTGTTTTCCTTTCTATTTTTGTGGGGCAGTTTGAAAATATTTGGTAGTATATCTTTCTTAAAAGCTTGATAGAATTCAGCAGTGAATTTATACTTCCAAAATTTACCTGGCACAGAGTGACCATTTCCACTGCAAAAGTGAACAATGTAAAAATAGTGAATTAAGATTGAACACTGAAACACCCAAAGCAAGCCAAACACCAAAGCCTGCAGCTCCATGTCTAGCATCTGGGGCACCTAATAAAATCAACTCAGTTCCATAGAGCTTAGGTAATTGCATATCCAGTTTTGTTGCCTGAAACACACAAAGACTCTGTCTTGGGCTATTTCCACTCCCTATAGTCAGCCATCCTTGGCAGATATTCAGTGATACTGACATCTCCAAAATCTTCAGCATACAGCAATCTTTTAAGGGAACATATTCTGTGTTTGACCAATTCTGTTCTTTGCCAGGATTCTCTGCCTCTTGACTGCTAGATTAAAGACATGTGCTACCACTACCGGCTGTAATCTGGCTTTTTTTTTTTTTTTTTGGTATTGATGAGAGATATAATATTGTTATGGAGTTATTTTGCCTCTGCTGGTGAGTATGTAGAGAAAGAGGAACACTCCTCCATTGTTGGTGGGATTGCAAGCTGGTACAATCAATCATTCTGGAAATCAGTCTGGCAGTTCCTCAGAAAATTGGACTTCTTGAGGACCCTAGGCATATACCCTAAAGATGTTCCAAAAATACAATAAGGACACATGCTCCACCATGTTCATAGCAGCCTTATTTATAATAGCCAGAAGCTGGAAAGAACCCAGGTGTCTTTCAACAGATAAATGGATACAGGAATTGTGGTATATTTACATAATGGAGTACTACTTGGCTATTAAAAACAATGACTTCATAAAAATCTTAGGCAAATGAATGGAACTAGAAAATATCATCCTGAGTGATGTAACACAATCACAAAACAACCTTCAAACCCAGACAATATTGTGGATGCCAAGAAGTGCATGCTGACAGGAGCCTGATAAAGCTGTCTCCCGAGAGGCTCTGCTAGAGCATGACAAATACAGAGTTCAATGTTTGCAGCCAACCACTGAAAGGAGAACAGGTTCCCCAATGGAGGATTTACTGAAAGGGTTGAAGGCACTGAAGGGGTTTGCAAGTCCATAGCCTGACCAACAATATCAACCAACCAGAACCCCCAGAGCTCCCAGGGACTAAACCACCCACCAAATACACATGGAGGGACCCATGGCTCCAGCTGCATATATAGCAGAGAATCACAGACATCAATGGGAGAAGAAGCTTTTAGTCCTTTGAAGGCTTGGTGCCCCAGTATAGGAGAATGCCAAGGCTGGGAGGTAGGATGCAGTGGGTGGTTGACTAGGGGAGCATCCTCATAGAAGCATGAGGACAGGGATGGGAGAGAGGGTTTCTGGAGGTGAAACCAGGAATGGTATAAGTTTAAAAATAATTCTGCTTTTAACAGTTTCCCTTTGCTTTGCATTTTGACTGTTTGACTAGACTATGCATTGAAGAGGTTCTTCTCTGGCTTTCTGGGGTTCTAAGTTTCTCTCTCTCTCTCTCTCTCTCTCTCTCTCTCTCTCTCTCTCTCTCTCTCTCTCTCTCTCTCTTCCGCCCCCCGGGTGTGTGTGTTTGTGTGTGTGTGTGTGTGTGTGTGTGTGTTTCAAAGTCTATTTCTTTAAGTTTAGAAGTCTAACAAGTATAATTTTATCAGATACACTAAGCCTATTGGCTTTGTCTCATCTCCTTTTTCTACCCCACATATCCTCAGGTTTGGTTCCTTGAATATATCCCAGATTCCTTGGAAGTAATTTTTTAAACATTTATATATGTCTGTATAATTATTGTCTCAACTTCGCCCTCTGTTTTGAAATCTCTTCTGTTTAGTCTTCCCATTGATGACTTGTTCTGTGCTTGTTATATGACTGACTGATTCTTTTTCAGAATTTCTGTGTGGTCCTTTTTTAGCATTTCCAATTTACTTGCTGATTTTTTCCCACCATGGTTTTAAATTTTTGCTCATAGTTTTATTTTATCTACTGTTGTGCCCAACTCAACCGGCAAGGAAGACACAGCACTCCGGATTCTTCTCAACAGCCTTTATTCAGGAACACCTCAATGCTGATACAGGGAACCCCAAGTTCTGAGAGCACCCTCCTTTTATCCTTCTCAGACTGAGGTTATGTGACTTGTCCTCTGGGGATTGGCGGAGCGGGGATCACCTTATTAGCATAATGCTGTGCGGGCGTGTTTGGTGCCAGAAGCGGTCAAGTACATGCGCAGTGAGGTTTGTTTATTCTTAACCAAGCCTGATGTCGGCACCATTTTGGCAGGGCGGCCGAGCCGCTCCTTACAATCTACTTCAGTAATATTCTTGTCTATGCCTTGAATTAATTTTGTTATTTGTTTGAGTCTTCTATATGGTTATTAAAATGCTTTTTAAAAGTAGGAGTCTGAAATATTTTCCAGACATTGTAACTATCCCATTATCCCACTGCTAATATTTCATTATATTTTCTGATATCAAGAAGTTGTCAGTTCATAGAGAAATGGTGTCTTGTAGATTTCTTTCTTTTCGAGTTGTATGCATCCTTTAGCTTTTTCATTTTCTCCACTGTTGTTCTTGGTTTTATTTCACTTGAATCATCTTAGTGTGTTTTCTTAATGTATATCAGAGGATATTATATGTCTAGAGGAAAGCCAACATAGCATCAATGATGCTGGCTCAACAACTGTCCCAGGATTTACTTCAGGAAAAAACACTTGTTCACTCAGTGGTGTCCCCTATAAAATTCAGAGACAGAAGAAGTATGTTTTGTTCTGGTGGGGGGCTCCTAAGCAGTGAAGATTAAATGAGAAAAAGTTAACAAACAAGGTAAAGATAAGAAGAAAGTATATGAAATACAGAGATGAAAAGCAGTTTTAAAATATTCCATATTAGTTATGGAAAACAGAGGGATAGACATAAAAGCCTTTCCAGTGAATTAGAAGTATAGCACGACAATTAAAACTTAAAATAAATAAGTGTAAATATTTTAAAAGTCCCATCTTCTTGAATGTTGGATTCAGGTAAGTTGGCTCAGATGCCCTTTTTCTCCATGTAAAGACTGGGCAAATGAATAGGCTGGCGTGGGCATCTATTAATTTCTTCTGCATTGTAAGCAGCTTGTTATAATTTCTTTAATGGTACACTGAATTCAGTCTCCAATTTGCATGTGTGACGTGTGTGTGTGTATGTGTATATGTGTGTGTGTATTGCTGGGAACATACTAGGCAAGGAACTACTGAGTCACATCCACAGCCCCATTTCTTTAATACATTTATAACTCTTCAGTTTTGCAACTAAAAATACTACTAACCAATGCTAACATTTCATTCCATTCCATAAAATAAATGCCATCTTTGCAAGTCAATAATCTGTAAGGCTGAAAGAAATATAAGTTAGTGTGTTATCTTTTGTATTACACACACACATCAATCAGGTTATCAGATACAATTTCTGGTGACTTTTGTGCAAGCTCTAAGTTGTCAAGATCAGTGGTTATCAACGTGTGTGTTATCAACCCCTTTGGGGTCAAACAACCTACTCACAGAGGTCACCTAAGACCACTCTGCATATTTGACATTTACATTATGATTCATAAGAGTAGCAAATTTACAGTATGAAGTATCAATGAAATACTTTTTATGGTTCGGTGGGTCACCACAACATGAGGAACTGTGGTTATATAATGGACTCCTACCACTTCTATATTCAGTGGAACCCCAAGTTTTTATTTATATTTTGCAGCCAGATAAAGCTGTTTGTGATGAACAACAAACAAAACTACACATTAAGGGCAGACATGTGACATTTTTCATCTATGCCCCTTCGGCAGTGACATTTTTTTTTCAGCATCCATATGATAACTTGAAATATGTAATGAAGAAGACACAAGCTGAGATGTGTGCTTATCCATTTCTTAATCTTATATTACTGCCTTACTGAGCTAGATTTTACTCATAAAATAAGCATGTGACAGAGATGTAATTGGGACCTAATAAGAAATCATACTTAATCAACATAATCCTTTATTATTCTTGAATAGGAAGAAGATATTGAATAACACAAAGTAACCGTATTTGGCAAGAAAATAGCTTTCCTTTTAACAAATAAACAAGGGAGGGGTGGAGGTTTTAATAAATAAAGAACAAACTCATGCACTACAATAACTGTCCACTAAAATACCTGTTTTTTTTAAAATAAGCATCTG
The DNA here is from genome assembly GCF_963924665.1 of Micromys minutus. NCBI lineage: Eukaryota > Metazoa > Chordata > Mammalia > Rodentia > Muridae > Micromys > Micromys minutus. The sequence continues at coordinate 16,252,384 of NC_137970.1, read as the reverse complement.
CACTCCACCCTTCTCACAGGTGCACACTGTTTTCTCTGTCCTTATAGCCTCTTTTCCCTACATTGCCCTCTCCTCCAGGACTAAGGAGATCCTGTCGTGTGCTGCATTCTTGGAATCAAGGCTAAGCTGTGCCTTCCTGGAAAGAATTCAGAAGTGGCAGAAACAGCTGGAGTCTCACTCAAGGTTGCTGGGGCCAGTAAGGTCCACCCACCTACTTACTCAGGCTATGGCAGGTTCACCATGCAACCTATTTGTGCAACGTTAACATCAAATTTGGTTCTGAGGACACTAATGACGTTAATACAAAGTCTGAAAAAAACAAACAAACCTAATTTCATTTGTCATAGAGGAGTAATAATTTTAAACAATTAAATGAAATATATCTTTTATTCAAAACTGTATCCATCCAAATGATCATAAGTAGAAAAGAATACCTAGATTCATTTTATGCTGCTGAAATGTGGAGAATCTGGCCAGTCATGACCAAGGCTATCAAAGGAATGTGCAAAGTTCCATTGGCCTCGTGTGGAGTTTAATGACTGCAAAGACTGGGAAGATGATTCAGATGCAGACATGCCTTATTTTTGGACTGTTTTTCTGAGATGATGGACCACATGATTTGTGATGAGAATGTAGATTTACCCAAAATGGATGGAGCAGATAATGATGTACAAGATAGAGATGTTGAAAAAGGTGGCCAGAGATGAAGTAAGAACTGTTGCCATTACCTGAACTATGAGAAAAGAAAATGACTTCTCCAGATTTCATAATTGAGAGAGTCCCTGACTTGAGAGCTTCAAAGGTTGATTTTGTATTTACTTCCTTTAGCCTATTTACAACCTAGCTGTTTCTTTTTAAAGGCTTCACTGAGGGCTAACAATGTACCATTATATGAGGACAATTTTAAATCATCTAAGGCAATATTATTATGCATGAACATTTCCCAGAAATCCATGACGCTGTTCAGATCCTAGGCAACAAGGACAGCATGTGTGATGAATAAACACATTTCACCCAAGTCTCTTCTCCTTCCTAATAATTATCACCATGCTGGCAAGCTTTCAGCCTACAGAAGGATAACTAAGCTTTAGATTTTAGGGCTTGGACTTTAAAAGGACTAAAAGACACTAAACGTATATCCTGCCATTCTTCTGGTATATCTTCTCAAGGATTGTTACAATAAAGCTCCCCCCCCCAAAAAAAGAAAAACTGTCCGTCACATTGTACCTCACTTGTCAGTGTTCTACGATGAATGTCCTAACTTAGATGGTGTCTAATGCCTACACATTAACTATTGTTTGGCTCTTAAGGTTTTATATTTCTTAGAACAAGCAACTGAGAAAGATGTTCATTGTTGCTTGAGAGTTTGTAGACAAGAGTTATATTTGCACTGCTGGTTCAGTATAGCAAATGAGTGAAGACATTTTTGTATATCTTGTTCTGATCTCAGCTTCTACCTTGGCTGAAAAACTTCAATTTATGTTCATGATAGTGGGGATTTTTTAAATGTCTACATTCTTTCCAATAAGCTTCTAAAATTTTTCTTTCTGTCATTTTAAGAGTCTAGTTTATTGTAATTGTGTACATTTAGTAGACTGGAGTTCTTATCTTGAAGGGAGAATTTGGGGCTATTCCTGTGAAAAAGAAGTTTGTGATACTAACTCAAAAACAAAAACAAACAAACAAACAACCTTTTAAAGTGAATCTGTAGGTCTGGAGAGATGGCTTAGTGGTTAAGAGCACTGGCTGCTCTTCCAAGAGATCCTGAGTTCAATTCCCAGCAACCACATGGTGGCTCACAACTATCTGTAATGGGATCTGATGCCCTCTTCTGACACATAGGTGAGTGTATTGATACAGAGCTCATATACATTGAATAGATAAATAATCTTAGAAAATAAAGTGGACTGTGTGTATGTAATAGAAAACTGTACACAACATTTTGCAACAGCTTGAGAAGTCGTGTGATTTTGATGAAATAAAACTAAGTGTATTACTCTCTTATTTAAAAAAAAAAAAACAAACTTTATTTGGCCGGATTACTCCATTTCCTACTGGAGACTAATGGTTTATCTAATAAAGATACTATCCTCCAGGAAAATAAAGGAATGGAGAAGTGAGCAAATAATGCATTAGCAGAACAATGTATCTTAGGTGCCTTATCTACTACACTAGAAATGAAGGCAGGCAGGTGCTGGCATCAACTTGAAAGCTAGAATTCTGCACACCTTCTTTTTTTTTTTTAATTTCACAGCGTTCAATGCAATTTTGTGTTTGATTCTGTAGCCCTGGCTGATCTTGAACTCAAGTGATCTTCCAACTCAAGTGACCTTCCTCCCTAAGTGCCTAAGAAGAAATTAGGAAAACAACACCACTCACAGCAGCTCAACTAATATGGAATATCTTGGAGGTAACGCTAACCAAGCAAGTGAAAGTCTTGTATGATAAAACTTCAAGTCTTTGAAGAAAGAAATTAAAGAAGGTGTCAGAAGGTTGAACTATCTCCACAGTTATCCAGTGGAGATCCCTCAACAACCCAGGGCAATGTTAAGGCAGGGGTCTTTCTCTGAAAATTGACAGTGGGGGCCACATTGCCAAGGACAACATACCCACAGCTCATTGAACATAGAGAAGTCAAGTTGGTGCCTGCATGGAACCTTCACCCCTAAGTTCTAATCTCTTTGGCACTAGAAGGTACTTTGCAGGCTATGAAAAGAGAAACCTGGACATCAACCCAGCAACAAAATAATCCTTGACCTATACTCTGTCCTTCTGCAAGATGTGCTGAAGCAATGTTGGCAAAGAACGTGTGGGAGTGGCCAATCAATGTTTGGTTTAATTTGAGGCCCTATGTCATGTGAGGGAGCCCATGTCCTATACTGCCTGCATGGCCAGGAACTAAAGACTGGGTAGAACCAAACACCACTGGAAAAAAAAAAGTCAATTGAATTTTCTCCAAAGAATACTCTTTTATACTTATAGATAAGTGCTTTGCCCAGAAGTCATCAGAGAGGTTTTTTCTGGCAGCAAATGGTAGTGGATGTTGAGACCCAGAGCTAGACATTATGTGGGGAGAGTCTAAATTGGAAGTCTCCATCGGGTTCTACCCCTGGAGCTCAGGCCAGAAGAGTGAGGGGCAGAGTCTCTGTAGGAGTCGGAGGGGATGGAGGACACCAGGAAAACATGGCCCATTGAATCAACAAAGCAGGGCTTATCTGGGCTCACAGAGACTGAAATGGCAAGCATGGGTCTGCACCAGGTCCTCTGTGTCTATGACATGGCTGTTAGCTTTTGTGGGACTCCTAACAGTGGGAGTGGCTATATTGCCAACTTTTTCGCCTGCTCTTGGGACTTTTTCTCCTATTGGGTTACTTTGCTCAGCCTAGATACGAGGCCTTTTGCCTTGTCTTATCATATCGTCTTCTGTCCTGTTTGGCTGCCCTCTGCTTTTTCTTGACAGGAAATGGAAGGAAAGTGGATCTGAGGTCCAGAATAGGTTTGTGGGGGTGGGGAGCTGAGGGGAGTAAAAGGAGGGAAAACTGCTCAGTGTAGATTGTAGGAGAGACAGATGTAGTTTCAAAGAAAAAAAAAAGGAAAGAAAAGTGAGGACTGCTGTAAATTTGGTTCTGCCTCCCAGCCCCATACTCCAAGAAATACGACTCAGACTCAAAATAGATTTACAAATACTTTGGCCATATAGCTAGGCTCTTCTCTGACTAGATGTAACAAATATCCCATTTATTCTTGCCTACATCTTACCACATGCCTGGTTACCTACCTGTGTTCAGGTATCATGTGTCCTGCTCATCTTCCCAGAGACTCTCCTGCATCGCTCTATCCCAGAATTCTTTGTCCTCCTGGATGTCCTACCTCTCTTATTTCCTACCCAAGCCACAGGCCATAGGCTTTTTAACTGACAGGTGACTCATCTACACAATCCACAAGCTATTCTCTCCACAGAGGAGAAAAAGATGAGTGACACTCAGCAAAGAAGTCTCCACAGCTGAGCTCAGCTCCAGCAGCACAGCTCCCTGGAGGCAGAGGGCAAGCAGAATCCTCCACCACAGGGCAAGCAGGCAGATCTGGTGAGAAGGAACTGGCAGTCTTCCTTCAGAGCAAGCCAACAGCACTCAAAGCCTCATATCCAGTTACAGGTTTTCGTAAAAGCCTGATTGCTCCCTTGGACCAAACAATTCAGATGAATTCCACTTTGTCATTGGTCAGAAGCTGGGTGCCATGATGGAAAGCAACCTGTTGTTTTGGGCTATGTTAGGGGCCTGAGAACAGATGGCAGCCACAGTCAAATAACCACATCAAATAACCTGCTCGGGCTTTAAGAGGCAAGCCTGGGAACCAGTTATGTGGAACAAGAAGACCAGATGTTGACAAGCTAAAATGTGGCCCTAAGAGGTTTGGCTCAGGTAATAAAGTAAACCAGAAAAAGGTAGCCCTGTCCTCTATGGATAGGAAGAAACTCTCCACTGAGAATAACCCTGGAATTTGATAGCCTTGAGCCTGCAGTCAATGCATAGGTTCACCTCTTGGGCCATTTATGAGCCATCACTATTATAGAGACCTAGCTCACGAAAGCTCAGTGGAATGCTCAATGCCCGAAATTAATCCCTCTAGCAGAGTGGTGAATTCTTTGGGGCTGTGGCAAATACAATGGAGGTTATCCCGTGTAAGCAATCAGGCCTATAGTTGCTTCTTAAACTCTTAATGCATTTGGGAAACAGCCCTAGCTAGAACACCAGGCATCCCGGGAAGTGAGACATTTGGGAAGGTGGAAGATGGAGCCAGGCACACAGACTACACAGGCAAAAGTGGATCGGCATAGGCTCCTAATTTGCGACTATGGGAAGCTACTAAGGTGAAGACAATTGCAGTAGCGACTGGATACTCTTCCTGTCCAGGCTCAACATCAGCATAAAGCACAGGAGAGACAAGAATCCACATGATCAACTGACACCATGCATAGAACCAAAATCAGGTCTTTTTATTCATCCTTTGTTTCCCCCTTATTTTCTTTTTAATACCAATTTAGTAGTATTTTCAAGACCAATGTATTGATTTATTTATTTACATTCCAAATGTTGCCCTGTTGCCCCCTTTCTGGTCCCCAATATATGAACACCCTTTCAGAGTCAAAGGAGGTGGGGATCCCGGGGGTGGTGGGGAACTCTTAGAACCCACCCCCACCCCCACCCCCTTGCTCCTTTGACTCTGAAAGGGTGTTCCCTCACCCACCCTGTCACTTCCCACCCCACCCCCACCTCAGGCATCCCTCTTCCTGGGGCATTAGGTCTCTACAGGATACAGGATTAGGTTCACTCTCTCACTGAGGCCAGACAAGGTAGACCTCTGCTACATCTGTGCCTGGGGCCTCGGAACGGTCCATGAATGTTCTTTACCAACTTACATTCAGTACTATTTTCACGTCATCACATTTTACATTTTTTATGTTTTAATCTTTTATCCTCCACACACATTTATCCAATTTGTTTACCCAGCTTTTCATCATTGCATAATATTTTTTTCATTTCTTTCCTTTATGCACTTTTCTTCTTTATTCCTGGTTCCCCTTTTCAATAGTTTTATGGTACTTTCAGTAGTATTTTGAAGCAATCTTAATTTTTAAAAGGAACAAAACTGGCATGATGGTTTTATTTTTAATTTCCCTTCATAACTGTTTAACTTTGTTCCTAACTTACTCGTTATTGGAAAAAAAAAATGTCTTTGTTTAAATTTTTGCTTTTCCTTTTCTTTGTATTTATTGCATTTATTAATTCATTTTGTATATATATATATATATATATATATATATATATATGCATACACAAATGTCACAGGATCTGTGTAAAATTTAGTAAAAAACTAGCAGACATTGGTTCTCTCAGGTTTTAAAGTGCCTTTGTCTTCAAGCCCTGAATTTGAAGTTTCATAATATCTGGCTCTTTACACATCTTCTTCATAACATTTTGTTACGTTTCCTCATTTTTTTCTATTATTTTCAACAATTTTTTCCTTTATTTTTCAATTTTCCTTTCCTCCTTCCCAAAATTTATTCATTTACTATTTCTATATTCACCATAATTTATTACTATTATTATTAATACAAAAAAATTGGGAAGGCATGGATCCTGAGCATGTTATTTTTTTACCCTAAATGATTTTAATTTTTATTGATTATTTTATTTAATTGCATTTCAAATGTTATCTCCTTTCCCGGTTTTCCCTCTACAAATCCCCTATCCCCTCCCCTTGTTTCTATGAGGGTACTCTCCCACCTACTCACCCATTCTCTACTGCCTCCCTGGCATTCCCCTACACTGGGGTATCAAGCCTTCATAGGACCAAGGGACTCTCCTCCCACTGATGCCTGAAAAGGCCATCCTCTGCTAATGGGTCCCTCCATGTGTACTTTTTTGTTGGTGGTTTAGTCCCTGCGAGCTCTGGGCAGGGGTCTGGCTGGTTGATATTGTTCTTCCTTTGGGATTGCAAACCTCTTCAGCTCCTTCAGTCCTTCCTCTAACTCCTCCATTGGGGTCCCAGGCTCAGTCTGATGGTTGACTGCGAGCATCAGCATCTGCACTGGTCAGGCTCTGTCAGAGCCTCTCAGAAGACATCCATACCAGGTTCCTGTCAGCAAATGCTTCTTGGCATCAGCAACAGTGTCTGGGTTTGGTGTCTGCAGATGGGATGAATCTCTAGGTAGAGCAGTCTCTGGATGGCCTTTTCTTCGGTCTCTGCTTTAATCTTTGTCCCTGCATTTCATTTAGATAGGAACAATTCTGGGTTAATATTTTGGAGATAAGTGGGTAGCCCCAACCCCCAACCGGGGGCTGTGCCTAACATCTAAATATGGTCTCTACAGGTTCTCTCCTTCCCCTACATTGGGTATTTCAGCTGATGTCATCCCCTGTTGGGGCTACCTAGTCTGGCCTCAGTGAGAGAGAAAGCACCTAGCCTCATAGAGGCTTGAAGTGCCAGGGTGGGATGGGGATACCCAAGAGGGCAGCCGCCTGCTCAAAGGTGAAGGGGATTGTGGGAGTGGCTCAGTGAGCAAGACGTAAAGTGAGTAAATGAAAAAACAAAATTAAGTGTAAAAAAAAAAAAAAAAAAACTTAGCAGGTAGACAGCACCACCTGTAAAATTACAAAAAGGCCTAATCTCTGAATGTCAGTAGTTTTGGAAAAGTTTATGAATGTACTAGCCTTGTGTTTTGACTTCTGTAGTCCTGCGTAGGGCTACCTTTTCTTGTTAGCTGAAGCATGGCAGCCCAGAACATGGTTTCTATGGTTTAAAAGATTACCCATGAGAAAGAACTGGAGCTACACTAGGATCCTGAGCATGCAGTGTAATTGCTGGCTGACTAGTAAAGACTTTCTTTTTATTGGCTTAAAAATCCCAAATATAATAAAGCAAATAAAGAGCTTTAAGGAGAGAAATGATATGGCTATCATAATAGATACAGAAGAAACCTTTGGCAAAGGTCCACTTCCTTTTATGATAAACGCTACAAAGAAACTAGATCGAGAAGAAGCATGACTATATCATAAAAGCTGTGTATGACAAATGAAATAGAAATTCTGAAAATACAGGTCTAACAGAGGATTGCCAATACTCACTAGTGTTATTTAATACAGAACTAAGTCTTATCTAGAACGACTAAGACCATAAAATGAAATTAAAAATATACAAACAGAAAAGGAACTATCAACCATTTCCTATTGGTTGTTGATATAGTCCTACACTTGAAAGTTCTGAAAGACAGCACAAGATAACTCTTAGTTCTGATCAAAGCTTACAGCAGTGGACAGTCAATAAGAACCTCCTCCGAAACACTCTCATTCTCAACAGTTCCAGGATAAATGCAAGTTATCTGGTAACTAACCTTATCAGGAAGATCAAAACATTACCGAAATAAAAATTTTGGGACACAAAAGAGAGACTGAAGAATGTATTAGAAGTCAGGAAGTCTTCCATATTCATATTCATGGAGGAGGGGAATTAATAGTTATAATGTCTTACTGAAAATAATCTACAAATTTAATGCAGTACCAAAATACCAATGAGAATCTCCATGAAACCAGAAAAAGCGTTTCTAAAATGCTTAACTAGCCAAAGTAATTCTAAGCAGAAAGAAAAATTCTGGAGGTATTTCAAATATCTGAACACAATTATACTGCAGAGCTAAAGAAATGTGTTCATTCGTAAAAAAATTTGCAGACAAAATGATAAGATTGGGGAAAAATAATACTATGTGAAGTAATCCAGACCTAGAATGAAAAATGCTACATGTTGTCCCTTACATATAGATTGAAATTCATGGTTTTTACATGCAATAATTATAGAAGCTAAAAAAGTAGAAAGGGCACACTGAGGGGGGTTGCATACATATATTTACATATTCATAATAAAGTATGTCATTGGAGTTGCACTACACAGGACATAATCCCCCAGGGACACACAGGTAGCCAAAGAAAACTCTCAGACCTAGGTATGGGATACCACCCTTGGAACTGTTGTTCTTACTATTCTTGCTTGCACATCAGAACTTGATGATAAGGTTCTATTGCATTATTAAGGAAATACTAGGGAAAGGATCGAGTGCTAGTAGCAAAAGATATAAGAACAGTTACTTCTCTTAAAGGTTTGAACCCTAGTTCTGGGTTTATCCTTCAAAATTTACCTCCATAAGCACTGGGAAACTACTGACATGGCCTGGGTCTGATGAGGTTAATGTCATTTTCACACCCCCTACAAGTGATGGACCTTGTTGGCTGCTACTAGAATTTAATGGCAAGAAAAGCAAGGCTAACTGAGCTGCCAATTATTTTCAAATACACTAATAGATTATGTAAATCTTTTCAAAAACCCAATCCATAATTGTTACTGTTATTATGGCACTTCCGGTGCTCAGATGTTCTCATTTAAAATGATCTGTGCCAGGCATTTAGCTAATTTTTATTACCTTTTTCACCTTCACAATATATTTAACAAAACCAGCCAAGTTTTCATGATCTTTACATATGAGGCAACTAAGACTGAAGGAAGAACAGAGTCATGCTGTCAGTGGAAACAGGTGTTTTCTAGAGTGCCAGTTAGATTAAAAATACCATTTTGCACTAAAAAACATTCTGGAGTATCCAGGAGAAATGTCTGTTTCAAGGGCTAGAACAAGGCGGAATACAGTTATCTAAGAACATCTTGTAGTATCACAGTGTAAAAGTATCCATAGCAAGTTGGAAGCTTTTCAAAAAATGTAGAAATCCTTGGGCTTCCAGTGCACAAAAGTGTGCCACCCCTCTTCCAACAAGGTCCCAAATACCAATCCTTTCTAAAGAGTTACAGCAACTACACAAGAAGTCAAATATATGAGCCCATGTAGGGCATTCTCGTCCAAACCACCACACTACAGACACAGAGCAAAAATGCAGCTGGTATGAAGGCATCAGAGATATGCTGCTGAAAGGAAAGAAAATTTCAATTAGATAGGAGTAATACATTCAAAAGCTCCATTCCATAGCATAGAATATATAGCTCACGCATACAAGGCCAAAAGTGGGGTTTTGGACTAACATCATTAATAGCGACAGGCATGTAAGTCATATGTTAACTAGCATGATTAATTCTTCTATGTATATAGACTTAAGAACATCTCATTGAACATAATAAAAATGGGTAAGGTTTGTTTGCTACCTAAATAAATAAGAGCACATTTTCTTAAAGTGGGGAATATGAAGGTAATATCAAAGGCCTTAGTATTCAGAACACTACAAAGCAGCTTCATTAAGGAACCCTTACTAAACGACAAAGGGGATCTATATTTTTAAAAGGTAAATCAGGATGTTTCAATATCCAAACAAAAACAATGTTGGAATGGAGAAGCCTGGGAACACAACCTTAACCTACAGGCCAAAGCCGAGCCTAGTAGTGATGAGTAAAGAGGCTGTATGTGCCCTGGGAAGAAAGGAAGAAAAAGTTGTCATCTCTGAGCTGCATGGTAGATGCCACCATGGAACAGACATAGAGCTGGGGGCACAGTGGACACTGGTTTTGACAGCATTTGATTTCACAGCTACATGTTGTACTAGCATACATTTGGTTTGTGTGACAATGGCGTCTTTATCTCCATATGTTTCTTTTATGTAATTATCACTGAGAGTAGCCGAAAAGGGGGAACAGTGGTAGGATTGGTCTAGGAACTGGGAGTCACTAGGATTGGAGTGGGGGACTTCAGAATGGCTCTATAAAGAAGGAGGTGATTTCTGTTCATCACGTGACAGGTCTGGAAGTAGATGCTTGAGTCTCAGGTAAGATCCCAGCTCCTCTGGGTGAGACGGACCAAAGAACTCAAGAGATCCATGGCCTCCATCTTACAGAGGGAATCCAGGAAACAAATTGCACTGGTCCAACCCCTATGTTGCATTGATTTTTCTTATAGTTGTAGAAAAGTTTGTTTCTATTTCCATGTAATACAGAGCAGAATGTTTACTTATAACCAGCGATCATGGCCGATTGCTGGCTAGAATTGATAAACTCTCTCTCCAGGGTCCTTTCCTATGGCATAGAGTCTGATTCCAGGTTTTCCCTGTTTCCTAAAGGCCAGAATCGTTTAAACAAACTTTTAGGAAGCTTTAGTTCTACAGCCCCAAATTTTGCAATGGAAACTCCCTGGTTTCTGAGAACTAGGGGACCCAGATGCAAGGTTCACATCAACATTGTATTCTCCCCTCACAACATAAATTCTCTAATCTGTTTCTGTCTCCGTGCAACCGGGTACTTGATGTGGGCATCCGAGAGTAGAGGTCACACTAGCTAACATGTTCTGTGTGTCTATCTTCCTCAGTTTCCAGTTGAGTCCTGAGGGTGGCAGGAGTTTGACCATGATCCTGTATTAATATCAAAATACTCATTCGAAGAAGTTAGAAGGGCAGGAAGAGGAGCAGCCCTGGGGCCAGTGGCACCTTAATTTCAGTGGATCCATAGTCCAGAGACAGTCCAATTGGCAGCAGCAACTGTGGCTTTCCAATTTCTTGAACTGGGTGAGGTAGATCCATGCTTTAATGTCAGCTGCCTTCACAGCCATAGGAGTGGTGAGAATCACTCACAGGACCTTTGCCAGTGGTTTCAGTGATGCTTTGGCTACTATCTCAACCCAGAGAGTATCAGTGGACTCAAACAAGGGAAAACTGCCAACAAACTCTGAGGTCCATTAAGCCTTTGACTACTGTCTCAACCCAGACAGGATCAGTGGACTCAAACATAGGAAAGTTGGTGGTGAACTCAGAGGCCAGCTGAATCTCTCTGATAGTCCAGTGAATAAACTGTAAGGGGAACTGCAGGGTCTGTAGGGACTTGAGAAGGAAATGGTTAGAGAGCTCTGCCAACTGCTGGTCTCTGAGCCTGGGAAGCAGTGGGGAGATCTTGCAAACGTAATCTCATTGGGGTAAATCCTTTCCTGTATAAGGTGCAGTAGACCCAAAGCAAAGCAGAAGAAGGAGGCCTATCCATCCTTCTCTGGACACTAGTGAGGATTCTGTTAGTTTCTTTCAATGCCTTCTTTATTCCTCTTACCTGGCCAGAACTCTAAGGTCTATAAGCACCAGGAAGTTTCCAATCCATGTCTATAGCTTTACCTACTAACTGAGAGGGTTTGGTTGTGAAACCTTGGCCAATGTTGGATCCCATTATTAGGAAGAGGCCAAATCAGGACAGCACTTTCTGGAGAAGCGTCTTAGCTACAAATGAGCATTTTCAGGCTTGGTCAGAGAAGGATTCATTCTATGCAGAAGAAAAAGAGGTATCTATTAAAAGCTTGCAAGTACTTTTATTCTGTCCTAGCACGCTGGCTCTTAGTGAAGTGAGTTTTCCCAGAATTCCCTGGGGTATTGGTCTCTCACTCTGTCGGGTTCCTGGGTAATGGCTCTCCATTTACTTTTGCACAAACCTTGCATCTGGTTGAGTTATCCTATACTAGGCTGTGGAGTCTAGGTATACCATACCTTGGTCTGCTCAACTCATAGAGTTTTGTGAATTCTGGATGAGAAGCCTGGTGAACTTCAGTTACCAGAGTCCTGTCGGTTACTTGCTTCTGGTAGAATGATCTTTCCCTCGAGTGTCCTCAACCCACCTGAGGTTTGAGCTGTCTGTTTCTTCTTCACCATGGAGTCTCAGGCAGTATCACATCTGTGGTAAGTTGTCAGAATATCAATAGGTCCCGCTGGTTTTAGGGCTGTCTGTCAGGAGCCAGGTCAGCAGCCTGGCAACAGGGGAGAGTTGTTTGTAGGGAAGCCAAATAGCCTCTAGGAGGGCCAAGATTTTCTAGTGTTCTCTTTCCCAGCAGCGAGAAGCCCTCCTTCCCCGTAGTTCATACTGTGGACCTGCCTGGTAGTGAAAGCATGCTGAGTGATGGTCTGTGTATTTTGTGGTGGACTTTCTTTCCTTTTTCACTTCTGAGAGTCTGCGTCAGATCTATCCATTCTGTTCTCTGGTGAGACGTACCTGGTTGGGCCCCAATAGTTTCAGTTAAAGTAACTACTGCATCTCTCCAATACCTGGTTTCATCTTTCATCACGTGACAGTCAGGGATGAGCACATGTGTCATCAGGCAAGAGGGAGGCTGAACTGATGGAGATGGGTTTCTCAAACCTGAGGAGGATGGGCCAGGAGTAAGGATGGTCCTGAGTCACACAGTCATTAGAAAGAATTCTGGTCCTTTTTCTGGAAGCCTCTACTCTGTCATGTGGTGCTATGAGTAAAAAAGATCTTGACCCAGAGCTAACTGGTGTGCTTTCTTTCATTAGACTAGCAGTACCCACAACTGCTCTTAGACAGTTTGGTCAGCCTGTGGCTACAGGGTCCAGCTGTTTGGATTGGTATATCACAAGGCATTTTCATGCCCTCAATGTTTAGGTTAAACCTCTCTAGTTTAGTCTCACTTGAGATTAGGGGCTAGTGTCCCAAATGGTGCTGGTCTATAGTATCCTTGGTGCTGGTCTATGGTAGCCTTGGTATTAGTCTATAGTAGCCTTGGTGTTAGTCTGTAGAACCCTTGGTGCTGATCTATAACATCTTTGGTGCTGATCTATTAACCCTTAGTGCTGGTCTATAGTACCCTTGCAAGAAGCAGAAATAAACATTTGTACCCAAGAATGCTTGAGCTTGTCTTGAGACCTTGGATGTGGGAGCTGAAGGACGGTATTTATCCTACCCTAAAACAGGGTATTTTGCTTTCCCTCAGCTTGTAGCCTAGATATGTAACCTCTGATATTTTAAGCTGATTTTCATAGCTGATACTCTGAGTAGTTTCTTTGCTGATACTCTGTAGCCCATGGTCTGTAGCTCCTGAGGCAGTTCCTCAGTGGCCCCATTACATTCTTTGTTCCCAGGAAACCTCTAAGGAAGGGCAGGGGTTTTACATGTAGCACCTTGAAATCCTGGGCCAACCAAGTCCTGATATGTAGCCTGCTGTAATTTAGACTGAGTTTGTCTATCAGAAAGCAAAGATGGGTTGACTCACCTCTGCCAATGAGAGAATAAAAACGCATCGTTCAAGTGCAAGACAGTGCACACCTGTTTCTCTGGACAAATTAGACTCATGAGAGTCAGAGATCCTAGGTTTTCACATTGGTGGGAGAAATCTGTCCCAGAGTAATAGCCAGGGTACCAGGATGCCTGTCTCTTCATCCAGGCCATATGGAGGACAGCAATTTCCCCTTTTGTTTCCAGGGTCACTGGCTCTGGTTTAATCTGGATGGAGATAGCTGAACTAGTTAGTTGAAGAAGTATAGGAGCTTGGGGTTAGGCCAGTCCTGGTGGCAGTTTTCTCCTGCCAAGGGGTAAGAAAACAAAATTCTGCTTGGAATGTATGTTTAACCATGTCACACCATCAGAGGGGATGGTGGTTTTCAATTTATAAACAAGATCTTGTCTCAAGTCTTAGAGTTTTGCTGCTGTGAACAGACATCATAACCAAGGTAACTCTTTTAAGGACAGCATTTAACTGGGGTTGGCTTAAAGGTTCAGAGGTTAAGTCCATTATCATCAAGGCAGGAACATGGCAGCTTCTACCCAAACATGGTCAGCCCCAGTTGAGAGTTCTACATTGTTATCTGCAGGCTGCCAATGGAAGATTCACATACAGGCAGCTAGGACTAGTATGTTATAGCAGAAGACCACTGTGACACAGACTCCAAGAAGGCTACACGTCCTAAGAGTGCTACTCCGTGGCCAAGTATATACAAACCATCACAGGTAGAAAAGGAAATCTTTTTAGCAGCTGTCTTTAAATCATTTTTTAAAAGGTTCTAGTAAAAGATGGTTAAAGTCTACTTGATCGGCACTGGACAAAGTTCTTTCCCTGCTGCAGTTTCTGGCTGTGGTCTGCTGTGCCCCACTCCACCCCACCAGCCCAGAGATGTCACCTTTTAAAACAGTTTTAAGAGATAGGTAGGTTTTATAGATCTTTGGCTTAAAAGGTGTTGTGAATCAAGACATAGAAAGGAGTAGAAGTTTCTTACTTCCATCAAACTTTTCCCCTGCCTTGAGATGCTTAGACAGGCACAGAGAAATCAATCAATGGATGTACCTGCTAATTCACACACTTATGTGTTCAGATACAGAACAAGAATACCTAAATGCTTCCCCATGCTATCCACATAATCCCATGCCTAGCTCTAGACAGACACCTCTTGCACATGCTTTACCTGGTGAGTCCCACAGGAACCAAAGCAGCCCACACTATGTCTACACTGTCAGGATATACTAGACATGTAACTTCTGCCTGACTTAACTTAGTTAACCACAAACACACCTACGTGTACCATCTCCAAATGATGCACTCTACTAAGTCTAGTTACAAAGTTGTTGCACTGGTCCAGCCTGAAGCTGGCCAGACTCTCACATCAGACACACAGAAAAAGAAAGAAGTCCACATGCAAAGGTCCTATCCTAGAAGCATAAACAATATGAACAGTCAAAACAGCAGCCCCACCCAGAATTCAGGAGTCTTACAGAATTGTCCTGCAGTGAGAATTAGTACCAGATGGACCCAAGGACACAGGGTGGAAATAATCATAAACATTATCAAAGAAGTCAAGGAGCTTAAAGAACACACAAGGTAAGAACTCAATGGATTGAAAAGAAAAAAGATAATATCTGAATGGTTTCTAAAAATTATGCAGTTAAATGAAAAGGCAATAAAAATGAGATCTGAAGCCTGCATTCAGTGAAGGGAGAGAGCATTGAAGAGAACTTGAGCAGAAATGAAGATGTGACCAAGATTAAGGCCATCACACCCTGAATGTGCCTCAGCTCATCTGAGGATCAAACTCAGTAAGTGAAAAAGTAAACTCAGGGAAATGAGTTGGAGTGAGTCATGTGCAGGACAGAACCTCAGGACTTGAAGACAAAATAGAGAAAGTGAAGCTCACATGCAAAGCTAAGGAAAGAAAATAGAGTCAAGGAACAAAATGAAAATATGGGATACCATGAAATCCCAGATGATTGAGTGGTAGGTATAAAGGAAAGGGAAAAAAACCCACTCAGCCTTTGATCAGATCATTAACAGGATCATTGACAGAGATATTTAAAGTGATAAAAGATACACCCACCTGGATACCAGAAAACCTTTATATAGCTATAGGGCAAGAGAAGAAAACAAACTCCCTGTTGCTCATTATTTTTAAAGGACTCAGGAACAGGATAAGAAGAGAGTGCTGAAGGCTGAGGGAGAAAACAGCCACATAGGAAGGAAAAGCACCCAGAATGACCACTGACTTGTTAATGGATACCATAAAATCCAGAAGACCCCCAAGAGATGCTTTTCAATACCTAAAAGATGGCTACTGCCAATCTAGACTATAGTTCCTAGGGAAACTACCTGGAAAAGTTGAAGTAGAAAGAACAGCTTCATATTGTAGACACAGGCTAAAAGACACATTCAGCAGAGGGCCGTACAACAGTGAACAGCCGGAACAACTCTGTGAACTGGAGGGAATTGTATACACAGGATGGAGACTATAAAGATAAGAACATCTGTAGCACAGTCATTAAAGCACAATTTGGACAAGAAATACAAAGGCAGTACCCCAACAAAATGACAACAATTCGCACATACCTTTCAGAAATACTGATGCCTTCAGCATCGTAATCAAAAGATACACTTTAATGGAATTAATTAGTAAACAAAGTCAGCCTTCTGATATATAGAACTTCAGCTTACCTTCACCACCTTAAAGTAAAATTGTAAAACGACTATTTGAGACAACTGAGGCCAGAAACCAAGCATCTATTACTATCCTGACACCTAACAAATTAGAATTTAAACTAACAAAAGCCAAACAACAAACAAAGCAAGAGATGAAAAAGGGCAATTCACACACACACACACACACACACACACATCAAATTGTGGCATACCACCATGATAAAAATTAGATTGGACATAAAAAGACACAGGTGAACTCCAAAGCACCAAGAACTGATGATGATGTCATCACCACACCTTCTCCAGTCGACTGGTCCTCTGAACAAGAACCAGAACAATATCAGAAATCATGAACACTACATTTAATGAGCCTAAGATATATCCGTGGCCAATCTTACTGAAATGCCAAAGAACATACACATACTCAACACCCTAGGAAATCTTCCTAAGACAGACCGAATCCTGGAATATGAAACAAACATTAATCCAGTTACAAAAACTGAAATAAGTCCATCCATCCTATATGCCTTCCCTGGCATGGACCCCAAAATGAACAGACAAGAGTCCCCAGTACTTATGCACATAAAAAAGAGAGAGATTTAACAGCATTCAATCATAAATCAGGAAAAGGAGGTAAAGATGCTTTGAATTAAATACAAACAAGAACACAAGAAAGTCTCAGATACACAGTAATCATAGTCCCATGTGCAGTGTTTAGGTGGAAACTCCTACATTAAAGAAAGTCAGAATGAGCATGAATAACTGGCTGATGAGGCAACTCAACAATTAGAAAAAACAAGAACAAACCAGACATCAAGCAAGACAGCCAGAAGTAATGAAAACTGTAGCAGACATTAAGGAGATAGAAACAAACCAATGCAAAGAACCAACAAATCTAAAACTGATGCTTGGTTTCTTTTCTTTTTTTTGGTTCTTTTTGTTATCAGATTTTTTCAAACATAAATTAAAATAAATTAATATTGACAATTCCATTTGCCCAACTCACCAAATGGCAGAGAAAGATAAACCCAATGAACAGAATCACAAATGAACATAAACAGACTTCAAGGGAATTCACAACATTTTACATAGGTGACCCATAAAAACCTATATTTCATAAAGTTGGAAAATCTAAAGGACATGGATGAATTATTAGGTTCACGGGAACCAGAAAAGTTAAACTAAGAGACGATGAACATGTTAAACGAATAAGGAGATTGAAACAATTTACCAAATCCTTCTGCGTGAATAACGGCCTGGCCCAGATGGATTCACCACAGAATTCTAACAAAGATTCCAAGATCTGCAACCAACTTAGGAAGTATTTCAAAACTAGAAAAGAAGCAGCACTTACACAAGCCTTTCAGGGAGCCCGCATCACCTGAAACACAAAGCACTTTAAAGGCACAAACACAACAAGTAGAGCAGCAACAACAACCACAACAAAAAGCATACTGTCCCCTGTGTGCCTCAGCAGTATAGACTCCAATTTCTTCCATAGAATACTTGGAAAGAGAACACAAGCATAAGTTTAAAAGATCATCTGCTCCGTGGGCCCGTTAGCTGGCTAGGCAAGCTCGGCACGCTTGGCACACAGTACCAGTGGTTTGCACATGCACAGTATACCTCCACAAAAACAAAGGTGACAAGTGAGAGGGGGAGAAATGCAGGAGCTGAGCAGTGTGTGCAGCGCATGCCCTGGAGGGAGAGGGAGAACTGGGGCCATGACCACAGTGACTGGAGGGTGGGGCTGAGGTTGCTGGTGGCTTATGTATTGCCCAGTGGGGTTGATAGGATGGTGTGCAGCAGCCCTGAACAAACAGACACGGGCTCAGTCCCCAAATAAGCAGCCTGCTCAGGAGATAACACTAAATCCTGGCAATGAGAGAAACCCTAGATGAGGAATGGTGCATTTTCTGGATGGATGTCATCGAAGGACCACCATGTCCTGTGTTGCAGCTTAGGATGGTTTCTGGGTCAATGGCCCTGATGTGACTGAGGTCTGGGTTGAAATCTGAGGACTGACTTGTCACCTGATGACATATGAGTACCCATGTCCTGTGCCATTGGCTGGTTCATGTCTTGGGGCCATGATGCACTCAGGGAACTTACTGATGTGAGTGGCATACTCAGGGAGATGAGTGCATAGTGTGCATCTGGTCCTGGCTGTGGCGGTGGGCCGAGTTTGTAAGGATGGCCCACCAAACTGAAAGGAGCCTGATACAGCTGTCTACTGAGATGCTATGCCAGATCATAACAAATACAGAGGGGATGCTTACAGCCAACCACTGAACTGAGAACAAGGTCCCCAGTGGAGGAGTTTCAGAAAAAAATTGAAGGAGCAGAAGGAGTTGCAACCTCACAAGGGCAATGATACAAACCAACGAGAGCTACCAGGGACTAAACCACTCTCAAATATATGCATAGATGGACCCATGGCTCCAGCTGCATATATGACAGAGGATGGCCTTGTTGGGCATCAATCGGAGGAGAAGCCCTTTCTCCTGCCAAGGCTCAATACCCAAGTGTAGGAGAATGTCAGAGTGAGGAGTATGGGGTAGGGGCTAGGGGCTAGATGGGTGGGTGGTTGAAGGAGCACCCTCATAAAAGCAGGGGGAGGGGTGAGGGATAGGAGTTTATGGAGAGAAAACCAGGAGAAGATATCATTTGAAATGTCAATAAAATATATGCCAATGAAGTAAGAATCTGGTGCAGTGGTCCATGTTCACAGGAATCTAGCATACTGCAGGCTTCACCACACAATGTGATGGTGTCCACTTTCCCATGCTGTAGTCATCACATGCACTCATACATATGTTTTCAAGTGTGTCAATCTGATTTTCTATAAATATAGCAGCTTAAAGAAAGACCATGGGAGACAGAGGACTAGCATGTCTGAATCAAACTGAATAAAATAGAAGCACAGGCCTTGTTTTTATGTTTAGGAACTTGAAAGTTTACATCCATGGCATACAAGCATAGGGGAGTTACTTCCCAGCATTAAAAATGGAATGTTTTGGAGCTAGGATGCTACCTCAGTCAATAAAGTGCTTGGTGTACAAGTGTAAGGAACTGAGTTCAATCCCTGCAACTTAAGTTTTTAAAAAATGCCATGCCTACAGATACACAGTTGCTATCTCAATGCATGCTGGGGAAAGGGAGACTTGGGAACATCCATGTTTACACAGCAATTTCCAGACCAATAAGAGAAAAAAGATAAGATGAAATGAGGACAGCATCCAAGGGATTAACCAGAGGTTTTCTTCTGTTTTCCATACTGAAGGATAAACACATGGTGCTTCCACAGCCAAACCTGCTGCATAAGCTCAGGAAAGAAGAAAGGAATGTGCAGATTTGATGAAAAGTGTGTGAGGTGGATTGTGAGAGCCCTTGCCTTAGTCCCAGCCCAGCATTATTTGTCTGTGATTAGAAGGATCTGCTCTTTGAAATCTCCTAGCTTTCATTTAATAATCAAAGAGCAGGGAATGGAGATCACAGGGATCCTCAGACAGTTGTCAGGGAAGTGTGAAAAACATCTGACCTGCCCTCAGACCTCAAATAAAGACCTGTGGAGTTTCTGGCAGCACAATTAGAAGGAAAGGGGCTGGTGAGCTGGTTCATTGGTAAAGGCCCCAAGCCCAATGCCCTGAACTTGATCTCTGGGATCCATCCAAAACTCACCATCTGACTTCCACAGGTAAGCTAGGGAATACGTTCGCATCCTGGAAATAATAAAAAATGTTCAACAAATTGAGATGAGGAATTGAAAGGAAGATAGTTTCCTACAAATTTGGGGACCTGTAAAGAATAAAATGGCTCTTGAAGTCTTGAAATCGCTGTGCCCTTCTGAGATATGGGCTGATCCCTAACCTGCTACTGGGAATACAGGAAGGTTTATCACCTCAATCCCTAATAGGTATGGTGCTTTGGGATAGTTAGAATAAAACATGTTATGCCTTTTCCTGAAATATAGCGAAGAGGCCAGTGCGGTGTCTCCATCCAGTCTGAAATTCCCAGAAGACAATGCGGGGAATATGCTCACAGCTAAGCTGCCTTTGGAATGTGGGGCAGAGCTCTCCAGAGAAGGCCACTGTTGTTGCTGCTACAGGGAACTGGCTGAGGAACTGAGATAACATTTCCTCTATCTGTTTAAAGCTCTGACATTATCCATCTTAACCTCCTGTTCATCAAATGAAAGTTTATCCTTGTGAAACACCTGCTGAGCAGCAGAAGCCTGCTGGCCTCAGAAGGTGTTTGCAGGTAGGGTCACTGTATATGGGATTTGAGCAGCGGGGTAATGGACAAATGGACTATATTCTGGTGGAGCTTATACGGGCTGTGGGGAAGAAAAGGTACCCTGACCTTATGGGGGACACAGAACGCATCCTTGAAACCAGGACCCGTGCCCCTCAAATGCAGGTAAGATATGTAAATGAGAATAGTATATAGAAAAAGACAAAGGCATGTTTAACATAGAAAAATTAGCTTAGTCAAAAATCCTGCTCCACCCAAGGCTGTACCTGACAACCAGAACCCAGAGACATCACGCACTCAAAAGAACCAAATACAGCCCTAAGACTCCATGATATTCACTGGACAGCATCTTATCAAAGACGAAAAGAAAGGCTCACTTCTGTACATCTGGAGAGATGTGCCTTGATCTGTCCTGACCCTAAAATCAGGACAAATTTTAGAGAGTCTCTCCCCAGTTTCCTGACCCTAAAATCAGACAATGTTAGAGACTGGACCTGACCTTCAGCTAAGATACATCACACAGCTGAGCAGCCTTGGGCGATAGGCTGGGGACCAAAGTTAGAATCTATACTGTGAGTCTTGTTTGATGACTCTCAGCATAATAAAATACAGCCTTTGCTAGACTAACTTTACTGCTATGTCTTTTTCTTCCAAACTGGCACGCATAGAGAGAAAGTGTCCAGTCTGTTTCTGAACTTTGGGGATGATCTTCTTTGTGTAACAAAGTGGGAATGAGTGTGAACTTTGGCAGCATTACAATGGGGCTGGAGAGACTGTTTAATGCAAGGATATTCAGAGAGGCTGAGGACTGGAATCCCTGAAGGCTGAGGAGCTTAAGCAGGCAAAACAAGGGACAGCACAGGGACCAGAGCTGGGGGAAGCTGAAGACTTTCTGAGCTAGGAAGTCCATTGTATGAACCCTGGGACTTGAACTCATGTGCCTATCTAATGGCTAGATACCTAAACATTGTATAGCTGTGAATCTTAATGTTATCCCTCCCCATATGCAAAGGATGCTAATTGCTTCAAAGAGAACTTTAAAGGATTGTATAAAGGAGATGAATGCAATGCCTTCTGCAGCATTCATCATGAGTACTGTCTCTAAAGATCAGTCTCAGGTTGATGCTGCTCATTACTAAAAAGTGGCTTTTCTCACATTTTGTTGAATACCAGAAATGGTTTCCACTCTACAAGATATCACATCATTCACAAAAGCACAGAAGAGTCTCTGAATATAGAGTCTAATTCAATGGGAATCCACAATAGGAATCCTGGGGTCTTTTGTCTTCCAGTCTGCACCCCTAGGGGGCATTTGCTAAATTACAACATACTGGAGATCCACATTAAATCCACCAGCATTCCTGAAGAAAGGAATATGGATGGGGGGAGGAGGTGAAAGGCACACAATCCTATCTTCTCTCCTCCTCCTCCTCCTCCTCCTCCTCCTCCTCTCTCTCTCTCTCTCTCTCTCTCTCTCTCTCTCTCTCTCTCTCTCACACACACACACACAGAGAATACTATCTTCCCTCCTCCTCCTCCTCCTCCTCCTCCTCTCTCTCTCTCTCTCTCTCTCTCTCTCACACACACACACACACACACACACACAGAGAGAGAGAGAGAGAGAGAGAGAGAGAGAGAGAGGAGAGAGAGAGAGAAGAGAGAGAGAGAGAGAGAGAGAGGGAGGGAGGGAGAGGGGGGGAGGGAGGGAGCGAGGGAGAGAGAGAGAGAGAGAGAGAGAGAGAGAGAGAGAGAGAGAGAGAGAGAGGGAGAGATACACTGAGTGGGAGTGAAGTAATCTTAATCTAGGCATCCATAGACTCAGGAAGAAAGATAGCAATGATCCTTTGGGATCCATGGAGCTTAGTACACAATGTTTCCCTCAGGGGATGTCTCCCCAGCTTGCTAGATATTGTTTCAGGGAGATTGCTGGCTCAGAAGGAGACAGGGTGTGCTTCAGGCTGGCAAGATTCCACCATGTCACACACAGTGTGCAACAGGACCATTCCCTCAGCTAGGATAGAAAAAAAAGCCAAAAGGAACTCTCATATCCAAGACCAGAGTTCAGAACTCAGTGCAAAGAAGCAGTGAGCCCAAGTTCCCTTAGCCTCTTTGGGAGAGCAGGGCTTCCCCAGGGAGTTGCCCCATTTCACAGATGAGAACTACTAAGGACAGTGGTATGGGAACTAAGAACAATGGTATGGGCTTCCCAGAGGAAGAAGCCATCCAATAATCAAAACCCTGTTTGAGACTGTTGAGAGAATCATACATATTTGGGATATCATTTCACTCCACTTCACCTTGCAGGGATAACTGGCCCTTGTGCACTAGCATGGCAAGGTTTTATTGCTGGGAACCCTCTTGCTATTCGAGGCTTCTATAAAGTTAACAGGGAGGGGGAAAGGGGAACATGATCTGGTATTGGACAACCAGACAGAAGCCCTGAGAGTCAGCAGAATGAATGGATACAGGCAATGTTAGGCGACAGGAAGTGGGGGCACCCTCTACAATATACCAGATACTTAGGAGTGGAGAGACGCTCAGTACTCAAAGGGAGGGACCTTAAATGAAATGCTCAGCAGTGGAAAGAGGGAACTTGTAGAGCCCACCTCCAGTAGAAAGACAGGCATCAAGTGGAGGGATGGGGTTGCCATCCCACAATCAAAAACTCTGACTCATAATTTTCCTGTCTAAAAGAACTGCAGGGACAAAAAAAATGGAGAAGAGCCAGAGGGAAAGGAGGTCCAGTAACAGGCCCAAATTGGGCCTGGCACTATTACTGATGCTCTGATGTCCTTACAGACAGGAGCCTAGCATGGCTGCCCTCTGAGAGGCTCAGCAAGCAGATGAAAGAGTCAGATACAGAAAGCTACACTCAACCAATGGACAGAAGCTGCTGACCCCTGTGGTGGAATTAGGGGAACACTGAAAAAAGCCAAAGAAGAGGGTGACCC
This sequence comes from Micromys minutus, assembly GCF_963924665.1. Classification (NCBI taxonomy): domain Eukaryota; kingdom Metazoa; phylum Chordata; class Mammalia; order Rodentia; family Muridae; genus Micromys; species Micromys minutus. Next base: position 16,228,966 of record NC_137970.1, on the reverse strand, counting down.
CATAGGAAGACCATCAGTATCAACTAACATGGGCCCCCAAGATCTCTCAGACACTGAACCACCAACCCGGCAGCCTACACTTGCTGGCCCAAGGTCCCAGACACATGCATAGCACAGGACTGCCTGGTCTGGCCTCAGTGAGAAAAGACAACCTAAGCTTCAAGAGACTTGAGGCCCCAGGGAAGGGAGAGGTCTGGTGGGCTGAAGATATCCTCTTGGAGACATGGAGGAGGAATGGGGTAAGGGACTGTCAGAGGGTGGATGGGGAGGGGATAACAACTGTCCTGCAAAAAATGGTTAAAGAATAATAATTCAAAAAAGAGAGACAATAGATGTGTAACCCAAGCTGGCCTGGAATCTTCCGGTCTCTGCCTCCTTCAGCAAAACCTATTGCTTACACCACCACAACTGGCTTGTAGAAGAATCCAAATCGATCCATATTTTGTCCAAAGCTCAAGTCAAAGTGGATTAAAGACCTCAACATTAAACCAGATACACTGGACCTGACAGAAGAGAAAGTGGGGAAGAAGATCGAATGCACAGGCACAGGAGAAAACTTCCTAAACAGAACTCCAAGGGCTCAGGCTTTAAGATCACAAATTGACAAATGGGACCACATGAAACCGAAAAGCTTTTCTGTAAGGCAAAGGACACTGTCCATAGGACAAAATAGGAACCAACAGATTGGGAAAGATCTTTACCAATCCTACATGGGATTGAGGGATAATATCAAAAATATATAAAGACTTCAAGAAGTTAGAATCCAAAAATGTAAATAACCCACTTGAGAAATCGGTACAGAGCAAAACAAAGAATTCACAACAGAGGAATCAGTGAAGGCCAAAACACATGTTAAGAAATGTTCAAATCCATAGTCATCAGAGAAATGAAAATTAAAAGCAAAATGAAATTCCACCTTACACTGTCAGAATGGCTAAGATCAAAAACTCAGTTGACAGCAGATGCTGGCAAGGATTTGGAAAAAGAATAACACTCCACCATTGTTGATGGGATTGCAAATTGGTACAACCACTCTGGAAATCAGTCTGGCGGTTCTTCAGAAAAATGGAAATAGTTTTGCCTGAGGATCCAGCTATCCCACTCTTGGACACATTTCAACAATGGCCCACCATGACACACGTGCCCATGTTCTTCTATGTTCATAGCCAGAAACTGGAAACAACCCAGATGTCCCTCTAGTGAAGAATGGATACAATGGAATACCACTCAGCTATCAAAAGCAAGGATTTCATGAATTGTGCAGGCAAATGGATGGAACTAGAATATATCACCCAGCTTGAGGTAACCCATACCCAAAATACTTGCATGGTATGTACTCAGTGATAAGGAGATATTAGCCAAAATGTACAGAATTCCCATGATACAGCCCACTCTAGGTAAGAGTTTAACAAGAAGAAAGGCACAGGTGAGGATGCTTCAATCCCATTTAGAGGGAGAACAAACTAACAATAGGTGGCTCAGAGAGGGAGGGACTTGGATTGGAGCAGGGACAGGGAGGGGAAAAGGGGTCAGGATCATGTATGGGTGGGGGCAGGACAAAAGCCAAAAGTCCAGCTACCATTTGTAGCTGAGGTGGCTGAGAGGTCAGAGCCACCTCTAGTTCCAAAGACCTAGGATGTAAGAGGCTGCCAGGCTTCAGGGGGATGACCTCAGCAGAAATGCTGAAGAGATCACTTCAGGTGGACATACAGAGCAACAAGTGGAGGGACAGGGTCCCCAAAGCACTTTCGAAATGTTTGAGCCAGAATTGTTCCTGTATTAAGGACGGAAGGAACTGAAGAGGATGACATCCCACAGGAAGACCAACAGTGTCAACTAACAGGAAACCCTGGGATTTCTCAGAGACCAAGCCATCAACCAAGAGCATAGGGGTCCATGGCCCCAGCACATAGATAGCCGAGGACAACTTTGTTTGACTGCAGTTGGAGAGGATCAGCTAATTCTGTAGCCTTGGTGCCCCAGGAAAGGGGCTTCTGGAGGAGGGGCAGAGGGTAGGGGTATGTGGGTGGGTGAGTAATGTCTCAGAGGCAGAGGGAGAAGAGGGTGAAGAATACCTGGAGGGGCAACTAGGAAGGGGGCAACCTTTGGAATGTAAATAAATAAGACAATTAAAAAACACAAACAAAAAAACAAAAAAGAGGCTAGAGGGCACAGGAATACAGGAAAATGGAAATTCTCCTTGTATGAAGTCAGTCATCCTCACCAAAGCGAACTCTTTCCCCAAGAAGACAGCTAGAAATATCATCAAGCTAAACCACAGCAGACTGCTTCTCTGAAAAATCAGCCAAAATTACTGTAGCCAGGGCAAGGTGGTTTCAAGTCAGCCCAGGCTTGCCTAGGAGGTGATGGGAGAGACTTGTGGGGCCTCAGAAGTCTAGAAGTCTAAGGGGGAAGGAGAGATACTCAGAGAAAACAAAACTCTGTGGTGAAACTTTTGTGTTTACTTTAGACCCTGCTTCTCTACCAAGAGGTCACGCGAAGCAAAGGACAAGGAGGACCTTTGACATCTCCAGATGAAAACCACTGGGCCAGGGCAATGGCTTCCTGCTTAAAGTCGCTGAGGCTCATGTAATTAGCTCAGGCATCAGCACCTGAGATCTGATCCCACCACTGACTTAAAAGTCAGGCTGCATTGCCAAAGCTAGAGACTCTAGAAAACAGAGTACGAATCCCTGTGGCTTTCTGGTCTTGCACAGACACACCTTACTAACCTCTCTCCAAAGTCATGATGCTGGGAGAGCATTGGATGCACTGAGAGAGAGAGACCTTTGCCCACCTTGGGCCTGCACCTGCTCAAAGGTCCATGTCCACACACTCACAAATACAGGAACAGGCATGCACACACACTTTCAAGAATCACCTGTTCAGAGAAACTCACACAAACACACACACACACACACACACACACACACACACACACACACACACACTTTCTAGAATCACCAAAATCCTAAATCCCTTGGTACTCATCTGTAAGGAGGCCTGCAAAGGGAATAGGATGTGAGGATGGAAGCTCTTGACATGAGATCCAAGACTTTAGGGGGTGCTGTCCCAGAACACCTCCCAAGGATATTGAAGAGGGTTTTTACAAGGAGTCCTGGGTTTCTCTGAGTGGGAACCTGTGCAAATTGTGAGCAGGGGTTCTGTGACAGTGTTTAAGGCAAGGGCTGAGGCAACCTGGTCAACAAGCTGCAGAAGGGAACCTGTTGAAGAAGGCAAGCTGCATGTGACTCAGCAAAGATTATTCTGGCAAGCCTCTCATTGGTCATTCTGGGGACACCAGGCCTTCTGCCTAGAAATAAGGCAGGGAAGTTCATGATGGGAGCTGACTGGGATATGCAGGCCTCGACCCCCTCTGCTTTGGCATTTCTCAGGGAAGGCATGGCCCCCTCTGCCTCCAGGTCTGGCTGAGACACACACGTGGGGAGGACCCTGAGCAAAGTCCCAACTAGGTGCACCTTCCCCGCGCACTGGCAGCCAGAAGCTTCAGTCCCAGCGGAGCGGGGCGCCTGCGCAGTGGTCAGGCGGCATCGCGCTTTGCGGGAGTCGGGAGACCCCCGCCTCCGCCCCTCGGCCCTCCGCCCCTCGCCCTCCGCCGCGCGCGCGCACGCGGACCCGGCCACGAGCGCGCACGCGCCTCACCTCGCTCAACCCCTGGCGCAGCAGCCACGGCGGCGGCGGCGGCGGCGGCGGCGGAGCAGGCGAGCGCGCGCGCGATCGCGGCCATCGGGAGGGCGGGGACCGCGCACGGTCCACTCCGGGGCTGTGCGGAGGCTCGGGCTCTGCGCTCCGGGCTCTGGGCGGCGGAAGCGGCGCCTCCAATCAGGCGGCGGGCTCGCGACCCTCTGCGCGCCCGGCCGGTGCCGCCCGCCCCGCGGACTCACTGACGCGCCGGCTCGCCCCCGCCCCCGCGCCCGCCCCCGCCTCGTCTCCCCGGGCTCGGCTCCGGCTCCGCTCCCCTCCGGCGTCGCCAGGCCCCGTCCCTGCCCGCGGGAGCTCCTCGGCTGCGCGGCGGCCGCCCGCTCGCTAGGCTGCTGCAGGCGACCTCAGAGGCGGCGGCGCCAAGGATGAAGTGCAAGCCGAACCAGACGCGGACCTACGACCCCGAGGGCTTCAAGAAACGCGCCGCGTGCCTGTGCTTCCGCAGCGAGCGCGAAGACGAGGTGCTGCTGGTGAGCAGCAGCCGCTACCCCGACCGCTGGATCGTGCCCGGAGGGGGCATGGAGCCCGAGGAGGAGCCGGACGGCGCGGCGGTGCGCGAGGTGTACGAGGAGGCGGGAGTCAAGGGGAAGTTGGGCCGCTTGCTGGGCGTCTTCGAGCAGAACCAGGACCGCAAGCACCGGACCTACGTGTTCGTGCTCACCGTCACCGAGCTGCTGGAGGATTGGGAAGACTCGGTCAGCATCGGCAGGAAGCGCGAGTGGTTCAAGATCGAAGATGCCATCAAGGTCCTGCAGTGCCACAAGCCCGTGCACGCCGAGTACCTGGAGAAACTGAAGCTGGGCGGCTCCCCTACTAATGGGAACTCGGCCGCCCCGTCCCCGCCGGAGAGCGAGCCCTAGTATGTACCGCTCCCTCCTGCCCGCCCGGACTCCAGCCTGTCGCCTCCCCGCACTTTCCTCCTGCCTGCCAGGGGAGCACCTCTCCTGCCCGGTGCGCCCGCCCGCCCGCTCGCCAGCCAGCTCGCCCGCCCGCCCGCTCGCACGGGCAGGAGGGAGGCTCTTTTGTTTCCTTGGCAGGCAGACCTCTGAATCACGCTTGCAAACTGTCTCGGTTGCCAGGCGCTGTTTGCAGACAGTTTGCACGTTTTTCAGATGCTTTTCCAATCGCTTCTTGGTGACACTGTAAAAATCTTGCGGTCAGCCACAGCTGCATGGGATTTTGTGAAAGGTGCCTTACCTGCTTGCCCTGCTTCTCCTGGAGTGTGTGTGTGTGTTCACCTGTGCGTCTGTGTTTACTTAGGTGCCTGTTTGCTCGGTAATGTTTTATTTTTGTTTGGATGGTATTTTTTTTTCTTTAAACAGCCTTAACACGTGTTTTGTGTGAATGTATGCGAACAGTTTTGTTGTAGGGCTTCTTATGGTTCTTTTCTTAATGGAGGGGCCTTTAGTTTTCTGCACTGGTGACAGATCTGTGCTCCAGGAAGGGAGGGGGCTTCCTTTTTGAGTTCTTCTTGTTTTGTTTTGTTCTGTTTTGTTGTTTTCCCCATTCACAGCAGTGCTTCTTGGTAGTGACCCATTCTTTGACTTTGACTCAGATGATTTGTTTGAAAATAAATGAAAAAGAACAATTGGTGCTTTACACCTTTTCCTTTCTGCACACAGTACTTTTAGCACCCAAACATGCCATTTAATAGACCCAGGGCAGGAACTTCGTGCTTTTTTCCCATATGACCAAAACCTTTTTCATTTTCAAGAAATTTTACAGCTGATGAATTTTTTCTTTGCTGATTTAAAATGCTGTTACCTTTGTAGAAAGGATATTTCTGGAGAATCGCTAATTAGATACTTTTTTCAGGATAATTGTGGTTAAGCAATTGTGTTATCGTGGGCATCCAGTAGCTTCCCAAGACCAGTACATTTCTTGATACTCTTTAAAAATGGTAGTTTTTTCCCACTGTGGGTCCACTTTGAAAGAAAGTAATTTATACTTGAATTGAATTTACCGATGTCCCAGATTAAATTACCTCAGGAGTGGAATCTCTAATGGTGTTTGCATATTTGCAGTCATTTGGATCATTTGAATGAGTTTATATTCTTGCTGCTCAGCTGTTCTCAAACTGTGAAGACAGGTGAACCACTTATCTCATAGACCCAGAGTAAAGGTTTCTTAGCACAAACCTTTTGGTTGCTGTATTGTTGTTGCTCTTATCTTAATACTTGTTTCCAATAAGCAGTCACCTGTAAGGCATTCCACATTCTCTTCTGAAACTCTGATCAGGTTCCCCTGCCATGTCCAGGTATCTAGAAAGCCTTTTTCGAGACAGTATTAAAACTGGAAAGATCATTCCATATTTAATATGAGCATTTTCAAGAAACATCACAAATGAGAATGATGAATGTACTTGGGAGAATTAATAATTGTAAAAGAACTAAACTCACTTGGGTTGGAGCTATTTATGTTTTGTTCTTAACTTATTTCGAAAACAAAAAACAATTCATAGAATCTATTTTGATTATATTCTTTGCCCTGTCCCCATTCCTCTTTACTCTCTCACCCACACTCAAATTTGTGTTCCTTCTTCCTCAAAAATAAAACCCACAAAAAAGACAAACAGCAAAACACAGCAAGATCAAAGCACAAAAAATAACACGGAGTCTGTTTTGCATTGGTCAACTATTCCTGAGCATAAGGCCTACCTTGGAATTGGGTTGACACACATAGTGGGACTCCATTAGAGACACGTGATTTTCTGCCCCAGCAAGTACCTATGGCAAAGAACTTCTTGGTTAGGGGTGGGACTTTCTACTCACTTTCCCTTCTCCATACTGAGATTTTGTGTGGCTCTGTTTTGTTCAGTCCTTGCACTTGCTGTCACAGGCTGTATGAGCACTTGTGCACATCCACCCTGCTATGTCTAGAATATGCTGCTTCCTAGGACCATATACTACTTCTGACTCAGTCTTTCCATTGTGTCTTCTTCCGCCTCGATTTCTAAGCCTTGAGGAAGGGTGTTTAATAATGAGAGCCCAGTTTGTTGCTCTCAAATTATTTTTAAAACATAATCACTGCTAAAGCTCTAATGGGGCATCATCTTTATTAAAAGATTTTTTTCATTTAGTTCAGGTACATATCAATGTGAATTAATCGGTATTTCTCGAACACAGAAGTATCCAGATCCTGAAATTCATACTTTCTATTTCTAACTCCTTATCACAATACTGGGATTCTTCTGTCTTTTAATTCCAGATATAACTTTGGTTTTGAACTTTCTGTGTCCTGATTCTTACTGCCATGTTGTGCAATTTAACATTTAGAGTATTCAAATATTTTACTCCATTTGGCTGGAGTTATTTCAAAATTAATAGCTGTTTAAGCTTCTAAAAGTGGCATCTTTGCATTTTACTAAAGAAATGTGGTTTCCCTTTATGAAAAAGTTTCTTTCACATTTAAAATATAAAGCCTAATTTCCAAAATAAATTTTGATCTCTCATCAAAGGAAAATGTATATGACTAATTTGAAGCACTTATTTAATTCTGATGAAAACGACATTTGCTAGCTAAAAAGTTTCTAATAGATTCTATGATTTTTATCTCCATTAATCTTAAGTTCTGCATTAATATAGCAGATAAAATGGATTTGGCTTTATAAATAATTCTTTTCATAAAAGCCTTAGAAATGCTGTCAGAAATGCATCAGAAGCTATTGCTTGAGTCAGCAAATGTGTCAACCTTTAAAATTAAATTTATTTGCGTGTGTGTATGCATGTGCACAGGCATGAATAAACAACCCTCATGCATACATATATATATATATATATATATATATATATATATATATATATATGTGCATGTGTGTGTGTGTGTGTGTGTGTTTGGGTGGGTAGGAGAAGGCCCTTGTATAGCTGTGGAAGTCAGAGAACTGTGTGGGGGAGTGGTAGTGTCATCTTCTACCATGTGGGTCCCAGGAACAGAACTCATGTAGTCAGCACTTGGTGGCAAGTATCTTTACCCACTGAGCCATCTTGCAGGTCCTCTTACTGCATCCCTAAATTATGTATTTTGCATAATCAAAATGTATTCACAATTCATTATTAAGAATTGTTTGACTATAAATATACTGTGCCCCCCCTTTAAAAATAATGTGTTTTTATAGGCTTGAGTTTCAGCAGTATTGAAATTTTTAAAATATTCTGTGAAATATAGACATGTCAGAGAAATTACAAACTCCTGGGAAAATATTTTTATCTTTAAGATTTTGTCAATAGTCCCAGATTTGAACAGGTTACCAGGGATAATATTATTGATTTCTACCAGTTAGTCTTCCAAAAACTGTTCAGTAACTGGGAAAATTTTTTTTCCTTGTGAGAGTGCTAAGTCATTTTACATACTATTTATACTTATACTAAAATATATAGCTAAAATTTACATCCATCTTTCAGTTGTAAAGGGAAGAATACTCCATCGGATAATTTTGATTTGCAGACATGAATTAGAAATATATCTCCCATTTGTTGAAGTGCTTTGTTGGTAACCAGGAAATTTTTTCCCAGGTTCTTGTGCATGCTGAGCATGTACTGGACCACTGAACTCTCCCCACAGCTCCATGATAGAATATTTTGTTCTTCCTGATGTACAAAGAGGAAAATTATTAATATAGGTTTATGCTAATATAGGTTTGTATGCAGGCTGGAAGCATACAACCATGTCTGCACTTGAAAGAACCAAACTAGAGATAGGAAATTTACTTTTATAATCCATTTGCTTTATTACTTTGTACAGGTTTATTTTAGTTGATGGATACAGAAAAGGGTCATCATTGAACAATATGTTTTCATTTATAAAGGTTTCTTTGAGAATCCCTTAAAGGATCTAGAAGAGAATTCTCCCTAGCCAGAATTTTTATCTTCAGGCTTAATATTTTCCTGGTAGCCCTCCCATGGAACTACACTGTATGGAATATGCTTAAACATTTTTGAGCAGGCAGAACTATGAGAATTCAGTATGGCCACATTACATTTTTATGAGAGAACAGGAGGTAAAGGACACTACACTGGGACTTGGAAGTCACACCCAGTTGTGGTTCTTAACATTGTAATCTCATCCATGTTACCAAATCACCCATGCACACAGGTGTTCTCTTAAATCTGTCATTGTAGATAATGCACATAGATACTGAATAAATATCTCCGATGAAATGCTCTTTTTAACTGGATTAAGCCACTTCTGTGTCATGGTTAATGGCTACCAGCCTAAATTACTCCTCTAAGTGTAGACCCTAGTGTTATAGGTAGAATTTATAGTTTTTTTTTTACATCTTCATTGCTGATTCCCTTCTGGTGATCACTGGTTTCATAATTTTTACAGGGGTGTGTGTGCATGCGTGCATGTGCAAACATTGCACTTGCTGTAGAGCCTGTGAGGGCTCTCTAAAGACAGTGACTGGTGCACCTAGTCTGTCAATTGCAAGAATTGTAAATATGTACTTGTTCAATGTATGTTTGTTTCTTTTTCCAGGTGAACAGAGACATGCTCAAGGTCACACTGAAATCATCCTTGATGTGAACCCAGTATTCAGTGGTATTGTCAAGTTCACCGGAGCACCTCTGAGGTTCCCAAGGAGACCACTCATCTGGTTTTCCTCCTACATCTTGGAACACTTCTCTATCTTACCAATCAATGTGTTTTGCTCTGGTTGCTGTACTATTGTGTGTGAACGGACTTAATTCAGCACCTATAGCCTTTTGTTGTGCTTTTCTGATGTGTCTGCCTTCTTCATTAGACCTTTGAGAGCAACGACTATTTTTCCTTACTCTGCATATTCTGCATCCAAGACACTACTTGAAATATGGTTGGCATCACTGGAGGTCTTTGATTAGTATTTTGTAATCTCTTTGTGGCTAAACATTTCCCTTCCAATCTGGTGCTAGTAGAGTATCCGCTGTCTAAGCACCATGCGTGTAGCTCATGTGTATTAGGTGTTGCAGAAACATTTCAAGACAGTTTGAGATGTTCCAGGACAAGAATTAGTACTCATTTTTATGTCATACCACACGATGGCTGGCACAGTTTTAATATTATGTCATTACATAGGGTAATATTTTATAGAATTAGCCCTTCACCTAACAACTTTAGTGTTTTTGTTCTGTTGTTAATTTGCTTAAAACTTTATTCAAAAAGTATCACTTGCTATATAAAGGTAACACATTACAATGAAAACCTATTATTGTGAGTTTTTATAAAAATAAAATTTAAATTAATATACAAAGAATAATACATTTAATTTTTTTTGCAATGCTCTACTTCTGAAATGTCACCTTAACATTTCCTTGCAGAAAATGTTGGGGTTTTTTCTTTGGATTTACAGATTCAATATTCTGTATTATTTGATGGTGGGTGTGAAGAAAAACTGCTATTTTGGCAGTTTTCCGAGATAATTGTGCCATTTAGTTGCCTAAGTGTCTTTTGCCTCTCTCGCTGTTTCAGTTGGCTGTAGTTCTCATGCCTTTCCTGGTACCAAGCTATATCCTTGGTACCAAGCTCTCTGCACGTTTATGCAGAGGAGCGAGAGTGCTAAATTGGTGTCCCTTAGAAAGGCTTCAGGGAAAGAGACAGCTGTAAAGGGGAACACAAAATGAATCATTTAAATGAGGAAGCTCAGCTCAACTCTTGCCAGAAGGATAACTTTATGCCAAGGACAAGGACATCTTGCAGAGTTTTGTCACAGGGTGGGTGTGATGTCAGCTTCTTGCACAGCTTCTCCTAAGGGTTCCAAAGAGGTTCTGATTCGGCTGCTTGTTGTGTTTCCCTCTTTCATTATAAACCACTGTATTGGGAAAGGCTTGAACTCCAATTTAGTGTTAACACCCTTCCTCATGGTACCAGTGAAATGTATTGTGTCCCTACATCTTACAGATTTTAAAATAAAACCACACATTATAATTTACTGGAGTTTCTATTTGTGATATGTACTGTGGATTTGCTTTCTAAAGAAACCCTTATCTTTTAGAAAACTGTACTGAAAATTTACAGAGATGCTACTGTTTATTTGCTTCAATATAATCAGGGTGGTGTAAGTTTGTACATAGATGAAACAAGATTGACTCTGACTTGATAATTGTTGAAGCTGTGTGATAGATGTTTGAGAATTCATTATTCTCTATACTTTTGTATATGTTTGAAATTTTCCATAATAAAAATTGCAAAACTGTATTCCTTAAAGTTTACTTGTAGGCTATCTCTCTTTTCACAGCATAGAAACATAAGCCTATTCTTCCTCTAAAAAGGTAGCTTTTCTTCTTAAGCTAAACTTGTGCCTTTCTTTCCAAGAAGTTTTTTTCTTGGAAAACCTCCAGTTAACATATGAAAGAGGATGTTAGTCCACCCAGTATGCAGAGCAGGGGACATAAGCTAAAGTACTGATGGAATACCATTTCATTTAATAACTCTGTGTGTGTGTGTGTGTGTGTGTGTGTGTGTGTGTGTGTGCAGCCACTGCATGCATGAGATCACCAAATCCCCTGGGGAGTTAAGAATGCTAGTAAGCTCCCATATGGGTGTTTGGGACCCAACCCAAGTCCTTTGCAAGAACAGCAAGTCCTCTTAACTGCTGAGCCATCTCTCCAGCCCCACAATTTTCCTTGAAAATATGTTCTGGTTAATCTTCATAAAATTCTGAAAATGGAAAAAAAAGAGTACAAATTACACATGATTCCTCTTGACAGAGATAACCAAACTTAAACATACAAGTGGGGCTTGAGCTGGAGCGATTTCTCAGGGGTTAAGAGCACAAGGCTGTTTTTCCACAGAACCCAGGTTCAATTCCCAGCACCCATGTGATTGCTTACAGGGGACCTGGCACCCTCACACTGAACCACACTATAATCCAGAGTCAAAGAAGCCAAATAAGGAGAGTCTAAGGTGGTTGAGTCCTCAGAAAGAGAAATAAAATACATATCAAAAGTGGATAGATGGAGGAAAGTGGGTGTGAGAGGGGAGGAGGAGGGGTGTAGGAGATTAGGGGAGAGAGAATGTAAGTGGGTGGGGGAGGGGACATCTCTAGGATGTGCCAGAAACCTGGGGGGACAGGGTACTATTGGGGTACCTCAAGCTGAGATTCCTAGCATTGGAAGAGATGATTCCTGAAGGGGCCACTTCCTGTAGCCAGGCAGGACTCCCAGAAGGAGGATAAAGTCCGAAACCCACCCACAAACCTTCAACCCAAAATGTGCCCTGCCTACAATATGTGCAGGGACAAAGATGGAGCAGAGACTGAAGGAATGGCCAATCAATGACTGCTCCAAGTTGAGACCCATTCCATGGGCAGGCACCAATCCCTGACTCTTAGTGACTCTGTTATGCTTGCAGACAGGAGTCTAGCATGGCTGTCTTCTGAGAGGCTTTGCCCAGCAGCCAATGGAAACAGATTCAGAGACCCACAGCTAAACATTAGATGGAGAGCAGGGAGTGTTGTGGAAGAGTTGGGGAAGGACTGGGGGACTAGTATAGGACAGGAACTCCACAGGAAGACCAACAGAGTCAACTAACCAGGACCCTTGGGAGCTTCCAGAGACTGAACCACCAACCAAAGACCAAGCATGGGCTGGGCCTAGGCCCCCTGCATGTATGTAGCAGAAGTGTAGCATGGTCTTTATGTAAGACCCCCAACAACTGAAGTGGGAGCTGTCCCTAAATCTGTTGCCTGACTGGATCCTACTACCCTGGCTGGGCCTTCTTGTCTGGCATCAGTGAGAAAGGATTTGCCTAGTCTTGCAGTGACTTGACGTGCTTGGTAGGGAGGAATGGGTGGCTCCCTCTTTTCAGAACAGAAGAGGGAAATGGAGGAAGGATCTATGCGAGGGGGGTACTGGGATGTAAAGTGAATAAATAATAAAATAAGTAAAAATATGAGGGGGCTTATATTGGGATGTAAAGTGAATAAAATAGTGGTGATGATGATGAATATAATAATGGGGCTGGAGAGATGTCTCAGTAGTTAAGAGCACTGGCTGCTCTTCTAGAGGACCCAGGGTCTGAACTTTAGATACAACTCTATATACCAAGTCTTGTTGCAAAAAAAGGACTATTTTGCCATGGGTGTGCATTCATGCTTGTGTGTGTGTGCGCGTGCGCACTCAAGCGTGCAAGTACATGCACACATGTGTTCCCTAATATCTTCACATATCAAGCTCTGAAGCCATACAACCTGAAGTAATCAGTTTATGTGGTACAACTGCTAGTGTCAAATATTATCTTAGAGTTATCTGGGAATTGGGCCTCTGGACAAGGCAGTGGAGATTTTTATTGGTTCTATTAACTGGGGTGGGAAGGCCTGCCCACTGTATGTGGACTCATCCCTTGGTTGAAATTCTGGACTTTGTAAGTGGACAAAGCTGAGCAATTGCAAACATTCACTGCTGCCTGTTTCTTGATTTTAGATGTCACATAACCAGCAGCTTCAAGCTCTTGCCTTGACCTCCCCATTATGAGACTATAACCTTGAACTGTATGCTAGAATAAAACCTTTCTCCTTAAACTGCTTTTGGTGTGGTATTTTATCATAGTGATGGGAAAAAAACTAGGACATTAAGACTTTTTTTCTGAAGGAAAACAATTGCAGTGCATTGGCCACAAATAGGCCTCATATACATAGCTTTATCTGTTTTACAGGCTGCTTTTTTTCTCTAGACCCTCATTCATCTGTGATATCATTTTGTAGCCTTTGACTCTAATTTGGTTGCTATTCTGGACAGTTGTTGTCAATGGGTAAACAAGGACACCTTCTTCTTTGGACTAAGGGAAGCACTGCCCCCCTTTTAAACCATAATGTGCTGTCACCTTTACTTAATTTCCTACAGCACTTTTGATACGTCTCTTTGATCTTAAGGAGATTTTACTGAAGATAGCAAGGGCATGTGCAGGGAATCTAATAAAATCATTGTGAACTTAGTGAGATGGTGTGGAAGGGAAGACACCATCAAATCAGCAATTTTAGTTTGATACCCAAAAGTTACATGGTGAAAGTCAAGAATTCATTCAAGTTGTCCTCTTACCTCTACACATGCACACACACACACACACAAAGAGAGAGAGAGAGAGAGAGAGAGAGAGAGAGAGAGAAGGGGGAGAGAGAGAGAGAGAAGGGGGAGAGGGAGAGAGAGGGAGGTGGAGAAGGAGAGGGGGATGAGTATTTAAAAAACATATAGCTTATACTTTCAATATATAAAACATATGCTAGAATGATAAGTCAGGCTCTTTCTAGATCCAGGCTTGAACTTGTTTTCCAGTACAAGCTGACTTCAAATGGCTAGCAAAAGGTTTTCCAACTGAAGCAGCAAGCACAGAGCTTGCATGGGTCTGCACCAGTTCCTTTGTGTATTTATTATGGCTTCCAGTTTAGTGTTTGTATGAGATTACCGAGTGTGTGAATGAGTGGATCTCTGATTCTGGTGCCTTCTTTTGGGGCTCTTTTCCTTCTGTTGGTTTGTCTTGTCTAAATCTGATGTGATAGTTTTTGTTTTATATAATATTTTGTGATATATATTTTTTAATGAAGGAAGGAAGGAAGGAAGGAAGGAAGGAAGGAAGGAAGGAAGGAAGGAAGGAAGGAAGGAAGGAACTAGGGTAAAGGTTAACAACAGAACTGTCCTTTATTCCTGCTGGGAGAGAGAAAATCAGTTTTCTCCAATGGAGTGACACTGGGTATAGCAACCACTGCAGGGCAGGCCTCGTCTTCAGGAGTAGTTGACCAATATATAACGGACTCCACAGTTTTGTGTGTGGTTTTATTTGGTTAAAGTTTGGTGGGTTTTTTGTTTTCTTTTAGGTGTGGTTTTGGGTTTTGATTTTTTTGTATGTTTGTTTTTGAGAAAGAACTTAAATGTAGGGGGGGGGGTGTATGTGAAAGGACACGGGGGAAGGGAAGAATCTTATTTAAATTTAAAAAGTGTTTTAATTAATAAAACATTGATTTTAAACAATTTAAAAACATTTAAAAACAAAAATTGTTGTAAATAATAAAACAACTATGATTAATTATAATAAATGTGTCACTCGGATGTCCTATTTTAATAGGGTAAAGGAGGTATAAAGTTCATGAAACCTCTGTACTGTTATCTTTATTTTATGTGAATCAAAAGATTTGTTCTAAAAATATAAAGTCCATTTAAAAATTTTGAAGGAGGGTAAAAGAGGTCAAAGATTCCTCTAACACCTATTGTCTATGGACAGACATGAAGAAGCCATTTCTGGGAGTTTGGACTGATTTGGGATCAGTGATAAGAGATTGATAGGGGCTCTGGCCAGAGATGGTTTAGAAAAGAAGAAAAAATGGAAAGTTTCCTTTAGTCTACTCTGTCAAGTTTAAGCTTCATTTTTTTGGGTAATACAAAGAAAACAACATGGAAGACTGCAAAAACCATTCTGAGCAGGTGGCTCCATTATGTCCCCATGATCCCTTATCCACATTTTAAAAATTACTCAGTAATATTTTTAACATGGAATCACTGTACATCTTAACAGAATACAGTATGGTATGTTGATACACAAATACAGCATGTAATGATCAAATCAGCACAATTGGAATTTCTTCTTCCACATAAATTATTCTATCTTAAAAGTCAGGTGTTGCTTGCTTGATAGAAAAGGTCCCTTAGTCAAATGCAGATGACACAAGTGAGGCTCAACATAATTAAGTCAAGCAAGTCATTTGCAGTCAGGGACAGAGTAGAACTGAATACCAGATATGAAGAATGAATGCTATTGCTGTTCCATCACAAAACAGAACCCAACTGCTTTGGCTCCCGTTTTTAAAACTAAGAAACGTGAGATGACGAATATATTCACTTGTTTCCTTAAAGTACTTCATTAATCTATTCCTATCCCATAACACTGTGTTGTATGCACTGAATACATACAGTGAAATTTCTATTTAAAAGAATACAAAGTATCTAATATACCCTAAAGGAATCCTTTCTCAAGAACACACTGCTTCCCAAGACTTGTAAACACAAGTAACTTCATCTAATTCTCACACAGACATTAATAATGCTAATAGGTAAAGAAAGAGCCTCCATTGAGTTTTAAAGAGAAATGTGAATGCTTTGTGTTTTCTCTAGAAAGCTTTAGGCACATAAATAGAAAGCTATTCACATTTATCTAAACGCTCTTAGCTTGAGACTTTCTGAAAAGCACATGGAACACTAGGTCAGAAATCTTATCTCTGGGTATATTCAACCCATATGATGCTTCACTTAGCTCTGAAGGCTCAGTTCCTAGCAGAGAACACTAACCCTTTTCGGAGGAAATGCCATGGGAATTGGCAGCAAAACAGGAAATAAGACTCAGCAAGAAGTAGCAAAATGGAACTCCAGAGATAAGGAAGAAAAGATTCGAGGTTTGGGAAGCCAGGCAGAGTATGATCTTTTTACCAAAAAAAAAAAAAAAAAAAAAATTGTTGTGCCTACATTTAATGTATGTGAATTAAGACTGAAAGGAGGCCAACAGGTGTGGCAGTGTACTTCTAGAATCCAGGAATGTCAGAGAGTCAAGGCAGGGGAGTTAAGTCTGAAATCAGCCTGAACTCAGGGACAGATCCTGTCATAGTGACATTTAATAAAAGAAAAGGGTCCTACCCCTACACTCTCTACCGGAGACACCCACAGCTTAACCCATAGCCATGTCCCCTCACCCAGGCCTTTGCCCTGTTTAACTCCCCCATGACCAGGACAAGCTGGAAGTGGTGCCCACATAAACACACTCTCAGGGAGTCTGGGCTAGCTCCTGCCTGGTACCACCCTTTGTCATTCGAGCCCAACCAGGAATCCCACTTGCACACTCTGTGAATCAACCCCAGGTTTCTTTCTCCTTGTCCCCATTCAAGTTTACTCCCAGCTGGGTAGCCACATCCCCCTTCATGCTCCTCCATTGCCAAGGCCTTTGCTGGGAGCTGCATTCTTGTACCTCTTTGCTTACTACTGAGTTGGAAGCAACCAGTCTTCATGATCAAAATTCACCATCAAATATCTGAAGGAATTATCTGCAAACTCTTCCTACTTGGTCTGAGATCCACCAAGTTTGGGCAATGACAAAATGGGAGACTCAGTATTTTACTAACAGAGGCAGACTGGGACCTCATATCAAACACATGATCTACATGGCCAGGACCATCAAAAAACCCACAAACAATACAAAAGGCCAGCCAGGAAATTATGTCCACCACAAAACCCAGTAGTTACACAGAAATGTTCTCCAATATGAATTACCTAGATTGATTCAGTACACAGCTTTAGTATTTTTTCAGTTATTTTTATTTGATGTGCACGAGTGTTTTGTCTGTATGTATATTTGTGCATCACATACATATCTGGGACATGCAGAGTTCAGGAGACGGTGTCAGGTCTCTGGGAACTGAGATTATGGTTGGTTATGAGCTGCCTTATATATGTTCTGAGCATCGAACCTTAGTCCTCTTCAAGAACATCTCATTTTAAATACTGAGCACCTAGACACCAAGAATTTAAAAAAATATATAAACATAATCAAAGAATTCATGGAGTTCAAAATGAACACAGGCACCTGAATGAACTTAAAGAGGATGTGAATAACTGAGTAGAAATCAATGACAGCACATGGCTGAAGGAAATGAGTACACATGGGCCTAAGTGTGTGTTGCTGACGTGGGTATGGTCATATCAAAGACTAAAAAGCCCTGACCCATGGGGAAATGGCAAGTTTCCCACCCCTACAAGGCTCAGGGAGATATTGTTTGTTTGTATGTAATAAACCTACTTCCTTGTCCAGATGTCTGCAATAACTCCACCTCTCCATTTAACTCTATATAATAAACGTCTTGAGTATTTTAGGGTGCAGCGGTTTCTCCATCAGAAACACCAATCCATCCAATCCAAGCATTTCTTCTCTTCTGTCTTCGTTCTTTCTCTCTGCCCACTCAGGACTCTGGAGCTCTGCATGGATGTGGAATGTGATATCTGTACAAGGTCAAGAACATGGACATTGCCGACAGGGGGAACTCTGTAAATGAACAATCAGGGCAATTCTAAGCAGTGAGTGTAAAAATTGAGACACACAGAACATATAAATAGGCAGGTATATGTTAAGAAGTAGAACCTAGAGATAGGCAACTAACTATATAATAACAAGGAAAATCTAGAGATAGGCATTTATTTATGTTAGTACTTTAAAAGAGATCTTTTGAGATAAAAAAAATCTAGAGATAAGTAGTTATAGTTTATGAAACTTTGGAAGCAAATTTTGGGATAAACAGGAGATAAGCAGTTACATGTTAGCACTTTGAAATTAAATTTGAGGATAAACAAAATCTATAGATAGCTAGATATACATTGGTGTTTTGAGGGAGATTTTAGGAAACTTGGGAAGTGAAGTGGAGGCATTGTGATTCATCAGTTCTGAGGCATGCTCTTAATTTCCAGAGAAGGGGGTTGATAAGTTTGGCTACTTGGAAAAGTGATAGAAGAGAAACTGAGAAATGGATACAGGGTTGAGGAACTAGGACATATTTCCTTATTTGTCTTGGTTTAACTGCTTTTCTATTGCATTTAGCAAAAGACTAGCAACCCAGCAGGCTGGCTCTGGACAATGGGGTAGGCCAAAGTGGCAGGCTGACTTACAGGAGACCATTAAAGTGGGGCCCATGTTGGACGTTAGCAGGTGTTGAGAACAGTGGCCTCATTGGCTCTGGGACCAGTTATTTAGGCATGTGCTATCTAAGTACATGACTGTGACCTAGGTATCATTCTTGGCTGTGAAGCATAGATGGACTTGTGTGCCATGCAGAGAGGCAAAGGAAAATCTTTGGTGGCTTTAAAAGCTTTGTGCCTGGTAATTGTATCCATACAGGTAAGATCAATTTAAAGGAGAAGCCTACTGGGCCAATGCTTCTACATCCAATACTTTGGTTGCATACTCTCATACCTGTCTGCACTAATGAGTCCCTCTGTTTGAAGGGGTGGATCTTCAGTAAACTCAGCTCAACTATTCATGGTCGACTCCAGGCAGGCCTGTGATTTAGACAGGATAATTGGGAATTAATTAGGACCTACCTCCTGGGGGTTTGATCCCACAATAATGATAGCTTGAATGTGGCCCAATTACATTGGAATATCAAAAAAAAAAAGCCTAAGATCAGATTGGTTTTGCCTTCTAATAATATTGCAAAATTATCTTTCCCTAATGAGCGTCAAAGCTTTAGCCCTTTAAATGTGTTAAAAACCAAAATCGTTCCTTTTGCTTTTGTTGGGCACAGTGGTTGTTACAGTCATCCTTCTTATCATCCTTACAGTGTAGTGTGGAGCACCGTGGTGAACTGCCCCTGAACTAAGTGTGAAGATTTGCCCAGAACATCTAAGAAATAAGGAAGAGGAAGACGTAGGAAGCTGAGAAATCTCTTGAGTTAGTCAAGTCCTGAGTGAGTGCATACTCTTAGATCCTAATTGAGTGGCAACATGATGAATCAGTGGAAGATTTGACAGAATAGAATAAGTCCAACTCTCCAGAGAAGGGAGAGGAAAGGGAAGCTACTTAAGGGGCAGTGCAGAGAGGAAGGAGGCAGCTTTACCAGGGCAGTTGTACAGAGACAGGTTGCAGAGATTGAACAAGCTACCCACAGGTAAAGACAGAATGAGCCAGGGAATGAGAAGGAACCAGAAGATTAGAACAGATTGCTAGAGTTAGTTTGAGGCCAAGCAGAGCAACTCAGGAGAAGCGCCCAGAGAAGACAAACTAAATCAGTCAGCTTGGAGAAGAGTTTGAGCCAGAACAGCTGAGTTGAACCAGCCAGAGATCAGAAAGAACTAGAAAGGGTGAGCTTATCCAGCAACAAGTCTCAGAGGCTGAAAACATTATGGCCTAGATTAGATTGTCCAGAGGCTGGAAGCTTCCAGGACTAGGCCTATGTTAGCAGATGGAGGCAGTGAGCTTTGGAGATGACAATTACATCAGGTAAATACAAGTTACTATTGCATTGACCCATGCTTGGGAAAGTGTGCTGACTACTTTTAAATCAACTTGACACAAGGTAGAGTCATCTGGGAAGAGGGAATTTTGATACAGAAAATGACTCCATAGTATTTACTAATGTCTGAGAGCATTTTCTTGATTGATGATTGATGAGGGGAGGGCCAAGCCCTTTGTGAGTGGTGCCTCCCTGGGATGATGGTCTGGGTTCTATAAGAAAGCAGGCTGAGCAAGCCATGAGGAACAAGCTAAGAGGAACAAGCCCATAAGCAGCACACCTCCATGGCTTCTGTTCCAGTTTCTGCCTCCCTCTATTTTCCTTCTGTGCCTTCCCTCTGTGGTGGAGTGTGATCTGAGATTTGTAAAATTTCTGTCTCCACCACCAACATATTATATATTAACATATGAAACTTTCAAAGATTAAATGAAATGTTACTAAAATGAGTTTAGAATGAGTTTAGATAACATGTTTTTATTCTTTTTCTTTTTCTTTTCTATTTTTTTGAGACAGGGTTTTTTTGTGTAGCCTTGGAACTTGCTCTGTAGACCAGGCTGGCCTCCTTACAAGGATCCATCTGCCTCTGCCTCTTGAGTGCTGGGATTAAAGGTGTGCGCCACCACAATTGGCTAGATAACATGTTCTTATATGTACATAATTCTCATAGTGCCTTTAACAAAACAATTCTAAGAAATCATTGAGTTTAGAATGAAATCAAATGAGTCCAAGTATAATGATAAAGGCCTATAATCCCAGTAGTTTGGAAAATATTTAGAAGGATCAGGTAGGTGACCAAGACCAGCATAGCCTACAGTGTATGTTTTAGGCCAAAAGGAGTATTATAGTAAGGCCTTATCTTTTTTAATTCAAAAGAAAATTTGGAACATTTTTAACACAACGAACACAAAACATTTCTTTTAAATTTTGTGAGAGCCACAAAAATGCAGTATAAATCAAGCAGATTAAAGGATAAAGATCAGGAAAACATAATCAATGAAATAAAATGCAATAAATATATAGATGAACAAGCATACAGTGAATATTGTTATCGTTAAACCCTAAAATAATCAATTAAACTAAAAATGTTTCTGTAAGGAAAAAAAAAGGTAAACACCCACTCAAATGGCAGAGGAAACATTCCATAGATTTTTAAATGATGTCAAGTAGCTGGAGAGATGGCTCACTGGTTAAAAGTAATTACTGCTTTTCCACAGGATCCAGCTTAGGTGGAAGCACCCAAGTTGGGAGGCTTATTAACACCCTTCTCGGGAGATCTAACATTCTCTTCTGACCTCTACAGGTACTCCCCACAGCACACGCATGAAAGGGACACATCACACATGGGAAAGACAGACAGAAAAACAGACCACACAGGAAAGACAGACAGACAGACCACATGGGAAAGACAAAAACATATAGGGACACACACACATATTTCCTTAAAAGCTGAGAGATCCCCTCAAATGAATGGAAGCTGAACTTCACACACACACACACACACACACACACACACACAGGAATCTGAGACACACCCAGTTGCCTGGAGGAAACATAAACCAGTCGAGCTGCCTGGAAGAGGTTTAGAGCACATCAGGGCCTGGAAAGGTCAGTCTTCAACCTGTTTAGCTGTCTGCAGGCTGTGAAGTATCTTCTAGGTTCTCCACTTTTATAAGTTGTTACCCATGCTAGGGTTGGCTTTGAGGATGTAGCTGTCTGAGTTATCTCTATTCCTATATTCTTATAAATAACCCCAATAAAACTGAATGGTTCACTACATAGGACTTTGGTGGTATCAGTACATTTTGGTGTGTCATGGCCTCCATTTCTGGGGTGAGTAGACATGTGTAGAGCATCTTCCCAGGAAAGGATGTGTCATCCAACACTGTGACATTGAGTTACAGAAAAGATTCTTAGATATAACACTAAAAGCATGATCCATAAAAGAAGAAATCAATAAATTAGAATTTAACAAAACTGAGATTTTATGTTCTCCATAGACACCATAAAAAACACAAAATGATGATCAGGGTATGGCAGATTATGTCTCTAATTTCAGAATTTAGAAGGCTGAGCCAGGAAGGTTATCTTGATTTTAAGGCCAGTCTGGTTTACAGGAGTGAGATTGGATAAAAAGACCTGTTAGAATTCAAAGGAAACAACAACCTTCCAATAAATAACTACCAAAAGTATTGATGGTTAGAAGCACATGAAAAGATTTTCAACATCATAAACCACTAGTAAATGGATGTTAAAAGCTACAATGAGCCTAACATCATGTCACAGACTTGTGATGCCAGTATTTGGGGAATAGAAAAGAAAATTAAGAGTTCAAGACTATTTTGACCTACATAATGAGAACATCTCAAAAATCAAACATTAACTAACAACTTAAAAAATAAATAAGAACCACAATGAGATACTACTATAAATCTATAAAATTTCTGAATTTAAAATATTTGGCTCTTGTCAAGTATTAGCAGATATGTAGAATTGTAACTATATAGTACCAATGAAAATAAACTACATACAGTTGAAAAATAACTTCTTTTAAAACATTGAGTTGGGGTTCTCGCACACTTCATAACATAGGGTAGCCCTTGAGTTCCATCCATGTTGAACAAAGCATCAAATAAATATTAACCATAGGAACCATTATGTCACTGTTAAGTATTTACTCCAATATTTCTAGCTTTAGATAAATGTTTTTAAGAGACAAAATATAACAACCAATAAAAGATCATCAGCATCTGTATAGATAAACATCAGACTGTGAATTAAAACAAAGACCCACAACTGCAGAAAGTACGAGACTGTGGATAACCCAGCCCTAAATGGAGTATCTTTATCAAACTTCTCTGGAACCTCGAGGCTTAGGGATGGATTTAGAAAAAGAGATAGAAGACTGTAAGAATGAGAGGCAATGATGAAAGACTCCCAACTGTGTTATGAAGTGAAAATATAATGAACCTAGTTTTGTTTGTTTGTTGTTTGTTTTAAAAGACCAGGTTTCATGTAGCCCAGTGTCATGAGTACACTATGGTAGAAACACAGATAAACAGGAACACATTTGTCTTTCCACAATATCAGAATGTACTAAATCAAAACAAATCCACAAAGCACAGCAGTTTCCATGACAGCAATTTACCTTATACTCTGCCCACCTTGGAATTGTGGTGTAAGTCACTCTGGTTTTTTTTTTTTTTTTTTTTTAACTCCGACTTAATTACCAACATTATATATTACATGCCACACAATAAACATTCAAGCAGTTTCAGAAGTAGACTGAAAAAAGTCTATATTGGTAAGATAAGGAACTGGGCCTGTGCTAGGATGGGGGAAAGCTGCTACTGTTGAACTGCTGGAATCAAGTTTGAGAAGCTGCTGAGTTCAGTTGCTAGGTGATAGTTGGAAGTGTATCTGGATAAGGTAATGGGGAAGGAGTAGGAAATGGTAGATCTGGCCTAGGTCTAGAGGGACAAAGAGGTGGGCACGTGAACAGTTAAAGTGAACATTGTCACTAGCAGCAGGCTAGGCCAAGCAGAAGCAACAGGAACAGCCAGAAAATCCTCCGCCCCTGATGCACACACTGTCTATCAGATAAAAAGTTCGTTTAGGGCCATGTCATTTCACTGTTAAGTGTCTTTATTAGGTCAATATGAAAGAATTACATACTTTGGTCTTCCATGTCCAATAAATTCTTGATCTTACTTCTCCTGATAGTATTTTAGTATGTCCATGTGCCCCCATGGCCTCAGTTCAGACCAATCAATTTACAGGGTGGTTCCCCTTCTAATTCCTGGAGTTAGTGACAAGTTTGTGCTGAATGGATGGTACCTGACAGATGTCATAGGTTTTGGGTCCACCCAGGGACTACAGTCATTCTTCTCCCTCAAAATAATGTTAAAAGCTACTGATAGAACAGAGTTTGCAGGGACAATGTACAGTCTGAAAAGAACCACTGTTTTATAATAGGGAATAATGCAGCAGAGGACCCTGCATGATCGAAATACCAAGGCTGACCTTAAATTCACTATATAGCCAAGGATAACTTTGAGCTTCTGATTCTCCTGTTTCCATCTCCAGGAATGAGCCACTATACCAGGTTTAAGAAGCTCTGGGAATAGAACCCTGAAATATATGTATGGTAGACAAGGACATTACCAGCTGAGCCACAACCTAGTACTCTGGTTCTTGTTGATTCCAAGAAAGGAATTAGGTACAAGATACAGGTCTTTTTCTCTCTCTTTTTTTTTCTATAGGTAAATACCTTGTTCATATGCTCCTCAAAAACTAATGTTTGACAAGTAGTTGTAAATTTTTATTTTGGTAACCATGTGCATAACCAGTTGCTTCAATAAGTAACTCTTTTTGGTATCCAAGGACACAGGGAAAAATCACCAATCAATCTTGAACTGACAAAATTCTTATACTTAAGTAGTTAGGTAAGTCCATAGACATATTTGCAATGGTTTAAATGAAGGCTCTGATGTGGTTAAAATCAAGGGACTCTGGAAACAGAAGAAATATATGAACCATAGCCAGAGATGGTGGCTAGGATTAGGATAGAATGTTCCTACGTAACTTGATGATGGACAGATATTATTACTGACTCAGTTGGAGACCTAAAAAGGAGTGGGCAAGGAGGACAAGGAGAACAAGGAGGAAGGATTGTACAACTTGCTCAAGGTCACACGGCAAGGCAGAAATCTGGCCACTTTTAATTCCTAGGTCTGTCTTACTACAGTACCCTACACGGTTTGTGTCACTAGGCATTTACTTGTTTAATGACTTTTTTTTTATTCCTATTCTATTATACTTCTTGGGGTTCTGGTGATTGTATTTGTTTTTAAACTACAAACTACAGTATCAGGATTGACCACATAATTTGTGAAGTTCAGAGAAAAAAAAATCAAATCTACAACCTAGTATTGGTGACAAACGGCAGTGGTTCCAGCCCTCCGAATGTGGAGGCAGGAGGATTAGGAGTTCAAGTTTATCCTAAGCTACAAATAGAGTTTGAAGCCACCCTCAAATACATGATACACTGTATGGAAGGGGAAAAAATGTAGGACCACTTGTTTAAACATGGTTAGGAATTTCATGACAATATGACCTCATAGTGAGTGGAGACCTATATGACTGCACAGGTCATATATTCATAAATCCAGTCCTATACATTATAGATGACTGGCTAGTGAGCAACCTCTAGAGAAAGACTACAAATGTCTTTGAGATAACCCTGGTTCTTTCTCCAACAGACATCTTAAGGTGAAAACTGTGTCCAGCTGTGAGTGGGGCTGGAGTTTGAGATGGACCATTTAAGTCCCCTTTCCCAGGTAATAGTTATTTCTGAAGACTGACCACCACTGAGAAGGTAAAGACACAAAAGGAAGCTACGGATACAGCACCAGAATTCCAAGGAAGAAAAGTATGGCCATATTTCTCTACATTTTTATTATATTTATTTATCTGTGTGTGCATATATGTGTGTGGGTGGGCAGTCTGCTGAAGCCAGTTCTCTCCATCCAACCATATGGATTCCATGGATCAAGTTCAGGTATTCAGGCTGGGCAGCAAGTGCCTTTACCAGCTAAGTCATCTTGCAGACCAATTATTGTCACTTTCTAAAGCTTTTCTTGCAGATATTTTAATATTCCCTCTCCAATAAATTATAACATGTTATAATTATGTTTACAAGTGACTTTGAATTAATGTTGTTATCCTGGATTTTTGAACGTTCCATATGAAGTTTGAATTGACTGTTAAAAATACAAAATTCTTCACAATAAATAGTAGCTAAAGGTCCCAAACCTTCTCATTTGGTGAAATAATACTTTCTGTAAGGGCATGCCATGCTGTCTCCTTTATTAAGGAGGTATACAAAGGACAATTACAGGATCTAAAATATTCATACTATCCATTTTTGGGTTTTTTTGTTTTGTTTTGTTTTGTTTTTGAGACAGGGTTTCTGTGTTCCTGGCAGTTCTAGGACTAGTTCTATAGAATAGACTGCCTTCAAACTCATAGAAAACTGTCTGTCTCTGCCTCCTGAATAGTGGGATTAAAGGCTACCACTGCTTGGGTAATGTTATTTTTATATTGCTTCTATTCCTTAAAATGGGCCCACTGTGAGTATATACTTTGTAAAGATATTTTACATATTAAGCATTATGTGTGTATAAACATAAAAGTAGTATTTACCCATATAAGCAGATCATGATTTATACCTGTGAGACCTACTTATAATATACAATGTAATTTGTAGTAAAAAATATTAATCCAATATGTTAAACCATTAAAATATAAGCATACAATGAACCAAGATGAAACTAACACCTAGAAAAAAAACCTACTAATTTCGGAATCATTGCTCCTTAGAGACGTATTTTATTTTCCATTTTATTCAGATATCTCCAATACCACAAAAATGTTGCTCAACAGTCTGTGAAAGTCCTTTATACCTTAAATATCATAAATAAATTTAATTTTAAAGTATTGCTGCTTGGCAGGCAAATGAAAATGCTTTAATATCCAGATGTTACAGTATGACATTCACAGTCATTGTGGCTAGTGACAAAAGGAAGGCCACAAAACTAATAGGCAGTGAGACAAAGCAAAAACCAGAATTCAAATCTCAAAACAAGACTGCAGAGCTAGTCTATGTTTGCAGTGGGATTTTGTAGCTCATAGAACTGCCTCTTCCCTCACTTTCTACAACTGTAACTGTAAATAAATGCTGGCTCTGGCTCTCCATTAATTATAAGGTGTTTGACTTACTGCATTACAAATAGTCTATTTCTAGGTCTTGGAGTGTGACCCAGTAATTGAGTGCTTACTTAGCATTTTGTGAGGCTCTAGGTTTGATCTCTGGCAATATATACAAAGAAATGAATAAATAAGTCTCTTTCTAGTCTTAGCCATTGAAAATTGTAAAGCTACTTACAAAAAAGAGAGAGAACAATAAATATATGTTCCAAGGTTAATAAAGTAGCTCAGTTGGTAGAGTGCTTGCCTACTATTCAGGAAGCCCTGTGTTCAATCCTAATCACCACATAAAGTAGATATTGCTGTGACATGCCTGTTATCTTGATACTCTGCAGATGAAAGCAGGAAGCTCAGATGAAGGTCAGTTTTGGCTACATACCAAGTCTGAAGCCAACCTGGGCTATAAGACACTGTATTTGAAAACAAACAAAGCAAATAAAAGAACTCCAAAACCCTTTTCTCCTGTGTATTTTAGTTTCAAATATTTTGTGGCACATGTATCTAGTGAGTTTTATTCTCATGTTTAAATCGAAATATTATCTTTCTCTACTTTATTTCATTAGTGAAGATAATGGAATCCATTGTATTATTTCTAGAAATATAGACAGCCTGACCATACATACTGTTGGTATCATCAGGCACATTGTTCAAGGAGTATGGACATTTGGGAGTAGAAACATTGGCGACAGTAGTGGCTCTAAGGACTCCCCCTACTCCCTAACCTCTGCCTCTAGCCCCAAGCCCACATTAGAACAAAACAAATACAAAGAACAGCACATATGTTATTGTGGGGTTTCTTTTGCTATGGTAAAACCTCAAAACCCAAAACAATTGCAGGGTTGGTAATTTGGGTTACATTTATGCATCACAGATCCATCATCAAAGGTAGAGTAGAAGCTAAGGAGCAAAGTTCCTTGTTGCTGATGGGTGGTACACCTCTACCCCTTCTTGTGAGCTGAGCTTTCTCACATGTATCATTAATCAAGAAAATGTCCTATATGCTTACCGAAAGCCAGTCTTATGGAGGCATTTTCTCAGCTGTGTTACCTCTTCTCAGTTGTGTCAAGCTGATAAAAAACAAACAAACAACCCCCTCCAAAAAAACAACTAACCAGGGCACAGATAATTTCAACAAATCTAGGTTATAAGATACCAGCTACTACCTAAAGATTCAGATGAATATGAACCAAAGCATTACCCATCACATTATGTATACGATATCAGTATTTATGTTGGAGGGAAGGAAACACTGTCAATACTCTGCACCTGTGGGATCTGCGTTCACAGATCCAACCAACTGCATTATTAAAACCATTTATGAGTAAAACCTTATCTGTAAAAGTATGAGTGCATTTCCCTTATTCCCCAAACAATATTCATACCTTCTCACATAGCACTGAATTTAGAATTTTAAGTAACTTAGAGAATATTTAACTATGGGAGATGTACACAGGTTTAATATAAATCTTGTATGCCCTTTCTCTCTTCTAAGATTATGGTCTTTCCTTCTGGTACCGAAGCTGACCTCAAACTCCAGGGCTCAAGCAATCCCCTTCAGGTTCCTCTTGAGTAGCCAGGACTCTAAGCATATACCACAGTGATTGGTTATTTTCTCACTCATTAAAGTTACTTGAGCAACAGCAGGGGGTGTTTGTTTACTTGTTTGTTGGTTTGGGTTTTCTTTTGTTGTTGTTCTTGTTGCCAGCAGGGTTCCTGTAATCAATTACCTGTGCCTACTGAGGGGCAGCTATAGTGGAACGGCTTTTAAAAGGATAAGGAGAGAAGCACAAATTAGCCTACCATTGGCAATTAGCAGCTGAACCTGGAAAGGCTTTTGAGTTTTCACTACCAGGCAAATGCAAGAGAAGTTCAAGGAAAAGTACAGGCGCTGGAGTAACAGCACAGCAGTAGCAGAATTTTCAAAACTCTTGAAGCTACAAGTTTTTATACGCATTGGCAAGACACTAACCTTCGTCTATAGAATAGTACAAATAAATGTCATGAAAATGTTTTCTCAATGTCTTCTTTCCATTTTCTAGGAGATGCCTCAGTCTATAAAAGTTTTTTCTGCCCTTTGTTACCAAAGCTATCTTGACTACTTTTGGGGCCTAAAAGTAAGGACTGTGTGTGTGCGCACGCGTGCACACACACACACACACACACACACACACACACGCACACGCACACGCACACACGATCGAGCAGGATGGGGAAGAGGGCATGTGCATGCACACATACTACCTTTAGAAGAACTGAGTCTAGAAATCTGAAATCCCTGAGAGAAGCCTTAGGGAATGAGGGTATGTGAAACTGTTTCTTCAAAAATGGCAGGGTACTAGGACCTAGTGGACACTTGTTTCTGAGAAATATCAGATCTTCAGAAGCCTTAATAGTGCTTCTTAATAACTGGCAGAAGCTGAGGGTGACCATGTAGGAGGACTAGCAGTCTCAATTAACCTGGACCACTGAGACCTCTCAGACACCGGACCAACCAGGTAGCATACACCATCTGATGAGGCCCCCCCCAACACATATACAGCTGAGTACTGCTGGTCTGGGTTCACTCGGAGAAGATGCACCTAACCCTCAAGGGACTGAAGGCCCAAGAGAGTGGGGATCTCTGGTGGGGTGGGCGGTGGGGGTGTGTGTGGGCATCCTCCTGGAGAAGGGGAGGAGGAGGTATATGTGGAACAGTCAGAGGGTAGACTGGGAGGGGGGGGATAAAATCTAGACTGTAAAATAAGATTAAGTAAATTTTTAAAAAATTAAAAAGGATCACGTTCTAAAATATAAAGCATCAAGATTAAACCAGGGCCTATGCTTGTATTTGGGTATACCAGAAGAAAAAGAGGAGAAATGGGCGGGGGGTGTGTGGCTTTATTTACGTTTTTTATCCTATCGCTGATCTCCTGCTATGCTTCCAACTTAAGTTTTTGAGCAAATTTCTATTACAGTAGTTCTATTATCAAACTGAAAAACAAATGTGAAACACTGAATACCATACCATTCCAATGATTAAGGAAACACACAATTCGTGTGTTTCCAATGTCTGCCTCTCCTATGTACCAACGTTTTCACAATGGTGGTTTTTATCAACACATGCTCAAATACTTGACTACCAACCAGCACCTTAGTCTTCCTATGACTAAGCCTCATCCCAGACCTCCCAAAGTCCAGCCCTTTTTCCCCTTCTCCCTACCCACTTCCAACACATACTGTTCCACTACAGAAATGGAAGCCCCTATCTTCAGGCACTGGACCCTAGCTACCCTTTCCTCCTCCTCTGTCTTCCAGCCTCCCCCTTTCATTTTTTCCTCCCCACTTGAGATCATGCCCTTTTCTGTCTCTTCAGTTTTTTACCCAAGGTTACAAACTGCCTATGCTAAGAAGCTATACTGGTGGTCTTAAGGGCTAAATTGTTCGGCAAGAGCTTTGTCTCAGACAGTGGACTATTTTTTCCCTCATTCATTTCAAAAAGTCAGTAGCATAAAAATGATGATTCTTAATTCTCCAAATACAAAATCCTAAAAGGAATCTCACCACAATAACGAGACTACATTTTAAAAACTTAACTTTTATTAAAATACTTAATTACAGAAAAGCAATTCAGAGGCAAAAGAAAATAAATAAATAAAACCCCCACCCATCCAAACCCAACAAGAAACAACCCAGGCTGTTTTAAAGATAAAGGGGGTACTGAATGGAACCAAAGTCCTTATAAGTGCTAGATAGTTGGGGTGAGAACAGGGGACTTCAAAACTGCTCAGACTACTGGTGAATAGGTAGAAACCTGAGAAACCTCACAGATTCACACAGACAAGAGTGGTTAAGTGTCTATTCCTTTCCTGAGTCTGGGAGAACACTCATAAAAAGGGTGGAGCATGGGAGTAAGGGGCATTCTCTACACTTCTTCCTCTTCAGGAGAGTGAGGAGCATCCTCTATTTCTTCCTCTTTCTCTCTGGACTTAATGAGGGAAGAACTGGGACTTGAAACACCAGAGACCTCGCTGGAGGATGAGGAGGAAGAACGGGTACCTTTCATAAACTCCTCAGGCAAAGGATACACCCTACCAGGAGGAGAAGGGGAAGAGGCCCGCATACGGACTGGGCGCCTTGGAGGAGAGCCTGCGGTTGCTGGCAAGAATCTCAGTGGAACTGCACTCCTACGGGTGGAAGGGCTGCTGGGAGCAGGGTCTGGCTCCAATTCTGATACCGACTCCCACTCCGACTCCTCCAGCTCCGAATCCGACTCCGACTCCTCCGACTCTGCCTCCAGCTCCAGTTTATCCGGCTCCACCTCCAAGAAATCTGGCTCTACCACCCGCACCAATTCGCCATCCGAATCCACCTCCAAGAAATCTGGCTCTACCACCCGCACCAAGTTGCCATGCGAATCCACCCTCAAGATATCTGGCTCTACCACCCGCACCAAGTTGCCATGCGAATCCACCCTCAAGATATCTGGCTCTACCACCCGCACCAAGTTGCCATGCGAATCCACCCTCAAGATATCTGGCTCTACCACCCGCACCAAGTTGCCATGCGAATCCACCCTCAAGATATCTGGCTCTACCACCCGCACCAAGTTGCCATGCGAATCCACCCTCAAGATATCTGGCTCTACCACCCGCACCAAGTTGCCATGCGAATCCACCTTCATGATATCTGGCTCTACCACCCGCACCAATTCGTCATCCGAATCCACATCGAAGAAGCAATGTGGCTCTACCACCCGCTCCCCGCAATCTGGCTCTACCACCCACTCCCCGCAATCCGGCTCTACCACCTGCTCCCCGAAATCCGGCTCTACCACCCACTCCCCGCAATCCGGCTCTACCACCTGCTCCCCTAAATCCGGCTCTACCACCCACTCCCCGCAATCCGGCTCTACCACCCGCACCAATTCGCCATCTGAATCCACCTCCAAGATATCTGGCTCTACCACCAGCACCAATTCGCCATCCGAATCCACCTCCAAGATATTTGGCTCTACCAACTGCACCAAGTCGTCATCCGAATCCAGCTCCAAGAAATCTGGCTCTACCACCCGCCCCCCGTCATCCGAATCCACATCGAAGTAGGAATGTGGCTCTACCACCTGCACCAATTCGCCATCCGAATCCACCTCCAAGATATTTGGCTCTACCAACTGCACCAAGTCGTCATCCGAATCCAGCTCCAAGAAATCTGGCTCTACCACCCGCCCCCCGTCATCCGAATCCACATCGAAGTAGGAATGTGGCTTTACCACCTGCACCACTTCGCCATCCGAATCCACCTCCAAGATATTTGGCTCTACCAACTGCACCAAGTCGTCATCCGAATCCAGCTCCAAGAAATCTGGCTCTACCACCCGCCCCCCGTCATCCGAATCCACATCGAAGTAGGAATGTGGCTCTACCACCTGCCCCCCGTCATCCGAATCCACATCGAAGTAGGAATGTGGCTCTACCACCCGCTCCCCGCAATCCGGCTCTACCTCCAGCTCCCCGCAATCCGGTTCCACCTCCAGCTCCCCGCAATCCGGTTCCATCTCCTGAGACGAATCCGACTCCTCTGGCTCTATCTTTATTTTAAGGCTTCCTCCGTGGTCAGAAACGGACCTGGATGCACTGCGGCTATAGCGCTGGGTTGCATAGCCGCCTGTTCCAGGACTGGACCCCAGGATACTGCCGAGAACAGGAACCCGTGGAGTGGCCCGAGGACGTAAATTCCAGCCTGAGTTGTGGACTTCAGGGCTGACCTCCAATGCACTGCTATGACCACCAAATGTTACGACACGCGAGCGGAGAACCCAGCCTTCAGGGGTCACACTGCCTTTGGGGTCAGGACCACTGTGGCCAAGTCCATCATCAGAAACCTTCGGAGTGGCCTGTTGACAGACTTCCTGGCCACTCCCATCACAGCTTGTCTCAGTGACACTGCTC
Organism: Micromys minutus; assembly: GCF_963924665.1. Taxonomy (NCBI): domain Eukaryota; kingdom Metazoa; phylum Chordata; class Mammalia; order Rodentia; family Muridae; genus Micromys; species Micromys minutus. The sequence goes on along the minus strand of NC_137970.1, from coordinate 16,196,602 downwards.
TGAGGACCAGAAACGGCTTGGCTGAGGGTCTTGGGGGCTGCAGTAGACACAAGGCCTGACTTGGTGGTGCTCCTGAGGGTAGGCCCTGGGGAGTCTAGTTTTCCCACTGAAAGTTCGGAATGGTGGCTGCTGCTAGGCTGAGAGCTCAGAGAAGATGGTGGCTGAGGCGTACTCAGAGGCTCTAGAGTTTCCGGAAGCTGAGGTCCAGCTGCACATTTTGTAGTTTGGGCTCCATTGGGCTGCTTCCTCTTTCTATTGCTCTTTGTTTGAGCCTGGGGCCCGCTGCCTTCTTTCTCGCCTCTCGGGGATTGGTCTCCCTTTCGCTGGCTTCTCCTCGTGGGCCTAACACGTCCAAGTTCTACGTCTGGGCCACAGCTACCCTCAGGGCCAGAATGCTGATTCTCAGGCACAGAAAATATCCTTAGGTTTTCACCAGCCGTGGAAATGGGGCTGGATGCCGCCATTTCGGCGTCGAGGCCCTGAAGACCGCTGCCGGCCGCTGAGGTGCCACTTCTGGCTGTGAGAACAGTAACAGAGGCAGCTTTACCTTGGGACCTGACATTGTCTCTAAGTGCCCTCAACTCCTTCTTTGGGAGTGAATTTGTGTCCATATCAGCTTAACAGCTTCTTACTGATTCGGAGAAATGGCTTCTGGGTGGCTTCGAACGCTGAAGTGGCTTCCCGAGACCCAGCAAGGACGCTGGATAGAGACTGAATACAGTGGGAGAGTGGGTGGGGCTGGCCAAATACTAGCCTCTGATTGGCCAGCTGTAAGTAATCTGTTGCTACCTTAGTCAACTTCCCACCTGAACCACCCTCCACCTGGCATTGCCTCCTGCTGGGTGGGAGGAGACCAGGGAGACTTCTAGTGTTTTCTGCTGTGTTCTAACAGGGAAACTTAGTGTTTTCTGGTGTGTTCTTCAAGGGAAACTTCTAGTGTTTTCTGGTGTGTATTTCCACTCCCACTGCACCATCCCCCATTACTTTCCAAGGTCAGTAGTCTAAATTTCATAGTTCTTTCATCCTAACCTGAGTGGGAGCATCGACATAAATTATATGCAATATTCCAAATGAGTTTTGACTTTTTGTGATCGGACCGGGAATCATGTTAAAGACTTTCTACACACTGACCAATAAGTTCTAGCTCCTAGGCCCTGTATGACCGTAGTGTTCCCCTTTAAGCAACCAGGTGACCTGGATAGGTGGGTTTTAAGTTTGCTGACAGGTATAAGGATTTCAAAGGAGATGATGAGGTACACGTTTTCTTGGATTTAAAACGTTCGGCAAGGAATGTCAGGTCCCAACTACCAGGCCGAATTTTACAATTTTCCTGTAAGATGCTTTTCTTTGTCTTGCATTTAGGCACAGGTCAGACCGCCTAAGATTCAGGTGATGAATTAATTAACTGACTTAAACTCCTCTTTTAGTTTTGTTTTTCTCCTTTACTATCTACACAGACCTTTAAAGTTTAATATTTATACACATTTTAAATAACTACGTCATGGCTGTTGTTTTTGATAGCCCAAAACAAAAATGGCAAATGTACCAAGTCAGCGCCTAAATTTTCTCATGCTGGGGAACATTAATTATATCTTCATAGACTGGATATATATATATATAAATAATTATTAAAATAGAATTATTCGTGTTAAGTTTTGGGGCATCCAAAAATACATTTTCCATGTCAATGAATACATTATGACAACGAGCTAGGTGTGGTATCTCCCTAGTGATTGTAGCACTATATAAGTGTGAGAGGAGGATTTCAATCTGAAGATCATCCTGGGCTGCATGGTGAGACTCTTTCTCAAGACAACAATGAAGTATTTAGGGAGGAAACAAGTTTTCATTTTTATACTGACCAATATGTATGCTCCATTTTTTTTTCATATCAGTGTGAGATACACATCAATGTACTCACTAAAGATTGCTCATATACTCAAATATGTCTTTATTGTGGATCAATCCTGAGAGAAAATTCCTGGTATAAGCTTATGCACATTTATAATTTTAGCAGAAACAAATGGGACACTCAACAGGATGGATGAGCAACTAGACTTGGACACAAACATAGAATAGAATGATGTTTAGTGTGTCTGAAAAGGTGACATGGTAAATGGATTTGAAACAGAAAACAGAATGTGATTAAATGGAGGCTGAGTGCGTACTAGAATGGAATGGGAAAGGATATGGACAGTTGAGTAGAGTAGAATGGACAGAACCAGAATGGAGCAGAAAGCACCTAATACATGAAAGAAAAAAGAGGGAAATACAGTGTCCAGTAAAATATTAAAAATAGTAAGATATCAAAATAGGACCAATTGTGCCCTGGAACCCTTTAGTACAGATTTTAAAATAGCAGACAGTAATAGTCCATATATGGGGAATAGTCCATATATGAGCATGTGTGTGTGTGTGTGTGTGTGTGTGTGTGTGTGTGTGCTTGCACGTGCATGTTTGCTCACAAGTGCTGCATGTGGGCTAGTTGCCTAAGGCCTAATGTCTCTTTCTTCTTGCTGCCTGGGGATGTAGATTTTATTGGTTTTGCACTTGATACTTTCTCATGTTACAGGAAATGGCATTTCAAATTTTTCTTTACATAATTTCTGATCTTAGTATAGAGAAATATTCAGTTTTATAATACTGGTTTTACAGGTGATGACTATGTTAAATTAATTTATTCTAATATTTGATCCTGATGTAGAACACTTAGCTACTTCTCAAGCATTATGTCTCCCTGCATGTTTGCCACCATCTTAACAATGGACTAAATCTCTGAAATTGCTTGCAAGCCACAAATAAATGCTTTCCTTTAAAAGAATTGCCTTGGTCATGGTGTCTCTTCACAGCAGTAGGACACTGCCTACAGCATACAGTTTTTTGGAACAAGATTCCCCAACTTTGAAAGAAATAAAGTATTTGTAAAAAATGTAAAGACATTACATATCAAATATTATAATAAGTTAATTTAACATATCCATGGACTGAAAAGTCAATACTATAAAGCAGAATAATATTTTTCTATACTAAGATCAGAAATTATGTAAAGAAAAAATTGAAATGCCATTTTCTGTAACATGAGAAAGTATCAAGCACGAAATAATAAAACCTCACAAGATTCTTGATCAGAAATCGCCATATCATTCCTGCAAGAGATTAAAGCAAACTGCCATTAATCTGAGGTACCGCATGGTTAACTGGGTTAGTGTAGGGAGCCGTATTGGATTTGGAGACAAATGGCCACACCCTAAGATGGCGCTGGCTTCCACCCTCTCTAACTAGTAAACACCCCAAGAGTGCATGCACCTGTATCACGCCACATTACTGATCAATTATAATGATACACCTCAGCTGGTGGACGGCAGGGAGGATAAAAGGAGAGCCTCCCGGGCACGGGGCTCCCCTCCACACAAGCATCAAGAAAGGAGTCCTGAATAAACCGCTGAGAGAAGAGCCTGACCCTGTTTCGTCTTTTCCTTGCGGGACGAGGTTGGGCGCTACAGATTAGAATAGAGCTTCTTCAAACTTTTTCTGTTCATGGTTCCCAGTGAGTCCCCCAAAATCTTCTGGAGCCCCAGATTTGAAGGTATATAATGTAGGGACACCAATAAAGCAGTTGATAATAACAAGTCATAAATTTATTTTTAAATAACTCTCTAGTTACATACAATTTTGTCATTTACTAATGATGATTGTAAACTTTCATACTATCAGGATGGATGACCCTATTTATTTTTGCACAAAGAGTTAAATCTTGGCTGAATATTTGATATTTCAGGACATAGAACATCTTCAAATATTTTCAGAGTTTATCAATATTTTATCATTGTCAATGTCTAGAATGCTACTTTATATAAAATAAAACATAAATAAGTAGTAAAAAAATGCCAGCAGTATATTTGAGATATTTCAAAAATTATTAGAAATTCTGTTACAATTCCAAGCAAATTCTAAGTGCCTTTTATGAAATTCAAGTCAGAAACTCAAAAGGTAATTTTAAAAATTAAACGTTCTAACTAAATATTCCAAGTACATTTTATGAAATTCCAAGTATATTTTATGAAACTCAAAATGCAATTTTAAAAATCAAACATTCTAACTAAATAATCCAGAGAGAAGCTAATATTAGATACACTGAGGAATAATTATAAAAATATTAAATGTTTAACCTCTTAGATAATTAAACCAAAATGGTTCTGTAAGAGCAAACAATCTTTGCATCATACTCATGCTATACAATCTATAACGAGCAATAGTCTGAGTTGATATACTCCAGGTACCAGTATGTGATGCAAAGTACATGCCTGCTGTGTTCGGAACCAAGTCCAAAATGAAGTTTGAGGCAGGTGAACTCTGCCTAAAACACCTGTCAAACTCATTATGCATTTGCTATTGAATTTTTTGCTAATGTGGAGTACTCTATTTACTAGACTCCCCCACAGTTCAGCTAAACAATTCAATATGGAGCTGTCCCTCACCCATGGTTTAATTAGTTGATGATAAGAAAAATGATAGTACAGAATTTAAAGCAAAATTCTCACCAGAATTATATACAAAGCACAACAGAGTGACATACAATGAAAATGTCAAGAGATTGTCAGTGGAAAATGGGAAACTGATTCTAAAATACACCATGTTTATCAAAAATTCAATATCAAGCAAAGTCATCCAGAATAAGACATTTGAGGGACTTTTACCATCATTTGTGTATACAAATAGTTTATTTTTACAGGAATAAAGATAGGTATAGCTTCATTCACATAAAACATATTGAGCAACAAAGAAAAAATAGTATTCACAAACAAGGCACACCTAAGGGATCAGCCCACATCAAAAGAGCAGTACAATGTCTAGGCTGGGACAGCCATAGAGAACACATAAATATAGTGTCTAACCAGAGTCATACACAAAATATCAATTCCACAACATGATGCTTACATCTGAAACATTATATAGGACACAAATCATTATTAACTAAGGAAAGCATTGAACAAGTACACCCCATAAACAACAAATCAAGAAAAACGATTAAACATTAGCACAATAATTTCAACAGGTAATTCACAAAATATGTTCAGTGGACTTATAAATAAAATTCAGAGACCTCAATGGAGGAGCTAGAGAAAGGACTGAAGGAGCTGATGGGGTTTGTAACACCATAAGAAGAGCAATACCAACAAACCAGACCCACCACAGCTCCCAGGGACTAAACAACCAACCAAAGAGTACACATGGAGGGACCCATGGCTTCAGCTGCATATGTAGCAGAGGATGGCCTTGTTGGGTATCAATGGGAGAAGAAACCCTTGGTCCTGTGAAGGCTTGATGCCTTAACATAGGGGAATGCTAGGCTGGGGAGGCAGGAGTGGATGGGGGAGCACCCTCATAGAAGCAAGGGGGAAGGGGGTTGGAATAAGGGTCTTGCAGAGAGGAAACAGGGAAGGAGGGATAACATTTGAAATGTAAATAATAAAATAACCAATAAAAAATGAAAATTCTGCTCCAAACTTTTGCTACAAATTAAGAACGTAGGGAGATAGCAGTAGATATAGTGTGCATCTATAAGGAAAAACAAAAAGCCTGCCATCCTCAAGAGTGAAAGAGGGCATGGAGGACCTTAGAGGATGTAAGCTGGTACCCCAACTTTAAAATCTATTTGGCAGCATGTATTTAAGCAGAACATATGCATTTTCTATAACTCAGTGATTCCATGTGTGTTTATTGTTTTACATAGCAGCCACAAATGCTGTGACTTAATAGAGTGGCCATTTATTAGTTCACAGTTCTGAAGATTCAAAGGCCTATATTGGCTACAATGGGTTGACAATGTAGTGACAGGATGGAATCAGTCACCAAGTTTCTTTTCTATGAGAAGGAACATAGTTCTAAGCTTACTGAGTTTGGGGACAGAATTTGGTTCTAGTCATATCCTAGAGGCCCCATGCAGTTCCTTTACACACACACCCCCTTTCCTTCTTATAATAGTCTTTCAAGATGAGTTCAGTCCAGTTTAAAACTTCACCTCCTTAATCCTGGTCCATTTAGAATAACCTCCTTAAATGAGTTGACTACTGATGGGAACCACGATGTATTTGCAAAATAATCTCCTTTCTCATGTATAAAACTTCTCAGCATATTATATATCACAGTCTCTTCCTATTTGACAAGAAAGGATGACATAAGATCCTTAGGAGGCATCTTGGAAGTCTCCACATCAATCTGCGTCCAGTATCCCAGGATCCAGACTGCTCTGCATATAAAAGCTGTTTACACCATCCAACATCCTACAAATTTCTCATCATATTACACTATCATGTCTATTCCAAAACTCACCTAAATTGCACCACACATATCTGATTCATGATTGTCATCCATCTAGTACAAATTCTAGACTAGAGATCTTCATGAACTGTGTGAGAGCAACTCTAAAATGATAGCTTACCTTTCCTAATATTACAACATACAACGATGAAATTTTATCTGTAAGCATTGTGATTTAATATGAGATTGAATGGAAGGGCAGGAAGGAGCTCAAAGTTTCAGAGCTGATTTCAACTTTCTGCCCAAGAAAATTAAGGGATTTTCCAAGATGATTTAGGCTTTCTCTATTATTTCCATAAAAGCCTCCAGCCTTTGTTTCCTACCTCATTCCAAAGCTTTGCCCACCTTTTTAAGTGCCTGCAGTGGCTAGATTAAGATTTCACCTGATTAGTTCCGCCCCCACTCAAATTATGTCCTTCCTGTAAGGGCAACTGGTTTGTGACTTTATTTACATTTACAAAATCTTTTTCTTTTTCACTAAAAGTCTAACATACTCACAGGAGAGATGTCTTAGCCTATACAAGATTCTACTCGGTAGAAGATGACAACAAAGACAAGTGTCACACAGGACAGTTGTAGAATTCTGCTTACCACACAAAGTCTATATAGGACAGATGCGTATAGTTTCCACAGTGCTATTGTTGGAAATAGTCACGAGTGATAATTCAAATACCCATCAATAATTTAATGCACAAACTGATGTAAAATATCTCTACATGTAACAAAACGAGCAGACAGATCTCAAAAACATTAGTAGTGAGCAAAATAAACCACACATAAAATTATTCACACGTTAGAAAACTTGTCTATAGGATAAAATAGCTAAAACAAATTTATATCAACATAGGTCTTAATAAATGTTTACTTTCATGAATAATAACTAAACAAGAAATAACATGGTTTCCTGAGTTGGCAGAAGTGTTATTAAATCATTGCTTTGATGGTTGTTACATGCATATATTCATTTTTGTATATGTCATTAACTTGCACCTTATAATTATGCATGCCCCTATTTGAATGCTATCCTTAAATGAAAGCAAAAAGCTACCAGAAAAATGAACTATGAAAGGCAAGAAGAAATGACAGAAATATACTTGAGACTTGGAACCTAATAATAGGCACATCTAAAATCAAAGCAAACTTTGCTTTAATTATTTCTAAACCTTGGCCTCAATCAACATGAATCTATATTAAAGTGATATTTATGTGTCATTGCAGAATTACTGTTTCATTAGATTCGGAAATATTATTTCCAACTTTGTTGTGGATCTTACTTACCATAATATAAAATTTTTGAAACATTTGCTCCTGAGAATTCCAGACACGAAATTTTTGATTATGGTAGTAGAAGAGAGACCAAGAACACAAGAATTATGACTTAAGAAAGTTTATCAGTCTGGTTAAATCCATTAACCATACTCCCCTTCAAATTATAGGTACAATGAACAAACTAATATATTTCCTATTATTATGCTATGTTCACACAGTTAGGAAAAGACTAGAATATGACAGAGTCATATGTACTGTTGAATTTTACTCACTTTTCAAAACAGAAAACCCATGTTTAATAAATCAAATTAATCCATGGGTCTCTCTCTCTCTCTCTCTCTCTCTCTCTCTCCCTGTGTGTGTGTGTGTGTCTATGTGTGCACACACGCATGTGTACTATCTGAAAAGATGGTTTAGATTAATTATTATACAAATTTGGAAATTTAAATTTCTACTTCTAGTTTCCAAATCATTATTTTACCCGTTTAGGAATGTATAAATGATTCTCCTAAAAGATGGGATGTTTGTATTCAATTCTCCTTCAATTTTCCCCGGTAATTTAGATTTTTAATCCTAGTGAAACAATAACACTATTTTCTGGTAATGGTTTGGTTCCCCAAAACGATGCAGTAGAGGAGAGGTAGAGAGTGTGCACAATAGAGAACCCAATCCGACGGGCTTAGAAGACTCTTAATTCTAACTCTTACTTAGTATATGACTTTCAGCAAGCAACAGTCTTTCCAGCGTTTGCTTGTGAAAAGTTGTACAGTTCATTCTTTTGTATTGTTTTCTCCAAATTTAGTCAGATGCAATTTCCACATTATTAAGTCAATTAACATGCAAATATGATGGGATTAGAGTAACTCTCTACTTACAAATACTGGTTAACACCAGCAGTGGAAAGATGTTAACTGTATATATACTGAAACATTTATTTTAAAAAAAAATACCCTGAGTTGTGGAAAGAAGGCGGTGCCCCGCGCTAAGTCACTCCCAATTATATTGAACCATAACTTTCAGGCTGTGTTTTGCCCTGGGGAATTTTACTTTATAAAACAATAGTTTCCTTAACTTTGAGTTCAAATGTCAAAGCAGGATGACTCTTTATCTCTTTTACGCAAGTGAACAATATTCATCTGCCCAGCACAAATTATAAGGTACAGTCTGACAAATAACTTATTTGAGCACATGTAAGCTACAGCCATCTGTGAACTTACTAAGTCGAGCCGTGGTCACATGGACAGACAGGCATACCAAAACCATATGAACAGCACCAGGCTACAGAACTTATCAAATACACAAGACCAACACATAGTGTAATTCATTCACCTTGACAATAAAAGAAAGAGCAAGCATCCCAAGGCAAGCTCATGGCACACACACCAACCCATCCCTTGGTCACTGGCCATGGGTTTCAACCAGGAAAACTGCCACGGAAAGGACCAACCCTCTAGTTGAAGCACAGTTCCTCCTGCAAATAACATACAACCCTTTTCTAGTTGGCATTCAAACTGGCCTGTCGCTGGGATCTGGCAATTCTGTGCCCAGAACAATACACTATTACGTCATTTGTTCCTAAAATTTTGTACCTGGCACCTAAAGACACTTTCCATGCCTTTCATTGAGAAGCTCACTCTGTGTGTCTTCAATACTGCTTCTTTGGACTCTGTAATCTCTTTAACCCTTTCTTAGCCATTCTGTAACACACATACACATTTATGTATGTAGATATGCATAAGCATGCTCAACTCCATTGTGTGAATGGTAACGTGTGATCTGAGAATATACTCACAACTGTAGATTGAAATCACAAGTACTTAGCAAACCAAACCCAATGAAGTTGGCATAGTTGTAAATTTTATTGTTATCCATGACATTTTGACTTTGTGGAACGGCAAAATTTCACATCTATGTCTCTGTTATAGCCTGCCCATGGCATTATTATTTGTAAACATCTTTCAATGTGAAACGTTTACAAATTATTTCTACAGAAACTGAAACACTTAACTTTTATTTTTCAAAAATACTGACGTGATTTTCAAAACTAAAGAGGAACAATAGAGTTTAAATGAAACACATTTGGTTCTAAATCCGCAACCTTCCCACAATCTCTGCAACTCCTTTAAACTCTTCACACCCTGTTTCTTAGCTCTTTATCATGCATTTCCAAACCACAGACTTATACCGACTGTACTCTACTGTAAAAATGGCCACTTCTGATTTCAGCTCCTTCGAGTAAAGAAGTTGAAAATCTACGCACGCGCGCGCAAGCACACAATTGCTGCCTTCTTAGGAGAGGACGGACAAACGTGACAAATGGCTTTTAAAAAAAAAACGCATCAAAGAACTGAGGTTGCGAGGGCAGAACACTTCAAAAGACAAACCACTGAACATTTAAATACTGGATGTGCAGAATCACAGAAGAACAAAAGTGGATGAGCGGGAGAGTGAGTCCACTTGTCCGTGGACTTTACCTTCAGGAAAATGTCCTGTGGTCCAGGCTGCGCGTAGCAGTAATGGGAATCAGACCCGGTGCACCTGCCGCAGAAGCTAGTTGATGAGCCGCGATGGTCCCCTCACCACGAGAAGCAAGGAGGGCGGAGGCTGCGAAGTGCAGGCGCAGTCGCTGCCCCTTCCTGCAGAATCTGCAGCTGTAATCCTGCTCTGGCGAGGCTGCAGGGGCATAGCCCCCCAATCCTGCGCAGTGCCTCATCGCCGCCCCACTATAGCCCGGAACTTGAAGCTTTCCGCAGGAACTTGGCTTTGGAGCTTTTAGGGCCAAGGCCGGGCGCTGCCTGGGCGCTGCCTGGGCGCTTGGCAGCGCTTGCGCTGAGTGCTAGGGCTGGGTTATTGGCAAAGACAGGCGGCGCAAGGAGCTGTGCATCTGCGCTTTTTTTTTTTTTTTAAATCACAGCTTCCCTTCGGTTAAGGGGCTTGCTTCTGCAGCTTCCTAAAGGCTCCAGACCTCAGCATGGACCCCGGGCTGCTGTGCTCTCAAGGTAGCTGGGGGTTGGGGCGGGAGAGACTGGCGAATCTCCCTTGGCTGTGTGGTTTGGTTGTGGTTCTTTATTCTGCCCCACTCTGTCCCCACCCCCATCCGCAACCCCTCTGGTTTCCTCAGTCATAAAAGCAAAACTTCCACTCTTGACCCTGCGGGGATTTGAGGGGAGAAAGAAGGGTAAACCCAAGTCTTAAAAACTTACTAGATTACTTCTTTGCGTCTTTGAAGTGCAAAGACCAGTCACTTGTTGAAAAAGGAGGCCAAGGTGCTTTCCTTACTGGTAAAATGACACTGGCTGGGCAACGACGTGTTGGTGCAGTGTATCTGTAGCCAGCCCCCCTTTTCTAAATTTTCGTCCTGATAAGCTTTGGTGCTGGTATCGAAAACCTAGATTTTTCATTTTCATCCTGATAAATCCTGCCCAATACTCATGGAAGTGGTGTGCGAGAGTGTTTAGTTCTCAGTAATTATATACGTATATAATTGAATATAAATGTATATGGGAAAGGAAGGAAATACTATTCTATTTCAATATAGCAGAGAATAAATACTAGAACGTATTTGAAATATTTAATTAAAAAAGATCTGAATCTATTTCATGTATTCTGAAATCGTTTCACAAAGGTCTGGTAATTTTATTTGGACTTACTTTTAGTTTTCTTATAGGCTAAAATTTAGGAAATGTTCTGGAGGCTGGGTGGAGAAAAGCTAACAAAAGTAGAGTCTTTTCTTCAAGTGTTTACCCACAGTTGAGGTGAAGAACTTAAATTTAATTAGTCTAGTACAAATGCAAAGTAGATGCACCACCCATATCCCCCCAAAGCCTTCAGGCTAGAGCCCAGTAGGGATGGACTGCAAAAACAAACCAAACAAAGGGAAAAACAAACCAGAAAAACCAGAGAGAACTGATTTGTTGTTAGTGTGGAGGTTCCTTTGTAGCCAAGAAGTCCAGTTTTGAGGTTTACATTTTTCATTCTGTCATTTCAACATTTAATGATACTGATGTTGGTTTTCCTCTCCCAAATATTCATCAGAATGTATTAATTATACAAAATTTGGTTTTCATTGTGACAACTTCTATGCGCATATAACATATTTTAATGATATTTGTCCCCTGGGATCCTATCTTACATTCTCTGCCCTCTCACATTGGCTGACTTCCTTCCAAATAACCCCCATTCTGCTCTCCTGCCATTTCTTTTTAATATAGGTTCTGTAATTGTGGATAATCATGATTATCTATAATTCCATCCATCTCATACAATGATATAATTTCATTTTCCTGTGTGGCTAAATGGTAATGCATTACATGCTATGTTTTGTCCATTCATTCATCAGTAACTACCTAGACTGGTTCCATAACTTTACTCTTATGAATAATACTATAGAAAACATGAGTAGGCAAATGGTTCACATAGTTTTATATATATATATATATATATATATATATAAAACTTTATATATATATATATAACTACTTTTTATTTGTATTCAGTTCATCTATTCATTTTTAAAAGTGTCATTCATTTTTTAGGGATTTTTGTTTATTTGTTTTTTTAAAGTTCTTTATATATTTGGATTATTGATCCTTTGTCTGTTGAACAGCTGACAAAAGTTTTCTCCCATTCTATAAAATAAATGCCTTTTTATTCTGTTATTTCCTTAGCTGTGAAAAGTATTTTTAAAATAGTGTACTTATTTATTTTTACACAAGAGATTAAATATTGAGGATTGTTTACATTCACGTGTGTTCAATTTTAATTACAATCTAATTACATCACTTCTTTCATTTTTTACTTCCTCCAAGGTCTTCCATGTTCCCCTCCCTCCAGCATCTCCTATGCTTCTCGCCCTCTCAGATTCATGGCCTCTTTTCTTGCCTTATATACACATGTATAAATACAACCTGTCGAATCTATGCGTTCTTACTTCTGATACCATTTCAATACTTTGTGCCGGATAACCAATTAGAGAGCTCATCCCTGGGGGAGACTAATTCTCTTTCTCCCAGCAATCATTGTTTGCTTGTAGATTTTTGTCTAGGAGTGGGACCCCTTGAAATTTCCCTTCCTTGTCAGCATGTGAATTGCTATTGTCATTGCTCAGGCAGCCATCTGTTCAGTTAGCATGAAATAGCTTTCCTGTCATTTCTAGGCTACAGGGTCTCACAGCAGTTTTGTTGTTGTTGTTGTTGTTTTCCTTTAGCTCTTACAATCTTTCCGTTTCCTTTTCTGCTATGTTATTACGTGAGCCTTAGGTACAAGTGTTGTGTTGTAGATGTATGGGGGGGGGGGCAGGATTCCTCTTGTCTCCCAAACTGGTTTCTATATTATGACTAGTTGTGGTTTTCTGTAATGGTCTCCTTTTTGCTGCAAACTAAGCTTTGATGTGGGGTGAGAACTACACTATTGGTAGATATAAGGATACATTTCAGAATGAAGTTAGGAATTATATTTGTCCAGTAAAATAGTGGTAATAGTTTGCTCTATGTGTGTGTGTGTGTGTGTGTGTGTGTGTGTGTGTGTGTGTGTGTGTGTTAAATAAGATCCATGACTTCACTAGCCCTGGGTAGCACAAATGGATAGGGCTTCCTTTTCTTGGCATCTTGCATAGTACATTCTAGTACTACGATAGTCATGCCACAAGAAGGGAACTTTCAAGTTAGATCCAAGTCTGTTCATCTGACTCTTATGTCCAAAGTCCTTGGCAATAGAGACTCACCTTCAACCTTTGGGAAGCAACAAAGGGCAACAGCAATAACAGTATGTTTTGGGAGTCTCTTGGACTACCTTGATCAACAACTCCAGTGAACATTTCTCATTCCAGGCATGTGTGAAAGCTTTTTAATTTGATGTCTAAATGAAATGTCTTAATTAATTAATTAAATGGTGTGTTCAATGATTAAATTATTTTTTGAATTTCCTATGTTTCCCAACAGTAGTTTCAAAATTATTGAAACATTAAGATTTTTCATCTAATTTAAGTTGAATTTTGTATAGGGTGAAGGTTAGGAACTTAGTTTCATCTAAATGTGCATATCAAGTATTTCAAGCAATATGGATTAAATAGACTATCCTTTGGCACATTGGAGAATCTTATTATATTCAATTTCATTGTGCTTTGTTTTAAACTCTTCTTTATATAGGTTTTTTGCATTCATGGGTTAGATTTATTCATGGAAATTTTTAATAGACATTTTATTTTCAGTAGCATGAAGAAAAGTTTATTAATAACACAATAAACATTACTTCAATCAACTGTTTCAAGGCTAAAGAATAAATCTGGAATTACAGATTTACATTTTGATTTTGATTCAAGTATTGCAGTCTCCATCATAACTTTGGAATTTTAAGTCTGTTTGACACTGCTCTGTTTCTTGCAAGGATAAACTGATCAGTGATCAAATCTATTGTTTGTCTGAAAGCTAGACCCTAACTAGTCTTCTTTTTTTAAATTACTTTATTTTAAGAAACAAAGATAAATGTACAGATTTTAAGCATTTTTTACATAAAAGTATACATTTTTGTCAGTACTTGGTTTTTTTTTTAAAGGTTTGATAGTGTGATCAAGAACCCACTAGTTACAATGAGCATAAAGTACATGTAAAACAAGATGGAACCTGGAAATCGTCAAAGTTTTCTTGGTGTGTAAAGATTTTTTTTTTTAACAATGAGCAAACAGTACATGTAATACAGGGTGCAACCCCGAATTTGTCAATGTGTTCTTGGTGGGTAAGGATTGAGCATGACTTTTTTTTTCTTGTTGTTTTCTTTTTTCGTGGACTTCATACAGTCTGTGAGTTGTTTCTGGGGCAGTGCGAGCCTCTGGGGTTAGCATCCCACTATCAGTGACTGCATATTATGTCTGTTCTTTTGTGACTGGGTTATCTCACTCAGAATGATATTCTCTAGATGCAGCCATTTTCTTAAGAATTTGGTCAAGTCATTGTTTCTGATGGCTGAGTAGTATTCCATTGTGTATATGTACCACAATTTTTGTATCCATTCATCTACTGAAGGACATCTGGGTTCTTTCCAGCTTCTGGCTATTATAAATAGAGCTGCTATGAACATTGTGGTGCATAAATCTTTGTTATGTATTAAAGTGTCTCTGGGGTATATGCCCAGAAGTGGAATAGCTGGGTCTTCAGGTAGTACTATGTCCAATTTTCTGAGGTATCGCCAGACAGATTTCCAGAGTGGTTGTATTAGTTTGCAACCCCACCAACAGTGGAGAAGTGTTCCTCTTTCTCCGCAGCCTCGCCAGCATCTGCTGTCATCTGAGTTTTGGATCTTGGCCAATCTGACTGGTGTGAGGTGGAATCTCAGGGTTGTTTTGATTTGCATTTCCCTGATGGCTAAGGATGTCGAGCACTTCCTCAGATGTTTCTCAGCCATTCGATATTCCTCAACTGAGAACATTTTGTTTAGCTCTGTACCCCATTTTTTAATAGGGTTGTTTGATTCTCTGGTGTCTAACTATTTGAGTTCTTTGTATACCTTGGATATTAGGCCTTTATCTGATGTGGAGTTGGTAAAGATCTTTTCCCATTCTGTTGGCTGCCGTTTTGTTTTCTTGACAATGTCTTTAGCCTTACAGAAACTTTGCAATCTCATTAAGTCCCATTTGTTAATCTTTGAACTTAGAGCTTGAGCCATTGGTGTTTTATTCAGAAAATTTTCTCCTGTGCCTATGTGTTCTAAGGTTTTCCCTACTTTCTCATCTAATAGTTGCAGTGTATCTGGTTTAATGTGGAGATCTTTGATCCACTTACACTTGAGCTTTGTACAAGGAGATAAGAAAGGGTCTATTTTCATTCTTTTGCATGCTGAGTGCCAGTTGGACCAACACCATTCGTTGAATAGGCTGTCCTTGTTCAATTGAATGTTTAATGCTTCTCTGTCAAAAATCAGGTGACCATATACGTGAGGGCTCATATCTGGATCTTCTATTCTATTCCATTGATCCACATGCCTATTTCTGTACCAGTACCATGCAGTTTTCAGCACAGTTGCCTTGTAATATAGCTTGAGGTCAGGGATAGTGATTCCCGCAGATGTTTTCTTGTTGTTGAGGATGGATTTTGCTATTCTAGGTCTTTTGTTGTTCCATATGAAATTGCACATTGATCTTTCCAACTCAATGAAGAACTGGGTTGGAATTTTGATAGGGATTGCATTGAATCTGTAGATTGCTTTTGATAGGATGGCCATTTTTAAAATGTTGATCCTTCCAATCCATGAGCATGGGAGATATTTCCATTTTCTGAGATCATCCTCAATTTCCTTCTTTAGAGGTTTGAAGTTCTTGTCATACAGGTCCTTCACTTGCTTAGTTAGAGTCACACCAAGGTATTTCATAGTTTTTGTGACAATTGTGAAGGGTACCTTTTCCCTAATTTCTTTCTCTACATGTTTGTCCTTTGAGTATAGGAAGGCTACTGATTTGTTTGAGTTAATTTTGTATCTAGCCACTTTGCTGAACTTGTTTATCAGCTGTAGGAATTCTCTGGTGGAATTTTTGGGGTCATTAAGTACACTATCATGTCATCGGCAAAGAGTGATGTTTTTATCTCTACCTTTCCGATTTGTATCCCCTTGATCTCCTTTTGCTGTCTAATTGCTTCAGCCAGGACTTCCAGTACTATGTTGAATAGGTAGGGAGAGAGTGGGCAGCCTTGTCGAGTCCCTGATTTTAGTGGGATTGCTTTAAGTTTCCCACCATTAAGTTTGATGTTAGCTGTTGGTTTGCTGTATATTGCTTTTATTATGTTTAGGTATGGACCTTGGATTCCTGTTCTTTCCAGGACTTTTAACATGAAGCGGTGTTGAATTTTGTCAAATGCTTTCTCAGCATCTAGTGAGATGATCATGTGATTTTGTTCTTTGAGTTTGTTTATATGGTGGATTACATTGATGGATTTCCTTATATTAAACCATCCCTGCATCCCAGGGATGGAGCCTACTTGGTCATGATGAATGATCATTTTCATGTGTTCTTGGATTCGGTTTGCAAGGATTTTGTTGAGTATTTTTGCATCAATGTTCATAAGTGAGATTGGTCTGAATTTCTCTTTCCTTGTAGGGTCTTTGTGTGGTTTAGGTACGAGGGTTATTGAAGCCTCAAAAAATGAGTTAGGTAGTATTCCATCTGATTCTATCTTCTGGAATAGTTTGGAGAGTATTGGTGTTATATCCGCAATAAATGTCTGATAAAATTCCACATTGAACCTGTCTGGGCCTAGGATTTTTTTGGTTGGGAGGCTTTTGATGACTTCTATTTCTTTAGGTGTTATGGGATTATTTAGATGGTTTACTTGGTCCTGGTTTAACTTTAGGATCGATCTTGTATCTGTCTAGGAATTCGTCCATTTCCTCCAGATTTTCCAATTTTGTGGAGGATAAGTTTTTGTAGTAGGATCTGATGATTTCTTGGATTTCCTCAGTTTCAGTTGTTATGTCTCCACTTTCCTTTCTGATTTTGTTAATTTGGATACTCACTCTTTGCCCTCTAGTTAGTCTGGCTAGGGGTTTATCAATCTTGTTGATTTTCTCAAAGAACCAGCTCTTGGTTTTGTTTATTTTTTCAATGGTTCTTTTTGTTTCTATTTGGTCTATTTCTGCCCTAATTTTGATTATTTCTTGCCGTCTACTCTTCTTGGGTGTATCTGCTTCCTTTTGTTCTAGGGCTTTTAGCTGTGCTGTCAAGTTGCTGATGTGTGCTCTCTCCAGTTTCTTTTTGGAAGCACTTAGGGCTATAAGTTTTCCTCTCAGTACTGCTTTCATTGCATCCCATAGGTTTGGGTATGTTGTGTTTTTGTTTTCGTTGAATTCTAGAAAATCCTTAATTTCTTTCTTTATTTCTTCTTTGACCCTGCTGTGGTTTAACAGGGTGTTGTTTAGTTTCCATGTGTATGTGGGCTTTTTGTTGTCTTTGTTGTTGTTAAAGACCAGCCGTAGACCATGGTGATCTGAGAGGATGCATGGGAGTATTTCAATCTTCTTATATCGATGGAGGCTCGTTCTGTGTCCAATTATGTGGTCGATTTTTGAGAAGGTGCCATGGGGTGATGAGAAGAAGGTGTATTCTTTTACTTTAGGATGATATGTTCTGTAGATATCTATTAATTCCACTTGGTTCAAAGTCTCTGCTAGTTTTGCAGTGTCCTTGCTCAGTTTCTGTTTCCATGATCTGTCCATTGTAGAGAGTGGGGTATTTAAGTCTCCCACTATTATTGTTTGGGGTGAAATGTGTTTTTTGAGCTTTAGTAGGGTTTCTTTTATGAATGTGGGTGCTTTTTTATTTGGAGCATATATGTTAAGGATTGAGAGTTCCTCCTGACAGATTTCCCCGGTAATGAGTAAAAAGTGTCCTTCCTTAACTTTTTTGATAACTTTGGGTTGGAAATTTACTTTATTCGATAAACCCCACTCCAGCTTGCTTCTTGGGGTTGTTTGCTTGGAAGTTTTTTTCCCACCCTTTTACTCTGAGATAGTGTCTGTCTTTGTCTCTGAGATGAGTTTCCTGTATGCAGCAAAAGGCTGGATTTTGTTTATGTATCTAGTCTGATAGCCTATGTCTGTTTATTGGGGAGTTGAGTCCATTTATGTTAATAGATATCAAGGAATAGTTGTTTCTGTTTCCTGCTATTATTGCTTTTGTGGGTTGAGTTGTGTCTGTGTCTTTTTCTTCTTTTAGTTTTTTTGTTTAGGAGTTTTCTTGTTTTTACTAGGCTGTATTTTCCCTCATTGTATCGGGTTTTCCACCTATAATTCGTTGTAGTGCTGGGTTTGTGGTCAGATATTGTGTGAATTTTGATTTGTCTTGAAATATCTTCATCTCTCCATCGATGGTGATTGATAGTTTTGCTGGGTATAGCAGCTGGGGCTGGCACTTGTGCTCTCTTAGGGTGTGCATGATGTCTGTCCAGGCTCTTCTAGCTTTCATAGTCTCTGTTGAGAAATCGGGTGTGATTCTGATTGGTCTGCCTTTATATGTTACCTGACCTTTTTCCTTTACTGCTTTTAGTATTCTTTCTTTGCTTTGGGCACTTGGTGTTTTGACTATTATGTGTCGGGAGGTATTTCTTTTCTGGTCCAACCTATTTGGTGTTCTGAAGGCTTCTTTTATGCTTGTGGTCATCTAATTCTTAAGGGTAGGGAAGTTTTCTTCTACAATTTTGTTGAAGATATTTACTGTGCCTCTTAATTGATACTCTTCTTCTTTTTCTATTCCTATTATTCTTAGGTTCGGTCTTCTCATTGTGTCCTGGATTTCCTGGGCATTTTGGGTTAGGACCTTTTTGTTTTTTGCATCTTCTCTGGCTGTTTTGTCTATGTTTACAATGTTGTCTTCTGCCCCCGAGATTCTCTCTTCCATGTCTTGTAGTCTATTGCAAATGCTTGCTTCTGTGACTCCTGATTTCTTTTTTAGGTGTTCTACCTCTAGGCTTATCTCTTTTAGTGTTTTCTTTATTGTGTCAATTTCCGTTTTAAATTCCCTCTTCCATTCCTTCATCTCTTTGGTTCTGTTTTCCTCTAGTTCTTTGAGTGTTTTTCTTGTTTCCTCTTTAAAAGTTTCTGATTCTTTTTGCTTTTCCTCCCATTCTTGTTTATGTATCTCTATCAGAGTCTTGAGGTATGATTTCAGGTCTGCGTCTTCTTTTTCTGGAGTGTTTGGCATTCCAATGTTTGCTGTTATGGGAGAGCTGGGTTCTGGTGTTGCCAGGTTGTCTTGGTTTCCTTGGGATATACTCTTTCGCTTTCCTCTTGCCATCTTGTTGTCTGTGATATGTTCTTGTCTTTCCTTTGTATCTGGTTTGTGTCCCTGGATCTCCACTGGTCCAGGTGGCAGATGGGCCGAGCCCTGTTCTGTGCCTCAGAGTCCCCGGGTGGAAACAGAAGTTCCAAAGTTGTGTTCCTGGTCTCTGGATCATGCAGGGTGGGGGCGTGCTTTCCGTGCACACTAGGCAGAGATCTCTCTGCTCCCTGGCTGCCCAGATCTCCTACTCCCTAACTAATCTTCTTAAACAAAGAAATGAATATAAATAATAAGGTCTAAGCCACTCACAGATTAGGGTGCTAAAACCCTGTTAAAGATCTTCCTTGTCAGTCATTCCAAGATTCACGTCATCATATAATCAAGAGGCAGGGGAGCCAGGTGGGATGCTTGACTTTCTCATTCCCAATGTATACTTCGTTGACAGTCACTCAAGAGATCTCAGCACACAGCTCTCTAGACTGCTTTTAGTGTTTGTGGCTGGGGGTTGGGGGGAGCATGACACATTTGCCTACAGTCAGTTCCATAGCTCAAAGTATTTAAGCAAATTTTAAGGCCTCCACACCTAGCCTGTTCATGGGTATTTTGAAGATATTGTGATTGCTATTCTGTGCTGTTGTTGTTGTTTATATTATTATTGTTGTTGTCGTTGTTATTTTAGTTATTCACTTTACATCCTGCTCATTGCTCCCCTCCCAGTCACGTCCTCTCTCATTCCTTCTCCCATCGTCTCTCCCCTTCTTCTCTAAGCTTCCCTTTCTTAGCAAGTTCATTTTCGGTGTGTAGAGAAACTACCAAATATTCTGTGTTCAGTTTGTATCTTGCTACTTTGCTAAAAGTCTTTATCAGAGTCAACTCACTTTAGGCATGGTTTTCAGGGGCTTTTAGATGTAGGAGACACATTGTTTGTTTCATTGTTCCTTTGTATTCCTTTTTTTCTTTTCTTCTTACAAACTTTATTAGTCTTCGAAAAGGGAGTCCACTACTGTTTGCCATTGCCATTGATGGGATGTTTCACATGGCCTGGCACTGAGTTGAGCCACACAGGCAGAGAGCAGGGGGAAGTTGTCCAGGCAGCCAGGGGTCAGGACTTGGTGGATCAGCAGCAGGTCCAGCAAGTTGTAATCAGCAAAGGACATTTGGTCACCCAGAATGAAAGCTTTGCCTCCCTGGTTCTGGAACAGCAGGGTCTCAAAAGGCTTCAGATGCACAGGCAGGTCCTTCACCCATCATTCACCATATCCACCAGAGGGATATCCTCCCTCTGGTCTTTTTTTTTTTTTTTTTTTTTTTTAAGAGTTATTACTATGAGTTGCCTTGAATGCCATGGGAAGCATACAACGTCATGTGTCATGCTTCGGAGGCTTTACCTTTCCTTTTAAATCTTCTATTTGTTACTTGTCTTTTGTAAAATACTCTGACAAAAGCCACGTAAAGGAATGCTCTTTGCGCTCATGGATCCAGGATAGGGCGTGGCTGGGGCATAATGGCAGCAAGCGTTTCGGGCAGCTGATTTCATTGAATCAGCAGTCAGGGAGCAGAGCTTACTTGTAATCAGCTTGATTTCTCTTTACTATTCAGTCTGGGACCGTAGCCGTGGATTGGTGTCCCCACAGTAGTCAGGTCTTCCCACCTCAGTTAACCTAATCAAGAAAATACCTCCTAGGCGTGGCCAGCAAACTAATATTAGTAATTGGTGTCTATTTTCATGGTTTTTATTTTTATCTTTTGGCTTCATTAGGGATTTATCAGTTTTCCTGAATGTTTTATGAACATTTTCACTTTTCCAAATTTGCTTGTTTTTAATTTTATTGTCTAGGTTTATTTTTATTCTTTCTTTAGTTTTCTGAAAGCAGAAGCTTAAGTTACTGATTTTTGGTTTCTCTTATCTTTTTGTTGATTTGGTGTCTTATATAATTATGAACTGTATAAATTTCCTTCAAAGCACTGCTTTCACTGAATCCTAAAGAACTAACATTACATCTTCATTTAAGTTAACATATGTTTTAATTTTCTTAAAGTTCACTGGTTATTTCAAAGGTGCGTGTGTGTGTCGATCAGAGGTCAGCTTTGGCTGGCTTCTTCAAGAGCCACCTACCATGTTTTTTGAGACGGCGTCTGTCTCGGTGAATCTGGAGCTTACCAATCCAGCTAGCTGGGCTGGCCACTCTCTGCCTTACTAGGACTGGATTCCAAATGTGCATCACTCGCTTTGACTTGAGTGCTGGGGACCAAACTCAGGTCTTCACAAATGTGAAGCTCTCTACTTCTAAACTGCCTCCACATCCCCTCATGATATTTTGTGTAATCTTTTTATATTAAAGTACTTTTCCACCATTATAGACTATTGATACTTAAAGAAGTTAATCTCATTTTGTCTATTTTAACATTTTTAATGTTTAAAATTTTTCATACAATCTATTTTGATTATATTTTATCTGATCCTAAATATTGTGGGTTTATTTACATATCTATGATTGATTTTTATATTAATTTAGCTATGTTTTAAGAACATGCTTTGTATGATTTATTTTTTGTTTTTTTTTGTATTGGATATTCTTTGTATTTACATTTCAGATGTTATCCTTTTTTCCCCCACTCCTATCCCTCCACTCCCTCCACTTCATTCTATGAAGGTGCTCTCTCTTTCAACTACCCTTTCCCAAATTAGCTCCCTGGCATTCCCCTTCACTGAGAGAACATGCCTTCACTCCCATTGATGCCAGACAATGCCATCTCTGCTACATATGCAGCTGGGGCCATGGGTCTCTCCATGTGTGCTCATTGGTTGGTGTTTTAGTCCCTGGGAGCTCTGGAGGGTCTGGCTGGTTAATATTGTTGTTCTTATCATGGGGTTGCAGACCCTTTCTGTTCCTTCAGTTTTTTCTCTAGCTCTCTCATTAGGATCCCAGTGTTCAGTCCAATGGTTAATTGCAAGCATCCACAATTATATATGTATGACTCCGGCAGATTCCCAGGTGAGGCAGTCTCTGAATTTTTTCTTCAATCCCTGTTCCTCTATTTGTCCCTGTATTTCCTCCCCTGAGTGTTTTGTTTTCCCTTCTACGAAGAACTGAGAAGCATCCCCATTCTGGTCTTCCTTCTCTTTGAGCTTCATAATGTCTGTGAATTGTTTCTTGGGTATTCAGAGATTTTTTTTTTTTAGGACTAGTATCCACTTATCAGTGAGTGTATGCCATGTGTGTTCTTTTGTGACTGGGTTACCTCACTCAGGATCATAGCTTTAAGTTTTGTCCATTTGCTAGGAATGCCATAAAATCATTGTTTTTGATAACTGAGTAGTACTCCATTGTATAGATGTACCACATTTTTTGTATCCATTCCTCTGTTGAAGGACATCTGGGTTCTTTCCAGCTTCTGGCTATTATAAATAAGGGTGTTATGAACATGCTTAAACATACGTTCTTATTATATGTTGGAGCATCTTTGGGGTAAATGCCCAGGAGTCGAATAGCTGGGTCTTCAGGTAGTACTATGTCCAATTTTTCGAGGAACCACCAGACTGATTTCCAGAATAGTTGGAACAACTTAAAATCCCACCAACAGTGGAGGGGTGCTCCTCTTTTTCCACATCCTCGCCAGCATATGTTGTCATCTGAGTTTTAATCTTAGCCATTCTGACTGGTGTGAGGTGGAATCTCAGGGTTGTTTTGATTTGCATTTCCCTGACGACTAGGGATGTAGAGCATTTCTTTAGGTGCTTCTCAGCCATTCAGTATTCCTCAGGTGAGAATTCTTTGTTTAGCTTTGTACCCCATTTTTAATAGGATTATTTGATTCTCTGGCCTTTGTATGATTTCTGTCCTTTTCATTGTTGGAATATTTTTATAACAAAAGCGGCCATCTTAGTGTATAAAAAGGTATGTATACAACTAATCTTGCATAGTTGGAAATTATAAGTAGTAATGCAGGCTGGGCACAGTGACTTGCCCTTGTAATCGCAGAACTCATGAGGCAGAGGCAAACAAGCAAGAAGACTGATTTGAGTTTAAGGCCTACCTGAGATACACACTGAATTACAGGCAAGTCTGTGATATTGAGTGAGGCCCAATGGCAAACAAACAAACAAATAAAGTAACAGAACAGTTCATGTGATTGATGGTACCCTTTCGTTTACCTGTACCTTTTCCCGATTTCTGTGTGCTGGAATGTACCAACTATTGATGGAATGGTGCTAAAGTATCTAATGATTCAGTTAATTAGTTTGGTTCTCTTTGTGACTCCACTAGCTAACTGAGTGATCTTGAAAGATGTGCAACATAGATTCAGATGGACTTTGCCAGTTTACTTCATATGACGTGAATGACTCTATAGAACTCTGTATAATCATGCATTCTTTAGAACCTTTCTGATTCATAATTTTTTAAAAAAATATGGGCAAAACTGAAAGCTCAAATAATAGGCATGATTTCTCTCATTCCCAGCCAAAGAAGATATAGAGAACTTTGATTATAAAGACTACACATTATACTGAACTATGAGATATTTGTTATTTGCAAACTTAAGTTTTCATAATGCTAAATGCTTTTATTTAATAATCTTTTGGCTTTTGATTAACAGCAAAAACAAAATGAGAAAAGCCTTTCTTTCATTTTACTCCATAATGGAATTATTCTTAAAATGAGAGATAGCATCAAACTCTTTGCAACTTCTCAGCCTAGCATTTGTGTTTCATAGATTGTGAAATGCTAAAGGGATTCTTATATCAGTAGTTACACATGTCAGAGCCAGAAAGAAATCCAGAGGCAATGGAGTGCTTTGAGATAGGATACATGTGGGACAAACATGAGGCACTCCAGGATAATTTTAAAAAAAGAAAATTTGGGGACTGAAGAGATGGCTCAATGGGAAAGAGCAGTTGTTGAGAAATACTTCCATTTAGATTCCAAGCACCTGTGTTTTGTTTTGTTTTCTCTTTTGTCTTTTTTAAGCTAGATGTGGCCACACATGCCTACAACTCTTGTACTGGGTCAGCGAAGAGACAGAGAGACCTCTGGGACTTGCTGACTACCAATCTAGCCCCAAAACAGTGAGATCCTGGCTCAGTGGCAGAACATGCCTCAGGGGAATAATATGATCAAGGGAACTGAGTGATCATGAAGGATACAGAACATCCTCTTCACATCTCTACTTATGCTCAGTACACATGTTTACATACTTACCCACCACACACATACACACACACAAATTAGAAAATTTTGGCCACTTTAAAAGATTTATCTATAAAATTAACACAAAATTCCAAATTGTCTTTGAATTCTAAGGTAATATGTTTCCTTTTATATGTACCCAGGAAGCCAAATTGCAATGACTGACATTCCATACATTTGATTAGTTACAGATATATAGGACAGCTCTGTAATCTCCATATTCCTTCATTTTGTGCAAAGACTACTACAAGTGTATTTTATAGAGATTTGTTAATCTTTAAAAAAGTTTTACTTATCTTTCTTTCTTTCTGTGTATCTATATTTTGAAATAGGAGATTATATATCAAAGGCTGGCCTTTTTCCATTTCCACTTCCCTACTTTTGGGACTATAAGTGTATACCACCAAGCCTGGTTTATGTGATGCCGAGGATTGAAACTAGGGCTTCCTTCATGGTAAACAAATACACTAACGACTGAACTACATCTCCAGCTACTACATTTAGATTTAATCAATAATATTTGTACTTATTTATAAGTTATTGAATTATAATTTGAGATATATACACAATACATCATGATCAAATCAATGTATTAGCATTAGTCTATGTGTTGACAGTCTATAGATTTTCTAGTTTCATTGAAATGAATAACTCTTATAGACTACAGTTATGCCTCTATGTTGTGGAACATTAAGACTGCTTCCCAAGCTCTTTATTTTGCTCTGCATTATTAGAGTTCTGTGTATCCATCCCACTATGAAGAGGTGTGATACTTCATAGCCTCTAATATACACACTTCCACTCTCCACTTCATAGCCAAGTTTGCATATATGGGCACATGTGTGCATGTGTGTAGGTCAGAGAATAACTTTGAGTGTTGTTCCTCGAGATTACCATCCACCTTTTGTCGAGACAGGGCCTCATTGGCCTGATGCTAACCCCGGAGGCCTTTAAGCTGTCTGAACATGACAATCTTTGCCCCAAGGCTCTGTCTATCTTCACTTCCCCATTTCTGGGATTACAAGAATGTGACACCACATCAGATACTTGGTTCTGGAGATCAAATTCAGGTCATCACACTTGTAATGAAAATACTTTACCAAGGGAGCAACATACATCTTGTGATGGTTTGCATATGCTTGGCCCAGGGAGTGGCACTATTAGAAGGTGTGGCCTTGTTGGAGGAAGTGTGTCATTCTGGGAGTAGACTTGGAGACCCTCCTTCTAGGTCTGAGGATGCTTAGTCTGTTCCTGGGTTCCATTGAATGAAGATGTAAAACTCTCAGCTTTTCCTGCATCATGTCTGCCTGGATGCTGCCATGCTTTTGCCTTGATGATAATGGACTGAACCTCTGAACCTGTAAGCCAGTCCCAATTAAATACTGTCATTTATAAAACTTACCTTGATCATGATGTCTGTTCACAGGAAAAAAAAACCCTAACTAAGACAACTGTTTTCTTATGCTTGCTTTATTTTATTTAACAGAATGTCTTCTAGCTCCTGCAGATAGGGTGATTCTACTCTTTAGTGGCTTAATACTGCTTATACATCATATATATATTCTATATTTTAAAATCCATTCATTTATTCATTCATTCATGTCTTCTTGATTCCATGTCTCAACTACTGGAAATAGTATTAAAAATAAACATCGAAATACAGATGTCTCTTTAATATACCTATTTAAATTCTTTGTATATATACTCAGTAATGTTGCTGAGTCATATGATGGTTTTATCTTTAGTCTTTTGAAGAATATCTTCTCTGGTTTCTATAATGAATATACTAATTTATATGCCACAATTGAGCATAGGTTAATAATCACCAAAGATTATTGTGTTTCTACACTTTCTTACAATACTACTGAGATATTGTCTAAGAGTTATGATTTTGTAGACTGAGTACTTTTCTGTAAATACTTATATGTGCTATTGTTTTACCTAATTATTTTTTATTATCTAAAATTTAAATTTTAACTATATTTATTTAAATTTTAACTATATTTAAATATATACATATATATTATAGGTGAGTGAACTATTTAATCAGCAACATGAGGTGTTTACATTAAATACAGTATCTGCACACCCAGGGAGGGAGCCCACAAATGGGCAATCTGAGGGCCCACCTGCACCAGCTCCATTGCCTGGCCTCCTGCTCTAGTGAGGTTGCATATCCCTGGCTGCAAGCACCTGGGTTCTAAGGAAGGGCATTGGAGCTCTCAGGTCTTATACTGCTTTGCAACCAAGCCTATGTTTGTTGGGTAGGTGGGGGTTCACAGGGCAGGTGGGTATAGGCTCAGCACCTTGAGAGGTGGTTGAGCTGGGGCCCGGCCAGATTCAAATGAGTAGGTCTTCTCCCTCGTGGGTCCCTCTGATGTACATACACCATGAGGGCGAAGGCAAGTTCACAAGCCAGATACTAGTTGTCTTGAGAGGCAAAAGGGAAAAGCAGAAAAAAAACAAATCAGCTGAGAAGATCAGAAGCGCAGACACCACCGGGCATCTAGAGGAGGTGAGGAGAAGCAGGATCTTCCCTGGGGCCCCTTGCCAGGGAGTCAGCAGAGCTGAGGGACCAACCAAGGCAGCTGAGCAGGTGACAGGAACACGGGAAGGGGCAGCCTCTGGCCGGATTTTTCTTCCTGGAGCCCAGTGTGGAGGAGAAAGGATGTTGAGTAGCAAAACAGAGTGAATATAAGCATCAACATCTGCCCCGAAGACCCAGGCCAAGGCAAGGGAGACCAAAGCTGCAGGATCATGATGTCTCAGGTGACTCGGAGTCCATCAGTTCAAGTAGCATGTCCTCCACATCTTTGAACTTGATGTGATACAGTATCGGCCACAACATGGAGTTGCAGCTTCGGTAACTTTCGTCAGGGTATATAGCTGCCACATTAAAGTCAGCTTATAAGGCATGAGCTGACTGGTGGTCATACCAGACCCCAAGGTGACATCTTCCTGTCGCATGATCACCTGGAATTTTCCGTCACTCTTGATGGCTCCGGGAAACCAGTTTCGACGAAATTAAAATCCAAGTACACATGCTTCTCCCAGATCCACAGGCGGTCGGGGTGTGTGGGTCTCTTCGGTCTGTATGCCAGCTGGGTAGCCATGGCATCCGGTCAGAGCAAGAAGCAGAAAATGGCGATGCCGGTCTGTGATAAAGCTACTTCCTTTAAATATATTTTGATCCTATTCTTCCTCTCCCTCAAGTCCTTCCAGATTCCCTGGCCTTCCTACCCAATATAATAACCCTCCAAAATAAATAAAATAAAACAATACCCAAACAGTAAACCAAAGCAAAACACCACCAAACTGTAACCACACACAAAAACCATGGAGTCCTGCCCTGGAGTTGCTGATATACAGTGTCACATCATTTGAGAAAATTGAGTTTACCTCTTCAAGCAGTTCTAAGGGATAGTTCACTTGGTAACCTTTACCCTTACTCACCAGGCTAATTCAGCATTCGTTCAATTTTAAAAACATAACAAAAGAAAATACAAAAGTGAAACAAAAATGATCACATTGAAGTTTAATAAGACCAAGAGCCCAAGAAAAGACACAAGAATCAGAGACACACTTGTTCACATACTCAGGAATCCCATAAAAACACTAACCCGGAAGCCTTAATATAAGCACAGAGGACCGTAGTGGAAACTCATGCCGGCCCTGTGCATGCTATGTTAGGCTCCGTGAGTTCAGATGAGCCTTGTTCGTGTTGTCTCACTTAATTGTACATGCTCTAAGATGTGACAGCCATCATTATGTCAGTTGCAGGTAAAGAGAATGAATCACAGGACAGCTATGAAAAGACATTTCCATGGTTACACTGGAAGCTAATAATGAAACTGATACAAATCAGGCAGTCTGATCCCAGACTGCTCAGTGAGTCAGCTCACTCCACAGAAAAGGCTAGGACCCTTTACAGTGAAGCTGTGTCAAAATCGAATTCATGTTATATGAATCCACATCTCCTTTCCCTTAGCCCACTTCCCCTATCATCTAGATTTCTGCCATATAGAGAGATCAATAAAGGGTAGCCCCTTCCCCAACTCTAATTCATTGGTATAGTGAGTGCATATTGGTAATAAACCTACGACAGATTTTACTAAACCTTGGAGTTTGGTAAGTTGGGCATATTCTCTGCTGTCATTCTAGAAAGACAGAAGTACTGTGTGGGCTAGGACTACCATAACAAAATATTACGAACAGATTGCATAAACACAAGGGATTTAAAGGCTCAGAGATTGTAGAATATGAAATTCCAAGATTAAGGAATTGGCAGGATTGAATTTTCCTGTGGACTCTTTCCTTGAGGTTTAGGTACTCTTCTGTGTTCTCACTTTTCCTATGGATGTGAACATCATTGGTCTCTCTTTCTTTCTTTGTGTAACATACGTTGAGATATATTTATTAAGTTATTTTATTTATTCACATTTCAGTCATTGCCCACCCTTGGTCTCACCCTTCCACAGTTCCGCATCCCATTTCTCCTCCCCCCTTGCCTCCGAGAGGATGCTCCCCTCCACCAGACCTCCCTCTTCCCTGTGGTCTCAAGTATTTTGAGGATTAAGCACATCTTCTTCCACTGAGGCCAGACCAGGCAGACCTCTGCTATATATGTGCCAGGGGCCTCAGATCAACCCTTGTATGCTCTGGTTGGTGGCTCAGTCTCTGGGAGCTCTCTGGGTTCTGGCTTAGGTGAAACTGCTAATCTTCCTATGGGGTCACTCTCCCCTTGAGCTTCTTCATTCTTCAGTCTTTCCCCTAATTCAACCATAGAGGTCCCCAACTTTAGTACAATGGTTGGGTATAAGTACCTGCATCTTTTTCTGTCAGCTGCTGGTAGAGCCTCTCAGGGGACATCCATGCCAGGCTCCTGTCTGTATGCACATCATAGCGTCAGTAATAGTGTCAGGCTTTGGTGCACCCCTTGAAGCCTCCTCACTTGGGCCTTTCTGCTTGTTAGACTTCTTGCAGTCTGTCCGTAGGTTGTATCCTGGGTATTCTGTACTTTTTAGCTAATATCCACTTATCAGCGAGTAT
This sequence comes from Micromys minutus, assembly GCF_963924665.1. Lineage (NCBI taxonomy): Eukaryota > Metazoa > Chordata > Mammalia > Rodentia > Muridae > Micromys > Micromys minutus. The sequence goes on along the minus strand of NC_137970.1, from coordinate 16,167,013 downwards.
TCAAAATCTCCTCTTCTTATAAGGTCATTAATCAGATTAGATTAATTCAGTCCCTAACCAATATAAACAGCTTGTTGAAATGTTCTGTTTTCCTGACATTAACAAGACATTAGCTCTCAAGATGAGGTAATGATCTTGGTACCTGGAAGGCATTTCTCAGCAGCTCCTATGCTGCAGATACAGTTTTGAGTGATTTCAATAAAGATAAGTCTATAAGACATAAAAAACATGTGGTCCAGGAATACTTTGATTTACTGAGCATTTATGATGCACCAATCACTAAATGTTCCCACACATGTAAACAAATATATAAAATGTAACCTCCAAAGTAAATAGCATTATTTTTCACATTTTTAGAAATGAAAAGTCACAAATTTCAAGAGTATGCACAACTGGTTTCTGTTGCTAATAACACAACTCTACAGACTGAATAAGTTATTAAGGAAAGGAAAGTTATTTTGACTTAATTTTGGAGATACAAGTTGAGCTGGCTCTGGTGTTGACCTTTCTTTTGCTGGGAGAGTCCTAAGGAAGCATAGGACATGGTATAATGAGAGAAGAGGGCAGGAGAGAGATGGAGAGAGGGAGGAGGAGGAAAGGAAGAAGTGTGGGAGGGAGAGAGATAGAGATAGATAGAATAGAAAAGTCTTCTGGCCTTTCTCCTTACAGAGCAATAGGATGCAGCCATGGGAGTACTGCCTTGATGACCAGTCCTGATAGCTTCTGAACGGCCTAACCACTTGATGATCTGATTCTGATCACCTCTGAAAAGCCTTACTGGGATTAAGTGTCTGCATGAGTTTTGAGGATACAGTCATATTCAACTCTTCACAGACTAGTTCAAAATGGCCACCTTTTCATTTACCAAAAATAGAGTCCTAAATTCTAGCTATATATTGACTCCACAGCCACTTTTTAAAAACGATTCTCTCTGTTAGAGAATTCTCACCTCTCTCTGTCTTCGTTTCTCTTCGAAACAAGAAACCTCATGATTATTATCAAATTATACAGTAATTCTCTCATATATTCTACTAATAAGAAAAAAACTTATGTTAAAGAAATTTTGTGGAAGTTTGTAATTAAAGATGATTAAACTTTATTAAGTATTAAGTGTTAAAGGAATCTCCTATGGAAGAGTTAACTTATTAAAGTAACTTCCTACGATATTTCACATCAAAATAAGAACTACTAGTGAAAAGCAAGATTAAATTGTGATCTCTCTATTTAAATAATATTGTTCACTTGCAACGATAGTACATTTACCCCTGTACAAGACAATATTGTATAGGGTAAAAGAAGTGGACCCTTGAGGAGTCTGCTGTATTTTTAACTACCTGGTACCAATCTGGGACTTGAAGCAAAACCAACTGGGTAATTAACACATAATGAAATAAGACTCTAGTGTCAAGATCAGCTCATCTTCAGCATCCAGTATATGTGGAGAATCTCCTTTGCATTGGAACACTGAAGAACTTGTATATGCACCATATAAGCAAGGTTCAACCAGTTTACCTCTCAAAGTGTATGAATGCCATATATCCCTCCTAGAACACGGTAAGGCAGTCTGCACTTTGAGATGCTGTTACATTTTGAGAGAAGCTCCCATACGGCAGTTTCTTGTCACCTCTCTGAATCCAAGGGACATAGGCTTTTCATTTTGTTCCATCTTTCCTGCAGAGCATAACTGCAGGATATAGAATGGCTGTAGCATTGGAATGCCTCCCTCCACCACAGGGTTCCCGACATTCCTGACACATATCATCTGGTCTATTCTGGTGAAATTCTCTGAGACCTGGGAACTAACATGATGTTTTACTTTTATTTTATATTTTTTACGTGCATGTGTGTCTACGTACCACTTGTATGACAGGTGCATATAGAGGCTGGAAGCGTGTGCCCATTCTCCTAGGACTGAAGGTAAAGACAGCTATGAACCACTATAAGTGTGGTGGAAATAAAACCTGAGTGCTCTGAAAAAAATATCCAATGTTGTTAACCATTGAGCCATTTCGCCAGCCTCAAAACCTTGTTAATACATCCTTGGTCATCTGTGTTATGGCATAAACAAGATCTAAAATGATGTGTTTCCAGGCAAATTTGTCGACTTGCTTAACACTACTTTCAAGAGAGATTAATTACCACTTCAATCAACATATTTTGAACATTAGGTATTATCAAACTTTTGTCAACCGACAGATTTATAATTTTCTACATTTGTTATTTGTTAGAAAACATAAAATAATAGATGTGATTGCTTCAGATAATATATGGAATTACAGTTTTCTTAATAGTAATTGGATTTTTGTCTAATAACATGATCATGTGTAGGTTTAAATATTCAGTCTGATATGTGTGTTAAAAGTGTAAGCTACTAGAGCCAGAAATACCGAATCATTACAAATTTTATCTTGTTTTAAATATTGATAAGATAAATGTAATGAAAAATGTCATCTTAAACTTCTTTCCTCTTTCTCACATTTTTTATTTTATTACCTTATTTTTTTGGCTTTTATATGCTTAACAAATATTTTCTCTCTAAGATCTCCAATTTAAACATTTTTAAGAATTTAAGAGTGTTAATTATATTTCCATTGCTATGCAGGCAGTCCTTCATTTTAAAAAAAAATCTGATTTTATTGGATACATTTTAGTTACATTGCGAATGTTATCTCCCCTTTCCCGGATTCCCTTCAATATCCCCTATCTCATACACCCTCTCCCTGATTCTATGAGGGTGTTCACCCCCACCCACTCCCACCTCCCTGCCCTGACATTCCCCTACACTGCAGCACCTAGCCTTGGCTGGACCAAGGGCTTCTCCTCACATTAATGCCCAACAAGGCCATCCTCTGCTACATGTGCAGCTGGAGCCATGGGTCCCTCCATATGTACTCTTTGGATAGTGGTTTAATCCCTGGGAGCTCTGGTTGGTTGGTATTGTTGTTCTTATGGGATTACAAACCCTTTCAACTCCTTCAATTCTTTCTCTAACTCCTACATCGGGGACCCTGTTCTCAGCTCTATGGTTGACTGCGAGCATCTGCCTATAAATTTGTATTTGTATTTGCCTCTGTATTTGTCTGAATGGCCATTCAGGAGACAGCTATATCAGGCTCCCATCAGCATGCACTTCTGGGCATCAGCAATACTATTTGTGTTTGGTGGCTGAATATGGGCTGGATCCCCAGGTGGGGCAGTCTCTAGATGGCTTTCCCTTCAGTTTCTGCTCCAAGATTTGTCTCCATATTTCCTCCTGAGAATATTTTTGTTCCCCTTTAAAAGAAAGACTGAACCATCCACACTTTGGTCTTTCTTCTTCTTGAGCTTCATGTAGTCTGTGAATTGTATCTTGGGTAATCTGAGCATTTAGGATAATATCCACTTATCAGTGAGTATATACTGTGAGTGTTCTTTTGTGACTGGGTTACCACACTCTGAATGATATCTTCTAGTTCCATCCATTTGACTAAGAATTTCATGAAGTCATTATTTTTAATAGCTGAGTAATACTTCATTGTGTAAATGTACCACATTTTCTGTATCCATTCCTCTGTTGAAGGACATCTGGGTTCTTTCCAGCTCCTAGCTATTACAAATAAGGCTTCTATGAACATAGTAGAGCATGTGTCCTTAATTATATGTTGGATCATATATTAGGTATATTCTTAGGAGTGGTATACCTGGGTCTTCAGTTACTAATATGTCCAATTTCCTGAGGAACCACCAGACTGATTTCCAGAGTGGTTGTACCAGTTTGCAATCCCACCAACAATGGAAGAGTGTTCCTCTTTCCCCAAATCCTAGCCAGCACCTACTGTCACCTGAATTTTTGATCTTAGCCATTCTGACTATTATGAGGTGGAATCTCAGGGTTGTTTTCATTTGCATTTCCCTAAAGACTAGAAATGTTGAACATTTCTTTAGATACTTCTCAGCCATTCAGTATTCCTCAGTTGATAATGTTTTGTTTAACTCTGTACCCTATTTTTAATAGGGTTATTTGATTCTCTGGAGTCTACTTTCTTGAGTTCTTTGTATATATTGGAATATATATATATACTAGCCCTCTGTCAGATGTAGGATTGGTAAAGATCTTTTCCCAATCTGTTGGTTGTTGTGCTGTGCTAATGACAGTGTCTTTTGGCTTACAGAAGCGTTTGTCGATTCTTGATCTTGGAGCATAAGCCATTGGTGTTCTGTTCAGGAAATTTCCCCCTGTGCCTATGTGTTCCAATGTCTTCCCCACTTTCTCTTCTATTAGTTTGAGTGTACCTGGTTTTATGTGGAGATCTTTGATCCATTTGAATTTCAGCTTTGTACAGGGAGATTGTATGGATCAATTTGCATTCTTCTACATGCTGACCCCCAGTTGGACCAGCACCATTTGGTGAAAATGTTAATCTTTTTTCCACTGGTTGGTTTTAGCTCTTTTGTCAAATATCAAGTGACCATAGGTGTGTGGGTTCATTTCTGGGTCTTCGATTCTGTTCTGTTGATCTACCTGACTGTCTCTGTACCAGTACCATGCGGTTTTGTTTTTGTTTTCTTACCACTATTCCTCTGTAATACAGCTTGAGGTAAGGGATGGTAATTTCCCCAGAAGTTCTTTTATTGTTGAGAATAGTTTTAGCAATCCTGAGATTTTTGTTAGTTCAAATGAATTTGCAAATTGCTTTTACCAACTCTATGAATAATTGAGTTGGAACTTTGATGGGATTATATTGAATCTGTAGATTGCTTTTGGCAAGATGGCTGTTTTTACTATATTAATGGTGCCAATCCATGAGCATGGGAGATCTTTCCATCTTCTGAGATCTTCCTCAATTTCCTTCTTTAGAGGTTTGAAGTTCTTGACATACAGGTCCTTCACTTGCTTAGTTAGAGTCACACCAAGGTATTTCATATTGTTTGTGACTATTGTGAAGGTTATCTTTTCCCTAATTTCTTTCTCAGCATGTTTATCCTTTGAGTACAGAAAGGCTACTGATTTGTTTGAGGTAATTTTATATCCAGCCACTTTGCTGAAGTTGTTTGTCAAATTTAGGAGTTCATTGGTGAAAATTTTGGGGTCACTTAAGTATGCATGCGTATATGTAGGCAGAACACTGTGTACATAATAAATAAATACATCCTTAAATAAACTTATCTTTCTAAAAATAATTTTAAAAGGGTACCAAATATTTACTCTCAATAAACTTTCATTATACAATGCCACATGCTTAACTATAGTTACCAGGTTGAACATCAAATTTCTAGACTTACTCATTCTGTGTAAATGTAACATTGTACTGTTTGAACTTTATCTTTTGTATCTTTTCTAGCTGTCTCCTAACAATATTACTGCTACTGCTTGTTTCTATGCATTCAACTCTGTATGTGTGTGTGTCTCCATAGTGTATAAGATTACATATATAGGGAGGTAGTTATCCCACCTTAAATTCTTTTTATTTATGTCCAGATTAGAATATGATAATTCTTTCATTCTTTTGTTTTGTGAAACTGGGTATCAAAGGACCCCATATATGTTATGAAAATACACTCGCATAGAGATAGACTAACTAATCTCCAATTAATTCTTCACATTCTTATTTTCCATAGTAGCCTCACCATTTGATATTTCCACTAGAACTACACAAGGTTTTAGATTTCTTTTACTTTTTATTTCATGTGTTTTTGTGTGTGTGCACAGGTGCATGTATAAGTAAAAGCCAGAAATCAACTTTGGGTATTGTTCCTTAGGAACTATCCACATTTATATATTCTCTCACTGGCTTGGGATTCACTCAGCATGGTAGCTTATGTATATGTGTGTGTGTGTGTGTGTGTGTGTGTGTGTGTGTGTGTGTGTGTGTTTACAGTCCAATAGTTGCCCCCTCCTTGTCCACTCTCCCAGAGTTCCTCATTCAATTCCCCCTCCCTGTCTCCAAGAGGATGCATTCCCTCCTGCCAGGCCTCCTCCCTCTTGGGGCCTCAAATCTCTTAAGGGTTAGGCAAGTCTGCTCCCACTGGGACCAGACCAGGCAGTCCTCCACTGTTTATGTGTCAGTAGCCTAGGACGAGCTCATGTATACTGCCTGGATGGTGGCTCACATATTGGCTATTCTTGTCTCACCGTAGAACAGCACCTTATTTTTATCATTAAGTGGGGGGGTGTGGTTCCCTAAAGTTCTTTGAGGTCATTCTCCATTCTCTTTTTTTCTTGCATCTCACTTTCCCACTGGGAACTAAACCCAGGGCTTCCGCATGGAAGTCATGAACACTACCACCAGCTGTGCACCAACCCACCCATAGTTTAAAGATCCTGGTGTTTGGTTGGTTTGCAACATCATTTGTGTGCATCCTCAGGTTAGTCCCAGATCCTTCGTTCGTAGTTACTGGCCTGTGATCAGGGGCTACAGGACTCATCCTGATTCCTACACAAATTCTACTGTGTTACATCACCCCTTTAGCATGCTGAGACCAAATGGGCACTGCATAGAATCAAGGCCTTGAATCGTGTTTCACAGGACTCTGCCCGGTGCTGAGACAGGCTTGAACTTCCTCTAGACACCAGACTAAGAAGAACAGCACTGCCAGAGGTTATAGATGAATAATGGGAGCAATTCCTTGGAGATCGAGTTCAGTAATATACAGGGCTATATTTTAATCTTATGGCCATAGGAACCTAGACAGTATGGAGAGTGATTGTGTTTCTCACTCACACCAGGACTGGAAATGAAGCAGCCAAAAACTTGAGTCTGCTCTAATACCAAACAGGTCTAGAAGTTCCTTCAGTGTGCTCTTGTCTATACCTGGGGCTTTCAGATTTTGCCTGGAACTGGATCTCAAGCAGGAAGACTCATATTCTCTGTTCTTTTGCTAAAGGTTGGGAGAGCCTGTCATTTGTCTGCATAGTTAGTGCAGTTCTAGATGCTCAGCCTGCAGGTAAAGGTTGGGAGTAGAAGTTACAGGCTCTGTTTGCCACTGGAAAACAACATTGGGGATCTGATGCTGTGTTTCAGTTCTACATACTGAACTTAACTCCTTTTTCCCTCCCCAACAAACAAGAGGCTGATATGGGCAACTCCTTCCTGCCTGTCTTCTTCAGTGTGTACCTTCCTGTTCGGATGCTAAACCAAGCATATCACTTGGTTTGCCTGACTCCTGTGAAGTCATTTTTTATTAGATATTTTACATATTTACATTTCAAATGTTATCCCTTTTTCTGGTTCCCACCCAGAAACCCCCACCCCTTTCCCTCCCTCTGCTTCCCCCTACTCTTTTTTTTTTTTTTTTTTTTTTTTTTTTTTTGGTGTGTTGAGTTATGCTGGACTTGCTGTGGTGAGAGAACTGGGTTCTGATGAGGCCAAGTAGCCTTGGTTTCTGTTGCTTAGGTTTGTTTTCTTGCCTCTTGACATTTGTTTATCTCTGGTGTTAGTTGGCCTTAGTGTATCTGACTGGAGTTTGTCCTTCCTGTGGGCCTTGGAGCCTGTGATCTTAGGTGTGTCGGCACTCCTGAGAGACCAGTTCTCTCTGGGAGGGATTTGGGTGTGGAGAACTGTGTAACAGCTTCTGGGAACTGATGGATATTGGAAAACCCCTGTCCCCTGCAGCTTTACAGTTTCTGTGCCCAGTGAACTCCCGGAAGGTCCCTCTTTGGACAGTTATTGGAGCAATAGTGGTGCAAATTGCTGAGTCTATATGGAAATTTTCCTTGGAGAATCTTATGTATATGACTGCACTCCTATTTCTGGGCTATCCATCCTGTCCCATTGGTTAATATTTCTATCACTTTACTCTTAACCTACCTATGTCCTTTAAATCGTAGATAGATTTATAAAAGACAATATAAAATTATCTTTTAAAAGAACTTATGGGAATCCCTTCCATTTTAGGTGTACAATTACTCTTACCATGCAAAAAGGTGTTTACTTTCATCAGTATCATTTACTCAGAGCCCTTTCATCGTCTGTAAAAGAAGCCCTTGATACATCATCAGTCATCTGTCTTCCTGACAATCAATCACCCTCAACATTGAAATAATTACTTAGCTGCCTAATAGCTCTAATTATTTCTATATTTCGGTTCTTTTAGGTGAATGGAATCATTCGATATGTTGCCATTAATAGCTAGCTTCTTTCACTTTTGATACTCTCTCAACATTTGGGTTATAGAGCATGTCAGTGGCTCATTTTATTTTATTTTTATTTTAAATTAAAATTAGCAATATTTTCTGATTTTAGTTTCTCATTTCCAAGCTCCTCCCAGGTCTTTCCCGCTCACCCAACTCCATGCCTTGTGTCCCTCCCCCCAGCAAAAAAAAAAAAAAAAAAAAAAGTTCACCAGTGTAATACAATTCCAGGTGAACAAAAAAAGCATAGTTTCATGGAAACCCAAAGGGCACCTGTCATTTCTTCTAAGCAGATGGGTTCTAGATAGGCTGCTTGCACTTGCTTAAGGGCCTAGGGAGGGATCTGGCCTGGTCTGATTCATACAGATAGTATAAAGGTAATTAGAGCCATTATATACCTCTGGTCCTGGTACAACTTGGGGGAGCTTCAGGCTATACAGATAACGTAAGGGTCATCAAGACTATTATATATCTCTGGTCCTAGTTTTGGGAGCTTGAGGAGCCCCTGATCATAAAGGTAATCTACATTGCTACTGCCTCAGGTCCTGGTTGTAGAAGCTTGGTATGTCATAACCCCAGGGACAATACAGCCCACCAGTCTGTTAATCAACTCCACTTTCTAGCCTTTTGGAGAAAAGAACTGGTTTACCACCATTCCTTTAAGGGCTCAACCCTGTGTTCTTAACATTCCTGGTTTCTCTGGACATCTGGAGTCACAAGAACCTACGTTCTGTGTTCCCAACAGAAGATGATGAGTACCGACACACCAAATCCCGATACCTTGCCCTTAACACTATTGTCTAGAACCACTCTTTGTCCCCAAATCTTTATTACTTAGGGTTATCCAGAGAAGTGGAGCACAGGGAAGATATTTGTAGTTTATTAAAAGGAACTGGCTCATGTTTTTTTTTTTTTTTTTTTTTTTTTTTTTTTTTTTTTTTTTTAATGAAGGATCAGATATTCCACCATCTGCACTCTATAAGCAGGTGCTCTATGGAAACTGGTGTTCTGAAAACTGAAAGGTCAGGTGTTAGCACCAGTAAAGGGCAAATGAACTAGATCGGCAGTCAGGCAATGAAAATAAATTATCCATCAGTTTTTGTTTTGTTCAGTCTACGGAGAGACGGGAAGATACCTACTCACAAGGAGGAAGGCAATCTGTTGCATTCTCTGTCCATTTGAGTACCAAGAACAGCTAGAAATACTCTTACACACACACACTATTACTTAAAATAGATTTTCTATTTCTCGTCTGGTATTGCTTTCTGCTTATGCCTTTTGGAATTGTCCTATACCACTTGTATTTTGTACTCAAACTTTTCTTTATTATTTCAGTTTAGTTAACATTGAAATATGTTTAATTTGATTATTTACTTGTCCATATATTTAGAGTCTTTTTTAAATTCTTTGAGAAATGTGCTCATGTTTTGATCATATTCACTCTTCTCCCCAAATTTTTCCATATCTACCCCCTTCCATATTTACTGTAACTGGACTTTTTGTTGTTGTCATTAAACCAATCAAGTCCAATTTCTACTTTTCATATGTTCTTGACAATCCTATAGAGCATGGTTGACTTACCAAGGGGTACATTCTTAAAGAGAACTGGCTTTCCATCTCCCAGAAGCTAACAATTGTCGTAGCTCTTCAGCTAGGTGTGGGACCTTAAGAAGAAATTCCCACTGCACGGTGAGATTTGATCTCTATTAAGTTGCACAAGTCTTTTGTATGCTGTGATTCCGCATGTGTCTTGCTATATCCGGAAGACACCATTTCTTGTATTATTCTACCACCTATGCCTCTTATACCCTTTCTGCTCACTATTCCACAGCAATTCTTCAGCTTTTCGAGGAGAGGGTGCAGCATATACATTCTATTTAGGGCTGAAAATTCTGCATACTCTTAGTTTCTATGCCTTGGCTAGTTGTGGGTCCTTTGTGTTAATCACCATCTACTGCAAATAGAAGCTTCTATGATGAGGGGTTGGACATGCAATAATCTATATGTATAATGCTAAATCAGTCGTTGTTGTTATAACGGTATGCTTATTTAGCAGAATAATAGTGGTAGGTGATAGGTTATAAGAACCTATAACCTATCAAACCATAGCTTTAATCTATGGAGTGGGACTTAAATCCAATCACATGTAGTTGGTTATTCCCACAGTGTTTGTGCCACTAATGTGCTGTTGGGTATGTCTTTTCAGGTTGGTTATTATTGTAGATCGCAAGGTTCACAGCAGAGTAAGATTTATGATTATTCTTTTCCTCTGATAACATGCATAGCCCTTCCCAGCATTCTGAAAGTTAGTCCATAGAGATAAAGCTTCAAAGTCAGTACCAGTTTGATGTCATTATGTTCTATGACTCAAGTATGTGTCATCTTCAGCAATAAATTCTTATTGTCAGGTTCTGAAGGGTAGCCAATAGTATTTGCAAAAACTTATAGTATTCAAGGTTTCTGTGTGACCTCACTGGCCAACAACTCCAAAAGAAATAACCCATTCCAAGCTTTTTATTTGTTAGCCTATGTTATCTAGTTGGAACAATGTTGCCCCATTAGGTGATAAGGACAATGAGACTCTAGTCTCTTAATGGAGTGAGAGAAGGCTTTCTTCATTTCCATTAGCATTTTTATTTCTGGGATTTCCTTAGAGATCTTGAGTTCCAACTGTATAAACATTACCTGTTAGTTCACGTGTTTCATCTCTTTATATTTGAATACGTGAAATCTTAATTATTTTCTTAAAGTAACTCTACTTGGCATTTTAAATTATTATTTATTTTATTTATATGACTTGCCATTACCACAATCCTCACAGGCACATCATTATACTTTCTACTGACTCAGTTTTTCTACCACTGTCCTCTTGGTTTTTACCTCCCTCCTTTGCTGGTCCCTTTTATCCTTTCTGTTTTCTTTCTTTCTTTCTGTTCGTTTTAGAAACAGAGGTTTGTATTGTTGTTTTGATCCACACGGGGAATTTCACATTATTTGGCAGAGCAGCTAATCAGGATTGAGCGTGCAGCAGGGAGAACTGAGACCTTCAGAAACCAGAGGAACGAGGGGGGGCTGCAGGTGTCGGGGGATCACATCTGGCTTGCCTCAGTTTCCCCACTGGGCACAGGAAGGTGAAGTCTGAGGGTCTTGGGACCCTCAAAATTTTAGTTCCTCAAAATGCCTGTAGTATTTTAAAGCCTGGTGTACTCCAATACTTTGGGTGGGTGGGGAGCAAACAAAACACAAAACAATTTCCACGGGTTCACACCACAAACTGACATGAAAGAGATGAAGAAACTAGAACCGGCTCCTTGGGGCCAGCCTCGCCCAGAGCCCACTAGAAAATCACAGCCTCGCTATCCCACAGAGGACACCCATGTTCCCTGCCTGGGTAAGTCCTGAGAAGGAAGCAAGGAGGGAGCATAGATAGCACAGACCTGTCATCCCAGCCCTAGGGAACCTGAGGCAGGAGGATTGCAGTGAGTACCAGGCCAGAGAGAGATGCAAAGAGATGACCAGTTTCAAAACACAAAACAACACAATGAAAATCCCAAAACCCACACAGAGATGCTAATACAATTCAGGGAGTTGGCACCCCTGGGTGCTCAGTAGCCAGCTTCCTCCTGCTAGTAGGCCAGGTACTCAGGGACCTCGCCTTGGCCATCACCTCCACTGGGAGCCTCGTCAGCCGCAGAGCCCTGTGGGCAATACTTGGGGCCGTATATCTGCCGCCCCAGTCGGAAGACGTGGCTGCTCTGGTTGGCACCCTGTGTGTAACCCATCTGCAGGGACATGGAAGAGTTGTCACACTTGTCAGTGCCTAGCTTGGTGTCATAGATGTGCCTCCGGGTCCCTGGAGCCATCATGCCCACCTGGCTGGCACACTTATTGGTGCCCATCTGGAGGCTGATGGTACAGTGGCCCGTGGGAGGTAAGATGTGGTTCTTGGGGTCATAGAGATGTCTCCTGGTACCATAAGCTCTCATGACAGACTGGCTGGCACATTTCCTGGTGCCCATCTGCAGCCCGATGACAACTGCTTTCATATCACATATACTATTGCCTTTGCTCCTTCCAACCTTCTTCCAATTTTATATGCCTTCCTCCCTTCTCAAAATCTCCTTTCTACTTTCATGTCTTGAACACATGTGTACATACATATATACATATTACATAAGTACATATATATTAGTACGTGTAATCTAAAATCTATATATAAGAGATACTTAAAGCAAATTAATAATTATCTCTTGCTCCAACCAGCCATATTCCTGTGTCATAATTTTATTTTTCTTTATAGTTTATAAAATTCTATTGTGTATATATTCACCACATTTTCTTTATTTATTCATGTGTTAATATACCTCTAGAGTAGTTCTATTTTTTGGCTACTCTGAATAGTCTATTAGTAAACATGAATACGCAAGTACCTCTGGGTATGTGCCAAGTAGTGGTATAGCTGACTCATCTTTCCTTAGTTTTGGGGGTTTGTTTATTTTTTGAGATACTTCCACACTCTTTTCCACCATAAGTACATCAGTTACATTCCCACTAACAAAATGTGAGGGCTTCTCTTTTCCTACATAATGACTATTTTTATTGTTTGTTTTGTGAGACAGGATCTATGTAGGCAGCACTAGCTGGCATGAAACTCTGTATGTCAGCATGGACTTGAACTCAGAGATCTGTCTACTTCTGCCTCTCCAGTGCTGGAATGAAAGGTATAAGCCACCATGCTTGGCCTCAGTTCAGTTTTAGTTTCTTTTTCCTAATGAATAAGCATGTTAAATGTGTTATGGATATTTTTTGAGTGTTTGTATTCCTTTCTTTGGAAGCTACTCCAATTTGTTAGAATATTTATTCATGGACTAACATTTTTATTAAACATTTTAAAAAATTAATCTTATTTCTGAGGCTAGAGAAATGCCTCAGCAGCTAAGAGCACGTACTACTCTTGCTGAAGACACAGGTTTGGTTTTCACCAATCACATGTCAGTTCACAACTATCTAACTATAATCCCAGGGACTCAGTCACCTTCTTCTGTACCCTGAAGGCTCTAGGCAGACACACAGTGCTCATTTATTCATACGTGCAGAACATTCAGACAGATAAAATAAAAACAAATACATCCAACAAAACCTGTTTGTTTTAAAATTATGTATATGTGTGTGTATGTACAAGTAAACATAATGTCCTACAGATGCCAGAGGAGGGCTTCAGGTCCCATAGATCTGGAGTTAAAAGCAAATGCTAGCAACATGGCATATATGCTGAGAACTGAACTTAGTACTCTTCAAGAGCAATATAGTCTTAACTGATGAATCAAGTTGCATGCTCCAAGATACAGTTTTGTCTTGTTTTCTTGGTGTTTTGTTGTATGGTTGTTGTTTGTTTTTCCTTTTTATTGAAAATAGATTCTCTTCTTACACAATAGATCCTGATTACAGTTTCCCCTCCCTCTATGTCTCTAGTTCCTTCCCACTTCCCTCCCATCTGTCTCTCAGTGGGTGGAAAAAAAACAGACTTCTAAATGGATAGCAAAACACAGCAAAATAAAGTCTAATAAGATAGACCAAAAACCAACACATCGAAGTTGAATAAGGCAACCCAACAGAAGGAAAGGAACCCAAGAGAATGCAGCAACATTTTTAGAGTTCTTTATAGGTTTTAAAATATCAATCCCCTGTCAGAGATATATAGTTGGAAAGATTTTTTGTTCATCCTGTATGCTGTATATTCCTTTATTATTAATTTTGCTTTACAGAAGCATTTTATTCTCATCCAATCCTCTTTTGTCTATTTGGGGTTATTTCCCACACAGTTGAAAGTCTCTGCTTCTGTTCATATTTAACAAGTGTTCTGCCAATATTTCCTTTTCTCAAAGCAGTTTCAACAGCACTGGTCTTGCATAGAGATAGCTGACTTCTTGCTTTCCTATTATTCTCTTTTATTTATTTCTGTTGTTTTTTTATTTCTCCACTAAAGATTTTGAGCATTATATTGAGTAAGAGTGGGATTCTTTATCTTGTTCATGATTTTCGAAGAAATGCATTTTGTTTTTCTCTAATTTGTATAGTGTTTGCTATAGGCTTGCTAAATAAAAGTAATTGTTATGTTGAAAGTATATCTATCCCTTTGAAACTTATATCATGAAGGAGTAAAGTACGTTGTCAAGGACTTGTTCTGCATCTATGGAGATGACCATATGCTTTGTGCCTGATGCTTTGTGCTCAGGATTGTTGTTTTTGCTAAGACTATAAGATCCATTGTTAGACTATTTATGTGAGACCCATCTGATATTTTTGAATGGACACAGAGTTACAATCTCTCTTCTTGGGAACTGCCTTAGCTATTTCTCAGATGTTGTAGTAAGCTGATATTTGATTTTCCTTTGGTTCTAGGGATTTTTAAAATGTACTCTCTGATTTCTTCAATGAGTTGCAGGTCATCCAAGAATGCATTATTTGATCCTTATGTATTTGTGTCATTTCTTTAATTTATCTTGCAATTGACTTGATAAAATACACAAGTTTTGATCATGTTTGTATTTAAGATATGCTGTCCTAGCGTGCAATTTATTTTAGAGTGAGATCTATTTTAGAGATGGTTCGAAGAGTTTCTAAGAGATGAATATTTTCTGTTAAGTCCATTTGATCTATTATATAATTTAACCCTATAATTTAAAATATATACATATATATACACATATGTGCATATATTCCATTTATATATATTAATATATTTCAATAGCAGTCTTATTACAGGAACAACACAGAAGACAAACAACATTAAAACATGTACTTGAATGTAGAACAACTCAGAAAAGTATAATGAATGGATGGAATCTACTGTGTGATAAAAATGTTACAAACACCATTTAATTGACGTCAACAAGAAATTTACTTACTTTTAAAAATCCAAATACAGCATTGTCCATAAATTTTTAACAGGTTTATTTATAATTGTTATAAAGTTGAGTTCTTGAAATGTGGTCACTGAAACATTTTGCTTACATTAATGCTTTACATCTTGCATTTATATTGAAAATTCACGCACAAATGAACGCGGAGAAACTGCCAATACCCGATTCTGTCCCCTGTGTTTCCACTCGAAATCATATACTTGGGGACCTTTGACCCCATGGAAAAAATATCTAGCATTCAGAACTACTGATAACAGGAAGAAGAGGAAAATTTTTATTATAAAGTGTGTCCCCTCATAGTGGACTTCTTAAGCACGTTCTCTGCGTATACGGCACACTAACTGGATATCTTTTGGCATAACTCTTACACGTTTGGCACGGATAGCACACAGGTTGGTATCTTCAAAAAGGCCAACCAGACAGGCCTCACTTGCCTCCTGCAAAGCACCAATGGCTGCGCTCTGGAAGCGCAGATCTGTTTTGAAGTCCTGAGCAATTTCTCGCACCAGAGCTGAAAGGGGAGCTTGCAAATCAGAAGTTCGGTGGACTTCCGATAGCGTCTGATTTCGCTAAGTGCCACAGTGCCAGGCCTGTAACGATGAGGTTTCTTCACCCCTCCAGCAGAGGGCGCACTCTTGAGAGCGGCTTTTTGTAGCCAGTTGTTTCCTGGGTGCTTTACCACACCTGTGGATTTTCAGGCAGTCTGCTTTGTACAAGTCATGGTATGGGCACCTCCTTACTTCCTCTTCGGCTGGAGAGACGATGCGCTGGCTTAGAGAGCGGCTGTGGCACAGCAAAGGCTGCGAACACAATTCTTAACCATGGTTTCTTAATTGAATTTTAGTCTGCAAGCCCCATCTAAAGATGGAAATGGGGATTTGAAATTACAATCACCGACTTTTATTGTACCAGGTCCTCTCACACTTTATGTGCTTTGGTGTTGGTTTTATGAAATTGGGAGCTTCAATATTTTCTGTGTATGTATTTATAATTGTATATTTTATGCATTAATTATCCCTTTTATTTATACATAGTACCTTTATTGATCTCCTCTGACAAATTTGACATTGATACCAGATATCACACTGGCAACACGAGCTTGTTTTGATCTTCCCTTTGCATGACAGATGTCCATTCTTTCACCCTCCATCAGTGGGTCTCTTTGCTATTGCCACCCATTTCTTGGAGACAAGAGATAGTTAATTGGACTTTGTTTACTAACTCAGTAGTTCTATTTCCTTGTTGGTATCTCATCCTTGATGGTTAAAATTTGGTGTTCTCACTCTTCATTGGTGAGTCAAGAATATTTACATATTTGGTAACTTTTTACATATATTTTCTAAGTCCAATCATTTTGTGAGTTTATTTTTCTGGTCGGTTGGATTGGTATTTTATTTCCTCTTTCTTCTATCAGTATTAGGGTTTGCTGGATTACTATGTTGGGCAACAAATTTTCTTTTAAGTGTCTTCTTTAGTGCTGGGTTGGTGATATTCTGTAGTTTACGCTTGTCTTGAAATGTTCTTAGATCTCTTTGTATTTTAAAAGATAACTTTGCTGAATATAGCAATGTTGGCTGGAAATTATTTACATCTTTTGACTTAAATTATATCAGATCACCATGGACTGAGGCCGGTGGTCTTCGATAACAAAAGCAACAGAAAGCCTACATACGCATGGAAGCTGAGCTGACTTTTGGGATTACTGATGAAGTATCTGGTGTTATTCTTCCATCTTTGCTGTAGTGAGTTTGTATTTTCCACTACAGGTTTTAACATCATGTCTTTATTTTGTATTTTTGAGATCTATATCTTGAGTATTATGTGTTTTCACACTCACTTATTGAGGAGACATAAACACATGTCTCTAAACCCTAGACTAGCACTGACTGCATGCCAAAAGTATGATTTTAAAGAAATCCAACTTCATTGGGCTTCTTTAGAGAACATGGATGAGGTGTTACTTACAAAATCATAGCTAATCCTCCAAACAGCAGAATTACTGCAAAGCCCTTCCCCTTTTGTGAATGGTGACCTCTTGGAAGTTACATTATAGAGACCCTTTTCAATTAACACTCCACTTTCTATATTGTGTGACATCTGCTTAGATTATTCTCAGCTAGTTTTGTGACATCTGCTTAGATTATTCTCAGCTAGGGAAGGGGGTAATATCTTGAGTTCCAGATGAGAAGCTATTGACCTTCCCTAGGAAATATCAGTAGCTCATTGCAATTGACCTGGCTTATACTGTTTTGTTCTTCTCTAGTTGTCATGGTTACCAGGACAAAGTCCAGGATGGCATCTATTTTTCCTGGAAGAAAAAGCACAGCATAACATGTACCATGAATAAATTCTTCTCTCATCAGGTCTGTTTGGAGTTCTAAGTATTTTTGTGATGGCAAATCTTGATTGTTGGTTTGACTACATCTGTAATTAGCTAAAAAACCCAAGTCACTGGGCATATCTGTGGGGGGATTTTTAGTTTATTAGATTACCTGAGGTCAGGAGACCCTCCCTAAATCTGGGCCACACCTTCTTGTGGCAGTCTGAATAAAGACTATAGGAGAAAGAAGCTTTTCCTCTGCCTGCTTGCCCTCACTCTCATTTCAGGGCTATTAGAGCCTACCTCTGCAGGATTCCGATGTACACTGAAATGTCTAGTCTTGTGGACTGAACACCTACTGGATTCCTAAACTTTCTGTTTAAGGGCAGCCATTGTTGGACTAGCTGGGGCACAGTCTGTAAGCAACACGAATAAGTCCCTTTAGATGCATTCCCCAGGTGCCATAAGAAAGTTTTCCTAAGCAAAAGAATTATATATGAATATGAGGAAGAAGGTTTCCAAAAGTGAGAAAACATTTGGAAATAAACCAACATCTGGTACACTAGCTAGCTTTTTGTGTGATAATTACTACTATGTAAGTATTTGGTAAAATAGGAGGAAATATTTCTACCTTCAAACTGGTTTATCTTGTATGCTTAACCTAGCCAAGACAATTTAAAAAAATTAATAGGCAGCTTGATTTAATTAACATGTAAGATGCTCTGAAAAAAAAACAAAGGCCTAAAATTGGTCATTCATAATAAAAAGGTTCTTCAAAAATATCCAAATATTAAATTATATGTTGAACTTAGTTTTTGAAATTGTTTTGCTTAGTGACCTTACTAAGCAATAGTACCCTGGAGCTTCTTGTTCTCACGTGTAACAGAATCGAACCAATCAACTTCATTTTATCTCTTTCTCACTTCTTGTATTAACTTTTCCTGATATCACCCCAGATGAGTACTAGTGATAAACCAAAGTACAGTTTCACCAATGTCCAATTTGATGAGACCCATGAGTTTATTAGGCTTGCCTACAGAGTGTGGGTCACTCCAAAACAGAGTAATCATAGAAACAAGCCTCCCCATCATGCAAGGTGATGTCATGGAAGCTGTATCACTGTGTCCTTGTTTTTTTTTTAACACAACAAAATTGCGTTGTTTATTTTTTGTTATTTGATTTCAAGAGTTTTTTACATGTTATAGAGATGTTTTCTTTGTTTTTTTCTCTTTTTTATTAGCTACTTTGTATTTACTTTTGAGATGTCCTTGTTTTAATTAACCTTTCGATCTCTACAAAGTCTACTATCTCTTAAGATCACTGCAGCTGAGGGAAGGAGCAAAGGAACAATAGCTGGAATCTTTCCCAGCTAGAGAGTTCAGAAGAGCCATTACTATTGTCATAGATGTGACTCTATCATTTATTGTTCAGCTCTGGTTGTCATGGCCACTGGAGGAAAAGTCCAAGATGGCTTCTTGTTATGAAGGAGAAAGCACCATTCAGCACCCTTAGTCTCCACGACCTCTGCTGTTTTATCTATTAATGAATACTTATAGAAATGTTCAGACTGGAGTACTAATTAGCTTTAAAATGCACAAAATAAAAAGGCCTGTTATTTCTAGCAACATAGATGGAACTGAAGACCATGTGTGAATAAATCAGAAACAAAGAGAACTAGATCACAATCTTATTCTTATAATGTACATTTTTTAAAAAAAGTAAACCTTTGATCACAGATATAAAAAATTGAATTTCTTAATTCCCTGTCCAAATTCCATTATTAATGTCATATTAGAAAGTAGATTTTCATTTTATTGTATTGTATAAGTCTTTTATTAGTACTTAAAGAATTGTGTGTGGTGTATCTTGGATATATTCACTTCTCTTCCATTTATACCCACCAACCCAGCCCTACCTACACCTTTGTGTCCTCCTTTGATACCCCTTGTCCTTTAAGCCTGTCTAGTGTTGCTTTGTGTGCGTTCCATCACTTCCTCATTTGCCAGTTCACTCTCCTAGACTGTCACTCCATTAGTGAAAAAGATCATTTTTTTAATCAGTAGATGCCATACATAGTTTATAAACAAGATGAAAGTAGTATATAACATAATGCAAAGTACACAAAGCCAACAGGCCAGACACTGGATGCTGAAAATGGCTCAGTAGGTACTACTAAAATTGTTCTGCTGCTTCAGTAGTAATAACATTGCCAGTGTGATGAATGAGCTAATCACTGGTCTAAGTACTTTGTGTGTATCGACATAATCAACATAATGAAATAATCCTTATGTCATTAATGTATAAACTCCCACATCACAGGGTTAATAAAGTTACCTAGCATTCCATAGCTATAGTGTAAACTCATGGGCTTGTGGGCTCAAGTTATTTAATTTTTTTTTATTTTTTGTATATGTATATTTTGCCTGAAAGTATGTAAATACACTACATGTATTCAGTGCGTGCAGAGGTCAGAAAAGGGCATTTGATTCCCTGAAATTGTCAGAGGCCATGCAGGTGCTGGGAACCAAACCGAGGTCCTTTGTAAAAGCAGCAAGTGCTTTTAATATTGAGCTGTATCTCAAGTCCTGAGCTTATAATCTTAAATACAATGATATGTCAATACATATGTACACTCTGAGCAATTCTTTGGACAATTCTTTTACATTTATATTTCTATATTATTAATATGCAGTAGTCATTATCTTAAACTTCCTAAAATTTCATCCACTTTCCATTATTACTTAGCATTTTGGCTTCTATTTGTATTTAGAAGGAAAATGAAAGTGGAAACTTTTCTTGGAAAAATTTTCCAGCCTTTTACTCTGAGGTAGTGTCTTTCTTTGTCTCTGAGATGAGTTTTCTGTATGCAGCAGAAATGCTGGATCCTGTTTACGTATCCAGTCTATTCATCTATGTCTTTTTTATTGGGAGAATTTAGTCCATTGATGTTGAGAGCTATTAGGAACCAATGAATGTTGCTCCCTGTGAATTTTGTTGTTAGAGGTGGAATTATGCTGTGTGTTTCTCTTCTTTTGAGTTAGTTCAGAGAAGATTACTTTCTTGCTTTTTCTAGGGTGTGATTTCCCTCCTTCTGTTGGAGTTTTCTATCCATTATCCTTTGTAGAGCTGGATTTGTGGAAAGACATTGTGTAAATTTTTTTTTGTCCTGGAATATCTTGTTTTTTCCATTTATGGTACTTGAGAGTTTCACTGGATATAGTAGCCTGGGCTGACATTTGTGTTCTCTTACGGCCTGTATGATGTTAGTCCACGATCTTCTAACTTTCATAGTCTCTGTTGAGAAGTCTGGTGTAATTCTGATTGGTCTGCCTTTATATGTTACTTGTTCTTTTTCCCTTACAGATTTTAGGATTCTTTCTTTGTTTTGTGCATTTGCTGTTTTAACTGTTATGTGTCAGGAGGAGTTTCTTTCCTGGTCCAATCTATTTGGAGTTCTGTAGGCTTCCTGTATGTTCATGGTCATCTCATTCTTAAGGGCAGGAAAGTTTTCTTCTATGATTTTGTTGAAGATATTTACTGTGCCTCTTAGTTGATATTCTTCGCTGCCTTCTACACCTATTATCCTTAGGTTTGGTATTCTCATTGTGTCCTGGATCTCTGGACATTTTGGGTTAGAATCCTTTTGGTTTTTGCATCTTAGCTGTTTTGTCTGTTTTCTATGTTGTCTTCAGCCCCTGAGATCCTCTCTTCCATCTCTTGTAGTCTGTTGGTGATGCTTGCATCTGTGACTCCTGATTTTTTTTTTTTTTTTTTTTTTTTTTTTTTTTGGTTTTCCATCACCAGGGTTGTCTCTCTCTGTGTTTTTTGTTTGTTTTGTTTCTATTTCCATTTTCAATTCTTTTGTATGTTTGGTTGTATTTTCATGTAGTATTTTGAGTGATTTTTCCTGGTTCTCCTGTAATTGTTTAAGGGAGTTATTTATGCACTTCTCCAAGATTTCCATCATCATCATGAAGTATGATTTCAAGTCTGAGTCTTGTTTTTCTGGTGTGTTTGGCAATCCACTGCTTGCTGTGGTGGGAGAGCTGGGTTCTGATGTTGCCAGGTTGTCTTGGTTTCCATTGCTTAGGTTCTTTCACTTTTCTCTTGCCATCTTGTTATCTGTGATTATAGGTGATTTTGTTGTCTCTGCGTGGAGCCTGTCTCTCCTGTGGATCCTTCTGCTTAGGATGCAAAGTGTTTCTGCCGCTCTTCCACGATCCCAGGGTCCTGTGCATGGGCAGGCTGCCTGTCTAAATGCAGCTGGGCCGGGTCTGGTCTTGGGCCGGAAGTGTGTACCCCCATCCAGTTCTGCTGCTTGAACCACGAGAGTTCTGTGCAGCTTCTACCAGGGTAGGACTTGGGCAGAAGTTGACTCACCCTTCTGCTTAGGATGGAAACCCAATGTTTTCTATGATAACTTCTGCTCCTGAGATTCTTTCTTCCATCTCTTATTTTGTTGCTGATGCCTGTGTCTATGACTCCTGATCTCTCTTCTAGGTTTTCTATCTCCAGGGTTGTCTCCCTTTGTGGTTTCTTTATTGTTTCTACTTTCATTTTCAGACCTTGGATGATTTTGTTCAATTCCTTCATCTGTTTGGTTGTGTTTTCCTGTAATTCTTTAAGGGATTTTTGTGTTTTCTCTTTAAGGGCTACTACCTGTTTTCCTATGTTGTCCTGCATTTCTTTAAGGGAGTTATGTATGTCCTAAAACTCTCTATCATCATCATGAGATGTGATTTTAAATCAGAATCTTGGTTTTTTTCGGTGTATTGGGTTATTCAGAATTTGCTGTGGTGGGAGAACTAGATTCTCATGATGCCAAGTAGCATTGGTTTCTATTGCTTATGTTCTTGCACTTGCCTCTCGCCATCTGCTTATCTCTGGTGTTAGCTGGTCTTGCTGATTCTGACAGTGGCTTGACTCTCCTGTAAGCCTGTGTGTCAGCACTCCTGGAAGGCCAGCTCCTTCCAGGCTCAGTTTGACTATGGAGAGCTGTGGCACAGGGTTAGCTCCAGGACTGAATGATCCTCTCCCAGGCTGCTCCTTGATTCCTGTGTTCTGAGGGCTCTAGGAGCCCCGCACCCCCTTGGGTCAGGAATTTGAGCAGAAGTGGTGGTCTTACATGTGCTCACAGGAGACCAGCTTTCTCCCGGCGGGATTTGGGTACAGAGAGCTGTGCCACAGGGTCAGCTCCAGGCTCCTAGCTGGAGAGTGGTTTTAATGTTTGCATTGTTTGTTCAGATTGTAGGCTTTCTTGCTTTTTAATATGTTTTGTATGAACATGCATGAGTTTTTGTCTGTAAAGCAGACATAGCATATTGAGTAGTGGTAACTATGATAATTATTCTCTTAGTGAGAATTGTATGTTTATTTAACTAAAACTTGCTTATATTCAGACTTTTTTGTCTAGGAAGTGGTAGAAAAGGCTTCACTCTAATTGCTTGTTCCCTCCTCTTTAGCTTGTGTTTAGAAGAAAATGTGTTGCGTAGTTAGTCCTCTCAGTTATAATTCAATACTTCAATGTTTTTATTTTATTTAGATTTATTCACGGTGGTTTGTGTCTGTGTGTTTGTGTGTGTGTGTGTGTGCCTGCACACATGCATACTAGTGTGCATGTATGTTCAAATGACATGACATGAGAGTAGGGGTCTGAGGACAACTTATAACTTTTGGAAGCTGATTGCTATCTTTACCATGTGAGTCTGGTGGATGAAAGTCAGGTCATCAGACTTGGTTGAAGGTGCCTTTACCTGTCAAGCCATCCTGCTGGACCTAGCCAGTGTGTCATCTATGTGTTTGTCTATCTGTCTGTCTGTCTGTCTGTCTGTCTGTCTGTCTGTCTGTCTATCTATCTATCTATCTATCTATCTATCTATCTATCTATCTATCTATCTATCCATCCATCCATCCATCCATCCATTTGGGGTTTTCAAGACAGGGTTTTTCTGTTTAGTTCTGTCCCTAGAACTTACTCTGTAGAAAAGACTGGCCTCAAATTCAAGAGATCTGCCTGCCCTCATTCCTGAGTGCTGAGATCTAAGGCATGCGCTATAACTTGACCTGACAAGTCCTTTATGCTGAAGCCTTGTTGATATTGTGTGGTGAAGTGTTGTGGAGGGAACAAATATGATTTTAGTTCTTTTAAACCATAGTAATTGTATGATCCAGAATAAAATTTACCTTGGTGAATATTCTAAGCATCCTTGAAAAGTAATGTACATTATTAAGTCCCAGGTAAGTACCCTTAAACAAATTTCTATAATGCTAACTTTCTCAATAAGATTGTTGCTTTTTTAAACTAGTAAGTCTAGTTGTTGAGATTGATACTGCAGGAAGTTTCTCCACATTTATTTTCTTCATGTGTTTCCAAGTTCTGTGCTTTGTGCATATATGTACATGTTCCTAATACCTTATTAATGGGCTGTTTCATCCTTACCCCTAGTAACTTATACAATGAGATTTTTTTAACCATGCATTAGCCTAGCCACATGTTCTGTTTCAGTTAATATGTTCATGCTATATGTTTTTACATAAGTACCTTCTCCCCACCTTATTCGTTATATTATCTAATGTTTCTCATACACAGCACATTAAAATAATTTCCTCTGGATCTTTCCATTGACATATTTATAGCCTTTATATTTAAAGAAATGATTAATGTGTGTTATTATTGATGCTGATATGTTGAAATGCTATTCGGCAATAAAATTATTACAGAAGTAATAAATGTTGTGTGAGATCTAAGGTTGGGCCTTTTAATATGATAAGATTACAGTCTTAATGAGAAGGTAATGGGAGAGCACTGTTTCCTGTTACCATACAGAGGCAGCGGTGTGAGAGGCCACAGCAAGAATGTGACTGTCTGCAAGATACTATGGTGGTTTGAATAGGGATGGCCCCCATAGACTCATGTGTTTGAATGTGTGGCACATAGGGAATGGCACTATTAGGATCTGTGGCCTTGTTGAAATAGGTGCAGCCTTCTTATATAGTTCAAATGTAAAAAGAAACAGAAATGCTAACTATTCCAATTTGATCATTACATATATGCATGTATTAATTTTTCAGTGGTGCTGGTTATGAAACCTTAAATGGCTTTATGCAAGCTTAAGGGTTTTACCACTAAGCTATAGCCAGAGCCCATATTTTTAGCAGTAGAGGGACATCTATTTCAGATTTCAATTTCCTGTGATTCAGTGTAATATTTCAGTATCTGCATTGCTGAGATCAAGATGTACCCTACATTATGTTACTCCATAGCAGTTTTTCAGGCTGTGCCCTGACCAAGGGAACTCTCTTTTACAAGCAATTTTTGACTCCATTTTGAGGGAGAAGGCTAACTACAGACTGGGTGGAGCCAAAAATTGTATCTCTGGTCAGGCAACCTCCCATTCAGAACAGACTAGAAAATGACTTGTGCCTGGGAGTAGAAAGGGAGCCACCCTTAAACTTTCTCGTGAAGAATTAAGATCATAAGGGCACATAGTTGTTTTTTTTTTCAATTTTATTGGATATTCTCTGCACTTACATTTCAAATGTTATACCCTTTCCCTCCACTCCCTTCCCTCCTCCCCCTCAACTTGTTTCCATGTAGGTACTCCCTCTCCCAGTCACCCTCCCCACCTCAGTTTTTTAAAAATAGATTTATTTATTTATTTAATGGATGTGAATGCTCAATCTGAATGTCAGAAGATGGCATCAGATCACATTATAGATGGGAACAGACCACCCTGTGGTTGCTGGGGATTGAACTCAGGACCTCTGGAAGAACAGGCAGTGTTCTCAACTACTGAGCCATCTCTCCTGTCCCGGGCACATAGTTATTATACCAGGGAAATGAAGACCAAGAATTAAGATCAAGATACACCAGACTAAGGATTTGTAATTCTTTCATGTGGACCTCATAAACTGATGGATATGCAATATTGCAAAAACATAGATACACACCAGTCGATGTCACCTGATACCTGCTGTGTATATCAAGGACTTGGTTTTCCTTACTCTGCCTGGGGTTTCTTCTTGGCTTTGTCCCCTGATGTCAATACTGCCTGTTGAACTGCCTGCCTATCCACCTGTTCACCTGTTTGAATATGGACCACAATTTTCTGCTCTTGACTAGTTTTCTGCTTCAGACCAGGTTTGACCTTGGAGTTGAAGTCTGCAGTTTTGCTCTCAGACTAGACTTCAGCTGTTTTCTCACAGCATCTATCTGGTTCATTATCTTATCGATGCAGACAATTCTTCTGCCCACTTCTGAAACCTCTTGAACTTTGCTGCAGCCTCTTTAACTTATATTCATTCTTTAACCCATATTATGTGTGGTGGGCTATATAAGCGTTAGTATTAGTGATTAAGACTGGAATAAAAACTTGGGGACTGGGGAGTTGGCTCAGGGATTTAGAGCATTCCAGAGGTCCTCAATTAAATTCCCAGCAACCACATGGTGGCTCACAATCATCTGTAATGTGATCTGATGCCCTCTTATGGCATGCGGATAAAGTGCTCATATATATGGAATAAATTACGATACAAGAATTTTATTTTACATTGGTCACATTACTAAGGTAGGTGCAGATTATATGACAAATTGTTATTAAAACTGCTCACCTTTGTGAATTTATCTTTATCATTAAATCCTGACAGTATGGAAACACACAAACATGTAAGACTATGTTTCTGGCATATCATGCTTATAACATTTCAGCTTTCTGAAACCTTTACAATCAGGGGGTTCAATGTTGATTTCTTGAGTTTTTTCCTGTTAGTTCTTTCAGTAGGGCACTGAAAATATGATATTGTGGCCATCCTTCAGCCCCCCTCCCAACACGTTGCATGTGGCTGTGCTTTTGCTATGGCTGTACTTTTTCAATTCATCATTTGTTCAAACTCTTTCAGCTTCATCGTCTTTCGAAACGTCTTATAATACAAGACAAGATGGCATGAATTAGCACTGCTTTGCACCATCGTATTCTTCATCCTTGCTGCTGGGTTTGTGGTGCTTTCTGCTCAGCCCTGCTGACATTCATATGCATGTGTCAGCATCACATCATATTTTCTCACTCTCCTCCACGACCACTGTGTGCAGGCAGAAATTACCCTTGTAATTGTTTCAAACCCAGGACTACCCGCAGAGATGCCTGTTTAATAGATCAGAGCAGAATTGGCCGCCAGCTACTCCCAGCATTCCTCAGTCTCTACACTTTACAGAGTATGGGGGCAAAACTCTCAACTTTCCAGCACAGGGGCTACCTACCCTTCCCCCGGAGGCTCTTCCTTATACAACCCAGACTATTTGGGTTACCCACCTGCTTTTGTATCTTTGGCTGCCTGGCTGCTGCACCAGGCTCCCCCCTCTCCTTTCTTCTCCCTTCTTCTCCCTTCCTCTCACCCCTCCCACATGCTTCAGGGTCATGATCACTCTGGACTCTCCCAGATGTGTCTGCTTCTGACTCTGCTCTCCCACATCTCTATGATAAACATTCTCCCCCACCGCAGTCGTGTCCTTTCCTTTTTATCTTTTAATTCTTTTTATTCACTCAGTAATGACACTGCTGATCCATGTACACTAGCACTTGGGTCTTGTTGACATCACAATTTGGCGGAATCATAGAAATGGAGTGCCATTCGGCACTGTCTCAAACCACCTTACTCTGCCTTATTGTTAGCAATTATGGGTGGAATGTCAGCTCTACGCTGGGTTCCACTGACACTATGCCAGTGTGGATATCAGAATGGCAGCTGCCAGCAGCTCTCACTGCTTTGCTGTACTTGCCCAGTGCAGGATACATATTGCAGAAGCTGAGCCCAAGGTTTAGGGAGTTTCAGAACGATGTCCACAACATCATATTTTCAGTGTTCCATATCTACTTTATTATCTGAATGATGTTCTACCTCTAAGCTTTCTTCTCTTCTCCTAAGTCTTCTATTCCTCCTCTAGTTAATGCTTAGTTTTGGAGATCATTTTGCCTTATGACCCAGAATGGAATCCTGGACCTATTTTCTTATGTATCATTTTGGCACAACATCTGTTTTGCCAGAATTCTGGTTGGTCCTCCTCATCTTCTAGATTCTGGGCTTTGCAATCTAGCTTGATTTGAACCTTGTTCAAGACAGAGCAAATGTGTTGTCTAGAATATATGTTCCCAATTCTTCTTGCAGCCCAGTTATTTCATAACAATCACTTGTCAATAAGCTTATGTCATAGATGCAGAAAATGTCATAATTAACAGAAATGCACAGCCTCTTCTCTCTTGAAATTCTTCTTTTCTTTTTTTTTATTCTTCCCTCCGAGAAGGAAATAAATAATCAAAAGCATGAAATGGATAATGTATGTGTTTACAATTAGAATGAAAAAATATCAAAGATAAAGCAAAGGCTAATTGATACTGGGAGTGAAAGCCTGTGGTTTTAAGGCTATGGGAAGTTTTAGTGGACAGGATCCAGGTTTCAGTATGGTAGAGAGCTGTTGGGGAGTAATAAAGTGGAATCTACTTACACAAGCAGACTAAGAAGTCTAGCAGGAGAAATACTGTAGCTCTCTCGAAGTGCACCATTAGTATTTGTGCCCCTGCAGCTGCAGCTACTCCATAAGCAATGTTCTCTCCCTCCCTCTCTCTCTCTCTCTCTCTCTCTCTCTCTCTCTCTCTCTCTCTCTCTCTCTCTCTCTCTCCTCTGTGTCTCTCCTTGTCTCTGTCTCTGTCTATTTCTGTCTCTCTTCACTAAGAAACAAAATAGCATTTTGCATGTCATTGTTCCTAAAAATGCGAGACAGATTAAAAATGGGGAAATAGTGGTTTGCTACTGAGACAGCACTCAAAATCAGAAGGAGACCATGGAATAATATTTCACAATGTGGGTAGATACCATGTATGCACAAAAAAATGAACATGAGCTACAGAGTTGTTACGCTCCTATGATCAGTGCACTTTCTCACTGACTGAGACTCATCTGCTGTGACTCTGAGACTCAAATGTATGTTATGAAAGTGTGCTCCTAAAAATTAGTTTTTGGATAGTGTATTAGTTGAGGTTTTATTGCTGTGAAGACACACCATGAACAAAGCAACTCTTATAAAGGCAAACATTTAATTGGGGCTGGCTTACAGGTTCAGAGGTTCAGTCCATTATCATCATGGCAGGAAGCATGGCAGCGTCCAGGCAGACATAGTGCTGGAGGGTCTGATGGTTTTAAACCTTGATCAAAAGCAGCCTAGAGGATACTGTCTTTTGTAGGCAGTCAGAAGGAGGGTCTGGATCACACAGATGAAACTTAAGCATATTTATGAGACCTCAAATCCCCACCTCCACAGTGATATACTTCCTCTGATAAGGCTGCATCTCCTCCAGCAAAGCCACACCTCCTTACAGGGCAACTTATGGGCCAAGCATATTCAAACCACCACAGACAGTTTAACTACTAAGTTGCAGTTCATTACATAAGGACTCAAAGTATGGAGGCATTCATCAGTGTGTATCTAGAGACCTAAGAAGTCAGAGAAGAATGGTCTAGAAAATGTTAGGAAATGAATATAAATATTGGAAAGCTGTAACTTTTAAAACAGGAAAGAAAATAGGCAAATGGGAGAATATAATTATTATTATTCTATAACAAAATAGGTTTGATCAAAAAATACCCTGTATGGGTCTTAACTCTTTCATTCATAAAATGAGAATTATTTTTTGCCTTTAAACTTTTCTCTTAGACCAGAGAGAGAGAGAGACAGACAGACAGAGAGAGAGAGAGAGAGAGAGAGAGAGAGAGAGAGAGAGAGAGAGAGAGAAAGAGAGAGAGAGGGAGGGAGGGAGGGAGACAGAAGTACTTCATAAAAAATTAGGTGCAGTTTCCTTCTACCTATGTGTCTTACCTTTTTTAAAAATCAGAACCTTCCTTTCTTCAGTATTAAGATATCTCCATCTTAAAGACAAGTTACTGTCACTCACCTCACTGAAGTGTTGTGTTTTTATGTGGACCAATGCATGCAGTGTGTTCAAAGATGCTTCTGTTTTTTAATCCATTAAAACCCCACTAAAATATTTTTAAAAGAAAAAGTTTAAAAAGTCTTCATTATATGAATCATACTTAATCTCTAAGCTTTTTTTCTCTCTCCTGATTCTTCCTTTCCTACACTTGTTTGTACATATAAAATACCATCTTAGGGATCATTTAGTCTTTTAACCTCAAAAGGAATCCTGCACCCCTTATCTGATATATATTCTTTTGTTACAACCACTGCGTTTGCAAGTGCTGAGTTGAGAAGGTGTGCCTGAAAACAGGGAGCTGGGAATTTGACAAGTTCTCTCAAGAGTTATTTTGATACAAAGCTGCCCCTTTCTATAGGAAGATCTATGTGGCCCATTCCTTCTAGACCCTCACAGAAGAGAAGCTGAATGTTTCTGCTGTCAAAGAATCAAGACAAATTTTGCTCATTTTTTCCCATTGGCCTGACTGAGGTCGGGGAAATGAAAATTATTTCTTTGTTCAAGAACAACTTCAATCTGATGTATTGGATGGCCCTAGATCAGGATCACATTTATCCCTGAGTGAGGTCCTAAGACTTGAAATAACAGCTCCTAGAACTGGTGTGAGAGAGACTGAAATGTCCCTAGCATTGGGAATATTTTCTGTGGATGGGTTCTGGGGCTGGGAATAGCCATAGAAATAATAATATTTTAATTTTATGTTTATTTAATTATATTATTCAACTTCCAAGGAATTTGATTTTAGACTTACCATGATTTACTTTTAAAAATAGTAAGTACAGGTCACATATAGATGAAGCAAAAGCCACAGGCTTTATTACTCCGTTTGATATTTTCGTGCACACCGAAAACTGGTATAGTTACTGAGAGACTAGACAAAGAAAAATGAGTTCAATTTCTAGCCATCAGATTCTCCACAGCTGCATAATAGAATTTTCATAACACTTGATAAACTAGTGTCTCAAGACACAGAGAAAAATAAATTTATAGTAACTTGGTTTAAGAATGGCTTTTCATGTCCGTATCAATGCAGACATTAATTTTAATTTGACAGACAACACTACCATATTTCATTCAGTGTAATGGCAACCCTATTTGAAAATACCAAGGAACTGAAGCCCTTCCATTGGATGATCTCACAATCTAGTGGAAAAGGAATCACTAACAGAAATACACAAAGAACCATACTGCTAAATTTAAAGTTGATATAGAGTGAAATGCTGAAAAAGCAAGAAAGCAGCAAAACACATTGAAAATGAATAGTCAAATCTAAAAAGGACAGGCAACACATCCTTTTATAAATGGAGAATTGTGTAAATAGTTTGCACCCATGAGTGCAGGTACACGTGGGTGTACCAGTAGATAGTGGAGTACAACCACTTCAGGTGTCATCCTCAGGAATGTGAGCAGCCCACTTTGACAGAAGACCTCTAATATTAGCTTGGAGCTCATCAGTTAGGCTAGACTAGCTGGCCAGTGAGTCTGTCTAAGGGATTTTCCAGTCTTCCTGTCCTGTCCTGTCTTAGTTGGGGTTTCATTGCTGTAAAGAGACATCACTAAATCAGGCACATACTAGGGATTCAGCTCAGATCCTCATGCTTCTAATACTAGCACTTCACCAACTGAGCCATGCCCCTAGCCTAGCATCTTAGATTTTTGCTCATAGAGGAATAGTTATTTTATTACATCTTCATACCTATGTATTTTGCCACATAGGCAGAGACCCAAATCATGGTTAATTGAAGTCATAGAAGACCGTGGGATCTAAACACAAGACAGTGTGAGGTCTACCCTCTCTCCTTGAAGGCTGCTATGAAAGAGTGTTCTGACCTCTTTCCTGATTTAAAGAAGGTTCGAATGAGACTTTCAATTCTAGGCATCTCTGAACAAAGCTATGAAGTTTTAAGATCACCGAGCTGGCATATACACTTAACTACTAAGAGAAATATGACCACATAACTTGTGTTGTTTCCTTCTGGTCCCTTTGTCCCGGTGTCATCTTTTTGGGGGGAGTGGTGTGGTAAAGATCACAGGGAGTTGATAAGTTGTGGCTAAAATTGTCACTTTACTGACTGTGATAGCTATTCTTGATTGTCAACTTGACTACATCTGGAATGAAGAACAATCCAGAAATAGAGGGCACACCTGTGAGAGATGGTTTGTTCGGTTTGAAATTGATGGATACACTTCTAGTCTGAACCTTTGAGGTAGGAAGACACATATCTTTGGTCAGATCTTGAGGGAGAAAGACACACCTTTAATCTGGGCCATACCTTCTGCTGGAAGTCTATGAAGGACATAGAGGAGAGAAGCTGTTGCTCTTTGCCTGATTGTTCTTGCCTTGCCAGCTCATTCATCCCTTCACTGGCATTAGAACCTACTTCTTCAGAATTCTAGCATATACAGAAGAGCAGCTGAGATATCGAGAAGAAAGTCAAGACATGGTCTGGTAAAGCTGGTAAATATACATCGAGCTACTTTTAAATGCTACATGAACATTGCATTAGTCAGGATTCTCTGGAGTGATAGAACATACAGAATTAAACTCTGTGTCTCTCTGTACCCACCCACCACCACCCTGTCTCCTGCTTCTGGATCAGATGTAAGTTCTCAGATACTGCTCCAGTACCATGTCTGCCTAGCCTTATGGGGAAAATAGATAATTAGCAACAGTAATTAGCCAAGGATATTGCCTCATACTTGTAAATCCAGTATTTAGGGGATTGAGGCAGGAGATCGTTATAGGCCAACCTGGGCTACATCCAAAGTTCCAGACCAGCCTGTGCTACATACAGAGTTCCAGACTAGCTACAGGGTTCTACTCTGTAGCAAGAAAAAACAATGTGGTAGAAGGATGAAGCTTCAGTTTCTTTGAAGATAAACATTGCTTATGGTCCATAATCTCTGCTTGTGACCCATAGGAACACCTGTGAAAAAGGGATACTTTAATGATGAGCATCAGTGGACATAAGAAGCTAGTCAAATTAGTAGCCTTAGAAATGACAGAATGCTTGCTATACTATCAATCATGTGGCTGTGAAAAGAAGACAATTCTAGATGGTCAGAGAAAACCTCCTTTGCAAAATGACTTACCACTTTGCCCATCTTCCACTCTGTAGATGAGACCTGTCATCCACATGACAGAGTTAGCTTACTGTAGCCTGACTTTTGCTACTTTGTGACTTCTTTGTTCTTTCACCCTTTTCCACCCCTCTTCTTCCAGCCTCTCAACCCCATAGCACTAGGTAGGAGAGCATGCAGCATAGAGGGGAATGGGGCAGTGATATCATTAGACAACTTTCTGATGATTAGGGGCATTGAGTTCCTTTGAGCAAGTTTCATCTTCGACATCACCTCTCTGCATACAACTACTTGACAATCTGCAAACAACAGCATCCATCCACCAACAGGCCAAACAGCCCAGTCCCCTATCAAGGCTCTAGCATTTATATATTCTCTGAAAATCTCCAGAAATCCAAGTGTCTCACACTCAGAGAAACTATCTGCAGCTGACAAACTCATGCCTCTGCTAGAGCATGAGGCAGATCGCAGTCTTCTGCTGTGAGCCAGCCTTATATCCCATACCCAGGATTAAAATGGAAACATATTTCCATATTATTATTGTGTTTTTAAAGAAACAGTTACATTAAGATTCTAGTCTTATCTAAGTGATCCTTATGTAAGTAAACAAAACAGATGTGGCATAAGCTCCATGGTACAATTAAGTTGAGGTATCTGATGGGGATGGGGAGGCTCAAAAACAATCTCATCATTCTTTTTATTAGGTTTGACTGTTCTCAAGTATTTGTTGGTATTATGGCTCTGTTTTGTTAGTCTGCATGTTCTGAGACAAACTATTGCTATGCAGTCTTAGATGGCTACAGCACCTCACCATCTACCTGCCTGAGTCTCTCTAGTACTGTGATAAGAGGTACAAGCTATCATAGCCATCTCTGCTGCAAATCTTTAAACATCTCTCCCTTATTTACCGGCTCAGCTCATATCTATACCAGCTGATAAGAAACCTGACTCTATGTACCCTCTTTTGATGTTTCAACTCACTGAGCAATCAAAATTAGATCAAATCTTTCACATTATACAATGGCTTTAAGAAATGGAAGCCCATAGTTAACTTCCTTCTCAACTATATAATTATTGGGCCCCAGCGTATAATTAAATAGGACCTTTAAGGACTAGAACCATTATACAAGAACTATTTAGGCAAGGAAGTCATTGTTTTAACTATTTCTACATTTAACTGCCCAGGTTTTGCTCTGAAACTTGAGTGAGTGAATCACTTTGGTTATCATAGCCTTAATGCCATGGTTTCACCCATCAAGACCCCTAGGAGTAATATTATATGGAAATTAAGGGCTCAATCTAAATGGCAATTAATACAAGTTTGATTGTTGTATCTTGTTCAATGCCTATAGCAACAGCCTCTTGGCCACAGTTTTCTGTTTTGTCCCAAAGGGAGATACCCTGAGAGTAGCTCATCAGCTTTTCTATCTCAAGCAACCTTTGTGGATAAGACCTAATTATATCTAGGAGCACAGACACCCTCTTTTTTTCAGTCTTTTGAGTGACTTTATTTTTTCCCTTCAACCATACTAGTATAATATCCAAATTTTGTCTTAACTGGTAGGACTGTAAACACAGGCTTATTCATTCCACTTACAGGCAAGGCAAATGCTGCTTCTTCAAATGGCCCCACCATGGACCCTCTGGTCATTCAACCCAAGTCACCCTCTTGTCTGGCTTTATCTTCACTGTATTGTGTGGCCACATCACTAAATCTCGTCACAGACTGTAACTTTTCCATGGCTTCCATGATTTCTCATGTTTTTCATATAGAATGTGTCTTAATGTCAGCACTGTCACTCCTAGAGGCTACATCTCCTTTCCCTCCTTTTCCAGAACCACCTTTTCCCTTTGGGCAGCATCTCTTAAGCTTGCAGTTAAACTCTAGGACAGCTGACACACTCTTTTTAAATGATCCTGTAAACATACCTGGGACATACATTTATCCCTCAGTATCAATGGGGAATTGGTTCCAGAATCGCTGCTTCTTCCCGTGAGGTGTCGCAATTCTCATATGCTCAAATGCCTTATATAAAATGACATGCTGATTGCATATAAATCTACGTCCATGATCTTAATTTAAATCATTTCTGAATGCCATGTTAAATAGTTGTTATGTGTACTGTTTAGGGAATCATGACAAGATAAAACGATCCCTGTACCTGTGTGGTGCAGGTGCAGTTTTTAAAAATACTTTTGATTCACTGTTGCGAAAACCATGGAAACAGAACCTCCAGATATGAACAACAGACTATACAAATTCTCAAAAAGGCAGCTCCTATGAAAAGGAGGGGCCCTTGGTGCGCATGTAACACAATGCCTTAAATTTCTTAGTCATTTGGGAAACCAAAGCTGCCTTCTCCATGGCACTGTCCAAAAAAAAAAAAAACCTACTGATGTTCTTAGCACTTGCTCCATTAAAACTAACATCTTTTAGACCTTTTCCAGTTTTGTAGATAAGATGTAATTCACACATAAATTCTACTGTCTCATTATGTTATTTTTGCAAAAAGAAAGGTCCATCATCTCTGCAAAGGCTGTAGATACTACAAACACTCTTATGAATTCCATGGTTTCTAGAGACTCCATTACTGGAGAAGCTTTCACAACCTACTCTCATATCTGCTTTGGTCCTTGAGAGCCATTTGTTGTCTACTGTCTTATGCCTAAGACACAGAACTAATGCTATCTGTCTTTACAGGGACTATTGGTAGCTTCATATTGGTATCTCCTGCAAAGAGGCTTTCACAGATCCTTAGCACATAGCTGTCAATTACAGCCTTAACTAGGTCTTAGAATCAGTATTCTCAAGTCACTGAAGCTACTAAACCTTTTGACATAAGACTGAACAAAGATGCTGGGGCTTTCGATAGGTCAGATGTGCCAGTAAGAATGGATAACCCTTTATTGTCAGTTCATTTGTCAGATGCTGTGCTGGATGAAGTCACCTCTTTCCCAAATTCACTGTCTACTTAGAGACCCTTTAAGTTGATGAAAATAAAGGAAAATAGGACTTGGGGCATATTATGAACATAGACACTCGCAGAGAAACTTGTCATTACTTAATAAGGATGACTCTGAAAAAGACAAAAGGGATGAAACCCAAGGATCAAAACAATTAACTCTTATACTGTAGCTAATGCAGTAGGTGCCCTGATTGTAAATCAAGACTCCCCCCACCTTGGTTTTTTTTTTTTTTTTTTTTTTTTTTTTTGGAGTTCCAGACACTGTTAAGATCAAATAAGTCATTTTCTTTTGTTGGAATGTAGAATACTGCAGTTTTTTTTTTAATTCACAGTCTTATACATGCCGGGTAAGAACACTCTACTTCAAGCCATTTGATGAAACTTTCACTATCCTAACAGGTCTGCAACCCCAAATTGAATTAAGGAAACCACTTTTCTGCTATTTTACTTACTAAAATCAAGGAGAAATTATAATAAGTCTTCTACATGCTTGGCTGCTGACAGCATTTACACAGCATGTCTCTTCTGCTTCATGCTTACGAGTTAAGATAAGAACAGAGTGCTCTTTCCTTTTGTGATCAATAGTCTCATGCCATGCATCAAAAGCCCAATAAAAGCTCTGTCCTCCCTGCCCCCCTGCCAGTGAGGGTGCTAGAGAAAAGACTTAAGGAGCAGAAAGGGTCTGCAACCCCATGGGAAGAACAATATTATCAATCAACCAAACCCTCCAAAACTCCCAGGGACTAAAACACCAACCATTGAGCACACATTGAGAGACCTATGGCTCCAGTTGCATATGTAGCTGATGTGAGAAGAGGCCTTTGGTCCAGTGAGGGTGTGTTTTCCCAATGTAGAGGAATGCCAAGGCACTGAGGTGGAGAGGATGATTGGGACGGAGTGGAGGGGGAGGGAAGTGGGTGGGCGAAGGGGATAACATTTCAAATACAGAGAATATCTAATAAAAAGAAAAAAAAAACCCTCTGTCCTCTTCCCTTCTCCAGAAATGTCAGTTTTAAAAGTCTCTAAGATCCCTACTGCCCCCAACACACTCTTTGTGTAAGTAATGAACCGCCAAGTACTTGAGTGATCTAAATGTGATAGAATATCATTGGCCTTTTTACTGGAAGCAAATTTTTATTGGATGTTTTTATATACATTCCAAATGTTATCCCCTTTCCCAGTTTCCCCTCCAGAAACCCCCTATCCCATCTCCACCTCTCCTGATTCTATGAGAGTGATCCCCCACCCACACTTCCAATTGTGCTGTCTCACCCCACCCTGGCATACCCCTACACTGGGGCATCAAGCTTTCACAGGACCTAGGGCCCCTCCTCCCACTGATGCCTGACAAGGCCATCCTCTGCTACGTATGCAAATCAGGAAGCAAATTTTGTGTTCAAGTTCATTCTGTATTTTTAGGTGAACCATCTTTGTCACTACATATAGTCTGAGTCTTCAACTTGTAGTAACCATCTGAGGATAGAAAACACAAAGCTTTAAGTGACTCCCCTGTTTTTCTCCACCCCTACCCCGGGAGCCTGTTTTTGAATTAGCAAGTTTCTGAATGAGGCCTGGGAGCTGCAGAATGTAAAACCACTCCACAGTGGCTTCTCTGCAACAGAGTATCCTACAATTTATATTACAACCAGCATCCTTCTGGTCTGTGCATTTGCGATAGTTAAGACAGGATCCAAAGTAGCTGTGAACCCTGTGGCTCATTCTTTGTGGTGGTTTAAGTCCTAAACTCATTACATCTAAAAGTAGCTCCTGTATCCAGTAAGTCAGGCCTTGATATTGTATGTCTGCTGAGCTTGTTATTACATATTGTGACTGTTATGTTACTTCTTGTGTACTAAATAATATAACTAGCATCTTTGTCTATTCAGCAGTTGTTATGCCGACTAAAAACCAAGGGTATTTAAAACATACCACATCCTTTAATCGTTTGAAGGATCATGGAGTTATCTTATACAGCTGTGTGGCGCTAATTTTTCACCTAATGAAGAAAAATCATATAATACGAGTTATGAAACAAAAAAAGTTAGAAAAATGTATTAGAAATGAAAAACTGAGAAAATAAAATCATGATTTATAAAGTATTCTATTGAATAAAAATAAATGCAATCACAGATCATAGGGTCTTATGGGGTCTCAGCTTTCTTAATTTCTAGAAATCAAATCCTTAATAAAGTTACAAGTTGTTTTGGATTGTTTGTTTGGGGCTTTATTTCTTTGGCAAGTATTAGTTGAGACACTCTTTGATATAGTAACCATCTTACAAGCACCACAAGTATCATGTTCCAGACTCTGGGAATAAGAGACAACGAAGTTTGAGTCTCAGAATCAGGAGGGCTTACAGTTCAGTTGATTAGGGCTAATGAGAGAGGGGTAAGATCTGGGACAGGACAGAACAGGGTGGGTACAGGGAACATCCTAGTATACTGTACTCAAATTCAGATGAGATTCTCGGAAACAGTGGCTTGCAAAAGTATAAACTAAAAATACCTGGTACATTTTGCAGATGGGAAAATCGGAGATTACAGACAAAGTTACCTGACACCGGCCTTGACCATCTGTGGTCAAGTCAGCTTTGAGCCAAGGCCTAGTGGGCTCCAAAGCACCATTTTACCAACATCACCTCAAATTTTCCATGAGTCTGTCTCCAAATTTTAAATCTCCTCCAATCCACTGACCTGAACTTGCAAACAACTCCAGGGGTAGATCAGGATGCTTTCTTACTGGGTACCCTGGTGACTGAAAGCATTAACCATTTTGCATGTGAAAGGCCTGGAGGTTAGACTTTTATCTCCCCCTTTTCCAGACAACATCAGATTCATGGCAACTGCTTGTTCCTAGGATTAGAAACACTGAACTACTAGGAAGCAAAGCTACAGCTTCACATGGCTTTCCACCTGCAGGAAATCTTCATCCTTGGAAGGAGGCTATAATGCTGCCCCAACTGCTTTTTCCTGACCCTTAACCCACCAATGTCAGAACTGACCCCAATCTGTTTATTAGTACTTTGGACCTATGGCTTACTCCCCCCCCCCCCCCCCCCAGAATCCAAACCACCACAGAACTCAAAAGACGATCTGAAGTCAGGAATTCTAACTGCTTATTTTCTTGTTTTTCCTTCCTTCGAATAAAATATTAAATAGTGGCCACCATACACATCTACAACTAATGAATTTTGTTTCACTGAAAAACCTGTTAAAAATCACGTGTTTTTTTTTTTTTTTTTTTTTTTTTTTTTTTTTTTTTTTGGTAAAATTATCCCCTAGAGACCTTGCCCTTGATTTCACATCGCTATGAACCAGAATGCAAATGGCCTCAGAAATTCTTCTCAGCATAGCAAAACCAACTACCATTTTCCAGTTGTTGTAAGGAATGATTTAACTTTTCCAATTTCAGTAGGATAAAGTTTGAAAAAGTCAAAATAACAAGCAAACAAAAACTCCAAGCAGTAGTCTAGTCCAAGGGTGTAACAAGCCATTCCAGGGCATGTCACCTTTTATTTTTGTGAGTTTGAAGTAGTATTCTGGAGCCAGCATTTAACAACCAAGCTGTACACTTCTTCCTCCTCACCATTTCCCCTGCATTATAGTCTAGACATAATTAGAAGAACTCCAACACTTCCAATGATTTTGATTAACTTTTTATTATGGAAAATGTCAAACATACAAAAGCAGAGATGGACATATATAATGAACATCTTTTAATCATCATTCAGCTTCAACAATCTTAAAGGCCAATCTCGTTTGAGTATGTCCAGTGTATTTAATATCAAGATGGATTTTGAAGCAAATCCCAGACATTATATCATTTCAATTGTAAATATTTGAATGCAGATAAGAATTCTTGATTCCAATATAACAACAGTATTATAATAATCAATGTGAAAATATTCAGCCAATGCTCAAAATATTCTAATTGTCTGATAAATTCACTTTGTTGGTCAAATCAGGATCGAAATAAGATCCAGACAGGTAAGGATCACTCTCTGAAGCCTTTCTCAACCCACAGGTTCAGCCTCTACCCCTTCCTTTCATCCTTGTTACTTATATACTGAAGAAACTGGATCATCTGTCCTGTGTTTTCTTGAAGTCAGAAGATTCTATGAATCTCATCTGGTTGATACATAGTAAACTGTTTCTATGTCTCCTGTATTTTCTATAGAGGAGAAATTATGTCAAGAGGCACAGTTAAATTTAGGTCAAAATTTTGGCAAATGTAGGAGGTACATAATGTCTGGGATAACACAGACATATGAACAAGAATATTCGCTACTATCTCACAGCTGCCTTGAGATAGTTCTGTAACACCTGATATACAAAAGCCACACATATGCTAGAGATATTAGAAGAGGGATGTTTCACCATTCATTATTGTTACAAAAGATTAAACAAATATTCAGTGACGCCTACCATATATCAAGTAATGTATGCTAGATATAAAAAGACTAAGAAAGCAAGTTCTTTGCATTCGCGGTCAAATCTGATGAGAAATACAGACAAAAGCACAAAAAGGCCACAGGTGCCAAATAGAATTCTGTACAGATACAGTGGTAGTGCAACAACCTGAAGAGTGGCCATTGTTAATACCAGGAAAGAAGTGTCCAAAAGCATAGGCTGAGCTGTGTCCTTGGGGATGTCAAAGAGCTCACCTGTGCTTCACAATTCCATTCATCATTGGGTTCACATACTTGATTCTTTCAAAGTAAATCTGAACAACATTTATTCCATTCACCTAAAAAAAGATAATCTGATTAATAAAGGTTTTACTGGTTTGGCCATTCCTGTAGAGTCTAGACAACAAATATTTACTGAGGATTTAGTATGGTTCATCAACCCTTCATACTGGAAAAGCCTGAAGTGAATTATCCAGTGTAATTCCAATGTAAGTACAGGTGAGAAGCTAAAGAAATAAAGTCCTCCAGATATGTTAAAAAGCTTAAAA
Organism: Micromys minutus; assembly: GCF_963924665.1. Lineage (NCBI taxonomy): Eukaryota > Metazoa > Chordata > Mammalia > Rodentia > Muridae > Micromys > Micromys minutus. The sequence continues at coordinate 16,126,676 of NC_137970.1, read as the reverse complement.
GAGAAAATGTGGGAATTCACTGGTAGTAGGCATTTCTAACGTGTGAGTAAAAGAAAAATGTCTCCAATTTTTAGCTCCTCTTTTGAAGTTCTGGAGTTACGCAGCACTCAGGTTTGGTCCTAATCCTCAAGGAGTTCATATTCTATTAGGAAAACAGTCAGTTAGGAACATTGCTACAATAGGTGATTCCACAAAAAGAACTCTGGGGGGATAAACGCTTGGCCAGTTGTTAGTATTATATAGTTTCTAAGCAATTTCAGCTCCCTTCCCCTTAACAACTGTTGAGGGAGAGATTGTTCTTCTAAAGGAATTGTGTTTAACAGGAAACAAGGAAAGAAGCAACTCCAGATCCCAGAGCCTGTTAACCAAAGTGCCCCAGAAATGCTGCTGTGCATACTGCTATGTTACAAGCTTCCTGTTCTTGTTCTTACACACTTCAGGTTTTACTGAGGCTTCTAAATAAAGCCTTGCATCAATTCTCTCCAATGGAACCCCAGCCCAGACTTATCTGAAGCTGTGTTCCAAGCCCTTTGCTTCTTGCAAAAATCAGCTGATTGACAAAACATACATCTTGTGCCTGCACCAAACACCTCAAAATCAGTTAGACTTCAGCATGGCTTCTTCAAGCTTGTTAAAGGAGAAGCATAGGCACTTGTCCAGTGGGTGGGGTGCGATCAGCCCTTTAAGACAGCATGCTGAAAGCAAATTCCTATTATCGTGTGAAAAAGTCTTAATTATCTTGCATTGGTGTACTGGACTCGGAGGGGAAGGGGAGAAGTTGAAAATTTCGGCAGGAAATCTTCATTGCACTCAACATATAAAATGCATAGGCACTAAGTAGCCACTCCAAGGAGAAAAATCACACCTGCTGGTCAAAAATTTGGATAACATAAGATATGGACATGGTATGTTTCATTTCGGGGTCAGCTGTTTTGTCTGCATTACTTGGAATTATTCTATTTAAATATCCCAGGAAAGGATATTTAACTGTCTCTGTAACAACTGAAATATAAAATGTATTTTGGTCTGAAATATGGAAATGGAAAGGATGGGAAGGGTGAAAATTACATCAACAATCTCTGCGGATTCCAAAGAAAATTTCAGCGAACTGTACTGATCAATCCAAATACTTTGAGTGAAACAACATATGTTTATAAGATGCTAATGAAATCTGCTGTAATCAACAGCCTACTCCATTAGTCAAATAGAGTTCAAAATAGAATACTGTGTGTTATGTCTAGAATGCCACATTGTAGTTAAACTTCAAACATATATGTGGCATGTTTTGTATATAAGGTATTTTATGCATACAATAAATAGAACAATAATTCATTTCTCTAGAATAGTTGCAGACTCTTAAGATTGTGATTACTGAGAAAATCTATTCAGTGATTGAGAATACTGAGTAATTACTGTAAACTATACACAATAATCATTATTTAGAATATGAAATTACATGCTTGGTTGATGAATTCAATTGTTTTGGTAAGCAGTTTTGTACTAATTTCTTTGACAATATACCTTTCCTGACTACACCTATTTTACTTAAGTCGATTTATGTAACAGAAAACCAATGGGAAAAAATTGATGATATTCAATTTTATGTTTATCAAGTTATTTTTTAAAGGTAACCGATAGAAAATGTTTAAGTTGGTGTCAGCATACATGTCTATTTATTATTACAGGTTAGTAGAGCACATTTAAAGTGTTGGTGAAGAGTCGCCCTCCAGTCATATTCACTGTGAAGGCTGTGAATGAGAAAATAAGGAAAAAAACAAAAAACAAAAAAGATGCCAACTCTCTCCCACAATCGCGCGCCCCCTCACCACCAGGTAAGACTAAAGGATAATTCACTAAGACAAAACAACAAACAGAAGATGCCCAAGACATCAAAAGCGCGCATACATTCACACACAAACACATGTTAAGGCTGTTTAAAGGAAAAAAAAAATACCATCCAAACAAAAATAAAACACTACCGAGCAAACAGGCACCTAAGTAAACACAGACGCACAGGTAAACACACACACACACACACACACACACACACACACACACACACACACACTCCAGGAGAAGCAGGGCAAGCAGTTAAGGCACCTTTCACAAAATCCCATGCAGCTGTGGCTGACCGCAAGATTTTTACAGTGTCACCAAGAAGCGATTGGAAAAGCATCTGAAAAACGTGCAAACTGTCTGCAAACAGCGCCTGGCAACGGAGACAGTTTGCAAGCGTGATTCAGAGGTCTGCCTGCCAAGGAAACAAAAGAGCCTCCCTCCTGCCCGTGCGAGCGGGCGGGCGGGCGAGCTGGCTGGCGAGCGGGCGGGCGGGCGCACCGGGCAGGAGAGGTGCTCCCCTGGCAGGCAGGAGGAAAGTGCGGGGAGGCGACAGGCTGGAGTCCGGGCGGGCGGGAGGGAGCGGTACATACTAGGGCTCGCTCTCCGGCGGGGACGGGGCGGCCGAGTTCCCATTAGTAGGGGAGCCGCCCAGCTTCAGTTTCTCCAGGTACTCGGCGTGCACGGGCTTGTGGCACTGCAGGACCTTGATGGCATCTTCGATCTTGAACCACTCGCGCTTCCTGCCGATGCTGACCGAGTCTTCCCAATCCTCCAGCAGCTCGGTGACGGTGAGCACGAACACGTAGGTCCGGTGCTTGCGGTCCTGGTTCTGCTCGAAGACGCCCAGCAAGCGGCCCAACTTCCCCTTGACTCCCGCCTCCTCGTACACCTCGCGCACCGCCGCGCCGTCCGGCTCCTCCTCGGGCTCCATGCCCCCTCCGGGCACGATCCAGCGGTCGGGGTAGCGGCTGCTGCTCACCAGCAGCACCTCGTCTTCGCGCTCGCTGCGGAAGCACAGGCACGCGGCGCGTTTCTTGAAGCCCTCGGGGTCGTAGGTCCGCGTCTGGTTCGGCTTGCACTTCATCCTTGGCGCCGCCGCCTCTGAGGTCGCCTGCAGCAGCCTAGCGAGCGGGCGGCCGCCGCGCAGCCGAGGAGCTCCCGCGGGCAGGGACGGGGCCTGGCGACGCCGGAGGGGAGCGGAGCGGAGTGGAGCGGAGCCGGAGCCGAGCCCGGGGAGACGAGGCGGGGGCGGGCGCGGGGGCGGGGGCGAGCCGGCGCGTCAGTGAGTCCGCGGGGCGGGCGGCACCGGCCGGGCGCGCAGAGGGTCGCGAGCCCGCCGCCTGATTGGAGGCGCCGCTTCCGCCGCCCAGAGCCCGGAGCGCAGAGCCCGAGCCTCCGCACAGCCCCGGAGTGGACCGTGCGCGGTCCCCGCCCTCCCGATGGCCGCGATCGCGCGCGCGCTCGCCTGCTCCGCCGCCGCCGCCGCCGCCGCCGTGGCTGCTGCGCCAGGGGTTGAGCGAGGTGAGGCGCGTGCGCGCTCCTGGCCGGGTCCGCGTGCGCGCGCGCGGCGGAGGGCGAGGGGCGGAGGGCCGAGGGGCGGAGGCGGGGGTCTCCCGACTCCCGCAAAGCGCGATGCCGCCTGACCACTGCGCAGGCGCCCCGCTCCGCTGGGACTGAAGCTTCTGGCTGCCAGTGCGCGGGGAAGGTGCACCCAGTTGGGACTTTGCTCAGGGTCCTCCCCACGTGTGTGTCTCAGCCAGACCTGGAGGCAGAGGGGGCCATGCCCTCCCTGAGAAATGCCAAAGCAGAGGGGGTCGAGGCCCGCATATCCCAGTCAGCTCCCATCATGAACTTCCCTGCCTTATTTCTAGGCAGAAGGCCTGGTGTCCCCAGAATGACCAATGAGAGGCTTGCCAGAATAATCTTTGCTGAGTCACATGCAGCTTGCCTTCTTCAACAGGTTCCCTTCTGCAGCTTGTTGACCAGGTTGCCTCAGCCCTTGCCTTAAACACTGTCACAGAACCCCTGCTCACAATTTGCACAGGTTCCCACTCAGAGAAACCCAGGACTCCTTGTAAAAACCCTCTTCAATATCCTTGGGAGGTGTTCTGGGACAGCACCCCCTAAAGTCTTGGATCTCATGTCAAGAGCTTCCATCCTCACATCCTATTCCCTTTGCAGGCCTCCTTACAGATGAGTACCAAGGGATTTAGGATTTTGGTGATTCTAGAAAGTGTGTGTGTGTGTGTGTGTGTGTGTGTGTGTGTGTGTTTGTGTGAGTTTCTCTGAACAGGTGATTCTTGAAAGTGTGTGTGCATGCCTGTTCCTGTATTTGTGAGTGTGTGGACATGGACCTTTGAGCAGGTGCAGGCCCAAGGTGGGCAAAGGTCTCTCTCTCTCAGTGCATCCAATGCTCTCCCAGCATCATGACTTTGGAGAGAGGTTAGTAAGGTGTGTCTGTGCAAGACCAGAAAGCCACAGGGATTCGTACTCTGTTTTCTAGAGTCTCTAGCTTTGGCAATGCAGCCTGACTTTTAAGTCAGTGGTGGGATCAGATCTCAGGTGCTGATGCCTGAGCTAATTACATGAGCCTCAGCGACTTTAAGCAGGAAGCCATTGCCCTGGCCCAGTGGTTTTCATCTGGAGATGTCAAAGGTCCTCCTTGTCCTGTGCTTCGCATGACCTCTTGGTAGAGAAGCAGGGTCTAAAGTAAACACAAAAGTTTCACCACAGAGTTTTGTTTTCTCTGAGTATCTCTCCTTCCCCCTTAGACTTCTAGACTTCTGAGGCCCCACAAGTCTCTCCCATCACCTCCTAGGCAAGCCTGGGCTGACTTGAAACCACCTTGCCCTGGCTACAGTAATTTTGGCTGATTTTTCAGAGAAGCAGTCTGCTGTGGTTTAGCTTGATGATATTCCTAGCTGTCTTCTTGGGGAAAGAGTTCACTTTGGTGAGGATGACTGACTTCATACAAGGAGAATTTCCATTTTCCTGTATTCCTGTGCCCTCTAGCCTCTTTTTTGTTTTTTTGTTTGTGTTTTTTAATTGTCTTATTTATTTACATTCCAAAGGTTGCCCCCTTCCTAGTTGCCCCTCCAGGTATTCTTCACCCTCTTCTCCCTCTGCCTCTGAGACATTACTCACCCACCCACATACCCCTACCCTCTGCCCCTCCTCCAGAAGCCCCTTTCCTGGGGCACCAAGGCTACAGAATTAGCTGATCCTCTCCAACTGCAGTCAAACAAAGTTGTCCTCGGCTATCTATGTGCTGGGGCCATGGACCCCTATGCTCTTGGTTGGTGGCTTGGTCTCTGAGAAATCCCAGGGTTTCCTGTTAGTTGACACTGTTGGTCTTCCTGTGGGATGTCATCCTCTTCAGTTCCTTCCGTCCTTAATACAGGAACAATTCTGGCTCAAACATTTCGAAAGTGCTTTGGGGACCCTGTCCCTCCACTTGTTGCTCTGTATGTCCACCTGAAGTGATCTCTTCAGCATTTCTGCTGAGGTCATCCCCCTGAAGCCTGGCAGCCTCTTACATCCTAGGTCTTTGGAACTAGAGGTGGCTCTGACCTCTCAGCCACCTCAGCTACAAATGGTAGCTGGACTTTTGGCTTTTGTCCTGCCCCCACCCATACATGATCCTGACCCCTTTTCCCCTCCCTGTCCCTGCTCCAATCCAAGTCCCTCCCTCTCTGAGCCACCTATTGTTAGTTTGTTCTCCCTCTAAATGGGATTGAAGCATCCTCACCTGTGCCTTTCTTCTTGTTAAACTCTTACCTAGAGTGGGCTGTATCATGGGAATTCTGTACATTTTGGCTAATATCTCCTTATCACTGAGTACATACCATGCAAGTATTTTGGGTATGGGTTACCTCACTCTGGGTGATATATTCTAGTTCCATCCATTTGCCTGCACAATTCATGAAATCCTTGCTTTTGATAGCTGAGTGGTATTCCATTGTATCCATTCTTCACTAGAGGGACATCTGGGTTGTTTCCAGTTTCTGGCTATGAACATAGAAGAACATGGGCACGTGTGTCATGGTGGGCCATTGTTGAAATGTGTCCAAGAGTGGGATAGCTGGATCCTCAGGCAAAACTATTTCCATTTTTCTGAAGAACCGCCAGACTGATTTCCAGAGTGGTTGTACCAATTTGCAATCCCATCAACAATGGTGGAGTGTTATTCTTTTTCCAAATCCTTGCCAGCATCTGCTGTCAACTGAGTTTTTGATCTTAGCCATTCTGACAGTGTAAGGTGGAATTTCATTTTGCTTTTAATTTTCATTTCTCTGATGACTATGGATTTGAACATTTCTTAACATGTGTTTTGGCCTTCACTGATTCCTCTGTTGTGAATTCTTTGTTTTGCTCTGTACCGATTTCTCAAGTGGGTTATTTACATTTTTGGATTCTAACTTCTTGAAGTCTTTATATATTTTTGATATTATCCCTCAATCCCATGTAGGATTGGTAAAGATCTTTCCCAATCTGTTGGTTCCTATTTTGTCCTATGGACAGTGTCCTTTGCCTTACAGAAAAGCTTTTCGGTTTCATGTGGTCCCATTTGTCAATTTGTGATCTTAAAGCCTGAGCCCTTGGAGTTCTGTTTAGGAAGTTTTCTCCTGTGCCTGTGCATTCAATCTTCTTCCCCACTTTCTCTTCTGTCAGGTCCAGTGTATCTGGTTTAATGTTGAGGTCTTTAATCCACTTTGACTTGAGCTTTGGACAAAATATGGATCGATTTGGATTCTTCTACAAGCCAGTTGTGGTGGTGTAAGCAATAGGTTTTGCTGAAGGAGGCAGAGACCGGAAGATTCCAGGCCAGCTTGGGTTACACATCTATTGTCTCTCTTTTTTGAATTATTATTCTTTAACCATTTTTTGCAGGACAGTTGTTATCCCCTCCCCATCCACCCTCTGACAGTCCCTTACCCCATTCCTCCTCCATGTCTCCAAGAGGATATCTTCAGCCCACCAGACCTCTCACTTCCCTGGGGCCTCAAGTCTCTTGAAGCTTAGGTTGTCTTTTCTCACTGAGGCCAGACCAGGCAGTCCTGTGCTATGCATGTGTCTGGGACCTTGGGCCAGCAAGTGTAGGCTGCCGGGTTGGTGGTTCAGTGTCTGAGAGATCTTGGGGGCCCATGTTAGTTGATACTGATGGTCTTCCTATGGGGTCACCCTCTTCTTTGGCTTTTTTCAGTGTTCCCCTAATTCCACCACAGGGGTCAGCAGCTTCTGTCCATTGGTTGAGTGTAGCTTTCTGTATCTGACTCTTTCATCTGCTTGCTGAGCCTCTCAGAGGGCAGCCATGCTAGGCTCCTGTCTGTAAGGACATCAGAGCATCAGTAATAGTGCCAGGCCCAATTTGGGCCTGTTACTGGACCTCCTTTCCCTCAGGCTCTTCTCCATTTTTTTTGTCCCTGCAGTTCTTTTAGACAGGAAAATTATGAGTCAGAGTTTTTGATTGTGGGATGGCAACCCCATCCCTCCACTTGATGCCTGTCTTTCTACTGGAGGTGGGCTCTACAAGTTCCCTCTTTCCACTGCTGACCATTTCATTTAAGGTCCCTCCCTTTGAGTACTGAGCGTCTCTCCACTCCTAAGTATCTGGTATATTGTAGAGGGTGCCCCCACTTCCTGTCGCCTAACATTGCCTGTATCCATTCATTCTGCTGACTCTCAGGGCTTCTGTCTGGTTGTCCAATACCAGATCATGTTCCCCTTTCCCCCTCCCTGTTAACTTTATAGAAGCCTCGAATAGCAAGAGGGTTCCCAGCAATAAAACCTTGCCATGCTAGTGCACAAGGGCCAGTTATCCCTGCAAGGTGAAGTGGAGTGAAATGATATCCCAAATATGTATGATTCTCTCAACAGTCTCAAACAGGGTTTTGATTATTGGATGGCTTCTTCCTCTGGGAAGCCCATACCATTGTTCTTAGTTCCCATACCACTGTCCTTAGTAGTTCTCATCTGTGAAATGGGGCAACTCCCTGGGGAAGCCCTGCTCTCCCAAGGAGGCTAAGGGAACTTGGGCTCACTGCTTCTTTGCACTGAGTTCTGAACTCTGGTCTTGGATATGAGAGTTCCTTTTGGCTTTTTTTCTATCCTAGCTGAGGGAATGGTCCTGTTGCACACTGTGTGTGACATGGTGGAATCTTGCCAGCCTGAAGCACACCCTGTCTCCTTCTGAGCCAGCAATCTCCCTGAAACAATATCTAGCAAGCTGGGGAGACATCCCCTGAGGGAAACATTGTGTACTAAGCTCCATGGATCCCAAAGGATCATTGCTATCTTTCTTCCTGAGTCTATGGATGCCTAGATTAAGATTACTTCACTCCCACTCAGTGTATCTCTCTCTCTCTCTCTCTCTCTCTCTCTCTCTCTCTCTCTCTCTCTCTCTCTCCCTCGCTCCCTCCCTCCCCCCCTCTCCCTCCCTCCCTCTCTCTCTCTCTCTCTCTCTCTCTCTCTCTCCTCTCTCTCTCTCCCTCTCTCTCTCTCTCTCTCTCTCTCTCTCTCTCTCTCTCTCTCTCTCTCTGTGTGTGTGTGTGTGTGTGTGAGAGAGAGAGAGAGAGAGAGGAGGAGGAGGAGGAGGAGGAGGAGGGAAGATAGTATTCTCTGTGTGTGTGTGTGTGAGAGAGAGAGAGAGAGAGAGAGAGAGAGAGAGAGAGAGAGAGGAGGAGGAGGAGGAGGAGGAGGAGGAGAAAAGATAGGATTGTGTGCCTTTCACCTCCTCCCCCCATCCATATTCCTTTCTTCAGGAATGCTGGTGGATTTAATGTGGATCTCCAGTATGTTGTAATTTAGCAAATGCCCCCTAGGGGTGCAGACTGGAAGACAAAAGACCCCAGGATTCCTATTGTGGATTCCCATTGAATTAGACTCTATATTCAGAGACTCTTCTGTGCTTTTGTGAATGATGTGATATCTTGTAGAGTGGAAACCATTTCTGGTATTCAACAAAATGTGAGAAAAGCCACTTTTTAGTAATGAGCAGCATCAACCTGAGACTGATCTTTAGAGACAGTACTCATGATGAATGCTGCAGAAGGCATTGCATTCATCTCCTTTATACAATCCTTTAAAGTTCTCTTTGAAGCAATTAGCATCCTTTGCATATGGGGAGGGATAACATTAAGATTCACAGCTATACAATGTTTAGGTATCTAGCCATTAGATAGGCACATGAGATCAAGTCCCAGGGTTCATACAATGGACTTCCTAGCTCAGAAAGTCTTCAGCTTCCCCCAGCTCTGGTCCCTGTGCTGTCCCTTGTTTTGCCTGCTTAAGCTCCTCAGCCTTCAGGGATTCCTGTCCTCAGCCTCTCTGAATATCCTTGCATTAAACAGTCTCTCCAGCCCCATTGTAATGCTGCCAAAATACACACTCATTCCCACTGTGTTACACAAAGAAGATCATCCCCAAAGTTCAGAAACAGACTGAACACTTTCTCTCTATGCATGTCAGTTTGGAAGAAAAAGACATAGCAGTAAAGTTAGTCTAGCAAAGGCTGTATTTTATTATGCTGAGAGTCATCAACCAAGACTCACAGTATAGATTCTAACTTTGGTCCCCAGCCTATCGCCCAAGGCTGCTCAGCTGTGTGATATATCTTAGCTGAAGGTCAGGTCCAGTCTCTAACATTGTCTGATTTTAGGGTCAGGAAACTGGGGAGAGACTCTCTAAAATTTGTCCTGATTTTAGGGTCAGGACAGATCAAGGCACATCTCTCCAGATGTACAGAAGCGAGCCTTTCTTTTCGTCTTTGCTAAGATGCTGTCCAGTGAATATCATGGAGTCTTAGGGCTGTATTTGGTTCTTTTGAGTGCGTGATGTCTCTGGGTTCTGGTTGTCAGGTACAGCCTTGGGTGGAGCAGGATTTTTGACTAAGCTAATTTTTCTATGTTAAACATGCCTTTGTCTTTTTTTATATACTATTCTCATTTACATATCTTTCCTGCATTTGAAGGGCAGGGGTACTGGTTTCAAGGATGAGTTCTGTGTCCCCCATAAGGTCAGGGTACCTTTTCTTCCCCACAGCCCGCATAAGCTCCACCAGAATATAGTCCATTTGTCCATCACCCCGCTGCTCAAATCCCAATATACAGTGACCCTACCTGCAAACACCCTCTGCGGACAGCAGGCTTCTGCTACTCAGCAGGTGTTTCACAAGGATAAACTTTCATTTGATGAACAGGAGGTTAAGATGGATAATGTCAGAGCTTTAAACAGATAGAGGAAATGTTATCTCAGTTCCTCAGCCAGTTCCCTGTAGCAGCAACAACAGTGGCCTTCTCTGGAGAGCTCTGCCCCACATTCCAAAGGCAGCTTAGCTGTGAGCATTGTCCCCGCATTGTCTTCTGGGAATTTCAGACTGGATGGAGACACCGCACTGGCCTCTTCGCTATATTTCAGGAAAAGGCATAACATGTTTTATTCTAACTATCCCAAAGCACCATACCTATTAGGGATTGAGGTGATAAACCTTCCTGTATTCCCAGTAGCAGGTTAGTAATCGGCCCATATCCCTGAAGGGCACAGCGATTTCAGGACTTCAAGGGCCATCAAGTTCAGGGCATTGGGCTTGGGGCCTTTACCAATGAATCAGCTCACCAGCCCCTTTCCTTCTAATTGTGCTGCCAGAAACTCCATAGGTCTTTATTTGAGGTCTGAGGGCAGGCCAGATATTTTTCACACTTCCCTGACAACTGTCTGAGGATCCCTGTGATCTCCATTCCCTGCTCTTTGATTATTAAATGAAAGCTAGGAGATTCCAAAGAGCAGATCCTTCTAATCACAGACAAATAATGCTGGGCTGGGACTAAGGCAAGGGCTCTCACAATCCACCTCACACACTTTTCATCAAATCTGCACATTCCTTTCTTCTTTCCTGAGCTTATGCAGCAGGTTTGGCTGTGGGAGCACCATGTGTTTATCCTTCAGTATGGAAAACAGAAGAAAACCTCTGGTTAATCCCTTGGATGCTGTCCTCATTTCATCTTATCTTTTCTCTCTTATTGGTCTGGAATTTGCTGTGTAAACATGGATGTTCCCAAGTCTCCTTTTCCCCAGCATGCATTGAGACAACAACTGTGTATCTGTAGACATGGCATTTTTTAAAAACTTAAGTTGCAGGAATTGAGCTCAGTTCCTTATACTTGTACAGCAAGCACTTTATTGACTGAGGTAGCATCCTAGCTCCAAAAAATTCCATTTTAATGCTGGGAAGTAACTCCCCTGTGCTTGTATGCCATAGATGTAAACTTTCAAGTTCCTAAACATAAAAACAAGGCCTGTGCTTCTACTTTATTCAGTTTGATTCAGACATGCTAGTCCTCTGTCTCCCATGGTCTTTCCTTTAAGCTGCTATATTTATAGAAAATCAGATTGACACACTTGAAAACATATGTATGAGTGCATGTGATGACTACAGCATAAAAAACTGGACACCATCACATTGTGTGGTGAAGCCTGCAGTATGCTAGATTCCTGTGAACATGGACCACTGCACCAGATTCTTACTTTATTGCATATATTTTATTGGCATATATTTTATTGACATTTCAAATGATATCTTCTCCTGGTTTTCTCTCCATAAACTCCTATCCCTCACCCCTCCCCCTGCTTCTATGAGGGTGCTCCTTCAACCACCCACCCATCGAGCCCCTAGCCCCTACCTTATACTCCCCACTCTGACATTCTCCTACACTTGGGTATTGAGCCTTGGCAGGAGAAAGGGCTTCTCCTCCGATTGATGCCCAATAAGGCCATCCTCTGTCATATATGCAGCTGGGGCCATGGGTCCATCTATGTGTACATTTGAGAGTAGTTTAGTCCCTGGGAGCTCTCGTTGGTTTGTATCGTTGCCCTTGTGAGGTTGCAACCCCTTCTGCTCCTTCAATTCTTCCTGTAACTCCTCCACTGGGGACCTGACTCTCATTTCAGTGGTTGGCTGTGAGCATCCCCTCTGTATTTGTTATAATTTGTCAAAGTCTCTCAGGAGACAGCTGTATCAGGCTCCTGTCAGCAAGAACTTCTTTGCATCAGCAATAATGTCTGGATTTGATGGCTGTATATGGGCTGGATCTCCAGGTGGGGCAGTCTCTGTAAGGCCTTTCTTTCTGTCTCTGCTTCAACCTTTGTCTTTATATTTCCTTCTGTGAATACTTTTGTTCCCTCTTCTAGGAATGAAACATCTGTCCTTTGGTCTTCCTTCTTCTTAAGCTTGATGTTTTCTGTGAATTGTATCTTGGGTGATTTGAGCTTTGGGGCTAATATCCAATTATCAGTGAGTGCATACCATGTGTGTTTTTTTTTTTTTTTTTTTTTTTTTTTTTTTTTTTTTTTTTTTTTTTTTTTTTTTTTTTTGTGATTGGGTTGCCTCACTCAAGATAATATTTTCTAGTTCCATTCATTTGCCTGAGATTTTCATAAAGTCGTTGTTTTTAATAGCTGAGTAGTATTTCACTGTGTAAAGTACCACATTTTCTATATCCATTCCTCTGTTGAGTGTCATCTGGGTATTTTCCAGCTTCTAGCTACTATAAATAAGGCTGCTATGAACATATGAACATAGTTATATGTTGGATCAATTTGGTCGTACTATGTCCAATTTTCTGAGGAATCTCCAGAATGATTTTCAGAGTGGTTGTACCAGCTTGCAATCCCACCAACAATGGAGGAGTGTTCCTCTTTCTCTACATCCAAACCAGCATTTGCTGGATATAATAGCCCAGGCTGGCATTTGTGTTCTCTTAGGGTCTGGATGACATCTGTCCAGGATCCCCTAGCTTTTATAGTCTCTGTTGATAAGTCTGTTGTAATTCTGATAGGTTTGCCTTAAATGTTACTTGACCTTTTCCCCTTATTGCTTTTAATATTCCTTCTTTGTTTTGTGCATTTGGTGTTTTGATTATTATGTAACAAGAGGAATTTTTTCTGGTCCACTCTATTTGGAGTTCTGTATGTGTCTTCTATGTTCATGGGCATCTCTTTCCTTAGGTCGGGGAGTTTTGTTCTATAATTCTGTTGAAGATATGTACTGGCCCTTTAAGTTGGAAATCTTTGCTCTCTTCTATACTATTATCCTCAGGTTTGACCTTCTCATTGTGTCCTGGATCTCCTGGATGTTTTGGGTTAGGAGCTTATTGCATTTTTCATTTTCTTTGATGGTTGTATCAAAGTTTTCTATGGAATCTTCTGCCCCTGACATTCTCTCTTCTATGTCTTGTATTTTGTTGATGATGCTTGTGTCTATGACTCCTGATCACTCTTCTAGGTTTTCTATCTCCAGGGTTGTCTTTTTTGTGATTTCTTTATTATTTCTATATCTATTTTTAGATCTTGGATGGTTTTGTTCAATTCCTTCACGTGTTCGGTTGAGTTTTTCCCTAATTTTCTTTGGGATTTTTGTGTTTCCTCTTTGAGGAATTCTACCAGTTTACCTGTGTTTTCCTGTATTTATTTAAAGGAGTTATTGATGACCTTCTCAGAGTCCTCTAACATCATCTTGAGTTGTGATTTTAAATCATAATCTTGCTTTTCTGGTGTGTTGAGGTATCCAGGACTTGATGTGTTGGGGAAACTGGGTTCAGATGATGCCAAGTGGCCTTGGTTTCTGTTGCTTAGGTTCTTGCACTTGCCTCTTGCCATCTGGTTATCTCTGGTCTTAGCTGGTCTTGCTGATTCTGGCAATGAATTGACCCTCCTGTAAACCTGTGTGTCAGCCCTACTGGGGGACCTGGTCTCTCCTAATAGGGTCTGGGTGCAGAAAACTGTAGCACAGTGTCAGCACAGGGTGCAGGCAGAAAATATAAGGATCCTTTTCCAGACTGCTCCTCAGTTCCTGTGTCCTGATGGCTCCAGGCAGGTTCCTCTTGGGCCAGGAATTAGAGCAAAAGTAGTGGTCTTACCTGTGCTCTCAGGTGTGTCAGAACTTCTGGGGGACAAGCTCTTTTCTAGTAGGGTCTGGGTACAGAGAGCTGTGGCACAGGGTCAGCTCTGGATGCAGTCGGAACCCGAAGGAGCACCAGATTCTAAATCCTCCAACTGCTATTGACTTCCTGTTGAGTTGTCATGGCAGATGATGTCACCTTTAATTTGTAGATGAGCATATTGGGTATGGGTTCAGTAGGAAGTATGTTGATTGTGCAGATCTCCTGGGGAAGCCTACTGGGTTTCATGTCGGCTGCTTGATAGAGAATTTGCCAAGGTCCTAGTCTATTACCCTTCTGTAGTAAAAGAAACAAGGAGAAGGAAAAGCCTGATTCATAAATGTGCACAAAGTGCTTTGATGTTGCCAAGAGGAGGATGGAAGAGAAAACAAAGAAAAGCAAGGAGGAGGAGGAGGAGCGGTGTATCTCTGTGAGTGTGACTCAACATGCCATCAGTAGACACTCCTATTATTGTGGTAGTCACAGGCTTGATTTTTACTGCTAGACACAGTTGTAGCTGTTGAGTTTTGTATGGACATCATGTGCATCATTTCCTGCTGTGCTAACCCCAACTCACCTGTACAGCCCCCTCTCAAATGCATGCCTAGATCCTCCTGTTCATCCTCTATTATGATTATTATCAGCTATATATATGCACATGTATACATACATACATATATCCACACATATTTTATACACATACAGATTGGTGATCTATTTGGCATTGCTCGTAAGTGTATGTGTTTAGGGTAGACCACCAAGGGTTATATGACCTCCCAGGGTCCTTCAGATGTGCAGGCGACTTCTTCATGTCTCAGCAGCAACCATTATGCTGCCTTAGTTCTTCTGTGTGGCTCTTCATCTAAGGACAGCACCTTGTGAGACTTCCCCCATCAATGTTGGCAGGACAATTGACAGGGTCATTGTGCTGGCCCCTTTTCAGCTAACCTTATTCTTAAGGTCATATCAGTTTAGCTCCCTTGTCATATGCAGATGGCAGTGTCTCCCAGCAGACACTCTAGTCCTTTGGCTCTTATGGTCTTTCCTGCCCTTCCTGTTCATTTGTCCTGAATCTTCACTGTGACACTTGCATTCAACATGGATTAATTGTGCTTGTGGATACCATAGTCGTGTGTTCTCTGCTTTTTCCAGTTGTGTGTTTCTGAATGGACTCCGGTGAAAAAGAAGCTTCTTTGGTGGGGGAGGGTATACTTTTAACTACAGAGTTTTGAGGATAGCGTTTCTAATGCATTTAGAAAGGTACCGGTTTAGGAAACTTGCAGTAATAGGATCTACTCTATGATCCATGACCACGAGCCAATAATGATGGGAACAGAACAAGCATTAAATCCCTCCTCTTGAGCTTGTCTTTAAGTCCAACTACATAGCTATTGGTTGCATCAAGAATATACATCCACTATTGCCACTTTGGGGCTATCTTTCCATTTTGGCAATTGCTGTGATCTCTAAGTGTTACAGCCAGATAGGAGTTTTGATTGATTTTGTCTCTTGGAAGCTAGAGTAGCTGCTTCAAGTTCTGTGACAGTTAATCCTCAAAAAGGAGGCTTCCTGGTTACACACAGTCCAGTGCGTGAAATATGTGGAAGCTCCATCAACTGTGTTTTAGTTTCAAGTTGTGGGATGAATAAAATCAGTGGATTTTAGTATTCAGGCTCTGTTCAACCCCCCTATTCAGCAACTAGAAGGGAGGTGTGCTATGCCTGACACTGGGGTTTCTGATAGTCTGTTCTTGGTAGAAGCATTTTCACTCAAAATGGAATTACTTTCTTAAAACTTTATAATCATATGACTATGTCTATACATATACATACAACTTGTGCATACATATACACGATATTTTATTTCATCTTGTATTTATGAATTGATACCAATATTGCATTTTTATTGACATATAAAATCAAGTTACTGTATAGCATTGTCAAACATCCCAAGGGCTTCCTGGCCTCTCATTCTCCATCATGGAGGGAAGTCAGGTGGGAACTCAAGTCAGGAACATGGAAGCACAAAGCAATGCAGAGGCCACTCAGGAATACTGCTTCCTGGCTTGTTAGCTCATAGTTTGCTCAGTCTGCTTTCTTATAGAACACAAGATAACCTACCAAGGGATGGTACTCTTGAGAAGGAGGTGGGACCTTCCACATCAATCACTAATTAAGACAACGAACTCCAAGCAGGGATGCTTACGTTTCACTTGGAACAGGGAATGGGGTGATTGTGGAGGGCAGATGGTGGGAGGGAAGTAGAAGGGGATGGTTCTGAGGAGGGTGTGGGAAGGAGCAGGGGATGGTCGAATGGCCATGAATATGAATGGAAAACTGGAAGTGACTGGTGGCTATGGGACGTCTCCAGGAAGAAACAGAGACTGGGATAAAGGATGTACCCTAGAAAAAATGAGGGTGTCTCTAGTTTGACTCAGGGCATTGAGGATATGGAGCCTGGGAGACTGTCTCCTGTGGCTAGGCAGGAACCCAGGTAAAGCCATAGGGACACTAACACACACAACATTTTCAACTCAAAACATCCTGTGTACAAGAAATGCTATGATTAGAGATGAAGGATAGATGATGGAATGGCCACCCAATAACTGGACCAAATTCAGATTCATCTTGTGGGCAAGCACAAATCCCTTGCACTATTATGGATAATCTGTGCTTGCACACAGGAGCCTAGCATGGCTGTCCTCTACGTGCTCCACCCAGCAGCTGACTCAGATGAGACACTCACAGTCAAACACTGGATGGAGTTTGGGCACTCTTATGGAAGAGTAAGAGGAAGGATTGCAGTTCCTAAGTAAATAGGGACTCCATAGGAAACCCAACAGAATCAACTAACCTGGAACGTTACAGCTTTCAGAGACTGAACCACCAAACAGAAAATACAAGGCCTAGAACAAGGCCTCACTACACATATGTAGCAGACATGCAGCCTAATCGTCATGTGGGTCCCGAACAAATGAAGTAGAGGCGATCCCAAAACCTGCTTCATGTATGTGCCATATGTTCTTCTAGCTGGGCAGCCTTGTCTGGCCCAGTGGTACAGGGCATGCCTAACCCCACAGAGACTTGATGTACCAGACTAATCTAATGGTGGCTTTTTCTTGGTTATGATTCTCTATTCTCAGGTGGCTTGAGCTGTGTTGAGTGTAAGGGACCAACCCCCTTTCCCGAGAAGTTCTACACACCAGACATTAGTGGCAGATTGCAGCTTAGTCTCCATGTGGGTCCCCTAACAACTAGAGCGGGGACTGTCTCTGACTGTTTCCTCCCATTGGATCTGCTTTTCCTACCTGGACCGACTGGTTGGGCAGGAGCTGGCCAGGATGCCCTTAGTTCTGCTGTGACCTTGTGTCCCAGGGTGAGTTGGTACCTAAGGCCCAGCTTCCCCTTCACTGAGCCCAAGAGGAGAGGGTAGTGGGAGGAGAGATTTGTAAGGGTGGGGCTTGGAGGAGAGAGGGGAGGGATTGTTTCCCTAACTGTACCTTGTCTTTTTAGCTTTAGGAGGTCCTGTTTGTCAATTGCTGCCCTTTGTTTGTGGGCACCCGGGGTCCTATCTAGACAGTCCCTTCCTGCGTGTGCCTTGTAGGGCCCAGCTTATGTTCCTTTATCACTTGAGGTTTCACCTTCAGGTCCGCCATACATTTGGAGTTAGTTTTAGTGCAGGGTGATAGATACATGCAGGTCTAACCTCATTTTTCACTGTATCCTCATCCACCAATCACAGCACAGAGGCTGAAGATGCTGCCCCTTCTCCAGGGTGTCGTTGCCATCTTTTCCGAACATCAGGTGCTTTAGTTTACCTGAACTTACATTTGTGGTTTTGCTTTTGTTTCACTAATCTCCATGTCTGTGTTTACCAAGACCATACTGTTTTTATTACCACAGACATGTAATGTCTCTTGAAATCTGAAATGTTAGATTCTCCAGTATACCACACACCCCAGCCCTGGATTGCCTTTGATCCCTGGGTTCTTTTGTGTTTCCAAATCAATTAAAGTGTTTTAAAACCTTTCCCTGAAGACTGTCAAGAGGATTTTGATAGAGAGTACATTATTTCTCTGCATTATCCTTGGCATAATGGTCATTTGCACAGTGATATTTGGCTTGTCCGTTACCATGAGAA
Source organism: Micromys minutus (assembly GCF_963924665.1). Lineage (NCBI taxonomy): Eukaryota > Metazoa > Chordata > Mammalia > Rodentia > Muridae > Micromys > Micromys minutus. The sequence goes on along the minus strand of NC_137970.1, from coordinate 16,108,764 downwards.
TTTTTTTCATATTCTTGTGTATATCTCCTGAAGATAGAGTGGATTTTGTAAAAAGGCTTTTTTCATATCTATTGAGACAATCATGACAATTTCCTTTTCAGTCTAAGTCCAGGAAGACGCACCAGGTAGCATTAAGGCCATAGACCCAAACATGTCTCACAGCCAAAGACAGGCCATCCTTACAAACACGGCCCACCGCCGCAGCCAGGACCAGATGCACACTATGCACTCATCTCCCTGAGTATGCCACTCACATCAGTAAGTTCCCTGAGTGCATCATGGCCCCAAGACATGAACCAGCCAATGGCACAGGACATGGGTACTCATATGTCATCAGGTGACAAGTCAGTCCTCAGATTTCAACCCAGACCTCAGTCACATGAGGGCCATTGACCCAGAAACCATCCTAAGCTGCAACACAGGACATGGTGGTCCTTCGACGACATCCATCCAGAAAATGCACCATTCCTCATCTAGGGTTTCCCTCATCGCCAGGATTTAGTGTTATCTCCTGAGCAGGCTGCTTATTTGGGGACTGAGCCCGTGTCTGTTTGTTCCGGGCTGCTGCACACCATCCTATCAACCCCACTGGGCAATACATAAGCCACCAGCAACCTCAGCCCCACCCTCCAGTCACTGTGGTCATGGCCCCAGTTCTCCCTCTCCCTCCAGGGCATGTGCTGCACACACTGCTCAGCTCCTGCATTTCTCCCCCTCTCACTTGTCACCTTTGTTTTTGTGGAGGTATACTGTGCATGTGCAAACCACTGGTACTGTGTGCCAAGCGTGCCGAGCTTGCCTAGCCAGCTAACGGGCCCACGGAGCAGATGATCTTTTAAACTTATGCTTGTGTTCTCTTTCCAAGTATTCTATGGAAGAAATTGGAGTCTATACTGCTGAGGCACACAGGGGACAGTATGCTTTTTGTTGTGGTTGTTGTTGCTGCTCTACTTGTTGTGTTTGTGCCTTTAAACTGCTTTGTGTTTCAGGTGATGCGGGCTCCCTGAAAGGCATGTGTAAGTGCTGCTTCTTTTCTAGTTTTGAAATACTTCCTAAGTTGGTTGCAGATCTTGGAATCTTTGTTAGAATTCTGCGGTGAATCCATCTGGGCCAGGGCGTTATTCACGCAGAAGGATTTGGTAAATTGTTTCAATCTCCTTATTCGTTTAACATGTTCATCTTCTCTTAGTTTAACTTTTCTGGTTCCCGTGAACCTAATAATTCATCCATGTCCTTTAGATTTTCCAACTTTATGAAATATAGGTTTTTATGGGTCACCTATGTAAAATGTTGTGAATTCCCTTGAAGTCTGTTTATGTTCATTTGTGATTCTGTTCATTGGGTTTATCTTTCTCTGTCATTTGGTGAGTTGGGCAAATGGAATTGTCAATATTAATTCATTTTAATTTATGTTTGAAAAAATCTGATAACAAAAAGAACCAAAAAAAGGAAAAGAAACCAAGCATCAGTTTTAGATTTGTTGGTTCTTTGCATTGTTTTGTTTCTATCTCCTTAATGTCTGCTACAGTTTTCATTACTTCTGGCTGTCTTGCTTGATGTCTGGTTTGTTCTTGTTTTTTCTAATTGTTGAGTTGCCTCATCAGCCAGTTATTCATGCTCATTCTGACTTTCTTTAATGTAGGAGTTTCCACCCAAACACTGCACATGGGACTATGATTACTGTGTATCTGAGACTTTCTTGTGTTCTTGTTTGTATTTAATTCAAAGCATCTTTCCCTCCTTTTCCTGATTTATGATTGAATGCTGTTAAATCTCTCTCTTTTTTATGTGCATAAATACTGGGGACTCTTGTCTGTTCATTTTGGGGTCCATGCCAGGGAAGGCATATAGGATAAATGGAGTTATTTCAGTTTTTGTAACTGGATTAATGTTTGTTTCATATTCCAGGATGCGGTCTGTCTTAGGAAGATTTCCTAGGGTGTTGAGTATGTGTATGTTCTTTGGCATTTCAGTAGGATTGGCCACGGATATATCTTAGGCTCATTAAATGTAGTGTTCATGATTTCTGATATTGTTCTGGTTCTTGTTCAGAGGACCAGTCGACTGGAGAAGGTGTGGTGATGACATCATCATCAGTTCTTGGTGCTTTGGAGTTCACCTGTGTCTTTTTATGTCCAATCTAATTTTTATCATGGTGGTATGCCACAATTTGATGTGTGTGTGTGTGTGTGTGTGTGTGTGTGTGTGTGTGTGTGTGTGTGTGTGAATTGCCCTTTTTCATCTCTTGCTTTGTTTGTTGTTTGGCTTTTGTTAGTTTAAATTCTAATTTGTTAGGTGTCAGGATAGTAATAGATGCTTGGTTCCTGGCCTCAGTTGCCTCAAATAGTCTTTTTACAATTTTAATTTAAGGTGGTGAAGGTAAGCTGAAGTTCTATATATCAGAATGCTGACTTTGTTTACTAATTAATTCCGTAAATGTGTATCTTTTGATTACGATGCTGAAGGCATCAGTATTTCTGAAAGGTATGTGCGAATTGTTGTCATTTTGTTGGGGTACTGCCTTTGTATTTCTTGTCCAAATTGTGCTTTAATGACTGTGCTACAGATGTTCTTATCTTCATAGTCTCTGTCCTGTGTATACAATTCCCTCCAGTCCACAGAGTTGTTCCCGCTGTTCACTGTTGTATGGCCCTCTGCTGAATGTGACTTTTAGCCTGTGTCTACAGTGGGAAGCTGTTCTTTCTACTTCAACTTTTGCAGGTAGTTTCCCTAGGTTCTATAGTCTAGATTGGCAGTAGCCATCTCTTAGGTATTGAAGGACATCTCTTGGGGTCTTCTGGATTTTATGGTATCCATTAACAAGTCAGTGATCATTCTGGGTGCTTTTCCTTCCTATGTGGCTGTTTTCTCCCTCAGCCTTCAGCACTCTCTTCTTATCCTGTTCCTGAGTCCTTTAAAAATAATGAGCAACAGGGAGTTTGTTTTCTTCTCTTGCCCTTTAGCTATGTAAAGGTTTTCTGGTATCCAGGTGGGTGTATCTTTTATCACTTTAAATATCTCTGTCAATGATCCTGTTAATGATCTGATCAAAGGCTGAGTGGGTTTTTTTCCCTTTCCTTTATACCTTCCACTCAACCATCTGGGATTTTATGGTGTCCCATATTTCCATTTTGTTCCTTCACTCTATTTTCTTTCCTAAGCTTTGCATGTGAGCTTCACTTTCTCTATCTTGTCTTCAAGTCCTGAGGTTCTTTCCTGCACATGACTCACTCCAACTCATTTCCCTGAGTTTACTTTTTCACTTACTGAGTTTGATCCTCAGATGAGCTGAGGCACATTCAGGGTGTGATGGCCTTAATCTTGGTCACATCTTCATTTCTGCTCAAGTTCTCTTCAATGCTCTCTCCCTTCACTGAATGCAGGCTTCAGATCTCATTTTATTGCCTTTTCATTTAACTGCATAATTTTTAGAAACCACTCAGATATTATCTTTTTTCTTTTCAATCCATTGAGTTCTTTCCTGTGTGTTCTTTAAGCTCCTTGACTTCTTTGATAATGTTTATGATTATTTCCACCCTGTGTCCTTGGGTCCATCTAGTACTAATTCTCACTGAAGGACAATTCTGTAAGACTCCTGCATTCTGGGTGGGGCTGCTGTTTTGACTGTTCATATTGTTTATACTTCTGAAATAGGACCTCCGCATGTGGACTTCTTTCTTTTTCTGTGTGTCTGATGTGAGAGTCTGGCCAGCTTCAGGCTGGACCAGTGCAACAACTTTGTAACTAGACTTAGTAGAGTGCATCATTTGGAGATGGTACACATAGGTGTGTTTGTGGTTAACTAAGTTAAGTCAGGCAGAAGCTACACGTCTAGTATATCCTGACAGTGTAGACATAGTGTGGGCTGCTTTGGTTCCTGTGGGACTCACCAGGTAAAGCATGTGCAAGAGGTGTCTGTCTAGAGCTAGGCATGGGATTATGTGGATAGCATGGAGAAGCATTTAGGCATTCTTGTTCTGTATCTGAACACATGAGTGTGTGAATTAGCAGGTACATCCATTGATTGATTTCTCTGTGCCTGTCTAAGCATCTCAAGGCAGGAGAAGTTTGAAGGAAGTAAGAATCTTCTACTCCTTTCTATGTCTTGATTCACAACACCTTTTAAGCCAAAGATCTGTAAAACCTACATATCTCTTAAAACTGTTTCAAAAGGTGACATCTCTGGGCTGGTGGGGTGGAGTGGGACACAGCAGACCACAGCCAGAAACTGCAGCAGGGAAAGAACTTTGTCCAGTGCCGATCAAGTAGACTTTAACCATCTTTTACTAGAACATTTTAAAAAACTATTTAAAGACAGCTGCTAAAAAGATTTCCTTTTCTACCTGTGATGGTTTGTATATACTTGGCCACGGAGTAGCACTGTTAGGAGGTGTAGCCTTGTTGGAGTCTGTGTCACAGTGGTCTTTTGCTATAACATACTAGTCCTATCTGCCTGTATGTGAATCTTCCATTGGCAGCCTGCAGATAACAATGTAGAACTCTCAACTGGGGCTGCACCATGTTTGGCTAGAAGCTGCCATGTTCCTGCCTTGATGATAATGGACTTAACCTCTGAACCTGTAAGCCAACCCCAGTAAAATGCTGTCCTTATGATGTCTGTTCACAGCAGCAAAACTCTAAGACTTGAGACAATATCTAGTTTATAAATTAAAAACCACCATCCCCTCTGATGGTGTGACATGGTTAAACATACATTCCAAGCAGAATTTTGTTTTCTTACCCCTTGGCAGGAGAAAAACTGCCACCAGGACTGGCCTAACCCCAAGCTCCTATACTTCTTCAACTAACTAGTTCAGCTACCTCCATCCAGATTAAACCAGAGCCAGTGACCCTGGAAACAATAGGGAAAATTGCTGTCCTCCATATGGCCTGGATGAAGAGACAGGCATCCTGGTACCCTGGCTATTACTCTGGGACAGATTTCTCCCACCAATGTGAAAACCTAGGATCTCTGACTCTCATGAGTCTAATTTGTCCAGAGAAACAGGTGTGCACTGTCTTGCACTTGAACGATGCGTTTTTATTCTCTCATTGGCAGAGGTGAGTCAACCCATCTTTGCTTTCTGATAGACAAAGTCAGTGGAAATTACAGCAGGCTACATATCAGGACTTGGTTGGCCCAGGATTTCAAGGTGCTACATGTAAAACCCCTGCCCTTCCTTAGAGGTTTCCTGGGAACAAAGAATGTAATGGGGCCACTGAGGAACTCCCTCAGGAGCTACAGACCATGGGCTACAGAGTATCAGCAAAGAAACCACTCAGAGTATCAGCTAAGAAAATCAGCTTAAAATATCAGAGGTTACATATCTAGGCTACAAGCTGAGGGAAAGCAAAATACCCTGTCTTAGGGTAGGATAACTACCGTCCTTCAGCTCCCACATCCAAGGTCTCAAGACAAGCTCAACGTTCTTGGGTACAAATGTTTATTTCTGCTTCTTGCAAGGCTACTATAGACCAGCACTAAGGGTTAATAGATCAGCACCAAAGATGTTATAGATCAGCACCAAGGGTTCTACAGACTAACACCAAGGCTACTATAGACTAATACCAAGGCTACCATAGACCAGCACCAAGGATACTATAGACCAGCACCATTTGGGACACTAGCCCCTAATCTCAAGTGAGACTAAACTAGAGAGGTTTAACCTAAACATTGAGGGCATGAAAATGCCTTGTGATATACCAATCCAAACAGCTGGACCCTGTAGCCACAGGCTGACCAAACTAAGAGCAGTTGTGGCTACTGCTAGTCTAATGAAAGAAAGCACACCAGTTAGCTCTGGGTCAAGATCTTTTTTACTCATAGCACCACATGACAGAGTAGAGGCTTCCACTAAAGAGGACCAGAATTCTTTCTAATGACTGTGTGACTCAGGACCATCCTTACTCCTGGCCTATCCTCCTCAGGTTTGAGAAACCCATCTCCATCAGTTCAGCCTCCCTCTTGCCTGATGACACATGTGCTCATCCCTGACTGTCACGTGATGAAAGATGAAACCAGGTATTGGAGAGATGCAGTAGTTACTTTAACTGAAACTATTGGGGCCCAACCAGGTACCTCTAACCAGAGAACAGAATGGATAGATCTGACTCAGACTCTCAGAAGTGAAAAAGGAAAGAAAGTCCACCACAAATACACAGACCATCACTGTGCACGCTTTCACTACCAGGCATGTCCACAGTATTAACTAAGGGGAAGGAGGGCTTCTCACTGCTGGGAAAGAGAACACTAGAAAATCTTGGCCCTCCTAGAGGCTATTTGGCTTCCCTACAAACAACTCTCCCCTGTTGCCAGGCTGCTGACCTGGCTCCTGACAGACAGCCCTAAAACCAGTGGGACCTATTGAAATTCTGACAACTTACCACAGATGTGATACTGCCTGAGACTCCATGGTGAAGAAGAAACAGACAGCTCAAACCCTCAGAAGGGTTGAGGACACTCGAGGGAAAGATCATTCTACCAGAAGCAAGTAACTGACAGGACTCTGGTAACTGAAGTTCACCAGGCTTCTCATCCAGGGTCCACAAAACTCTATGAGTTGAGCAGACCAAGGTATGGTATACCTAGACTCCACAGCCTAGTATAGGATAACTCAGCCAGATGCTGGTTCATGCAAAAGTAAATTGCAAATGGAGAGCTCTTACCCAGGAACCTGACAGAGTGAGAGACCCCAGGGAATTCTGGGAAAACTCACTTCACTAAGAGCCAGCATGCTAGGACAGAATAAAAGTACTTGCAAGCTTTTAATAGATACCTCTTTTTCTTCTGAATAGAATGAATCCTTCTCTGACCAGGACTGAAAATGCTCATTTGTAGCTAAGACGCTTCTCCAGAAACTGCTGTCCTGATTTGGCCTCTTCCTAGCAATGGGGTCCAACACTGGCCGAGGTTTCACAACCAAACCCTCTCAGTTAGTAGGTAAAGCTATAGACATGGATTGGAAACTTCCTGGTGCTTATAGACCCCAGAGTTCTGGCCAGGTAAGAGGAATAATGAAGGCATTAAAAGAAACTAACAGAATCCTCACTAGTGTCCAGAGAAGGATGAATAGGCCTCTTTCCTCTGCTTTGCTTTGTGGCTACTGCACCCTATCCAGGAAAGGATTTACTCCCTATGAGATTACGTTTGCAAGATCTTTCCCACTGCTTCCCAGGCTCAGAGATCAGCAGTTGGCAGAGCTCTCTAACCATTTCCTTCTCAAGTCCCTACAGACCCTGCAGTTCCCCTTACAGTTTATTCACTGGACTATTGGAGAGATTCAGCTGGCCTCTGAGTTCACCACCAACTTTCCTATGTTTGAGTCCACTGATCCTGTCTGGGTTGAGACAGTAGCCAAAGGCTTAATGGACCTCAGAGTCTGTTGGCAGTTTTCCCTTGTTTGAGTCCACTGATACTCTCTGGGTTGAGATAGTAGCCAAAGCATCACTGAAACCACTGGCAAAGGTCCTGTGAGTGATTCTCACCACTCCTATGGCTGTGAAGGCAGCTGACATTAAAGCATGGATCTACCTCACCCAGTTCAAGAAATTGGAAAGCCACAGTTGCTGCTGCCAATTGGACTGTCTCTGGACTATGGATCCACTGAAATTAAGGTGCCACTGGCCCCAGGGCTGCTCCTCTTCCTGCCCTTCTAACTTCTTCCAATGAGTATTTTGATATTAATACAGGATCATGGTCAAACCCCTGCTACCCTCAGGACTCAACTGGAAACTGAGGAAGATAGACACACAGAACATGTTAGCTAGTGTGACCTCTACTCTCAGATGCCCACTTCTGCCCGGTTGCACGGAGACAGAAACAGATTAGAGAATTTATGTTGTGAGGGGAGAATACAATGTTGATGTGAACCTTGCATCTGGGTCCCCTAGTTCTCAGAAACCAGGGAGTTTCCATTGCAAAATTTGGGGCTGTAGAACTAAAGCTTCCTAAATGTTTGTTTAAATGATTCTGGCCTTTAGGAAACAGGGAAAACCTGGAATCAGACTCTATGCCATAGGAAAGGACCCTGGAGAGAGAGTTTATCAATTCTAGCCAGCAATCGGCCATGATCGCTGGTTATAAGTAAACATTCAGCTCTGTATTACATGGAAATAGAAACAAACTTTTCTACAACTATAAGAAAAATCAATGCAACATAGGGGTTGGACCAGTGCAATTTGTTTCTTGGGTTCCCACTGTACGACGGAGGCCATGGATCTCTTGAGTTCTTTGGTCCGTCTCATCCAGAGGAGTTGGGATCTTACCTGAGACTCAAGCATCTACTTCCAGACCTGTCATGTGATGGACAGAAATCACCTCCTTCTTTATAGAGCCATTCTGAAGTCCCTCACTCCAATCCTAGTGACTCCCAGATCCTAGACCAGTCCTACCACTGTTCCCCCTTTTCGGCTACTCACAGTGATAATTACATAAAAGAAACATATGGAGATAAAGACGCCATTGTCACACAAACCAAATGTATGCTAGTATAACATGTAGCTGTGAAATCAAATGCTGTCAAAACCAGTGTCCACTGTGCCCCCAGCTCTATGTTCCATGGTGGCATCTACCATGCAGCTCAGAGATGGAAACTTTGCCTTCCTTTCTTCCCAGGGCACATACAGCCTCTTTACTCATCACTACTAGGCTCGGCTTTGGCCAGTAGGTTAAGGTTGTGTTCCCAGGTTTTTCCATTCCAACATTGTTTTCATTTGGACATTGAAACATCCTGATTTACCTTTTAAAAATATAGATCTCCTTTTGTATTTTAGTAAGGGTTCCTTAATGAAGCTGCTTTTTGGTGTTTTACACTTAAAAACATTCTCTTTTATAATGTAGTCATTCTGGTTCATAGTGTTCTGAAACCTGAAGCCTTTAGTTCCATTTTTTTTCTTTTTAATTTTTTTCTTTTGTATCTACACTAGAACATTTTATTTTCTTTGAATAAATATAGATTTAACTCTTTTTTTAATGGACAATTTTAGTTAACAACTTGACTACGTATGGAATCAAGTATAATGTAATCAGCTGGGGAAGCTAGTGAGGGATTTCCTCCATTGGATCATTTGAGGTGAGAAGGCCCACCCAAATTCTGGAACATTTGAACTCAGGAGACCCACCCTCAATCTGGACCACACCTTCTGCTCTTATTCGCCATCAAAGGACTCAGAAGGAGGAAGTGTTTGCTTTTTGCCTACTTGCCCTTTGCAAGGTTTTTTGGGGTTTTTTGTTGTTGTTTTGTTTTCTTTTTTCTTTTTATAATATATAGCTCACTTGAAATAATCTTAGTGCAATCAAAAGTTTATTTTTGAGGCATGCTGTTAAAGTAGTAGTTAAAAGTGACAACATGAATTTCAGGTATCAGTGACCAGATAAATCAACCGCAGAGCAATTTACCCCTAAAGAAGAAGGGAGACAAAACTAGAGTAAAGATTCATACAATAACAATAAAATAACAGACCACCAGAAGGTTGTTCTTATAGAATACACATAAAAACAACTGACTTCTACCCAATGAAATGACTTGGGTAGAAACAAATTAGCAATAATGGACTTAAGAGTTTTAAGAATTACTGAGACCCCCTAGCAGAATCTTATGGAAGAGTGAGGGGAAGGATTGAGGGATCTAGAGAGGTAAAGGACACCATTTGACGACCTACAGAGTCAACTAACCTAGGCCCATGGGTCCTCACAGAGACTGAACCCCCCCAACCGAGGAACATAGAAAAGCTATACCTAACTCCCTCCCCCATGTGTAGAATATGTGCATCTCATTCTTCTTGTGGGTCTCCCAACAATTGGATCAGAGGCTGTCTCTGACTCTGTTATGGGCCTTTGGATCCCTTTCCATTGCTTTGATGCCTTGTCTGGCCTCAGTGAAAGAATGTGCTTAGTCTTGCTGGGACTATATGTCCCAGGGTTGAGTAGTACCCAAGTGGGGAATTTGTAAGTGTGGGCCTAGGAGGAGAGGAGGGGAGCTGAGATTGGTATAAAAAGTGAATAAATAAAAAGTTAATGAAGGGCCAGTCTTCTGCCAGCAACGTTCATATGGAGATTAGAACTCTCAGTGCCACCTGCACCATGCCTGCCTGAATGCTGCCAAGTTCCTGCCTTGATGATACTGGACTGAACCTCTGAACCTGTGAGCCAGCCCCAATTAAATGTTGTCTTTCTAAGAGGTGCTTTAGTCATGCTATGCTGTCTGTTCATAGCAGTAAAACCCTAACTAAGACAGAAGTTGGTATCAGGGACTGGGGTGTTGATGATAGGCCTGACCATGCTTTTGTTTGGAGGAATGTAGATTTTGGGACTTTGGAAAGCAATAGAATGCTTTAAGTTGGCCTTAATAGGCTATCCTAGTAGGAATAAGGAAGACTTTGTTGCTGTGAGTGATTTGAACTGTGCAGATCTGGCCCAAGAGGTTTCAGTGGAGAATTTCAGTATGTGGCCTAGAGACTGTTTTTGTGATATTTTGGTGAAAAATATAGTTGCCTTTTCCCCTTGTCTGAAGAGTCTGCCTGAGGCTAAGATGAAGAGACTCAAATTAATTTCACTGACAAAAGAAGTCTCAGAAAAGCCCATCATAATTTTGTTCTCTGGTTAAGTCTCATGAAGAACAGTTTAAACAAGCACAGCAAGCTAAGAAAGGAAAAATATAAAATATATGGTTGGAGTATTAAAGGGGCACCATGAAGTAAAATGAAGCTGAATCCTGTGTTTGAGGATATTAAATTGAATTAAGGGAGTAGTGACCTTGGGACAAGATCCCACCCAGCTAAATTTAAGTCCAGGCATAGTAGTATAAGCCTTTAATTCCATAAGACAAAGGTAAAAGCAAGCAGAGCTCTGAGTTCAAGGCCAGCCTGGGAGAGAGCAAGTTCTAGGTGAAGAACAGCTTAAATCCAGGAGTGGTAGTACACAACTTTAATCTCAGGAGACAGAACCATGTAGATCTTTGAGTTCAAGGTCAATCTGCAGGGCAAGATCCAGGAAAGCCAAGTTTAGGCATAGAGAGAGTCAGAAAACAGAAAGCTGGTAATAGAATAGGTTGCGGAAGAGGCATGTTCCATCCCCAAAAAGGAGCAGAACATGGAAGTTTGGGCACTATGGCTCTGGCTTTAGAGTAAAAACTAGAAGGGACTGCTGGGACAATTGATGCTCATCAGCTGGAGCTAAGAAATTAGTGGTGATTAAGAAGAGACCAGCATCAATGAGGGGAAATCGTCTGGGAAGTGTTTTCTGAGAGCACAAAGAGGATGTGTTCCTGAGATAGCCAAGGTTGTTCCTGAACTGCAGCTGTGCTTGGTAATATGTAAGAGTCACCCAGGTGATTTTGAAGGCATGAAGAGGTCATGAGGGTTGGCACTGTGAGAGGCCATGGAAAGCCACTGGTGAAGGTGTAGCCTCAGTTGCAGTGGATAGGCCAAGACTGAAAGGGTCATGCAAAGGACTTGAGGCTTGGCACCATGAAGAGAGCCTATGAGAGGCTATTAGTGAAGCTTAGTTGCAGCAGAAGACCCCAGTGTACTAGAAATGCCAGTACCATGGGATGCTCACCAAGAACAGCAGCAGCAGTGGAGTGGATCAACCTGAGCTTGGAGTGCTACAGAGGGCAGAGATGAAAAAGTGATGACAGCCCTTTGGAGGAGCCCAGAAGATCATGTGTGGATCCCAGACATTGGAACAAGAAGCTATAACATTGAAGTCGCCTTAGAGACCACAAGATGTTCCGGATGCCAGAACCATGGGCTACCTGCTGAAAGCTGCTAACAGGGAGTGGAACCAGACCAGGAGGAAGAAGTTTGTTGCTGTCAACAAAGATGAAAAAGAAGTTGGAAATCTGAAAACCACTTTGACATGATGCAGAGTTTAGAGTTCGCCCTGATAGTTTCCTCTCCTGCTTTGTGGATTACAGTTAAGTGACTGGATGGATCTCAGAAGAAATCTTGAACTTTGGACTTTTAACACTGTTGAGAGGGCTATAAACTATGGGGACTTTTGAAGTTGGACTAAATGTATTTTGCATTATGCTATGGCTAGGTATGGTCCTCATAGACTCATGTGTTTGAACAAGCTATGGGGGCGAGGAAGTGGAATGTGTTTGTATATGCTTGGGCCAGTGAGTGCCATTTTAGGAGGTGCTGCCTTTGTGGAGTAGGTATGGCACTGTGAGTGTGGGCTATTAGACCCTCACCCCTAGCTGCCTGGGAGCCAGTTTTCTGCCAGCAGCCTTCAGATGAAGACATAGAACTCTCAGCTCCTCCTGTACCATGTTTCCCTGGATGCTGCCATGTTCCTGCCTTGATGATAATGGACTGAACCTCTAAACCTGTAAGCCAGCCCCAGTTAAATGTTGTTCTTTAGAAGAAAAAAAAATGTTAAGGGAGAAAAATAAAGTTCATGAGCAAAACGGAAGGGAAGCAAGGAAAGAAAGAATAAATGAGTGAATTACTGCGTTCTTATTGGTTGCAGTGATAATAAAAGAATGTGCACCAATAGAACAGATGCTTTACATGTGCTGGATGAGTTGGCCAAAGCAAGGTTAATAAAGTCCGTCCTTTCATCACTTCTCTTCTCTTGCTTTACTTCATTCTGGGATTACTTACATCAACATTGATCATTTTGAACAGCTTTCACTTTTGCCCTCTTGGCAGTGCTTGGATTGTACCACATGATATCTTCCACCAGGATGCATACATGAGTCTCCCCAGTAAACTTGTACAGATGTTTGACCATGTTAAGTGAAATGTGTAAATCACACTTCCAGGTATGCCCTTTTATCTCACCCACTGCAAAGAACCTTTGGCCTGAGCATTGAGATACGTATTTCTGAGACACAAGAGAGGCATGTGGGCCTCTGTGCAGGTGATGAGTAGTATTAAAAAAGGCTAAAATGAATAAATAATGTGTTCATATTGTTAAGAGTCCTTCTGGTGTATTTTTCTCCTGTACATATGCTAACAAATGGTAAGAGATGGGCTGATTTGATTCCCCAATTCACAGCTAGTGGAGCAATTCCAGTTGCTCTGTTCAAAAAAAGTGCTATCAAACAGCCAACCGAACCACCATTATAATAGTGCTGCCAGTTTTGAGGAGGCTTGATTGTGGCCTAGCCAGCAAGTGTTTCAAGTAGCTTTTGAGGACTTTGCCAGAAACCTTTTACTTCAGGCAAAACAGAGGCATATGGACTGTTGTAAACTGGTGCAAAAGAGACAATGGGTGCTTGGTGTGGATCTAATCCTTTGTTGGCATGAAAGGCTGCTGTGATTGGTGTAAACACTCCTTTTACAGCTACATAAGCAGATTGCTCAGCTCACTCAGGGAGCCAGCCAGGAGACACCCTTCTGTACTGCCTCCCCTGGTTTGCAACGGTAGGCTAGGAAGACAGCTTTTATAGAGTGGTATTTTGTTGGTTAGTTTTGATATTTCTCGTTAGTGTAGTTGGTAACATGAGGAAGAAGTGGGCATGATGTTGATAGCCACAGAAGAATCAGCAGGTCATCGACAAGAGGAACTAGGGGATAGGCAGAGAACTAAGGATACAGAATAGAAGACTTTAAATTGCCAAGGAAGAAAATTTACAGGTCCTGGGCACTGAATGTGTTCCAAAGAGTTGTCTTACCTTAAAAGTAAGCGCAAAGGGTCTCAGTTAACACTGGCCACTATGAAAAGTCAGGGGATCCTGAAACTTAGACTCAGAAACTTCAGTGCTACTCACTGCCAAGGGCTGATGAATCCAGAGTTCATAGAGCACACAGGAGCTGTAGCACTTGTAGGGTAAGGGGCCTAGAAACTTAAGGACACAGGAAAGCTGGAACACCAGGGTGAACCATTTGTGGCTGCTCTTGTCTGTCTGCTCTTTCTTCTTTGTACTGACAGGTGGCAAGGAATATAAACTCTGCCAGAGACCCTCAAGTCTATGTCTACCAATGATTGGCATCCCAGTTAAAAAAAAAGGATCCCAACAGATGACAGGTAACACTTCCATCATGATATGAACAAAATTGACAAGTGAAAGAATAAATTTCCTTGCCCTCCTTCTATTTTTATTTCCTTTGATGATTTTTGTCTTCCTAGCTTTCTGAAAATGTTTCCATAGTAGAATTGTTAAAGATCTTTATTTCATTGTCATTTATGTGTCTATTTATGTGTGTATGGGCACATGTGAGTACAGTTGCTTGCAAAGTCTAGACAAGGGTCCCCGATCCCCTGGAGTTGTAGTTAAAGGTTACTGTAAAGCACCTGATCTAAGTGCTGGGATCTGGACTCCAGTCCCCTGGAAGAGCAGTATTAGCTAGTAACTGCTGAGCTACCACTCTGGCCCTCTGTAGTAGATTGTCAGGGTTAGTCATACTCCAGTAAATATTTTCAGTTTTACTTAGTTTTGCTTGCATCTGCAAGTGTCTTGATTGATCCTGTCCTTCTAAAATCTGTTTAACCAGATATGAAACTAATAGTTAAGAGTTTATTTAAGCACTTAAAATGCATGGTACATCCGTTAAGAGTAAATGTTTTCCAATGAAAACCCATTGCCGTTCACTTTGGTACAGTATTCTATTCATATGCATGATAAATAATGACATATAGTCAATTGTTTATTTTTCTCTCTAAAAGTTTTATATTTTTTTTATTTCAGAAGTTTGTGATGATTTTAGCGTGTATTTCATTTGATTTATCTATCAAAATATTCCACTTCTTATTTATTATATATGCCTTGCATAAATTTGAGATATTTCAATTAATGACTTTCTCAAATATCCTGTTTTACTTTTTTCTTCTCTCTTTCTGGAACTTATAAGAGTCATGTTATCTCCTGTGAAACCCTAGGAAACCCTTTCTATCTGTTTTATTTCTATTATTAAGATTAGGCAATTTCTTTTCATTTTATGCAAGATCTGTCTTCTGTCCTGTTCATTCTACCAAGTTTTTACTTAATTTCAATTATTAATTTTTCAGTTTTATAATTTCAATTTTGACAGCCAATATTGCCCAGTAGATAGGGGAGCTTGCTGCCAAACCTGATGAGCTAGAATCCGTCTCCAGTATCCACATGTTGAGAACCAATTACTGTAAGTTGTACTCTGACCTCTACAAGTATACTGTCACCTGCACACATACATATACATACACACACACACATACACACATATACACACACTTTAGTTCTTTTTAATAAATTACATTTATTTTCTTATATTTATTTTTACTCTTTAAATTTTTTAAAATATTCATTTATTTTTATTCTATGTGTATGGATGTTTTGCCTGTATGTATGTCTATGGACCCTATGCATGTCTGGTGCTTAAAGGCCATAAAAAGATTTCAGATCCCCTGTAACTGGAGTTACAGACAGTTGTAAGCCATCACTCAGGTACTAGGAATTTAGCTGAGGTGCTCTGCAAAAACAATCAGTACTCTTAACCTCTAGGCCATCCCTCTAGCCCAGTATTTTCTTTGTAAAATTATTTTATTATATTATTTATTATTATTACTTACTATTATTGTTAGTATGTTGGAATATAGGCTGTAGTGCACAGTTTTGCTCACTTACTTAACTTTCTTTATACAATTTGCACTTTTAGCAAAGAGGGAGTAAAAGTAGAGATAAATAACATCCAGAATGTTTGAAAAACCTTAATCCTCCCAGGCCCTTCCACAAGACTCCCAGAGCTCTGCCTATTGTTTAGCTGTGGATGTCTGCATCTGTATTCAGCAGCTGCTTGATGAGACTCTCAGGAGACAGTTATGCTAGGCTCCTCAATGCGAGCATAGCAGGATATCAATAATAGTGTCAGAGGTTGGCTCTCTCTCATGGACTAGGGCTCAAGTTGAGGATGTCATTGGTTAGCTGTTCCCTCAGTCTCTGCTTCATCTTTATCCCTGTGCATCTTTTAGGCCTATTCATACGGTAGTTCATGAAAGTGAATTGGCAGTTGTAAAAGGGGGAAGACCTGGTTACATAGCATGCCATGATCAACACTTATAAGTGCAAGAAGCTTACTAGGACCATTATAAACACTTTTCCTGTCACCATTGACTTTTATGTCTTATGCCTCTGTCACTGCAGTATATATTTTAAAGTCATAAAAGAAAAAAAGGAAGAAAAAAATCAAATCTATGTTATGTATAGATCTCTTAAACTTTATACATATAGAACAACCATTGACCATATAATTGACCATATAATTGGTCACAAAACAAGCCTCAATAGATATAAGAAGATTAAAATACTCCCATGCATTCTCTCAGGCCACCATGGTCTATGGCTGGTCTTTAATAACAACAAAGACAACAAAATCCCATAAACACATGGAAACTGAACAATGCTCTATTAAAAGATAGCATGGTCAAAGAAGAAAGAAATAAAAAAAATTAAGGATTTTCTACAATTTAATGAAAATGAAAACACAACATACCCAAACCTATGGGATGCAAGGAAAGCAGTACTGAGAGGAAAACGTATAGCTCTGAGTGCTTCCAAAGAGAAACTGGAGAGAGCATACACTAGCAACTTGACAGCACAGTTGAAAGCTCTAGAAGAAAAGGAAGCAGATACACCCAAGAGGAGTATAGAGCAAGAAATAATCAAACTCAGAGCAGAAATTGACGAAATAGAAACAGAAAGAACCATTCAAAGAATCAACAAAAACCAAGAGCTGGTTCTTTGAGAAAATTAACAAGATTGATAAACCCTTAGCCAGACTAACTAGAGGGCAAAGAGAGAGTATCCAAATTAACAAAATCAGAAATAAAAGTGGAGACATAACTGAAACTGAGGAAATTCAAGAAATCATCAGATCCTACTACAAAAGCCTATACCCAACAAAGCTGGAAAATCTGGAGGAAATGGATGAATTCCTCGACAGATTCCAGATACTATAGTTAAACCAGTACAATGTAAACCATCTAAATAACACCTAAAGAAATAGAAGCAGTCATCAAATTTCTCCCAACCAAAAAAACCCTAGGTCCAGATGGGTTCAGTGCAGAATTCCATCAGACATTTATTGATGACCTAATAACAATCCTTTCCAAACTATTCCACAAAATAGAGTCAGATGGAACAGTACCTAACTCATTTTTCGAGGCTAGGAATAACCCTAGTTCCTAAACCATACAAAGACCCTACAAGGAAAGAGAACATCAGACCAATCTCACTTATGAACATTGATGCAAAAGTACTCTACAAAATCCTTGCAAACCGAATCCTAGAACATATCAAAACGATCATTCACCTTGATTAAGTAGGCTTCATCCCTGGGATGCAGGGTCGGTTTAATATACGGAAATCCATCAACATAATCCACCACATATAAAACTCAAAAAAAAAAAAAAAAAAAAAAAAAAAACACATGGTGATCTCACTAGATGCTGAGAAAGCATTTGACAAAATTCAACACCCCTTCATGTTAAAAGTCTTGGTAGGAACAGGAATTCAAGGCCCATAACTAAACATAATCAAAGCAATATACAGCAAACCAGTAGCCAACATCAAACTTGACGGTGAGAAACTTGAAGCAATCCCACTAAAATCAGGGACTAGACAAGGCTGCCCACTCTCCCCCTACCTATTCAACATAGTACTGGAAGTCCTGGCTGGAACAATTAGACAGCAAAAGGAAATCAAAGGGATACAAATTGGAAAGGAAGAAGTAGAAACACCACTGTTTGCAGATGACATGATAGTATATGTAAGTTACCCCACACATTCCTCCAGAGAACTCCTACAGCTGATAAACAAGTTCAGCAAAGTGGCTGGATATAAAATTAACTCAAATAAATCAGTAGCCTTCCTCTACTCAAAGGACAAACATGCAGAGAAAGAAATTAGGGAAAAGATAACCTTCACAATAGTCACAAACAATATGAAATATCTTGGTGTGACTCTAACTAAGCAAGTGAAGGACCTGTATGTCAAGAACTTCAAATCTCCAAAGAAGGAAATAGAGGAAGATCTCAGAAACTGGAAAGATCTCCCATGCTCATGGATTGGAAGGACCAACACTGTAAAAATGACCATCTTACCAAAAGCAATTTACAGATTCAATGCAATCCCCATCAAAATTCCAACCCAATTCTTCATGTAGTTGGAAAGAGCAATGTGTAATTTCATATGGAATAACAAAAGACCTAGAATAGCGAAATCCCATCCTCAATAACAAGAAAATATCTGTGGGAATCCCTATCCCTGACCTCAAGCTATATTATAAGGCAATTGTGTTAAAAACTTCATGGTACAGGTACAGAGATAGGCATGTTGGGTCAATGGAATTGAACAGAATATCCAGAAATGAGCCCTCGCCTCATATATGGTCACTTGATTTTTGATAAAGGACCTTTTTCAATGGAAAAAGGATAGCGTCTTCAACAAATGGTATTGGTCCAACTGGCACTCAGCATGCAGAAGAATGAAAATAGACCCATTCTTATCTCCTTGTACAAAGCTCAAGTGCAAGTGGATTAAAGATCTCCACATAAAACCAGGTACACTGAAATTATTAGAAGAGAAAGTAGGGAAAACCTTAGAACACATAGGTACTGGAGAAATTTTCCTGAACAGAACACCAGTGGCTTGTGCTCTAAGGTCAAATATTGACGAATGGTGCTTAATGAGTTTGCAAAGTTTCTGTAAGGCTAAGGACACAATCAAGAAAGCAAAATGTCAGCCAACAGATTGGGAAAAGATCTTTACCAACCACATATTTGATAGAGGCCTAATATCCAAGGTATACAAGAACTCAAGAAGTTAGACACCAGAGAATCAAGCAACCCTATTAAAAATAGGGTACAGAGCTAAACAAAAAGTTCTCAATTGAGGAATATCTAATGGCTGAGAAGCATCTAAGTAAGTGCTTGACATCCTTAGCCATCAGGGAAATGCAAATCAAAACAACCCTGAGATTCCACCTCACACCAACCAGAATGGCTAAGATCAAAAAATTCAGATGACAGTAGATGCTGGCAAGGATGCAGAGAAAGAGGAACTCTTCTCCCCTGTCGGTGGGGTTGGAAACTGGTACAACCACTCTGGAAATCAGTCTGTTGATTCTTCAGAAAATTGGACATAGTCCTACCTGAAAATCCAGTTATTCCACTTTTGGGCATATACCCCAGAGAAGCTTTAGCATACAACAAAGACACATGCACCACAATGTTCATAGCAGCCCTATTTATAATAGCCAGAAGCTGGAAAGAATCCAGATGTCCTTCAGTAGGTGGATGAATACAAAAATTGTGGTACATTTACACAATGGAGTACTACTCAGCTATCAGAAACAATGACTTTATGAAATTCTTAAGAAAATGAATGCATCTATAGAATATCATCCTGAGCGAGATAACCCAGTAGCAAAAGAACAGATATAATATGCAGTCACTGATAATTGGATACTAACCCCAGAAAGCTCAGAACACCCCAGAAACAACTCACAGACTATATGAAGTTCAAGAAAACAAAGACCAAAAAAAGAAAAATCATCATGCTCAATCTTTACACACCAAGAAAACTTGACCATTTCCAGGTTACATCCTGTTTTACATGTACTTTATGGTCATTGTAACTAGTAAGATTTTAAGGCATACTATAAACCTTTTAAAAAATCAAGTACTGACAAAAATGTATTTATAAACTTTTATGAAAAATGCTTTTAAAATCTGGACATTTATCTCTGTTTTTTAAAATAAGGTTGTTCAACTAAAAAAAATTCAAGTGATAGCACATGCTAGCAAGGATGTGGAAAAAGAACACTCCTTCATTGTTGGTGGGAATGCAAACTGGTACAACTTCTGTGAAAATCAATAAGGCAATTTCTCAAAATATTGAGAACCAAAAACAAGCCCTACCACTTTTAGTCATATACCCATAGGATGCTCTGCCATTACAAGGACACTTGTTCCTTTATGTTTATAGCAGTTTTATTCATGATAGTCAGAACCTTGGAAAACCTAGATATCCCTCAACTGAAGAATGGAGAAAGAAAACATGGTATACTTACACAATGGAGTGTAACTCCACTGGTAAAAACAATTTGACATCATGAAATTTGCAGGCAAATAGATGGAACTAAAAAATATCACCCTGAGTGAGGTGACCTTGACCTAGAAAGACAAACATGGTATGTCCTCATTTATAAGTAGATATTAGCCATAAAGTAAAGGATAACTGTGTTACAATCCACAGACCCAAAGAAGCCAAGTAACAAGAAGGATGGGAGGGAGTGGATAAGGTGGGGGAGTGGCACATATACAATCTCATTGCGAAGGGGAAATAGAATAGACCTAGAAGGTGAATGGGGAGAAGGGACTAATGTGGTTAGGGATAGAGATGGGAACATGAAGGATCAGGTGTGAGGAGGATGGAGGGAGAGAGCACAGAGAGAGAGACAACTGGATTGGTGGGGGCATCTCTGAGATGATCTAGAAACCTAGGGAAATGGGAACTCCTAGGTGTCAATGAGAGTGACCCTAGTAAAGACTCCTAGTGATGGGGACATGGAGTCTGAACCAGCCATCTTCTGTAACTGGGCATGATTAACAATGGAGGGATTGGGACACCAACACAGCTACCAAACTTTCTACCTACAATTTGTCCTGCCTACAAGATGTGCTGGGGTAAGTGTAGAAATTGTGGGAGTGGCCAACCAGTAACACTCCAGTTTAAGACTTAAGCCATGAGGAGGGCCCCAAGGGCCAGGAACCAGAGGTTGGATAGCCCACGGACCTATGCTGGGAAAATACTGTAAAAGAGAGAGAGGGAGAAAGGATTGTAGAAGCCAGAGTGGTCAAGGACACCACAAGAAAACCCACACAATCAACTACACTGAACCCACAGATGTTCACAGAAACTGATCCACCAACCAGGGATCCTGCATGGGAGTGACCTAGAAACTCTGTACATATGTTACATGATATAGCATGTTCTTTCCATACACACCTAACAGTGGGAGTGTGAGCTATCACTGAATCTGTTGTCTGACATTGGGACCCTTTTCTCCTACTGGGTTGCCTTACCTAGCCTTCACACAAGAGAAGGTGTCAGTCTCACTGCATCTTGCTATGCAGTGACTAGTTGATATCCATAGAGACTGGCTCTTTTCTGAAGAGAAATAA
This sequence comes from Micromys minutus, assembly GCF_963924665.1. Classification (NCBI taxonomy): domain Eukaryota; kingdom Metazoa; phylum Chordata; class Mammalia; order Rodentia; family Muridae; genus Micromys; species Micromys minutus. The sequence goes on along the minus strand of NC_137970.1, from coordinate 16,087,655 downwards.
AGGAGGAATGGGTGGGGGATGAAGGACTGGGAGGAGAGGGAAAGTGCAGTTGGGATGTAAAATAAATAAAATTAAAATAATAATTAAAAATACAAATAAGAGGTGGTGGGGGCACCTCTGGCCAAATATGGTAGCGCACAACTGTAACATCACACAGGTAATTGAAGCAGAAAGGTTGTGACTTTAGAGTCAGCATAGGCTAATAACTAAAACTTTGTTGCAAATTCTGCCTAAAGGAAAGAGAGGACTCAAGAAAAGTGAACTACAAATAGAAAGAAAGGCACACTAGAAAGACAAACAAGTAAATGCAACAGATAGCAACAAAACAAACACGAAAGCCTAGAAAAAAACCAATACATTTCTGGAATCATGAGAAAAATTACAGAGTAATAACTTTGAAGAATGAATAGTCGTGCAAAATCCTTAGCAATATATGGTCAAGTGAATTAGATTATCACATGTAGGATGGGTATTTGAGCATGTACAAATACCTGGAGGCTGGAGATTTATTTATACCAAGTGTCTTTCTTCTTCAGACACTCTCTAACTCTTTTGAGATAGGGACTCTCCTTAAGGGTGGAACTCAGGGACTGGCCTAGCTGTCCAGCAAGTTCTAGAGACTCTCCTATTAGTCTGTGCTTATGCCGTGCAGGAGCTATAAGCACACACTTCTGAACGTGGCTTTTCTATATGGATGCTTGGGTCCTAAACCAGGTAACCAACTGAGCTGTCTCTTACCCCCCCACACACACAAGTACATGCCATGGCAGACAATATATGGAAATCAGAGCACAACTTTTGAGAGTCAGCGCCGTCTTTCCACCATGTAGGTCTACAGATAAAACCCACATTCAAGCACTTTTACACACTAAGCCTTTTTTTTTCTCCACAAATGGATACTTAGGCAAATTAAAGATTCTCCTAATTTTAGATAAGAATGTTCAGTATCTTTAAAATGTCAAACCCATTTTGACAAGATCCCCATATAGAATTTTAAAAATTAAAATAATTCCAATAAAAATATGCATACATTTTATATGGTTTGAATCAAATTTTAAATTGGTGGAAACTGACAAATGCGAACCTTATATAGAAAATTTAACATTTTAGAATCTCCCTAGAAACATGAAAATAAGAAAAACAACAAAGTCTTAGCAGGTATAAATGCAGATTACAAAGCCACTGTGATTTAAATAATATAATGTAGCTTTGAACTACCAATAAAAGTAGAATAGAATAAAGACAGAAAGAACTCTAAATGCATGATGAATGTCAATTTATTGCACTGGAACAAAAATAACCTTTTATGTTGGGGTTCATGGCATATGCTAAGGCATATTACATTAGGCTGAGGCAAGAGGATCACAAATTTAAGTCTGAGCTACATACTAAATGAAGACATAAATAAAAATAAGGAAGCCTTTAAGACAAAAAATGGGTGGACAAGGTACATAGATATTTGTGAAAGAAACAGAGACATTGTATACCTTACAACAATGTTAACTAGATCAGGAATCTAATTGTAACAAAATTGTTACAATGCTAGTAGCATTTTCTCTACCCGCTATAGAAAAGATTCTGAAACTAAGTCAAGAAGCAGATGCAATGGAAAGGAAAATAAAGGATGGGGAATGTGACCACATAATTCTGGTAACAACATAAGATCTTCATGATATTAAAACAAGGAGAACAGCATAAGCAATTTTTAAAAATGTAATGACCTGTTGGCTAAAGGTTAAACTCATTGGTTGCTTTTCCAGAGGGCCTCTCCCAAAAGCATCCACAATATCCTCTTCTTGCCTTTGTGGGCCCCAAGCACACATGTGGAACCTAGATATACACATAGGCAAAAACATCAGTACACAAGAAACAAATATGCAAATAAAAATTTAAATTTGAAGACAAACTAGAAGGAAACATTCTCAGCACAAATAATAGACAAGAAGTTACTATTTTGAATATATACAGAATTCAAGGACAGAAGAGAGATTTTTGTTTCCAAAATCACACTGTTAGTAGGTTTAAAAAAATTCAACAGTAAGATGTCGACTATGTCATTATCAAATAAAAACAGAACTTGGGGCTGGAGAGATGGCTCAGTGATTAAGAGCACTTGCTGCTCTTCCAGAGTCTGGTTCCCAGCATCACAAGGCAGCTCACACCTGCCTAGACCTCCAGTTTCAGGTGGTCTGATGCCATCTTCTCTTTTTCTCATCTTCATTTTTCTCATCTTTTCCCATCCTCCCACACTCAGATGCACATGCAAACACACACACACACACACACACACACACGCATACATACACACACACTGTATATGCATGCACATATATGTATAATTTTAAAACTTAAAAGAAAATATAAGAGAACATTTAAAAACAGAACTAGCACATTTGGTTTGTCTCCTTCAAAGTAGAGAACTCTATAGTGTAACTAATTTTAATGAGTTATTTTTAGTAGCATTCATGACTTCTCATATATTAACATAGATGCATATATTAACAGAGTGTGAATCAGTTACCATTGACTGCTTTGGGAGAAAAGAGAGAAGAAAACACAGCCCCCGATAGGAAGCACATATTTTAATACATCTATTTATTATCTATCTATCCATGTACCTATCTACCTATTTACCCTCCTCATCATCTATTTTTCATCCACTCCTTTGGTACTTTTATCTGTGTTTCTGGTCGTCATAGGCAACCCCTGTGAAACCCTGTGTTACCGCTGCTGTTGACCTCCACCAGATTCATCATTAGTCTTCATCTCAGCTTCATTAAATCTCAGCAACAACTGACACACAGTGACAACTTCCATCCAGTTAAGTTTTTATGTCTTTCTGGGCCACTATTTATCAGTGTCCCTTGACAAAAAACAAAAACAAACAAACAAAAAAACCCAAAGAGTCATCAACCCTTTCTTCCTTCCTTCCTTCCTTCCTTCCTTCCTTCCTTCCTTCCTTCCTTCCTTTCTTCCTTTCTTTCTTTCTTTTTCCTTCCTTCCTTCTTTCTTTCTTTCTTTCTTTCTTTCTCTCTTTCTCTGTCTCTCTGTCTCTCTCTCTGTCTCTCTCTCTCTCTTCTCTCTCTCTCTCTCTCTCTCTCTCTCTCTCTCTCTCTCTCTCTCTTTCTTTCTTTCTTTCTTTCTGGGTCTGGAAATCTTTGATGCACCACAAAATCAGTGAAAATCTAAGTGAAGACATCTTTTGCATACTCACTACTGTCTCTAGCTCCCAGTGACAGCCTGCCATGAGTAATGCTTGTTCATGTACACCTTATATAGCCATTTTCCATCGTGACTTACGGACCTGACTCTGTGATCATATTACATAGTGGATATAATGTTGAGGAGTTTCTAAGTGCATCTCTTAAGAAAGCCTGGCAGCTTCTTATTTGACACTATGGGAGTGCTAGTTGCCTTCTAAGAAGTTCAGGTACCCCATTATATAGTTGATGTGGAACATTCACTTAGTAAGGGACAGCCAAGTTTCAATTCAGTCTGGTTTTCCAGGTTGCCTCTCCTAAGGACCCTGGAATTTGCTCTAAGAGGCTCAGACTTCCCAGACTAGTTCAGTCCTTTGATTATGATATCAAGTGAATTGGAAGAACAAACATATAGCAAGCAATAAAATGGTGGGTGCTTTAAAGCCATTATTCATAATTTTACAGTTCCGCTCCACCTTCCTCCCTACAAATATACATTTTCTTCTAAAAATTTCCTGTTCATTAAAGAAAATTATTTTTTTCTCTCTTGCTTCTATGGTCTAATTGTGTGTGTCCTGGTGGATGAGATTTTGCCTTACAAAAGAGGTGCAAAGGAACTGTTTCTTCTACTACAGCAAGATGCAGGAAGACATTCATTCTATTTATGAGGAATGCACCCTTACCAGACACGAAATCTTTTTAAGTTGAAATTTAATTATATTTCTCCCTTCCCTTTTCTCCACCTGTGATGCTGTTGTCTTCAACTTCCCAACCTCTAAAACATGAAGTAACGAATGTATATTGTTTATAAATGACTCAAAGCATTTTTATTACAACATCCTGTTGTAATAGAACATCTTGTAAGATGATTTCCCTTCTTATCATATTATCCTCATACTCTACACATTGTGGAGTTTCACTGTGGTAGACGCATGGCCTAAAATCATCCTTGCCCACAGTTATCTCTCTCACAGTGTCACGTGCAATTTTATGTTCCAATTACATTATTCAAAGCTGCTATCTGTCACAGATGTTTCTATCATTGAAATGGATTGCATAGATATCTAGGACATCAAATTCTTTCACACATGGTGCAGTAATTTCATTTGAATTTGGAATATATATAAATATACATATGTATATATACACATATATATACATATATATATATATATTGTCATTAGAGGAATAAGTGTTACACTTTGATTTTCCCCCCACAATTCTTATGTTATGAATATCTCTTTGCACTCCTATTTTCTCCATTCAGGTGACTCTGACTCTGGATGGAGTGGGCAATTGTCCATGATTCAAAGTTACATAGCTATTTCATAACCTATGGTGCTGAAGGGATATATGTCTTTCATTAATATTAATTGCATATATAATGGTAATATTCACCTCTGTTACCCTCTCTTATCTCACTCCCACCCTGGATTCCTGACTAGTCTGCCTTCAAATTTTGTTTCTTTTCTGTCTGTGCAGGTCTTATGCCAGTGGTTCTGACTGGAACAGCCATGCTATGCGCACAAGACAGTGTTTCTGTTTCAAAGCACTCCTCTTCATGTTCTTGCTAACATCTGTCCACTTTTTCTTTCATGTTGTTCCTCAGGTTTAGAGATGGCCTATTTATGGCTGAGATATCAAGAGTCGCTTGCTTTCAGCACATCAACCAGGTACAAGTCTCTGCATATACTGTCCTCTACTCTTAAAAAAAAAGAAAGAAAGAAGGAAGGAAGGAAGGAAGGAAGGAAGGAAGGAAGGAAGGAAGGAAAGAACTTTCTCTGGCCCAAACTATTGTAGCACTAGTCTATGGATATAATATAAACATAAATATTTGGAAGGCAATTTGATTGCATGTCAAGGACACATTGCTGACTTGACTTCCAACCCTTCGGCCCTGCACTGTGTAACCAATTGTTTTCATTAATTTCCAATTGCTACTATATCGAATTTCTGTATACATAGTAGCTTAAACTCTCTCCATTCATTATCTTTTATTGCTAGATTTCAGTACTCACCCTGCCCCGCCCTTCCAACTTCGATTTCAGCATAAGGACTTGCCAGAATTATCCAGAACAGTAGAGATTTAAGCATGTGCTGTTTAGTCCATCCACTTTGCTTGATAACAACCACTTTGAAATGAGTTCTCTCCTTTACTGTGCCCATATTCCCTATATATGTTATATGACCATAGCATTTTCAGAAGGCAGTATGAATATGGCACAGAATAAATTTGACTTTACATGTATCTTACTCCGCTTTATGCAGCTCTGTTAACTACCATGTTGGTATATTGAGTCAGGTGGGGATAAGGGCTATAACGAAAGTTTTTGTTGAAGGAAATGAGAATCCTATGTGAAAGTTACTGTCGTCAAAGTAGAAGACAGGTAAGAGGTAGAAGTTAAAGTCATCTGGGGCCAGAATACTCAAGTGAGCTGAGAAACACACTGAAAACTTTAAGTGTCTGGAATCTAGTGTTTAGGAAAAGGAGGAGAAATTCGGGTTTAGAAATGTTCAGGAACAGCAATGTTTTTCTGGCCTGTCAATTCCATAATAAAGAATGTGTAGTTCATTAGTTCTCCACTGTAGGCAGAGAGGCAACAAAATGTTCCAAGGTCACATTAAGGAATGACAAAAGGGACTTCAAGAGAGAGCCCCAATTTAAATTCCCCACTTCTCTCCCTATGTCTTTTGCCTGTGGTCCATGCCCTCTCCATGCTGCTTGTCTGTTATATGGATCTGATCTGTCTCCTGTTGCCTGTTTCTAACAGAGGGCTTTACTCTGTATGTACTGAACATTATATGAAATATGGTATGGAGAAGAAATGAAGAGCTCCTTTCTACAGAAACCTTTATTCCTAATAAACAGGCAATCATAGTGGATTTGGGAACTGCAAAATAAATTCACATTCCTGCATTCTACTCAGAAGTTCCTGAAGCAAAACTCATGAAAAACCTAAATGTAAAATCTTTGCTGTCAGGGGTTGTTTATGGCCTGGCCTCAGGCAAGGAAAAAAAAAAAAACATGTGGGAATCCTGAACAGATTTTTTTTTTTTTTAACAAGGGAAGTATTTACTGGTCTCAACTGACCCAGGATAGCACTCAGAATAAGTTCAACCTATATCCACGTGTTGCTTCTAATATTTGTGTAATACTAGTTTTTTCTTAAAAGATTATCTTCAACCTGTTTGCTACTTTCAGCAAATGATTACCACAACATACACATATGCACACATCCACTATTCTAGGTAAGAGGCACGAAATAGTACGTAATTTAAGATTAAACCTATGCATTGGCATAGGTTATTTTTTTTAATCTACTGCATAGTAAGATTGACTACATTGTTTCCTTACAGGCGGGCTTAACAGGCTGAGTACACAGTAGGATTGCAGTTAACTACCTGGAGTAAACAATAAAGACTGCTGAAAGTCCCTCTCAGACAAACCAAGCTATAAATTAGACCCTCTAAGACTAGAACTGCTGCCCTGAAGAAGCTAAACCTGGAAGAGTTTTAGAGCAAACTGAGTCACTTGGAAAGGAAGCCTTCCAACCTGTTGAGTTGCTTGCAGGTTGTGCACTGTGCACCAGGTCCCCATTTTGTCACCCACGCTGAGGTGAGCTTTGATGATGCAACTGTCTTAGAGTCATTTCTGCCTGTAAGTAGCCAATCACCTATATTCCTATGAGTAATCCAAATAAAACTCATTGGTCCACTGAGTTCCACTTTGGTGGTATTCATACTGAGGTCTGCCATGCAGTCTCCTCTTGTCATACAAAAGTAAACCAGACCCACGATGAGAAACACCACATGGTCTTTCTCATCTGAGTTTCCTAGCACCAAGTCTGCAAATGGCAGCATATAGCTTGGAAAAACTGCAGAGATCAGGAAAGTAAAAAGGGATGGCTGTGGCAAGGGGGATAGAGAGGGGAATAGAATAGTCAGGCACAAATAACCTGTATTGTTGGAAGTCTCTTTGGGACCATAGTAGCCAACAGTTTCAAAAGAAGTAATGTTTCCTTGTCACTGGCCTTTCATGTTTTCTTGTGCTGTCTAATATGAGCATTGTCTTCTTGTTACAGGATTACTCCACTTACATTTTAATAGATGTATAGGTATACATTTTAGGATGCCTCTAAGGAAAGGTTTCCATGCTCTCTTTTCAAAAAGTCTTTAGTGATAACTGTGCCTCCCCTTATTATATGAAATCATTAAAGTTATACTTGCCACACAATAACTTAAGCTGTGTACTCAAATATATATATTGCACATTTCTAATATATACTATTTCTTCAATGTAATATAATTATCCTGAAAATACAAAAGTTAACCAGCACTCACAGAGAGCACACTGATATGTAACAATTTCATCCCGGAGAAAACCTTCTGTCTTGGGAGAAGCTTATTAAGCCACACAATGTTCCGGAGGGAGCTGAAACATTCTGTACTGCAGGGGAGGTTACATTCAGCAAGTACACAATAGCTTCAGGAAGGTCCTACAATTGACTAGATTTACTTTGTACCTGCAGGGTTACAATTGCTGTGATGAAACATCATGACCTTGAGGGAAAAACAGTTTATATGTCTTACACTTCCACATCACTGTTTATCACTGAAGAAAATCCAACAGGGCCCAAACCTGGATACAGAGGCCATAGAGGGGTGCTGCTTATTGGCTTGCTCAGCCTGCTTTCTTTTTATCTTATCTTATTTTACTTATTCACTTTGCATTCTGCTCACTGCCCCCTCCAAATCACCTCCTCACACAATCCTTCCTCCTCCTACCTTCCTTTCTCCTCTGAACAGGTTTGGGCCCCCCTTGGTTATTTCCTCAACCCTGGCACTTTGAGTCTCTGCGAGACTAGGCACGTCCTCCCCCAATGAAGTCAGACAAGGCAGCCCAGCTAGACTATATCCCATGTATAGGCAACAGCTTTTGGGACAGCCCCAATTCCACTTGTTTAGGACCCACATGAAGGTCAAGCTGCACATCTGCTACATATGTGCAGTGAGACCTTCGTCCAGCCCATGTATGCTCTTTGGTTGGTGGTTTCGATCCCCAGAGCTCCAAAAGTCCAGATTAGTTGACTCTGTTGGTCTTCCTGTGGAGTTCCTATTCCCTTCTGGGCCTTAAATCCTTCCTCCTATTCTTCCATAGGGGGCCCTTAACTCATTCCACTGTTTGGCTGTGGGTACCTGCATTTGTCTGAGTCAGCTGCTGGGTGGAGCCTCTCAGAGGACAGCCATGCTCCTGTCTGCAAGCATCACAGAGTATCACTAACACTGTCAGGGATTGGTGCTTACCCATGGGATGGGTCTCAATTTGGTCTAGTTATTGGCTGGTCATTCCCTCAACTTCTACTCCATCCTCTGGCCCAGCACTTCTTATAGACAGAATAGATAACGGGTTGTAAGTTTGCGGATGGGTTGATGTCTCTGTTGTTCCACTGGGGTACCTGTCTGGCTACAGGATATGTCAGCCTGCCTTCTTATAGAACCCAAGACCACCAGCCCAGGGATGGGACCATCCACAGTAGGCTGGCCTCTCCCGAATTGATCACTAATTGAAAAAATGCCCTACAGATGGATCTCATGGAAGCATTTCATCTATTGAAATTCCCTTCTTTGAAATAATTCTAGCTTATTTCAAATTGACATAAAACTAGCTAGGATACTCTCTCATTCTTCCAGCTGAGGTGCCTAGAAGAGATTTGGGTCAGCCTAGCAGAAAGCAGAGACAACAGTTACTTAGAAGTGAAGACCAGAAAGGGGTCCTGTTGGACCTGCTTAGCCACCTTCAGGCTGTGCATTGTGCTCCAGTGTTCCAAATGTTGTGAGCTGTCACCCTTGCTGGCTTCAGTGATAGAACTGTCTTTGTGCCATTTCTGCTTCTTTGAGTAACCCCTATAAAACTTACTGGTTCATCAAGATAGACTTTGGTGCTATTCTTACTTTAGTCTGCTAGTAGTTTCTTATCTGGGAGAGATGTGTTGTTCATTTCTCCTTGAGAATGATATTATACAACACACACACACACACACACACACACACACACACTCACACACAGAGTCCATAATTTGGAGCACTCCTAGAAAAGATAATTGATTTCCTTATGAATACTGTGTAACATATGATCCTCACCTTAGAAATAACATAACTGTTCATTATATTTTGTTTCTAATTTTTTTATTTTCAACTAGCTTGTGTTTGAGTTTTAATAATTCCTTCATCTGATTTCCTTGCCACTGATGCCTTCCTTGACTGTTAATTTCATTCAGGGTATATTTCAGATAAAAGATTTCTGCGCAGATTTGCATCTCTTTCTGTGAAATGATGTTATGTTAGAGTAGTGAATCACTTCTCACTGCTTTCTTGGAGCATGTCGAGTTTCCTTAAAACTGATGCTGTAACATCGTCATTAAAAACTTTATTCAGATTAACTCTTTACTCTGATCATTAAGTAAAGTCACAATTTCCAGTGAATTTTTGGTACCCGTTGGCATGCAATGGCTTATACCCATGGAAAGTTTTGGTAATTATTCCAGTTTTCACAATCACTTCCTGCCTGTCCCTCTAATAGTTTAATGAAGCTGCTTAATTTCTATAGCTGTAATTACACCTGCTATGTCAGCACTGGGTCATGTGCAAATCCGCTGTTGTGTTGTTACCGTTTGGACACTAGAGGTCTCGTTTTTTCCAAACCTCAACTGGCATGGCATTCAGAATGAACTGGGAGAGGCTATTCTAGTATCAAGTCACATTCTAGAACCAGTGTAGCTACAGACACTTTGTCTGTAGTTTCTAGCTTGTCTTTATTGAATTTTCCTTGGCTCTGGGAAGGATGATTGTGGAAAAGACTGGTCTCCTGCTCTTAAGCCATGCTTATGAGCATCAATACAAGTCTATGTCAAACTTCTGTACTAGTCCTCTGTGACTAGTCTAGTGATAGATTGAACTAAAAGTCACACCGCTATGGGCAGTCTCCAACTGACATGGACTCATGACACAAGACTGATAACTGACACAATCAGCCACTAATGATGCTGGCTGCAGTAGAATTTCAACAAATGGGTTGGGACAGTGTATCTCTGCTTCCAGGAAGGGATATTCCAGTGGCGCTGGATAAGAGCACCAGGCTTGAGATTAGGGACTGTTAGGGCCTGCCCAATTTTTTGTTTGTTTTATCTGCCTTACATTAAATTACAAAGTAAAAATATTTCTTTGTTCCCATTGTATAACTGCAGTGAATATAGTCTTGCACCATGTTATCCTGCCTGATATAATGTTAGTGAAGCCAAACCCCTTGCCATCAAGAATGACATCTAACTGAATATCTCTTTCCCACACCTGGAAATACCCACACAACCTCATGGGTGCCCAAAAGCAAATTCTGCAGCTACAGATGGTAGCACTGTCTGTGTTTTTGCCTTGGGGATTACCAGCCCTTTACCTAACATGTGTCTTTGGTTCTTCAGCTTTCCTCTGTATGTGCCAACCTGTATGACTCCACCTTACTAGGGCACACGTCATTTCTTGATGCCAGGGAAGGCTTAGAAACACCATCTACAATTTAGTGTGTAGAGCTATCTATGCTTCCGAAGTTAGAACCCATCAGTCCCAAGTGTTAAACTAAACAGCCTAACAATCATACAAAGTCACAACTGTGACCAAAATGGGAGAGGTGACCTGAAAATCTTCCAAGTCTGGAAGGGACATGGGCCAAAATGTAAAAATGTTTCACCAAGGATTAAGTGTCCACCAGATGCTAGGGCAAGTCTAAAGTCCATTTCTTTGAGCAAAGCTCTAAGGCAAATTACTGTGTTAGCAGTTTGTCTTTCCTCCCAGCGGGTAGAGTCTTGTTCCTGACTCTGTCTGCAAGGGTTAATAAGGATATTATGACCATTTCCATGGTTATGTGGCCATGCAGTGTCAACAGCTCTGTTTGTGGAGACCAGCTTGATGTAGAGCTCTGTCGAAAACCAGCTTCCCTGTGGCGGAATTACTACAGAATTTCAAGCATAAAGTCTAGACTTCATTCCTTTCCCCAACCCCTGATAAGAGGTGTCTCTCCACAAGTTACTTGGAGTTGAGTGAGGGCTGACATGAGCAACTCTTTCTTTGCCGTCTTCAATGGGTCTTTTCTTACTATTATAATACAACCAAGTACTATGGTCAGAAGTCCAAGCCCTAGATTCAGAAAATAGGGGTCACAGGAGGTTGGGAGATTAAATAAAATACTGAGGCAGATGTGACATCATTCATTACTATTACACAGTCCACACATAGCCATATATGTTGACATGTACAGGGGAAATCTGACATCCATCAGGTATAAACTGGCAAAGGTAAAGACAAAATTGAAGATGAAGACACTCAACTGTGACTCCAAGGACATATTTATAGACAATATTCACCACTTAACCCTAGTTCCCAACTCAGATGTCCATTTATTCACATTAGTGCCACATTGTGTAAGTATTATGGGCCCTTATGGCCTTCTGTCCCCTTTATGTGGTCTCGTTACTGACACTCTCATCGATAATACATTACAAACATATATAGAGTAAACACATGCAATTCCTTAAGGGGTAATTATTGTGTTTTAAATTTTATTTATTCATGTATATTATGTATATGCATATTCTATTTGTATGTATGTCTGCATGACAGAGGAGGGCATCAGATCCCATTACAGATGGTTGTGATCCACCATGTGGTTGTTGGGAATTGAACTCAGGATCTCTAGAAGAGCAGTCAGTGCTCTTAACTGCTGACATCTTTTTCTGTATCTATTAAGATAATCACATAAGCTTATGTCCACCTATATGATTAATTACATTTAAATGTACATACGTTGATCTATTCCTGAATCCCAAGAATAAAGCCAACTTAATCCTAGTGGATGATCTTGGTAATACATACCTATATTCAAATATTTACAAGTAATCTATTGAGGATTTTTGCTTCTATGTTTATGAGTGACATTGACCTGTGTGGTTTCTTTTGTGTTATTTTTGTTTTTGTTTTAGATTTATTGGGTTCTACTTGGCTTTTGGTATCAGAGTCACAGGCTCCCTAGGAAATGTCTGTTGTAAGGTATCCATACTAAATTTAATTTAAATGGTAAGGTATCCATACTAAATTTAATTTTTTTTCCCCAAGAGAATTAAATCGTTTATTGAGTACACACAATAATGGACGATACACAAGCTTCATTCCCATCTGTTTTTTTATCTGATACTGTTATTCATTTTTGATATTGCATAGGGTGTGCCAACAACCATTTTATAACCAAATTGTGACCTTGCTTGGATGACCCTTTCAATGGTGAAACTCATCAAGTTACAACAGTAACTGGCAGTTTAACAAAACCAAGGCTTTTGAAGACAATGGCTTCTCCACCCAAGCAACCATAAATAAATTCCAAATGGAACTTGGCACTACCCTGAAGGAATTCTAACTTCACACTCTTAGGGAAGTTTACCAAGATGGCTTCAAAGTAGACTAACTTTACACAGCACATTAAAAAAAAAAAAAAGACACATTTATTCAGCGTCATGATCAGACTATTACATTTAGCAATCAACAGCATGGGTAAAAACAGGTCTACAGTAAAACCTTTTGTTGGAATGCTTTACACTTTCCACAGAACAGAAACTAAAATAACCTGTTATACAATTAGTCACAAATACAGTCCTGGAGTTTTTGCCCACACACATGAGTATTGTCTAAAACATGTCTTCTTTGTAGCAGCTAGGCCCTGCCACCACTGTGCTTGGCTGAGTTCACAAATCTGTTGTAACCTGTAGCTTCCCTGTCACTTCTCTGGCTCTCCTCTCCTGCTAAGCTTTGTTTCCTGGCTGTGATTAGAACCTCCTGCCACTGCCATAACTACTGCTGCTGCTGGAACCACCATAGCCACCTTGGTTTCGTGGTTTAGGAAAGTATTGGCCTCCACCACCATAAGGGCCAGAGATCCTGCCTCCAAAATTTCCTCCCTTCATTGGTCCAAAATTTGAAGACTGGTTGTTGTGATTGCCAAAATCATTGTAGCTTCCACCACCTCCAAAATTGCTTCCGTCATTGCCAAATCCATTATAGCCATCCCCACTGCCACCATATCCACCACCACCACGGCTGCCACCAAAGCCACCATGCCCACTGAAGTTCCCTCCTCGACCAAAATTGTCATTTCCACCAAAACCACCTCCACGACCGCCACCAAAGTTTCCAGAACCACTTCGACCTCTCTGGCTGGATGAAGCACTAGCCATCTCTTGCTTTGACAGAGCCTTTCTTACTTCACAGTTGTGGCCATTCACAGTATGGTATTTCTGAATAACAATCTTATCTACAGAATCATGGTCATCAAAGGTGACAAAAGCAAAGCCCCTCTTTTTTCCACTGCCTCTGTCAGTCATAATTTCAATCACTTCAATTTTCCCATACTGCTCAAAATAGTCTCGTAGGTGATGTTCTTCAGTGTCTTCTTTAATACCACCAACAAAGATCTTTTTCACAGTTAAGTGGGCAGCTGGTCTCTGAGAATCTTCTCTTGACACAGCTCTCTTAGGTTCCACAACTCTTCCATCCACCGTGTGTGGTCTTGCGTTCATGGCAGCATCCACTTCCTCCACAGTGGCGTATGTGACAAACCCAAAGCCCCTGGATCTCTTGGTGTTTGGATCTCTCATTACCACGCAATCGGTGAGTGTTCCCCATTGCTCAAAATGGCTCCTCAGACTCTCGTCGGTTGTTTCGAAGCTCAGCCCTCCTATGAAGAGCTTCCGCAGCTGTTCCGGCTCCTTGGGAGACTCTGACTTAGATAGACATGGCGGCAGGGAGATGAGAGTCTTCTGCGATGCTTCCTCGGCAGCGTGAGAGAGCAGAAAGGAGTAAGATAAGGAACGTATCTAAATTTAATTTAAATGGTAAGGTATCCATACTAAATTTAATTTGATTTAATTTCAAATAGCATGGAATTATGTGAAGAGATTTCTGAGTGTTTGTGAGAAAACTACAAGAAATGAAGACAAGAGTCTGATGACCTGAGTTTCTTCAGAAACAAGAAATTATTCTTTTTTTATGCTTTTGTGCTTCTCTCAGGTGTGGCAAAAAGGTGTGAGTTTATGTCAGATTATTCATTACAAATGGCTATTTTATTTGTTTATATTGTTATTTGCCTACATGGAAAAATATTTTTGCCTTATGCTGCTTGTAGTCACATGCTGTTTGCCCTTCAAATTGTACATGTTACTCATGTGGCTCCTCTTAACCCTCAGAATATAAACTGTCTGGTGCTATTGCATGAGGCTTTAATCTGCCTACTTTACTTGCTCTGTCCTCCCAGGTTCGACAGCACCTGCAGTAGTAACAATCAGTTTTATTTATCTTTTCAAAGAGCCACCTCTTATATTTGTTGATTTCTTCTACTGCCTTCTTTGTTTCTATTTTGTTAATTTCTGCTCTGATTTTTACTATTTCTTCTCATCTACTGGACTTGGGTTTAGTTTGTTCTTGCTTTTCCAAATTCTTATGTCATGTCCTTTACTCATTTATTTATGCTCTTTCTTTATTTTAGTAGCCACTTAGAGCAATAAATGTTCCTTTTAGGATTGCTTTTATTGTGCCCCAGAGGTTTTGCTTTGTTGCATTTTCCTTTTTATTTAACTTGGGGGTTTTAAATTTTCTTTCTTGATTTCCTCTTTGACCCATTCAATTTTTTAAGATCCATGACTTTGCATGTTTACTAGAGACAATTTATTTTAAGCTTTGTTGGTTTGTGGTCAGAAAGAATACACAAAGTTATTTCAATTTGTTTTATTTGTTGAGCTTTACTTTGTGTCCCAGGATATAATCTATTTTAGGGAAAATTCCATGGGCTGCTGAATAGAATGTATAACCTTTAGTGTTTGGTAGAATATTCTATAAATATCTGTTATGTCTGTTTGATTTATGATGCCATTTAATTCCAAATTTTCTCTTTTGTCTAGATGGTCTATAAGGTATTGAAATCACCTCCTGTTACAGAGTTGGGGATAATTTGTGCCTTGACAGCTAATGATTTGATTTTTTTTGAAACTGGATGTACCAGAGGTTGGTACTTACATGTTTAGGATTGTAATTTCTTCTTTGTTAATTGTTCTTTTGTTCAGAGTGAAGTGCCATTCTGTATCTCTTCTGATCAAGTTTAGATTGACATTTATATTGTCATATATTGGGATAGCAACAACTTTTTGTTTCTTGGTCCTATTTTCTTGGAATAATATATTTCCTACTTTATCTCAAGTAGCCCTTGGAGTTGAGATTTTTTTCTAGAAAACAAAATGATAAATTTTGTTTGTTGTTCTATTCAACCAACCTGTATCTTTCTATTGGGGAGTTAGGGCTATTAATATTAAAAGTTATTGTAAGGTGTGTGATACTCTTTGCTTTTGCTTTTTCTGTTCTTAGTTTCTGTGTTTCGATAACTATAACTTCATTTATTCTCTTCCCAGAGCCTCTTGAGTATGATTATTTATTTCTCTCTTTAGTCCTAATATTCCTTCCAGTAGTCTGTGTAAGGCTGGATTGCTGTATATCAGTTCTTTCAGCCTGTTTACATGGCAAGTTGTTGATTTCTTTCCCTTCAATTATAGTAAATAGTTTTGCTGGGTAATGTAGTCTGGGTTGCCGTCCATGGTCTTTTAGAACTTGGACTACATTATTCCCTGATCTGCTGGTTTTAAAGATTTTAATTGAGAAGGCAGCACTTACTCTAATGGGTTTGGTGTCATGTGAGACTTGTGGTTTTTCCAGGAGGAAAAGGAGGAAAAGGCATCCCATGGTTTGAAGTGAGTTAAGAAACTAGGGAAAAGTGGTGTCCTGAGGAAGATTCAGACTAACCATGGAAATGAAACTCTAGAAGTGTGTGTGAGGGGTTTTCTACTTTAGGTTAATTGAACTGAGAAGACCCACCCTAAATCTGAGTGGTGCCACTCCATGGGTTGATGTTCCAGAATAAACCAGAGAAAAGAAGCTGAGCACCGGCATTCATCTCTATCTCCTGACTGTAGATGTAAGCTGCCCATCTACCTCCTCTTCCCCGCCATGATGGAATCTGTTAGCCAAAACAAACCCTTCTTTCTTTAAGTTGCTTTTGTTAGATATTTTGACATAGCAAAAGACATAAAACCAACACAAAATGTTTCTTCTCAAATATGAAATATATTTGTACTGAGATGTATTGTTCTCTGAAAACAACAAACAGTAAAACAGAACACATGACAGGGGATTGGAAAAGAAAGATTGACAGGCAGATTTAATATAAACATCTTATATGAATGTATAAAATTTTCCAACAGTAAAAAAATAACTATTTTAAAAAAAAAAACAAGTGACAACTGCAGCCAAGGGACCACGAGTAAACGGATGTAGCCACCATACTTTACGAAGATTTCTCAAAACACTAAGAGTTAAATAGCCATATGACCCAGCCACAGCATTCTTAGGTGAATATGTCTAAGGGACTCAAAGAGATACTTGCATATCCACACTATTGCTGCTTATTCAAAATAGCTAGACAATGGAATCAGCCTAGATGTCCATCAACAGACGAATGAGCCAAGAAAATATACTTCAAGTATACACTGATTTTTTTAAACTTAATTTATTTACTTTACATCTTGATCACAGCTGCCCTCCCTCCTCTCCTCCCAGTCCCTTCCTCTCACCTTCCCTCCTCTCAACTCTCTCCTTCTCTCTTTTCAAAGAAGTGGAGGCCCCCAATGGATCTCATCCTGAGTAAGGTAACCCAGACCCAGAAAGAGAAACATGGTATGTATTCATAAGTGGAAATTAGCCATAAAGAAAAGGATAATCATGCTACAATTCACAGACTCAAAGAAGCTAAACAAGAAGGATCTGGAGGAGGATGCTTGAATTTCACTGCGAAGGAGAAATAAAATAGACATTGGGAGTGTATGAAGGGAGGGTATTGGATGACAGAGGAAATGAGAAGGGAAACAAGAAGGATCAAGTGTGGGGAGGACAGAGGAAAGGAGAACTAGAATCAGTAGAGGTGGGGGCACTTCTGGGACAAGCTAGAAAGCTAGGACAATGGAAATTCCAAGGAACCAATGAGGGTGACCCTAGGGAAGACTCCTAGAAATAGGAAATATGAAACTTGAAGTGGCCACCTCCTGTAACTAGATAAAATTTCCAATGGAGCAATCGGGCCACCATCCCAGCCACCAAACCTTAGATCCCCAATATGTCCTGCCTACACTGAATCTTAAGGCAGTAAACAAAAGTCAAAGCACAACATTTGTGGGAAAGGGGTGGAACTTAAAACTTAAGAAAGTACAAATATTATGTTTGTTCTTTCACTCACATTCTAGATTTTAATTTTTTGTTCCAGTTGATATATATGTATAGTTGTGGAAATAGATCATGAAACTAGAAAGGCGACTATGGGAGGAGAAGGAGGGACCTTAAGGAGGAGGAGAAAACATATCAAAACAGAAGGGGAGTGGTTTGAATATGCCTGGCCTATGGGAAGTGAGACTTAGGAGGTGTGGTCTTGTTGAAGTAGGTGTGGCCTTCTTAGAGGTAGTGAGTCAATGTGTAGGCAGGCTTTGAGGTCTCCTAGTATTGAAGCCTGGCCCAAGACCCAGAAGAGAACATTTCCTGACTGCCTACAGGAAGCCAGACTCCCCCTGGCTGTCTTTGGGTAAAGTTGTAGAACTCTCAGCACACCCTTCAGCACCATGTCTGCTGGAATGCTACCATGCTTTCTGCTATGGTGATGACGAACTGAACCTCTGAACCTGTAAGCGAGCCCCAATTCAATGTTGAAGAAAGGGAAGATTATAATCAGAATATATTCAAATTTTAAAAAATACAATAAAAACTCAATTCTACTGAATAAAAAATGCCCTTTATAAGAGTTACCTTGGTTATGGTGTCTCTTCACAGTAATGAAAACCTAAGGCAGGAGCTAAGAGCAGGAGGAAGCTAACTAGTGGGAGGGGCTGCATGATGAGTAGGGAAGAAAGAGAAGAACATGACATAATGGAAACTTTGCCGAAAATGCCCAAAATGCTCTGGAAAGATAGCATATGAAAGAATAACAAAGCAAGACAGCTGTGGATACACTCAGTTGATAGAGTATTTGCTAGCATACATGAGGCATCAGTTTCAGTCACCAGCAACTCATAAAATGTGAATGGTGGCATATGCCTGTAATCCCAGAACTTGGTAGGTGGAGGCAGGAGAATCAAAAGTCAAAGTCATTCCCTTCAACACAGCAAGCTCAAGGGCATAATGGATACATGAAAATCTGCCTCAAAAGTAAATTTTAAAGGGACTAGCTCAGCACTTAAGAATACACCCTAATTTTTTTTTAATTGAACAACTTTAAAGAACAAAGATAAATGTACAGATTTTAAAAGCATTTTTGCATAACAGTATATGAATACATTTTTGTCAGTACATGATTTTTTTAAAGGTTTGATAGTATACATTAAAGTCGTAATAGTTACAATGAGCATAAAGTATATGTAAAACAAGATGTAACCAGGAAATAGTCAAAGTTTTCTTGGTGTGCAAAGATTAAGCATAATTATTTTTCTTTCTTTTTTTTTGGCCTTTGCTTTTCTTGAATTTTATATAGTCTGTGAGTTGTTTCTGTGGTGTTCAGAGCTTTTTGGGTTAGTATTCAATTATCAGTGACTGCATATTATGTCTGTGCTTTTGTGACTGGGTTACCTCACTCAGGATGATATTCTCTAGATGCATCCATTTTCTTAAGAATTTCATAAAGTCATTGTTTCTGATAGCTGAGTAGTACTCCATTGTATAAATGTACCACATTTTTGTATCCATTCATCTACTGAAGGACATCTGGGTTCTTTCCAGCTTCTGGCTATTATAAATAGAGCTGCTATGAACATTGTGGTGCATATGTCTTTGTTATATGTTGAAGCTTCACTGGGGTATATGCCCAGAAGTGGAATAACTGGGTCTTCAGGTAGCACTATGTCCATTTTTCTGAGGAACCTCCAGACTGATTTCCAGAGTGGTTGTACCAGTTTATGACCCAACCAGCAGTGGAGAAGTGTTCCTCTTTCTCCGCAACCTCGCCAGCATCTGCTGTCATCTGATTTTTTTTATCTTAGCCATTCTGACTGGTATGAGGTGGAATCTCAGGGTTGTTTTGATTTGCATTTCCCTGATGGCTAAGGATGTCAAGCACTTCCTTAGATGCTTCTCAGCCATTCAATATTCCTCAAATGAGAACTTTTGGTTTAGCTCTGTACCCCATTTTTTAATAGGGTTGTTTGATTCTCTGGTGTCTAACTTCTTGAGTTCCGTGTATAACTTGGATATTAGGCCTCTATCTGATGTGGGGTTGGTAAAGATCTTTTCCCAATCTGTTGGCTGCCGTTTTGTTTCTTGACTGTGTCCTTAGCCTTACAGAAACTTTGCAAACTCATTAAGCCTCATTTGTCGATATTTGACCTTAGAGCACGAGCCATTGGTTTTCTGTTCAGGAAATTTTCTCCTGTGCCTATGTGTTCTAAGGTTTTCCCTAATTTCTCATCTAATAGTTTCAGTGTACCTGGTTTAATGTGGAAATCTTTGATCCACTTGGACTTAATCTTTGTACAAGGAGATAAGAAAAGATCTATTTTCATTTTTCTGCATGCTGAGTGCCAGTTGGACCAACACCATTTATTGAAGAGGCTGTCTTTTTTCCATTGAATGTTTACAGATCCTTTGTCAAAAAGCAAGTGACCATATATGTGAGGGCTCATTTCTGGATCTTTTATTCTATTCCATTGATCCACGTGCCTATCTCTGTACCAGTACCATGCAGTTTTTAACAAAATTGCCTTGTAATATAGCTTGAGGTCAGGGATGGTGACTCCCGCAAATGTTTTCTTGTTGTTGAGGATAGATTTCACTATTCTAGGTCATTTGTTATTCCAGATAAAATTGCACATTGATCTTTCCAACTCAGTGAAGAACTGGGTTGGAATTTTGATGGGGATTGCATTGAATTTGTAGATTGCTTTTGGTAAGATGGCCGTTTTTTACAATGTTGATCCTTCTAATCCATGAGCATGGGAGATCTTTCCATTTTCTGAGATCTTCCTCATATTTCTTTCTTTAGACGTTTGGAATTCTAGTTATACAGGTCCTTCCCTTTCTTAGCTAGAGTCACACCAAGGTATTTCATAGTTTTTGTGACTATTGTGAAGGGTATCTTTTCCCTAATATATTTCTCCACATGTTTGTCCTTTGAGTAGTAGAAGGCTACTGATTTATTTGAGTTAATTTTATATCCAGCCACTTTGCTGAAACTGTTCATCAGCTGTAGAAGTACTCTGGTGGAATTTTGGGGGTCACTTACGTACACTATCATGTCATCTGCAAACAGTGATATTTTTACTTCTTCCTTTCCAATTTGTATCCCTTTGATTTCCTTTTGCTGTCTAATTGCTCCAGCCAGGACTTCCAGTACTATGTTGAATAGGTAGTGGGAGAGTGGGCAGCCTTGTAGAGTCCCTGATTTTAGTGGGATTGCTTCAAGTTTCTCACCGTTAAGTTTGATGTTGGCTATTGGTTTGCTGTATATTGCTTTTATTATGTTTAAATATGGGCCTTGGATTCCTGTTCTTTCCAAGACTTTTAACATGAAGGGGTGTTGAATTTTGTCAAATGCTTTCTCAGCATCTAGTTAAATTACTATG
Organism: Micromys minutus; assembly: GCF_963924665.1. NCBI lineage: Eukaryota > Metazoa > Chordata > Mammalia > Rodentia > Muridae > Micromys > Micromys minutus. The sequence continues at coordinate 16,066,720 of NC_137970.1, read as the reverse complement.
TGGTTTTTTTTTTTTTTTTGAGTTTGTTTATACCGTGGATTATGTTAATGGAATTCTGTATATTAAAACATCCCTGCATCCCAGGGATGAAGCCTACTTGATCATGTTGAATGATTGTTTTCATGTGTTCTTGGATTCAGTTTGCAAGGATTTCGTTGAGTATTTTTGCATCAATGTTCATAAGTGAGATTGGTCTGAAGTTCTCTTTCCTTGTAGGGTCTTTGTGTGGTTTAGGAAAGAGGGTTATTGTGGTTTCGAAAAATGAGTTAGGTAGTGTTCCATCTGACTCTATTTTGTGGAATAGTTTGGAAAGGATTGTTATTAGGTCATCAATAAATGTCTGATGGAATTCTGCACTGAACCCATCTGGACCTAGGGTTTTTTTGGTTGGGAGAAATTTGATGACTGCTTCTATTTCTTTAGGTGTTATTTAGATGGTTTACATTGTACTGGTTTAACTATAGTATCTGGAATCTGTCGAGGAATTCATCCATTTCCTCTAGATTTTCCAGCTTTGTTGAGTATAGGCTTTTGTAGTAGGATCTGATGATTTCTTGAATTTCCTCAGTTTCAGTTGTTATGTCTTCACTTTCCTTTCTGATTTTGTTAATTTGGATACTCTCTCTTTGCCCTCTAGTTAGTCTGGCTAAGGGTTTGTCAATCTTGTTAATTATCTCAAGGAATCAGCTCTTGGTTATTTTGATTCATTGAATGGTTCTTTTTGTTTCTATTTGGTCTATTTCTGCTCTGAGTTTGATTACTTCTTGCAGTCTACTCCTCTTGGGTGTATCTGCTTCCTTTACTTCTAGAGCTTTCATCTGTGCTGTCAAGTTGCTAGTATATGCTCTCTCCACTTTCTTTTTGGAAGCACTCAGAGCTATGAGTTTTCCTCTCTGTGCTGCTTTCATTGCATCCCATAGGTTTGGGTATGTTGTGTTTTCATTTGCATTAAATTCTAGAAAATCCTTAATTTTTTTTATTTCTTTCTTCTTTGACCATGCTATCGTTTAATAGAGCATTGTTCAGTTTCCATGTGTATATGGACTTTTTGTTGTCTTTGTTGTTATTAAAGACCAGCCTTAGACCATGGTGATCTGAAAGGATGCATGGGAGGACTTCAATCTTCTTATATCTATAGAGGCTTGTTTTGTGACCGATTATATGGTCATTTGTGGAGAAGGTGCCATGAGGTGCTGAGAAGAAATTGTATTCTTTTGTTTTAGGATGAAATGTTCTGTAGATGTCTATTAATTTCAATTGGTTCATAACACCCGCTAGTGTCACTGCGTCCTTGTTCAGTTTCTGTTTTTATGATCTGTCCATTGATGAGAGTGGGGTGTTGAGGTCTCCCACTATTATTGTGTGGGGTGTAATGTATTTTTGAGCTTTAGTAGGGTTTCTTTTATGAATAGGGGTGCTCTTGTATTTGTAATATATGTAAAAGATTGAGAGTTCCTCATTACAAATTTTCCCTGTAATGAGTAAAAAGTGTCCTTCCTTATCTTTTTTGATAACCTTTGATTGAAAATTTACTTTATTCAATATTAGAATGACCACTCCAGCTTGTTTCTTGGGGCCGTTTGTTTGGAAGGTTTTTTCCCAACCTTTTACTCTGAGATAGTGTCTGTCTTTGTCTCTGAGATGAGTTTCTTGTATTCAGAACAATGCTGGATTCTGTTTTTTTATCCAGTCTGATAGCCTATGTCTTTTTATTGGGGAATTGAGTCCATTTATGTTAACAGGTATTAAGAAATAGTGGTTGCTGTTTCTTGCTATTATTGCTTTTGGAGGTAGACTTGTGCCTGTGTATCTTTCTTTTTTGGTTTTCTTGCTTAGGTATTTTCTTGTTTTTACTAGGATGTAGTTTCCCTTTTTGTATTGGGTTTTCCACCTATAATTCGTTTTAGTGCTGACTTTGTGGTCAGATATTGTGTAAATTTAGTTTTATCCTGGAATATCTTGGTCTCTCCATCTATGGTGTTTGATAGTTTTGCTGGGTATAGCAGCTTGGGCTGTCACTTGTGTTCTCTTAGGGTCTGCATGATGTCTGTCCAGGATCTTCTAGCTTTCATAGTCTCTGTTGAGAAGTCAGGTGTGATTCTGATTGGTCTGCCTTTATATGTTATATGACCTTTTTCCCTTACTGCTTTTAGTATTTTTTCTTTGCTTTGGCCACTTGGCATTTTGACTATTATGTGTCTGGAGTAATTTCTTTTCTGGTACACTCTATTTGAAATTCTGTAGACTTCTTTTATGCTCATGGTCATCTCATTCTTAAGGGTAGGGAAGTTTTCTTCTATGCTTTTGTTGAAGATATTTACTGTGCCTCTTAGTTGATATACTTCTCCCTCTTCTATTCCTATTATCCTTAGGTTTGGTTTTCTCATTGTGTCCTGGATCTCCTGGAAATTTTGAGTTAGAAGCTTTTTGGCTTGTGCATCTTCTCTGAATGTTTTGTCTATGTTTTCCATGTTGTCTTCAGCCCCTGAGATTCTCTCTTCCATCTCTTGTAGTCTATTGGAGATGCTTGCATCTGTGACTACTGATTTCTTTTTTAGGTTTTCTACCTCTAGGGTTGTTGTCTCTTTTAGTGTTTTCTTTATTGTTTCCATTTCAATTTTCAATTCCTTCTTCAATTCCTTCATCTCTTTGGTTCTGTTTTTCCTCTGGTTCTTTGATTTCTTTGAGTGTTTTTCTTGTTTCCTCTTTAAAAGCTTCTGATTCTTTTTGCTTTTCCTCCTGTTCTTGTTTAAGGATCTTTATCATCATCTTGAGGTATGATTTCAGGTCTGAGTCTTCTTTTTCTGGAGTGTTTGGAATTCCGATGTTTGCTGTGATGGGAGATTTGGGTTCTGGAGTTGCCAGGTTGTCTTGGTTTCCCTTGGGTATGTTCTTTCGCTTTCCTCTTGCCATCTTGTTGTCTGTGATTATACATGGTCTTGTTGTCAGTGATTGGTTCCTGTCTCTCCCATGTACGAGCCCTGTGTCCCTGGATCTCAGCTGTTCCCGGTGGCAGGTGGCCTAAGCGTTTGTTCCTCACCCCCCGCAAATCTTATAGAGGACCCAGTTAAGGTTCCCAGAACCTACATATTGGCTCACAAACTCTTGTGACTCTAGTTCCAAGGGAACGGACACTCTCTTCTGAATTGTGCAGGAAGCCGGCACACACATGGTGTACAAATAAGGATGTTGGCAAAACATTCACACATTTCTGTTCGTTGAAACATTTTGCTGAGAGTTGTACATCTGGTCAGCAGGCATCAGGCTGAGAGATCGAAAGTGGACCTGGCTTGGACTTCTGAAACCTCAAAGTTCATACCAGTGACACACTTTCTACAACAATGCCACGCCTCCTAATCATTATAAGTAGTGCAACTCCTGATGACTATGCATTCAAATATATGACCTTATGGGGGTCATTTTTATTCAAATCACTACAGGAGTTTATGAGAAATAATACACTGAACCCTGGCTACAGCTAAGCTCACACTTTTTATGAGCACAAATCATTCTGTGGCCATGTTTTGATCTTTAGTTTATGGCTGGATTCCACATAATTGGCACATGGAATAAACCATAAATTAGGTTCCTGGAATGTGAAATATTATGAGCTATCATGATGCTATCATAGTTCAGGTTGTTAAATGCAAACCCTGAAAGAGCTCCAATGTCTGCTGCTGACAAGATAGTAAAAAATGGTAAATGAGCAGGGTGGCAATATTATCATGCCTTTGTTTAATCTCTAGTCTCTTCTACATATATGGTGTAGGTCTTGGTGAGTGTATTAGAATAGTACATACCGAAGCTACTGATAGTCCTGCTTGCAGCTTCTGTGGCAAATATGTTTGCCATATTTGTACTGCTATTATGGAATGCACAGGCTGGACAATTTGTTAAGAAAGGAAACACATTGGCTCACAGTTTGAGAAGCTGAGAAGTCTAACATAAAGGTAAAGGCATTCTTGTTATATCATGGTGAAAGATCATCTTCATGGTGAGACAAAATGTGAAAAACATGGACTAGTTACATGAAAGCAATCACACCTGAAACGTCAGTCATATTCTGCAGTGCAGGGAAACAGTGCTGTGTGTGCACCAATGTGTTAGCTGCTACAAGAGTAGAAAGGAGAAAAGCAGCACAAGACTAGTAAGCGGTACTGGGATGGTGGAAGAGCAGAAGTAATAGAGTGGTGTGGAGCTCAGATGGCTGGACTAAAGCTAGAATGATGAGAGAAGTAAAGAAACACAATGGGATCACACAGAACAGTCTCAACTCACGGTAGCCAAAAACACTGAGCCCCTGCGAACCAAGTTAGCTTATAGTTTTTGGAGAAGGAAGATGATAAAAGGTGAGGATGGAGAAAAGGAAGATAAAAAAGATATACTATTAAATACTGAATGGTTATTAAATAAGGAAGGAATCGGCCTTGGGAAGTAAATAAAAGAAGAATGGATGGCAAACCAGTGACTGTCACAACTTGGGTCTATCCCATGGGTGGGCACCAATCCCTGACACTATTACTGATGTCATGTTGTACTTGCAGACAGCAGCCTGGCATGGCTGTCCTCTGAGAAGCTCTACCAGCATCTGACTGAGGCAGACGCAGATACTTACAGCCAAACATTGGACTGAGGTGGGGGACCCCTTTGGAAGAGTTAGGGCAAGGATTGAAGGTACTGAAGGCATGGCAACCCCACAGGAAGACTAACAGTGTCAATTAACCCAGACCCCTCAGAGCTCCCAGAGACTAAACCACCAACCAAAGTGCATACACAGGCTGGCCTGAGGCCCCAGGCACATATGAAGCAGAGAACTTCCTTGTCTGGCCTCAGTGGGAGAGGATGCACCTAATCTGGTAGACTTAATGCCCCAGGAAAGGGAGATGCCATAGACGGACCCCCTCTCAAAGGCAAAAGGAGAGAGCAAAGGGGAAAGAATTCTGTGAGGATGAATGTGAGGGGAACAATATTTGGGATGTAAATAAATAAAATTAGTTCATAATAATTTTAAAAGAGGGGAGAGAACTGTGTTTGAATGTGGCCTGGTCTATTTACTATCTTCTATATAGATTTTCTAGTCATATATTCCCTGACTCCCAGAAACCTATATAGAACACCTTTGGGTCTTCCTTTCAGATAAGAGATGCTGATCAAACCTCTAGGGGAGAGTTGTCCTTCAGCACACCTTAAGGAAAAGGTTGCAGGGACTGTTCTTGCCTCTGGGACTTCCTCTGGGGAAGATATAGATGCTTTGGGTATAGATGCTGGTTAGAGGAACAGACTGTTCTTCACAGCCTGAGTCTCAGATGCTATCTGCATCTCTGGACTTCATCTGGCATTAGAGTGTGAATGTTGGCCCAGCCTCTGTGCATTCCTTCCTGAAGTTTGTTGCATTTCTTGCAAGCTGTATCTAATGTCTTTGCATGCAGACTGGCTTTGACCAGGTTTTAGTTCCTGAAAAAAATGCAGCTGTGCCCCCCCCCCCCAATCTAGTTCTACTGACTAAGTTTTCAGCCAATAGCTATAATTTTTCCAGGTCTGCAGGTCACAGAGAGTCATGGATGGAGAACACAAAGTAAATGCTTTTTTAAAAATGGCATTCTCATGCTGTTGTAGTCAAGTGATTGGTACCTAAAAGAGAGGGTTTTCTCAGCCTCTCCTAAGGCTGAGATCATGGGCTTTCCGCCTATTTGTCTTTTCCTGCTCCTGTCAGGAGGAGCTAGAAGGATGGCTTAGCAAGCAAGAGCACATAGTGCCCTTGCAGAAGACTCAAATTTAGTTCCTAGCACCAATTTTAGATAGTTCCCAACGTCATCTAACTCCACCTCCAGGTTATTATCCTCCACCCTCTTCTGGCCTCTGTGGGCAACTGCACTTAGGCACACACACACACACACACACACACACACACACACAATCTACCCATGTAAATTTATTTATATTTTGTCAAATAATATAAAACAAAAGAAAAAGAGCCTAAGACAAAGCACAAGAGTCAAGGACCCACTTATTTGCCCAGAAGCCCCATAAAAACACTAAATCGGAAGCCATAATACATATACTAGAGCACCTGGTACAGACCACCTGCAGGCCCTGTGTATGTCGCTTCGATCTCTGTGAATTCTTATGAGCTGTGCTTGTGTTAATAGGGCCTTGTTTTCTAGTATACACACACACACACACACACACACACATTTTAAAATGTAATTTTGAAAGGTCTGTATGCCCTTCAGTGAAATTGCACTGCAAACGTTCTAAGTGTGTCTGGCTTAAGCTGCCGTTCCCATTGTCTGCGGTTGGTACTTCCCAAATGAAGCCACACTCTCTGAGAAGACAATAGACTTTCTCTCTTGCTTGGTAAACTTTTCTGTTTTATTTTGCTATAAAATGGAGATTTGAGGCTAGAACCCACCTCTTCTGATATCTGTTGTCCAACACCCCTCATTTTATTCTGGAGTGAGTCTAACAAGAAAGTGCCTATGTATCTGATCCAGCTATTTTTAACACTGGGAGAAGTGGTGAGGTAGAAAACAGTCATACTATGACACACAAAACACATTTCACACTAGAAGGTGGAGCTTTTGAAGTATACCAATCAAAGAATTAACAAGCACTTCAAACTTATCCTTGGCACCTGAGGTCATGACAGGGAAGTACAGACTTCGGGAGCCTGATCTGTGCGGCTATAATTTGGCAACTGCTCATGAAGACAAAAGTGCCAAAAGAAGGACCTCTGGGAGTGTGCACTGGAATGAGAAACTTTCTCATGGATTACCTATCCAGCAGCCCTTGGGTCACCATGGGTCTCCCATAAATCTCTTAGCTCTTCCCCAAACCTGCATGTTCCAGGGTCTGCCAGCCCAAAAACATGTCAATTCTCCACCAAGTTACTGACTCAGAGCCAAGGAGAGGGGATCGCAGTCTTGTTTATGCATGGACTGTCTAAGCTCAGCACTAATCTGAGGCAGTCAGCACTGTTTTCAATCTCATCACATTTTCTCACTCCGGGTCCCACTTGAACTGGGTGATTTCCAGCATGGGTGTCTCTTATCTGTCACACAAGGCTTTTTGCTGCCACCTTGTGACTTCTCACCCTTCTGCCACTGAGACAGAAAGAACTCTGCATGTTTCTGTGATGGAGGAAAAGGCTTGGGGTGGGTACCCCTTGCACCGAGACTGAGGTGTGGGATGTATGACTGGAGACTAACTCAGCATCTATCCAGTATTTATGGAAGCTATTGTTTACCGCGGAATCACAGTGGTAGCAGAGGAAGTACCCCAAACAAGAGTCATGTGTGATTCTTTTCTGGCTGCTTCAGTGTAAACACTAATCAGTTGCACTTCAGCCTAAATGTTGATTGAAGGGCTCTTAAGAGGCCTTGTCAGCAGGCTTTATTCTTATCTGTGGGAAGTTTTCTAGGTTATTGTGATCTACCTCGGTCAGGATTCATTCAAAAATAGATTTTACTTTAAAAAAAATACTATTTAAGATTCTACCTTAAGGATGGCAAACTATGAATGTAAGAGGTTCTAAGTCTCACACCTTTCACAGATGGTATAGTAGTAGAAAGAATTAAATCTACTTATGAACGAAATAGAGAACACTTTGGGGAGGGGGGAAGAAAGCATAAGTGTAAGCACAGTCTATGGTGCTGAGAAGCTTCCATGCAAAGTGTATGTGGAAAGCAAGGGCTAGAGATAAGCAAATTATTGGGAGAAGAGAACTGACTGTGAGCGACTGTGTGTGCAGCTCAGTGGGAGAGGGTACACACATGGCATTTGGGGGGTCTGAGTTTCATATCCAGCACCTGAAAAAAAAAGATATGACGATTGTGAGATATGCCAGGGATTCCAGGAGAGGGACAAGGATTGTTTGGCAGGGCTTGAAAGCCATGAAACAGAACTGGCACCAGCAGCCAGAAGCTGACGGGGGAAGGTTAGTACGGACTCCATCCTACGGAGCTCTCCCACTGTAAGAGTGTGACTGTGCTCACAGAGATGTAAAATAGTCCCTAGGCCATTGCATGTTGGGGATGAGAACAGCTTAGAGCCCTTGTTCCTGGAGGTGACCTCCTGACCTCCCCCTCCCCAGGAAAAGAGTTCTGTAACCACAGCTAAATCTACATACGTGCATTTTCTAGCTTTGGAAACTTTTCTATTATATAACTATACTGATACAGGAGAGAAAGTGAGAAAGGAAGAACTTTTCTCTCCTTTGTTCTGGCAAAATCTCTCACTGTATCCATTTCCTTTACTAATAATTTCTGTCTTCCAGGTCTCTCAAGACGGAAGCAAGGAATGGACCACATATTCTTTTTCTATCAACATGAAGCTTATAGGCATTTAAGACTGAGTCCTTGGTGACTGTCCTGGCTTACTATCCTGGGGACTAGGAAGAGTGTCTGAGTGGGAAAAAACCTAGGCTTTACATGGTGTGTCTCATTCTTATAATCTCAGCACCTAGGAAGCAAGAAAATTTCCATGAATTCAAGGAGTCCAGCCTGGGCTAGAAGACCCAGTCTCAAAATCAAAAACTGGGCCCAGGACCACAACCTACCAGTTATGGTTCCTCTAATCTTCTAGAGCTATTAATAATGCACCATGCAGAGATCAGTATTAATTTTGGGGGGAATTATTCTGATAAATGAATCAAGCTACTAACAATTTTGGAAATAACTTCCCATTTAGATATAACAATACTGCCCTTCAAGGACTATCAAGTTTAGTCATTCCCTTTCTAATCTGGATGGCCTGCAAACATGAAAGCAGGCTATCAAAGCAGCCAGCAGTGGTTTGGGCATGGCAGTGGATACTCTAAGTCTTGACAGGGGATACTCTGAGAAGAATCTTAGGAGTCTTGTCTTTAGATGATGATGAATTGAGAAATATGATATCTGGACAGAATCTGTTAGACAGGCTGGGGAACAAGAGAAAATTAGGTAAGTATGTGCATATAGGTTCAGGACTGTGAGGAGACTTTGTGTAAATTAATAGATGTGTATTTTGTTGGGTTTTTAAAATGTGGATAATATGCTTATAACAACTGTAGCATGAGCCCAAGAAATCTGTAGTCTAATACATGTGAGTGTTAAACTATAAGCATGTTGTCTCTGAACTTATCAGAGGGCTGTGATCATACAGTATTAGTTTCAGTGTCCATAGGGAAAGGCTAGCTCTGGCTGCATTCTGAAGTAAATATTAAATTCTAATATATTAAATCTAACAAAAGTATACAAAAATAAAAGTTAGTTATGAAGGATCATCACATGAAAGGATACAAGGCTTTAATTCATTAATGAAATAAAACAGCAGGGACTGGGGAGATAGTAAATTAAGTAAGAGTCCCAACATGATGACCTGAGTTCAGGTTCTTAGCACACAAAAGTCTAACTGGGAGGTACAGGATGAAGGCAGGAAGATTGGTGGGGTTCGCTGGCTACTAGTCTATCTAAACAGTGGGATCCAAAGTCAGCGGAAGACCTAGTCTCAAGAGAATCAGGTGACAAGTGACAGATGATAACTGACATCTTCCTCTGCTTTTCAGAGCTCCATGCATGTGCACATAGGCATGGGTATCTGCAGACACATACATATGCCACATGTGAAATTATTAAAGAAACTGTATGCATATATATATATATATATACATATATATATGCTAAAATTAAATTTTACAATTGCCTAGGGCTGGAGTAGATACAGGTAGAGCAATCAGCACTTTCAAGCCTGACTAATAGAAACACAATTTGGTTCTATTAAGAAAACTATTTTCCTCTATTAGCTGAAGCTCAACAAACACCCTGTGTCAACATTTCAGCTCTCTGGTCTATATCCAGCAGAAAACAAGTGCTCGTGTGTCAGGCAAGGAAATATAAAGAGATGGCCACAGCAGTGGTAAGCGCTATAAATAATAATAGTCCTAAAAGTTCAAATCTCTGCTAGTAGAGCAATGGATGCATTAATGACATCACAGCCAGATTAAAGAGCTTTTGCTGATTAACTTGCCAAACAAATAGTTCAGTTAAGACTTATGAGGAGAAAGGGCCACATACACCCTTTGCTTGTTATTTCTAATGGAGGGAAGATGTGGCTTCAAGCAAAGTCTTTGAACATTTGATGTTTCAAAGCACACAACTCAGTTAAGTGCACGGTTTTATGTCGAAGCCCTCTACCTTCATCACTGCCCTCCTGGGACTCAGATCACTCTGTGCACCTCTTGTATATAACACAGATGGTTATGTTCATACATTATAATGGACAGGGCCACCAGGGTCGCTGGACATTCTTCTTTCTGATCACATCTCCTTTTCTGACCTGCACTCTTTCAAGCCAGCCTTACAGTCTTACTTGCCCCTCATTTGCATCAGCACCTCATCAGCCCTGTTGTGCTTGTGTTAAAGACCTGCTTAATTTCAGCATGTTGGACAATACATGTTAAGAATTACCTTCTGCAAGAATTCAGGGAATCAGAAATGAGGTTACCTGTGGCTCCCTGAGGCATTAGGGCTTTTTCCCCTCTCTGTCCCTCTTACTAGTTCAACGTCTCAGCCAACCTTTAGCACCATTACCTTTACTCAGTTCCCTTGAGACAGACACTGGTTAATTCTATTTAGTTCAGATAACGTTTGGGGTAACCTCTCGAAGTAAAGGGACCTTTACTCAGGGAAGAAGACAAAGATATTGGAGGTATCTTCAGATAAATAAAAAGATATTGGGAAAGCTTCAGATAAATAGAAAGAGCTACTCACTATGATAACAGCCAAGGGCTTAACCCTTGCATGAGGACAGAGACAACATTAATTGGTGGGACCAGTAGAGGCTGGCAGGTCCCTGTTGTCGTGCTTTGAAAGCCTCAGCTAGGATGAAGCTCTGGAAGTTCCTCCTCAGGGATTTCGTGAAGATGAGGAGACTATAATTGGACAGTATTTATGTTAGATGAATAGAGAAATAGGATCATTTTATGCCAGGGCTGCCAATTGAGTACTCAGGGAACCGTCTGTTCTTGAAGTATGAGGATGCCACCGAATCCGATTCCTACCATCAATTCTGAAAGGGTCCACACAAGGGTGGCATGATAAAAAATGTTCACTTGCCTCCCTATAGAGAGCTTTCAGGCTCTCAAGATTGTGAGTTCTTACTCAGCAGGTGGGAAAGAGACCCATTCCCTGCCAGTCATTAATGGAGGGGGAACACTGAGGTGGTAAGAATGTATAATATACCCTAGAACAGAGAGAGTCTCATGGTAGCTCCAAGTAAGGCTTCCTTATTGATGTCCCCTTCACTTCTTTCCTTGAGGGCTCTCGGTGAGGCTTGAACTCATCCAGAGAGGGAACTCTCAAGGCAGTAGAAATCCAGAGGTCACCGGCAATGCCTCTTCTGATGGCAATGTGTGACAATTCAAATGGACTTTTGCTAACGAGTGAAGTTTCCACAAGCCTAGAATTCTAGAAAGTGTATTGGGGTTTACCTCATCGATTGTTTACCGCCCCTTTGTCAAACCTTTGACCTATTGGAGTTCTATCTAAGTTCCTGCATGTGATCTAAAGCTTCTACTAATGAATCATTACTAGCACAGACTGTTTAGTTTATCCCAAGGCTTTCATATAAACAAAGATGCCATTGTCAAAGAAAGAGTTCAAGGGATAAAGAGACTGCTTTTCAAGAGACAAAAGCAAAAATGCCAAGCCTCTCTTTGGGTAGAATTAATCCTTAAGGACTTAACTTGGACAATGAAGGGTCCATCGACTAAAAGAGTTGAAATAAATACCCCAGCTTTCCCCAGATTATATTGCAGTAATCATTTTGAACCTTTGTGCCTCAAGAAGACACTCAGAAGATCCCCCAAAACAAGCATGTTGTTATTGGAAAGCCATGAAGGCTCCTAACAAAAATTCTATGTAGTAGCGACATATGGATTTAAAGCAGATGTAAGTCAGTGGTCCTATATGTTACAAATTCTTGGAGGATCTTTATCCTTAAGGCCAGAGGGATAACAGTTTGAAAGATTATGCACCAAGGTAATAATGCTTTCCGTCATTCCTTTGGGTGATACTGGCACTTATGCTTGGAGAGCATCAGAGCCATGGTAACAGCCAATGCTATAGCTAGTGCCCATGTTCCACCAAGTATGAGACACAAATGAAGATGGGCCACCAGATTCCTCTCTTTGTGTATGAAGTGAGTAGCTAATTAGGGTGTAGTGACAAATGGTGAAGAGCTGAGTGTGTGGGGAGGACAAGGTACTCTCTAGTGTGGATTAAATTAGGTTAACATTCATGTGTTCAAGCTGTAACCACTAAAGAGAGCTGCAGATAAGGCAGAAAGGAGATGATTACTATTATATCAGATAAGAAGGGAAGTAAACTAATCCAATACAATTAGTATCCTAAGAAGAGATGCTGAAAGGCATATGCCCAGGAAAGTGTTCTATTAACTGAGGTGATCCAAATTGAAAAAGAAAGGAAATGCTGCATATTCTTTTTCATATGTGATTCTAACCTGTCTTTTATATTTGTGTATATTTAGATGAGTGTGAGTGCAGGTAAAGGGATAAACAAGTCATAAAGTGGACCAAGAGAGGGTGGAAAAGGTTCTGGGAGACAGCGAGGCTCCATGAGTGGCATGGAAGAGGAAAGGAGGCTGGAGTACATGAAGGACCAAGTGGGCAGAGAAATGACAAAGCAAGAAGTCCCCTAAAGAAACCTAATACTTCACACGATAATTTTATAAATAAATAAATAAAATAGGAAGAAACAAAAAAGTCTTTCTTACTTATTCACAGGACCAACCAGAGAGAAAGCAGGGCAAACTCAGCTATTTATCCGTTGATAAATAGCTCTCTGGACAATGGCTAGGGGTTAGTGCTTCTAAGAATCAGTCTTCTTGGTAAAAATGATTCCTGTTTTCTCATCAGAGATCAGTGTACATCATACTCAACGAGAATGAAACAGGCCTTCCCATGTCTTTTAATAGCAATGATGTGCAGGATGCAAGCAACCCCTGCAGGAAGGTGCCCTTATCCTAGTGAAGAAAGAGTAAAAGGGCCCTTCAAGTTATGACTTCAGCATGTATAGGAATAAGCAGAACTTCACAGCACAGATGTGGCTATGGGTAGTTACAACTTGGAGGAGAGGCCACATAGGAGACCTCTGGGGACAGACTTTGCCACAACACTAGAAATGATCCTGTTACGGGTGTGGCTTACTATAGAAAAAAAATCTTACATATCTGTACTCTAAAGTTAAATATTTCTCTCTGCAAGAAGCAGAAAATATTCAGGCCAGTCACCTCTATCAAAGGTACTGAGAATCAGAAAACTGTGAGGAAAATCATTTTCACCATCTTAAATTTTTAATTTTGATATTATAATTGACATGTAACCAAGCACATTAGTAATTATTGGGTATAATGTTATAATTCAATGCATGTGTACAAGGTGTAATTATCAAATCATGAAAATTGGCACTTTTATCTTCCCAAGTACTATGATTTATATGTGTAGAGAACCTTTAAACTCAATTTTGTCCAATTGTTTTGATTTGTATAATTCACTACTGTAGGTAGATTTTAGCTCTTCAGTCATTCTATGGGGAGGGCTAGAGGCAGCCACTCATAACTGTGTTTGGTACCCACTGTTCACTCCCTCACTTTCCATCTTCCCCTTGTCTTCCTAACCTCTGCTTGCTTCTGGTCTTTTCTCTAGTCCTATGTGATCAGCTTTTATTGCCTCCCCTGAATGAATGAAATCATGCAACATTTGTCTTTATATTTAGCTTATTTTTTGTAACATAATGTTTTCCATAGGCTCCATGCTGCTGCATGTGACAAGAAGCCAGGCTTTAAATTGATGAATCATATTCAATTGTTTATATGTACTATATTTTTGAGAGTTTGTTATATAACATAGGATGACCATGACATTAATGTCAGGGTCTGGTAGCTAATCCTCTTACTTTCATCCTTTTCTTATCTATTCTCGGGGTCTTCAAGGCTCTATTTAACACACTCTTCAGTCCTAGGCTAAGCCATGTCTGCTGCTCCAAACACATTGTTTGTTATACCTTAAGGGACAAAACAAATAACCACTTTTTTTTGTGCTCCTGCTCATTTCTGTATTAAATTATCCCACCCGGAGAATCCCACTCTGTAAATTCACTGAGTATTTGTCTCAGCATTGATAAGAAAGCAAATAAAAAGAAATGGCTCAGTGGTTAAGAGCACTGACTGCTCTTCCAGAGGTCCTGAGGTCAATTCCCAGCAACCACACAGTAGCTCACAACCATCTGTAGTGGGATCTGATGCCCTCATCTGGTGTGTCTGAAGTCAGCTGCAGTGTACTCGAATACTTAGGGGTCACAGAATAGTGGGAACAAGTACATTCTTTTGCTCCTCTATCCACAACACAACGCTCCAGGTCTCCCATCTCACACCTATTCAGTCTCAAGCAAACATTCTCTTGGAATGTCCAATAGAATACATAAAGCCAAAGCCAGGGAGTGGTGGCACATGTCTTTGATACCAGCACTTGGGAGGCAGAGGTAGATGGATCTTTATCATCTGGAGGCCATTCCAATCCATAGAACTAACTCCAGGACAAATAGACCTACAGAGAAACCCTGTCTCAGAAAACAAAAACAAAAACAGAAAAACATCCCCCCCCCAAAAACCAAAACCAACCAACCAGACAAACAAACAATGAAACCAAAAGATGAATTAGTTAAGCGTTTTCTGTGGGCATACAAAAGGAACCTGGAGGCCAGTTGACTGAGGCACAGATGCCATCCCAGTTGTTCTTTATTCCATGCCCCAGCCTTAGAAGGTGAAGCTATCTGGAGAGCTCCTTCTGAAAGCAGAACGCATACTAAGCCAGAGAGAATATTGGAGTTCAAAGGCCTGAGGATGGTCAAAGGGAAAAAAAATAGATGACAATTCTCACCTCTAGTATGTGGTGACAGATGTCTGAAATCTCTGAAGACCAATTACTTAGACCCACAAGCATGATGTATGCATAACAGCTCACCTCACAACCTTGCCATGCTCAGTTCTGGAGTGGAAATCAGCATTAGTGAGAAAGAAGTGGTGACATCACCAGGGGCAGGTAGGTAGTGCTTCAGGACTATTTGATGAGCAGGGAAGATCAGAAGAATCCCTAACAGCTACCAGCTGAGGTTCCTCTATTCATCTATTCAGTGCATAAACTAACTAGCAATACAGCCTTCTCTATGTCTGCCTTTGCCCACTATTAGACTATATAAAGGATCCCTACCAAGTCTATATATGTCTTGAAGGTGTGGCTGGCTCTGATGTACCCTGTGTGCCTAGCACACACAAGACCCTGGGCTCCATTCTCATCACTATGTAGAAGGGTTGCTTCATTTTGGATGTTAATGGTCTCTGTGTTCGTACTTCTCTGACGTTATCTGGATCTTTCTTTTCCTGATGTTTTGTATTGCTGGGCATTTCAGCCTTGTCTGGAAATGTCAAACTCAAGGCCGAGCTACAATTTGCTGAGTGAAAGAGGAACAATGATGGCAATGGGAGTGACTCAGCTGAAGACATGGCATTGCAAATGCTTTCAGTTTATTTCACTGAGCTAAAGCTGACATTGGTTCCCTTGCATATAGTAGCCCCCATGGTTTGAAGAAGAAAACATATCCGAGCAAACAATTTTATATGGTTACCACAAGATGTTTACTGTACAGTATAAGTTTGCTATATACACACATCCTTGTGAAAAGTGCATACAATATATATTAATGTATATATCAGGATATAGCACCCCAGGGCTTTCTGGATGCTGCTTCTATTCTCCTGTACTACCTCTTCTATCTAATTTGAAACTTTTGCTTTTAATTAAAGGATACAATTAAATGTGTAACAGTAATTTGTAATATATGATCCAAGCCATAGGCACAGTTCAATTATAAGCCCCAGACTTGTGTAGGCAGAACTTGGTTTAAATGATAAACATTGTGTAACTTACAGACTTTCATTTCCCCTTTCCCAAACACATAGTGTGTCTACACATGTGCCATCTTCTTTCTACTCATCTATGCTATGGCTTTGCCTCCTCTTAAATGGTGTTGTATGAGATCATACTCTATTCCCATTGACATGGTGCTTTTTGCTTACTCTAGTGAAAGGCATTTATCTTGGTGCTAACAGCAGTCGTTTCTTCAGTTTTATTGCTACATAACTTTCACCTCATGAATGTTTCAGAACAATCACAGTCTAATGGCAGGTATTATAGTCCTTGTCACAGTATGAGGCACACTGACACTATGAACATTCTGAAGAAAACGATATTTGAGGATGAATTCACATTTTGATTTTTCCTATATGCATATAACTGTACACATTTTGACAGAAATACTTGAGAGCCACAGCATAATTACTATTTCTTCTGTTCATCGTTCAGCTCATTTGTGTAGTTTGAGGTTGCATAGGAAGTAATGTGTGTGGCACTCCACCACAGTGCTGAGCAATGCGATGACCAAGATAGCCACAGCTACTCCAGGCTGGATAGCACATAATATGAGGGCACTGGACAAGGGGATGATTCACTTCCGGGATATGATGAGCCACAATGAATACTCAGCTTGCTACCTAGAATGACACCAATTTAACAATGATTTTTTTTTCTCGAACCTTCCATTTACTATTTTTCAGTTGACTGCAGGTTACTGAAACCATGGAAAGGAAAACTGCTGATAGAAGAGCTATTATAGAACCACTTTGTCAAATGCTGCATTAGATAATTATTTTGATGGATCTATTGAATCTTAAAAATAATGTCGAGAGAATTGACATTTCATAGTATTGCTGCCCAACTAATGAACAAAGGATATCTCTCTGTTCATGGATGTCAGCATTGGCATCTGCATTTGTTTGCCAAAAGCCAGAAGCTATAAGTGCAAGAACAAGGTGGTTCCTAGGGTCAGTTTCTTCACAAGGCTCTGAGGGGAAAAAAAGCATGTTTTGCCTCTTAGATAAATTTTGGCCACAATTTGTTTGCGTCCAAATTTTCCCAAGCTGGACTGGGGACTTGCCATACTTCCAGATTTACCTAATTCCAACTTGCACCTATATCTTAAGTTGATTGTTTTTACATTACCACCCCAATTTTGAGTACCAAATTTTGCTTTAACTTGCTTGGTCTACTTATAACAAAGCTCTATCACTGAGTAGGAAAAAGACATGAGTTGATTATCTTGGATTTCAGAAAGCTAGAAATATGAAATGTTGGCAGAGTTGGTTCCTTCTGGGTTATGGATGAGAATTGGTTTTGCTTCTTGCTCCTTGTTTTATACATATATGGCTATTTCTTCCTATGATCTTTTCTTTAAGTGTGTCTGCCTTTGTGTTCCAATCCGTCATCTTTAAAGACTCTAGGGTCAATTCTAATTAGATCCCCTGAAGTAATTAGAGCTGAAATGACTCTTTCCAAAAACACTCATTCTGAGGAACTAAGACAAACCCTGACCATAAGCACACTCACTATTCAACCTATAACTACATATCTGAACAGATTTAATACCTTTTACATGCAGGTCTTTATTATATTTATTTTGTGCTTTTGCATCAACCCTCAATTTATTGTCTCCCAGCTCTCGCTGCATATTCCTTGCAAACATCTTTTTTCCCCATGGATGATATTAAACTGCCCCAGTAGAGGGCAGTGAAGGGACACAGAAGGTGAGATTATCTTCCCTTTCTAGCAGTTGCAGAGTGGTTCAGGGATGAAGATTTGCAGTTATTCGATGGCCACACAGCCACTGGTCCAGAAGGGAGGATCCCTCATGGCAACATTGTAATGTCTGTGCTAAAGTAATTAGCAGCCCTCTCAACAGACAAACAAGAGAACAGCAGCCTGTTAGCTTCAAGCAACCCATTTGCTGATCACCAAGCTTACTCTCCTTATCCTCCTAAGAGCTGCTTTTTCACATGGCCCCACTGGGATCAGCTGCACCCTGGCTCATACAAGCTTCTCTGCCAGAATTATGCCTTGTACCTTAGGAGATCTAATCTCCCACAGTCTATTTCCCTCCTTCTATGCCCCAGTGCTAAGGGGTCATTTAGCACTTTCTTACAGCTCATTATTATTAAGGATCATAGTTTAATTATATGAGTGAAAGGCACTATTGAATCTGCTACATATGCCTGATTAGGTCCACTCCTATTTTTGATACTTTGGTTAGACCATGTTATTCATTTTTCATTACTTTTAAAATCTTAAATAGGTTTGCAAGTTATAAATGTATGTAAATATATGTATTCATATATATTCATTTAGATAAATGCTTGTATTTGTATATATATACACACATTCATTCATATATATTATCCAGTTGCCATGTTTTGGTTTTATTCTAGTGCTGGGATTTGAACCCAGGACCTTGCACATAGTGGGCAACACTGTACCACTAAGCCACATTACTAATTGAGAAAACATACTTTAAAAGCTTAAATGTAGAATAGTTTTGTTATAGCATAACCAAATAATAACAGTATGAGTAATAACAAATTTGCTTTTCCTCTGTGACCATATACTTCCATTAATTTTCTCATTCACTGAATAAGATATACAAAAGGATTGTCAAAGGGAATTATTCCTCAGATTCAAAAGGAAAGCTTTTACGATTTTACGATTTTGTATAACTTTGTGTTTGCTGGTTTGCTGTGATGTTGGAATTAGAACCCAGTGCTTAGAGCTTGCAGGCAAAGCTCTTCCACCGAGGTGCATCTGCATTTTAGCCTTCATGTATGTATGTGTGTATGTGTGTGTGTGTGTGTGTGTGTGTATAATACATATGTATATATTATATATTATATGTATATATATACTAGCAATTTGTGGAGAATATAGAATTACTTTCCCTTCTTAGAGATACGAAAAATTTAAAATTTGAAGGTGGCTTGAGATTTGTCACTTTTTATTATTGCTTGAGATGATTTCCATGTTGTATTTGGCTAGCACAGTGGGTTTTGATATGATTTTGTTAATGATTGTCCTTTGGCTATGACATAGTACCTTATCTGCATATTACTGAGGCTTTCAAATAATAATTCTCATTACTAGTTTTCATCTATTTGCCCAAGTTTGGCTGACCTGGTCTCCTATTTGTCCTCATTTGTCTAGAATATGCATGGTGTCACTTTTACTATATGTTACTAATGTAAATTGAGTCTTCTTCCCTGTGTCCTTTGGTTTTCTTTAAGATTTGATGAGCCCGTTATGATTTGATGTTCATTTTACTTTAGGATTCCTTGGGGAAAACTATTTTTATTGTTCATTTATTCTGACTGCAATTGGTCAACTTATAGTTCTGTATTTTCCTCAGTCATCTAAGCCACATAAGGTATCTGCCACTCCCCTTCAACTTTCTGTCTTTTTTAAATTGTTTATTTATTTTATGTATGTGAGTACACTGTCGCTGTCTTCAGACACACCAGAAGAGGACATCAGATCCCATTACAGATGGTTGTGAGCCACCATGTGGTTGCTGGGATTTGAACTCAGGACCTTGGGAAGAGCAGTCAGTGCTCTTAACCACTGAGTCATCTCTCCAGCTTAAATGTTTAAATAATCAGATAAATGTTGCACATTTTCTCCTTTTTATTACAGTGAAAGACTGCACTTATAAGAGTTATAAAATGTAAATGAAATATAAGCATGCATATGAAAATAAGAAAAGTCTTCAGTCATCTTTCAAAAGTTGTATCTCTGTCCTTTCTTTTCTTCTTTTTCAATTTTATTGGATATTCTCTGTATTTAGATTTCAAATGTTATAACTTCTCCCCCACTCCCCTCCCTCCTCCCCCTCAACTTGCTTCCATGAAAGTGCTCCCTCTCCCAATCACCCTCTCCACCTCAGTGCCTTGGCTGTTTATGGTGTTGTTATTCCCATGAGGGTGCAAACCTTTCAGCTATTTCAGTCCTTTCTCTAGCTCTTTCATTGGGGTCCCTGTGTTCAGTCTGATGGTTAGCTGCAAGCATCCTCATCTGTATCTGTATGACTCTGGCAGAGCCTCTGAGGAGACATCCATGTCTGGTTCCTGCCAGTAAACATTTCTTGGCATCAGCAATAGTGCTTGGGTTTGGTGGCTGCATATGGGGTGGTTCTCCGGGTGATGCAGTCTCTGTAGATCTTTTCTTCAAACCCTGCTTCTCTATTTGACCTTGTATTTCCTCCCCTGTTTTGTTCTCCCTTCTAAGAAGGACTGAGGCATCTAAACTCAGGTCTTCCTTCTTTTTGAGCTTCATAAATTCTGTGGATGTTTTCTTGGGTATTCAAAGCTTTTGGGGGTTGGGGAGGCAGTGGCTAGTGTTGGCTTATAAATGAACGCATACCATGAGTGTTCTTTTGTGACTGGGTTGCCTCACTGAGGATGATAGCTTTAACTTCCATCCATTTGCCTACGAATTTCTTTTTTTTTTTTTTCCATGTGAATATGTTTTTTAGTCAGTACTTGATTTTTTTCAAGGGCTTGACAGTATGCATTGAAAACGTACTAGTTGCAATAAGCGTAAAGTACATGCAAAACAAAACGCAACATGGAAATAGTCAAAGTCCTCTTGTTTTGTGAATATATGTATAGTTTTTGTTTTCTTTATTTCTTGGACTTCATACAGTCTGTGAGTTGTTTCTGGGGGAGTGCAAGCCTCTGGGGTTAGCATCCCACTATCAGTGACTGCATATTATGTCTGTTCTTTTGTGACTGGGTTATCTCACTCAGGATGATCTTCTCTAGATGCAGCCATTTTCTTAAGAATTTGGTTAAGTCATTGTTTCTGGTGGCTGAGTAGTATTCCATTGTGTATATGTACCACAATTTGCCTACGAATTTCATGAACTCGTTGTTTTAAATATCTGAGTAGTACTCGACTGTGTAAATGTACCACAATTTCTGAATCCATTCCTCTGTTGAGGGACATCTGGGTTCTTTCCATCTTCTGGCTATTATAAATAAGGCTGCTATGAACATTTTTCAGCATGTATACTTGTTAGATGTTAGAGCTACTTTTGGGTATATGCCCAGGAGTGGTATAGCTGGGTCTTCAGGTAGCACTATGTTCAGTTTTCTGAGGAACCACCAGACTGATTTCCAGAATGGTTGTACCAGTTTACAATCCCACCAACAGTGAAGGAGTGTTCCTCTTTCTCCACATCCTCACCAGCATCTGCTGTCAACTGAGTTTTTGACTGGTGTGAGGTGGAATCTTAGGGTTGTTTTGATTTGTATTTCTCTGATGACTATGAATGTTGAGCATTTCTTTAGGTGATTCTCAACCATTCAATATCTCTCCATTGAGAAGTCTCTGTATAGTTCTGTACCCCATTTTTAGTAGGATTATTTGATTCTCTAGAGTCTAACTTCTTGAGGTCTTTGTATATATTTGATACTAGCCCTCTATCAGATGTAGAATTGGTAAAGATCTTTTCCCAATCTGTTGGTTGCCATTTTGTCCTTTTGACAGTGTCCTTGGGTGGTTCAATATATGGAAATCCATCAATATCATCCATTATAAAAACAGACTCAAAGAAAAAAAATCACATGATTATCTCTCTAGATGCTGAGAAAACATTTGACAAAATTCAACACCCCTTCATGTTAAAAGTCTTGAATATGTCAGGTATTCAAGGCACATACTTAAACATAGTAAAAACAATATACAGAAAACCAGTTGCCACCATAAAAGTAAACGGTGAGAAACTTGAAGCAATCCCAGTAAAATCAGGGGCTAGACAAGTCTGCCCACTCTCCCCCTACTTATTCAACATTGTACTTGAAGTCCTAGCCAGAGCAATCAGACAACAAAAAGAGGTCAAAGAGATACAAATTGGAAAGGAAGGAGTCAAAATATCACTATTTGCAGATGATATGATAGTATACTTAAGTGACCCCAAAAAGTCCACCAGGGAACTTTTACAGCTGATAAACAACTTTAGCAAAGTTTCAGGATATAAAATTAACTCAAGCAAATCAGGAGCCTTCCTCTACTCAAAGGATAAACAGGCTGAGAAAGAAATTAGAGAATAGACACCCTTCACAATAGTCACAAAGAATATAAAATACCTTGGTGTGAGCCTAACCGAGCAAGTGAAGGATCTGTATGACAAAAACCTCAAGACTCAGAGGACAGAAATTGAAGAAGATCTCAGAAGGTGGAAAGATCTCCCATACTCATGGATTGGAAGAATCAACATTGTAAAAATGGCCATCTTGCCTAAAGCAATCTACACATTCAATGTAACCCCCATCAAAATTCCAACTCAATTCTTCATAGAGTAGGAAAGAATAATTTGCAAATTCATTTCAAATAATAAAAAAACCCAGGATAGCAAAAACCATTCTCAACAATATTAAAAAACAAAACAAAACACAAAAAACTTCTGGGGGAATCACCATCTCTGACCTCAAGCTCTATTAGAGATCAATTGTGACCGAAAAAAAACAAAAACAAAAAAAAAAAAACAAAAAAAAAAAACAAAAAACCCTGCATTGTATTGTGGTATTGGTATAGAGACAGGCATGTAGATCATTAGAATAGAATTAAAGACCCAGAAATGAACCCACACACCTATGGTCACTTAAGCTTTGACAAAGGAGCTAAAAATTTTCAATTTAAAAAGGGCAGCCTCTTCAACAAATGGTGCTGGTTCAACTGGCACTCAGCATGCAGAAGAATGAAAAAAATTGATCCTTTCTTATCTCCTCGTACAAAGCTCAAGTCCAAGTGCATCAAAGATCTCCATATTAAACCAGATACACTGAAACTATTAGAGGAGAAAGTAGGGAAAACCTTAGAACACATAGGCACAGGGGAAAATGTCCTGAACAGAACACCAATGGCTTATGCTCTAAGATCAAGAATTGACAAATGGGACCTCATGAAATTGCGAAACTTCTGTAAGGCCAAGCTCTGTCTTTTCAAATCTAGGCTCACTCAGGGTGGTGTCCGGGATCTAACAGTAGAAGGCAGTTTCCCTGGCCTGCAGGGCACTGTCACCAACATTGAGTGTTTGACATGCTGTGTGTGCATCGACAGAGCATCTCATCTTCACACCACGATCTTGCTCTTTGTCAAGCACATATCCCTTTGCATTGACAGTTGTTTTTTTATATGAATACAGACCAGGCAGTGGCACAGAATGGTCTTCATATTCTGTTGTCTTGAATATAGGGAGCTACTCAGGAGGAATAAATGGCATTTAAATCTGCAGTCTTCCAATCGGGTATCATAGAATATCATTTATTCACCCCATCCTATTGCTCTTATTTAATCACTTTCTACTCAAAGACAACTTTGGCAATAAATTTGTGTTTTGAGACAGTATTGACTTTATTGATTATTTCAATTTAAGTACAATTTCAAATCAATACGTTTTTGTCCGCAAACCATGCCTGTGATTGCTTGTAAACAGCACCACCCCCACAATCAATAAAGAACAGGCTTTCCAACCTCTAAATACCTTTATAGGAAAAACATCCCTTTAGAGACAGAAATCCATCAGCAGATACTTGCCAAGTATCCCTGCACTTCTCTTGATCTCCACATCCTACTCCAAATTTCTCTGTCCCTCATGTGCCTAAGCTGTAAGACACTTCTGAAGACAACCATTCAGCCATTTTTCCAAGTCACAAAACCTAGGATCAATAAATACCTGCCCTTATGGCTTTTGTGTGGCCATTATCTTTGGTTCATGTCTTAATCCAAACACATCTCAGCTCTTTTTGTATAGCAGGTTCCTCAGAGATTGAAACATCCCCCCTGCAGGGGCGTTAAAGTCAGAAGATAAACAACCCAAAAATAGCATGAGGAAGTTCCTGAAACTGATCAGATTCACTAGGCCACTCCCTCTCTCCCAAGAATATACCAAAAACACTGTTGGGATTTCACTTTCAGACAACCTACCAGCAAGGAAGACTCAAACCAGATCAGTTGCCTGGAAAAAGCCAGATCAGCTTCTAGAAGCTATCAGGAAGATGCTTTGACCAACTGAGTCATTTGGAAAGGACACTCTCAAGTCTTTGTGTATAGGCAGGGAAGTGTTCTCTGGGATTCCCCCCTTTTGTGACAATTCTGATGGATGGTGATTTGTGAATGCACCATGTCTTTTAGTCATTTTTGCTCCTATAAGGAACCCCTTACCTATATTCATGTAAGTAACCCAAATAAACTCATTGCTCCAGCAGGCTGGACTTTGGCACTATTCCTAATTTTGTCTGTTGCAGGATTCCTGTCTGGAGTGTGAGGATGTACAGGTGCCTGTGGTGTTTCCTAGGAAACGCCTTGTCACACAGCATCTCTCCCTTCACATCTCCATTCACAGATGTTACTGCACTTAACTCCCTGTTCTTCAGCTATTGCTAGTCTGTTTTCCACTCTATACTCTGTGCACTTTGCAGGGGCCCAGGACTTTGTGCTCATTCCCATAAACCTCCATTTCCCCTGTAATCTCACTGGAAACCCTTATCCAGAATGTAGAGCATAATTTTGCTCTATTGTAGCAGCATCACTGACAACTCAACCCCGTCCAAAGGACAAACAGCAAACATTTCACTACAGTGTTAAGAGGTCTGTGATCCAGACCCAGCCCTGGCTTCCTAATTGACCAAAGTCATCATTAATGTCCCCAAACCCCTAGGATCCTCCTCTCATATATGCACAACACTGCTTGTGGTCCACTATATACTTGACTATTCTGTGCACATCACTCTATGACAGCTTGTTAGTTAGACAGCAATATCTGAATCCCAGAGGCATATCTTGTCTGCAAGCGTTCCCATATGAAACATAATGTCCTCACTGATGCTACACTATTCACTACTCATCCATGAGTCACTGTTCTTCTAATAGAATATCATCTCCTGGTAGCCATGGTGACAGCTCTGCAGTTGCCAGCATCAGGCTACTACTGTGAACAATAGGATGTGTCCTTTCCTGACCACCCTCTATTGTGTCTGTGATCAGCAGAAACCTCACTCCAGTAAGAATGAGGGAGAAACTGAAGCCAGCATGAGCTGGGATGCCAGTGATCTGCACCACTGTATCTTAAGAGAAATCCATCTCCCAGTCCTTGCTTTATAATCACGGGGATGTTGAGTCACCTGATGCTCCCTCTAGCTGTCCTGCTGCTCCTTCTTTTGCTCCTTCATATTGTCTGCTGTCCTCAGGTGTCTGTCTCTCATGGGTCATCATCCCACCCACCAGTATCCCCCTGCATCAGAGGAGAAAATTGACAGTGGACAAAGAATCAACACCTGGCTCCTGACTACAGCACCTTCAGATGCTGGCATGTCAGGGGACATAAAGACAGTGTTTTCCACAAAAACTCCACAATGTAGCTGTGACTATTTTGTTTCACATAATGGAATATTATAGACAGAGCATTCATGATCTCTCACAGTCCAGAGTTGAAGCCCAAGTCACTGAGGAGATGGTATTAAAGGTAGAGCCCAGGGTTGTGATGTCACTCGCCCCTAATACCAGAAGTCTTGAGTCACAGATGAGTGAATCTTTGTGAATTCAACCAGCCTGGTCTACATAGTGATTTCCAGACCATCAAGTATCTATAGTGAGATCCTGTCTAAATAAAAATAAATAAATAAATAAGATTTGTCAGAGGTAACTTCGGATTCTCTGGGCTCTGGCACCCTGACCAACCAGCTACTACCCAGGCCCAAATTGGGGACTCTGAGTTGGCCCACCCCAAAATCTCTATCATCTAAAAACTGTTGGGACATATTAAAAGGCCATTCCTATTGATTCAAAACTGGAGGATCTCCATGACACAGGGCAACAATAACCAGGGATAGCTAGAAGGAGTCCTGATGAGGATCAAATACTGATGGTGTCACAAAAGCCAGAGATCTTGAAGCAGACCAATGACTCATTGCAATGAACATTTGCAAGTGAAGATGTGTGGAGAAGGGATATACTGTGGGACACACTGTGAGACACTAGAGCTTCCATGATGAGATGTTTTCTATGTTTTGTTTTTTGTTTCTGTTTGCACACACATGCGTGTATGTGTGTGTGTGTGTGTGTGTGTGTGTGTGTGTGTGTGTGTCCCTGTGCACACACACATGCATGTGCTTTACTTGGGGGAGTTGCAAGGGCAAAGAGTCGATATGAGGAGACATGGAGATGACCATGACTGGGCTGCATGAGGTGCTTGCTCTGATGGAGAGCACCAACTGCAACAGCAACGTGGAAACTCAGCACATTTTCTTTATATATGTGAATTTGGGAGGTGGGTTTATCTTATACAGTTGAAAGGAGAGGCAGGCTTTGCCCATCTATACGTTAGGGAACTCGAGCTGTGGGCATCCTAGAGGAGGACACTGAGATCCACAGTCTCTGCTCACGTTGTCAATGTTCACAGATTTTCTGACTAGAAAGATTTTGCCATGCCCCTGAGCCTGACCCAAGAAAGGTTTTGCCAATTCTCTTGGATCTATGGGATTGTGGTACTTGATATGGCTGTACTCATGTAAACAACACACATTCTCTCAGGGTTTCCTCCAGTCTCCACACACGTTCATGGAAAGTTTGGGCTACTCTGCAGGCACACACACTATGGCAAAACTACTGGGTAAAAAGTACTGTTCTTAGAAACCCTTCTTTAATAGACTACATCTGACTTGTGGACCAGCTAATCCATAGGAAAGGAAGTGTTTTGAGATATCCTGAACCAAGACTTTAAAGTGTTTTTCTTATTTCCAGTGGTAAAGGGGGATCCCACATAATTTTTTTCTGTACTGGGAAATGCCGAGCTTGTCAACTCAATCGAGTCTATCTGGCATTTCACCAGCGTCGCCACCAGGTGGCAGCATAATCCTAAGCATTGTGTGTCCTAGAGACTGCAGCTCTTTGCCCGCATCCTTCATAAATCTCTGATTAAATCCCAGGTTTGGCTCTGTAGACTATTCACGCTGGATGTAGCTGCAGCTATTCAATGTCTTTGAAAGACTGTGGTGGATAGAAAATAGTTGACATCTATCCTGGGTCCCTAGGCTTGGATTCTCCACAGAATCTACAAGGTTCCAGTAGAAGCCTAAAATGAGCTAGGAAAATCAAAGTCCTCTGGGTACTTGAAGCACTGCGTGGTCATGGTGGATATAGAACCCCACGACTGTTCTGCTTCGGGAACATTCTCTACACTTAGGCTATGTGATTGGCAGAAGAAGCTGAAATTTAAAGTGCCCTCTAGTCTTAAGAGTATGAGATATGTGAGACCCTAGTCCAGTCTTTCTGCAGTGCATAGTCCAACCCCCTTCAGAACAGAAGAACTGGTTCCCTTGGCTTCTAGAAGTGCTTTCAAAAGACAGCCCTTTGGAAATTCCCATTCACTGAAAAAGAAAAGTCATATACAAGTATGAAATCCCACATTCATGTCTTTCATGTATTCAATGACTGTCATGTTAGAATCATGGAACCCTTATTCTTAGCTGAATTTCAAGAGGGCCATCTTAATTGCAGAGTTCTCAATGAAGTCATCTGATCCCTGTGCTGATGTTCATTCTGGTTAGTTTTATGTCACCTTGTTACAAACTAGTATCATTTTAGAAGAAGATCCATCCATTGAGAAAATCCCCCCTAATATTAGCCTGTGAAGAAGCCCTTAGGGCACTTTTCTGACTGATAATGATATGAGGGACCTACCAAATGTGGGTGGTGCCAACTCTGAACTGGTGGTCCTGGGTTCTATAAAAAAAGATGGGTAAACATGCTATGAGGAACAAGCTATAAGAAGCCAGCCATTAAGAAGTTAGAGAAAGAACTGAAGAAGCTGGGGGGAGGTTACAATTCATAGGAAGAACAACAATATCAACCAACCAAACCCTCCAGACCTCCAGGGACTAAACCATGAACCAATGAGCACATATGGAGAGACCCATGGCTCCAGTTTCATATGTAGCAGAGGATAAGATTGTCTGACATCAATGGGAGAAGAGGCCTTTGGTACAGAGAAGGCCTGTTTCTCCAGTGTAGGAGAATACCTAATTTGGGTTGGTAGTGGGTGGTGGGAGAGGGAGCATCTTCACAGAAGCAGTGGGAGGGGGATGGGAAAGGGCAGAAAGGGAATAACATTTGAAATGTAAATACATAAAATATCCAAGAAAAAAAGAAATTGAAGAGTATAATAAGTCAAGCAAGCAGGAGAGAAAGAGTAAGTGTCCACCTTGGTTGTTTGAAGGAATATCTCACATGAGCTAAGCATTTGAATATTTTGTCCCCATTAGAAGGCATTACTTGAGGGGATTTAAGAGGCGTGGAGGAGGAATGCCATGGAGAGTGAGCTTTGAGAGTGTATGTAGAACATTATCCCATTTCTAGCTTGTTCATTTTTGTTTCATCCCTGAAGTTAAAGAGGGTAGTCATTTGGCTTCATGGTTTTGCTACCATGTCTGCCACTTGCTGTTGTACCTCTTACCAACCATGACATATGCTTATCCTCTGGAATAGCAAGACAAAACATATTCTATAAGCTGAAAAAAAAAACAAACAAACAAGAAGCACCCATTTGTGACTTCTGCATCGGCCCCTGTCTCCAGGTTCCTGCCATGTTTGAGTTTCTGTCCTGACTTTCTTCAACAATGGATTGTAACATGGAAGTATAAGCCAATGAGCCCTTTCTTCCCCAACTTGCTTTCTGGTCATGGTGTTTTGTTGTGGCAATAGAAACTCCGAGACAAAGTTGTTTGGCATCTCCTTTCCAGTCCTGCATCTTCTCTCACGAGTCTTGAGAGAGGAGGCATCCCCAATAACCTTCTGCCATAGATAAGTTCTACTTCAGAGTCACCCTCCATGGGGAAGCTAATGCTGCCTTTGTTTTGTTTGAGGATGAATGTGGGGAATGGAGAAAGCCACGGGTCAATGAAGTTCAGAGTGAGTCTGTGCTGTTAGCATGAGTACACCTCAGGCTCAGAGGGATGCCACAACCTTCCTTGAGGATGGAATGCAAATATTGGCAGTGTGTGCAAAATAAATATCCACAAGAGTTTACTCCCCTTGGATCTTTACAGCCTGAATACCGTTCCTACCCCCACTTCTGGATATTTAGAACATAAAATCTGCTCCCTACAGAGACTGCTCCTACAAAGATTAAACAGACCTGTCCCCATTGACACAGCTCTATAATATAGTCCCTGTTTATTCCTTTATCTGTGTATAATAATCTGGTTTTCTTGTCCAGATTATGTAATAATCCTGTCTTTCTGTTCAACAATATATAATATACACACTGAGCTTCTAGTGTGCCTCAATTTCTCCAGCTGAGAGCCCAGACCACTCAACCCTAGATTCTATCTGGGTATTTATCTGTCTGTCTTTTCTCCATTCCCTGGATGCCCCAGTCAAGTCTGTCCCTGGAGCCATGCTGGATGCTGCAGATAAACCTAGGTTATTTTGAGTCTCAAATATTAAGTTAAACTGTATAATTCTAAAGGCAATAGTACCCAAAGACATGCTGTGCATTAAATGAACAAACCCTTCATGAGGAGACGTGTTTTCCTTCCCCTTACTATATCACGAGGGCCTCTACGGTAGGCCATATAAACATATATGTATTCAATGATCAAATAAATGAACACTCACCAGCAGGTGACAGATAAAAGCAGAAATTCCCTCAGAGGTCTCACAAGAGGCTACTGAGATTAGGTCATGGTCCTTTGCAGGTAACCATGGATGGAGCTGGTCTGGCCTAGCTGCCTTGAGAGGTGTGTTTCGTAAGTTTAAAATTCCATCTGTGATTTTTTTTCCAGTTGGTTCAGAGACTGCATTATTGGTTAAAGCACACTGAAATCTAGGAATTATTCAGAGAATGTCTAAATTTTCAGGCCTGCTCGAGAACTATCTGAACCTCAGAGTATATCAGAAATAATCAAGTTTCTAATACTCTCCTGTGGCTTCCACAACTGCAATGGATGGCCATCTTACATTCCCATATTCTTTAAGACTTTTAGGGTTTTGCTTCTGTATCATTTTGCTTTTAGAACAAAAATAAGATAGCTTTTATTTAATATTGAAAGCCATAGATTTTTTTAAAATGTGTTTTTATCTCCTTTGAGTGTGTAAAATTCATTTTCTCTAACATATTTATTATTATTAATTTTTACTTATTCACTGTACATACCACTCAATGTCCCACTCCTGGTCACTCCCTCCCACAATCCTTCCCTCATGCCCCTCCTCTTATGAGCAGATGGGGCCCCAGGGTATCTTCCCACCCTAGCACATCAAGTCTCTGTGAAACTAGATGCATCCTCTCTCCCTGAACCAGGCAAAATAGCCCAGCTAGAAGAATATATCCCACATACTCAAATGATAGCACATGCTGGAGAGGATATGCAGCGAAGGGAACACTCCTCCATTACTGATGGGAGTACAAACTTGTACAGCCACTTTGGAGATCAATTTGGCAACTTCTGAATGTTTTTATTCACCCATGTTTTTGCTGTAAAAGATAACATTAATTTTTTTCTTTGTTTTTTTTTATAAGAAGTATACTGTTATATAGTTGCAAAATGTCATATTCCATCTAATTTTATTTAAGAATAACTTCTGGGGTTGGGGTTAAAACTTGGTAGTAAATAACTTGTCTAGCATTTCCAAGGACCTGGGTCATGAGAAATAACTACCACCACTACCGCCTGCATCACCCTCCTTCTTTGAGGATAATGACTAGGAATGGAAAGGGAAATATAAATCAGTATTTTTGTTGTTAAAAATGTCTCAGCAGATCCTCAGTCATTTATCACTTCATTTAAAAATTCCTCAACTCTGTGAGGCAGTATGATCTTTATTTTTAAAAAGAGAAGAAAGAATATGGCAAGGGATGTGAGAGGAGCTTGGAAAGGAAAAAGAATCTGATTAACAAATGCTGTACGAAATTCTCAAAGAATTTTTTAAAAGAGAATTCAACTTGGTGGATAAAAATGTGATACTGTTAGTATGCTAATATTCTCCAAAGTGATATAAGGATTAAATGGATATCCAATGGATATCCTATAACAGCATTAGTTTGTTTCTTTGCAGAAATTAACAAGGGAATCCTTAAATTATAAGAAAATCCAAGGGACCCAGATTATATAGACTAAAGTTGATACAGAAAGTAGTTGAGAGAGTTCATACTCTGTGATGTCAACCTTACAATAATGAGAATTCAGTGATAATGGTTTAATAGTAGACATACATTCAATGGAATAAAAGTGATTTTATAAAAAAATAATGTTAGCAAAGAGCTTGCTTTATACTATTCTACTGCTGTGGTGAGATGACGAGGCAACTTATACAAGAAGGAGCTGATTGGGGGCTTATAGCTCAGAGAGTCCATGACCATCATGGCAGGGAGCATGGCGGCATAGCAGGCTGGGCACTGGAGCAGTAGTTGAATGTTTAAATCCTTATTGGCAAGTAGGAGTCAGGGTAAGCTAATTGCAAATGGAATGAGATTTTGAAACCTCAAAGCTCACCTCCAGTGAAATGCCTTCTCCCACAAGACCACACCTCTTAATCCTTCTCAAACAGTTCTACCAACTGGGAACCAAACATTCAAACATATAAACCTATGGGGGAGGGGGGGCGTTCATTCTTATCCAAACTGCCACAGAGCTATTAACAATTAATACATACGAGTAGATAAAGAATTAATTTCCTTTAAGAGTGTTGCCCATGATATGTACATCATGCTCTAGTGCAGTGGCTCTCAACCTGTGGGTCACAATCATTATGGGGGTTATGGGTGTTGCATATCAGAAATCCTCAATATCAGATATTTACATTACAATCCACAACACTAGCAACATCACACTAGTGAAGAAGCAACACAGATAATTTTATGGTTTGGTATCAACACATGCAGAACTGTATTAAAGGGTTTAAGCATTAGGAAGGTTGAGAACTATTACTCCACCAGAAGGCCATACTTCCTAAAAGCAATATGAATTTCCCCTTGGCTTCCCCTCTGTTCCATGCCTTCTGTAATAAGGCCACTAATTCTATCCTGACTTCCCTACCATCAACCTGCTTCTAATCACTTCTCGAAGTCTCCATCTGCAAATACTATCACAATGTGGGAAGCAGAGAGTTTGGACAAATAAAGTTCATGGGAATAATCATTCTATGACAGTATCTTTTCTACTTCCTTGACTGAATTCCTCACCAAAAAATGGTGGCCTTTTTATGGGAGTAACAAACAATTCACTTTTTAAATTGAAATTTAGTCCCATGCTATGACATAAAACCTACCCAACATGAGATTTGATGGGTCATAGGCTTAGGAAAAAACCTAATACTATTATTCCACTAAAGAAACAGCATCAAAATGACTCCTAATGACATACTGCTATATGCACAGATCAGTGCCTTGTTCAACCCACCTCAGAATACTTCTTCTGGCAGTAGATAGTGAGTAACTCAGAGACCCACACCTAAAGAGAATGAGGTACTTTGGAGTGCTCAGCCCTACATGCGCTATGCTTGTCAAATCCATCCCATCGGGTGTCTGGGATCTATGCAGAAGAAGGTACAAAGTTCTCTCATCAGCCCAAAAGCTATTTGTAATTAATACCAGCTGAGAGTTGGAAAATTACCCCCCCCAGTGGAGTAACACTAGGCATATCAAC
Organism: Micromys minutus; assembly: GCF_963924665.1. Lineage (NCBI taxonomy): Eukaryota > Metazoa > Chordata > Mammalia > Rodentia > Muridae > Micromys > Micromys minutus. The sequence goes on along the minus strand of NC_137970.1, from coordinate 16,034,086 downwards.
CACACTCCAGGGTTTGCCTCATATTTTTGAATAGCTGGTAACATAAACAGGACTTCATGTTTGTTTGTTTGTTTTAAGAAAAGAATATAAATATGGCAATAAATAATCTTTCTGTGGTCATAGAGCTATTTAATGTCCTAAAATATATACATATACAAAATGAGTTTAAATGGGGGTACCATATAAGATGACAACAATATTCCAAGTAGATATCATATGCTATCAAATAATGTCCATACTAGAATTGGGTTACACATTTTTAAAACTAAAATTGGCCAAAAGGGTCCAGAGGCACTCCCCCCAAACAAACATTTCAGACTAGTTCCAGTGATATGAATTGTCTTTCACAATGACAGTGAGACTGTCTTGCTGAATACATGTTATGTTCATGTCATTAAGCATGGAGAGATCTAGCTGATACTCAACTGGAAGTGTTGCCTCTACTGGCTAAGGTTCATAGTGGTAGAAAATATTATGCATATTACTAGAGGAAAAATATTCATCAGTCTCACCTAACTACAAATAATATCACCTACTGACAACAGTAACTTCCTACAAGAAATAGCTACTGGCACAATAGAGGTATGAAAGTTATAGGAGTAACCAAACATTTTTTTATGAATTTTGATGATTGAATCATGAGATGGAACTCATATATAACTGGTGTTATTAATGAAGCCAAGAACCTCAACTTAAAATGTCATAGGCCTTGGGAAAAACTTAGTAATATTCTGCCAAATTGACATATCAATAAAATAGCCCCTACTAACATATTCCTATAGATTGGTGCCTCCCTCAGTCTTCACTAGAGAAGTATCTTTTTGCAGGAGATGATAATTTACACAAAGATCCACAAATGGATAACATGAAGAGTGAGAGATTGTGGTGTGTTGGCCCAAAGTGGTATGTTTATAACACATTCCTTCTCTCAAGACTCAGGAATTTATATGGCAGAGGGCGTGGAAAGAGTGTAAGAGCCATAAATGATGGATGACTTCAAAGCAGCAGTGTCTTCCAAACACAACAGGACCAATTCACATATGAGCTCACAAAGACTGTGTCAGCATACACAAGATTGGCCTGAGCTCAAGCTTCAACAAAATCCCACCTCAGAAAGCTTCTTCTCAGAAACTCAGAGACCCACAACTAAAGAGAATGAGGGACTTTGGAGTGCTCAGACCTATATGAGCTATGCTCATCAAATCCATCTCATCAGGTGTTCGAGGTCTATGCAGAAGAAGAGGACAGATTTAATAGCCAGAAGTATTAGGGGACTCAAAGGACATACTGTCTTCTAGACACAACAGGACAGATAAACATATGGACTCACAGAGACTGTGACAGCATGTACTAAATATGTACAGGTTCAAGATCAAAAATGTCTCACAACTAAGAAGGGGTTATGGACACTGGGTCCCACCCCTATCCATGAAGCTTTTTGTAGTTCATACCTGCTGGGAAAGGGAGAATCAGTTTTCTCTAGTCGAGTGTCACTGAGTATAGAAACCATATTTCAGGACGGTCTCTAACAAAGTCCATGTATCTTTGTGGAAGTGTGTGTGTGTGTGTGTGTGTGTGTGTGTGTGTGTGTGTAAAATCCTATTGGCTTTTCGCTAGTTTGTTTCGATTTTTATTTTGCATTTCTTTTTTCAAAAGAGAGAGCAAAGTTGAATGAGGAGGGAGGTGGGAAGGACCAGGGAGGAGTTGGAGGGAAGGAAAAATATGTTCAAAATATATTGTATAAAAAATTTTAAATTAAAAACAAATTGCAGAGCTGTAATTAGCATATTCAGGGAGTCAGCAACAAATCAGACACTAACAACGTCTAGGAACGGGGTATGCTCCCTTTCAGTGACAAAACACGCCCACATGCAATTCTCCTTATTCATTTAAAAATTGTTCTCTTTGTCTACAATGCGACACCTAAGTCCTCTACCTCCTAACCTTCAGTAATGACATTTTTATGATCATTATTTTTCTTTTATTTCCTACTTAAAAGCATCCTTGGGGAGATTAATTATCTTCCAGTGGTGCCAGTACCTGTCACTCCCAGGCTTACTTTTGTAGTGTTCACTACGGGAAGGGAAAGACATCTTTAACTTTATGGTAACTTTGAACTTTTGCTGGAAAACACACTTGAGTGAATGTCAAAGTAAAGCTGCAGCTACACCCTGCTGCTCAGGGTTTTGAATTTGCCCTCTAGCGCTCACACCATAATGTAGCTCCACTGCTCTTCCCCCAAAATGACCTGTTATCATCTCTGCTTTACATATGAGGCAATTGAGGAAATTAAATATCATGCATTTGCTTAGCAAATGCTCTTCAGGTGCTCATTCTAGAAAATAGAAATATAACAATAAACAAAAATAGCTTTTCTGGTGCTCATATTCTTGGGGGAAAGGCATGAAATAATCAAGTAATCTAATAAATATTATGACTTCAGTAAAGATGTGTTTTTTGAAAATAATATATAAAAACCCCAAAGAAATAAAAAGATAGAGCAAAGATAAAATAAATATCTATAAAATTATAGCTTCAGCACAAAGCAATTCAGATGCTAGAAGAGTGAATGCTTTACAGTGCAACAAAGTGTCTCCTGAGGTGATGTTGTTGAATCACTTTTAATAAAAAAAATATACATCCCTCTTAAACATAGATTTTTATAAAACTTACTTGCAATTTTAATATATGCACATAAACATAAGATGGAAAATATTCATTCACTGGAATTTTTGTTTTAGAATGTACTGTGTATAAAAAGATACTGTAGTTTTATTTAGACTAAATATTATTTTGCCTAGGCTAGCCACCACCCTTTGGGTTTAAGCCACTCTCCTACTTTAGCAAAAATCTAAAATCCCTACTAATCAGCACTGAGAATGAATATGACAATGAATAAGAAAAACAGGGTACTTGCTTTTAGGTTTAGTAATAAAGGCAAAATAAGGGAACAATTTTGTGGACTAGATACCTTTAGAAAGTAGTTAATGCTGAGATGATAGTGGAACAAAAGTGATAGAAAGGATCTCAGTATTTCAGTGGTCCAGAAAGCACAAAAGGGATGGCATTTGAGCCAAGACCTAATGAAGATGAATGTGATCAACTACGCACAGATCTTGGAGGAAAGAAGCCCCAAACTGTATAGTCCAACAAATATAAACCTCTACAGAGAAATCAAACTTGTTTGCCAAACATGGAGAATTGAAAGAAGATCTATGGAGTTAGGGTTGCACCTTAGAAAAGCTAGACAGGGATCATATTACATGGTAGGTATGCTGAGCCTAAACTAGCCAAAGCATTGGTTTTATTTTAAGTAAAATGGGAAGGCCTCTAAGGGATTTAAGTATGGGTACATTATGGTTTTCTTGGGGTTTCAAACTGACTACTCTCAGCTGTTAAATAAGGAAGAAGAGCTACAGGAGTACTAGCCTAGGAGATCAGAAGGAGTGACCCTTGTAATCAGAGGGAGTAAAAACTGTTTCTTTCCCTCCACACTTTCTTCTTCTCCTACGTTCCAGACCCAGGAAGTGCTGTGGGAGCAAAGGCAAAACTCCAAGAACCAAAATTCAAAGTGGAGCTATCGTTCCCCGAGGGGGAAGTAAATCTGTATCAACCCGTTCTTTCTGCTCTGCAGTCTTGTGTCAGGAAATGAAACACTATGAGAAATAATACTGACTTTCTCACTGGAGGGCCAAGAGTGTAAGATCCAGAGGAGCAGAAATCACGTAGAAGAATATAGAGAAGAAACATACGAGAAATTCCCTATAGTGTTCAAAAAAAAAAAAAAAAAAAAAAAAACAAACTCTAATATTCAAACTTAAGCTATATTTGCCTGAATCTGATTCTAGTTAGTCTATCAAAGATGTTGAGGACAAAGTACACTTGTTATGCATCTAAAACTATCAATAAGTAAATAAAAGTAATGTAAACATATTACTTTATAGTAAGACAAAATAGCACTAACGGCAAAGATAGGAGGGTACCAAGAGCTTGCTGGCTAATCAGTGAAGCTGGATCAGTAAACTCCGAGTTCAGCTAAAGGCCTTGTCTTAAAAAATAAAGTAAGCCAGGCCTGGTGATACAATCCCAGGACTCAGAAGACAGAGGCAGGTGTATCTCTGTGAGCTCCAAGCCAGCCGGATCTACATACTGACTTCCAGGCCAGCTAGGAATATTTAAACAGGCCCTGTCTCAAAACAACAGATTGGTAAACTTGTTGAAGACTCCTGGCATGAACTTCAATGTGCAGGTAAATCAACACACACAAAAACACACGCACAGGTGCACACATTTTTAGCAATGGGGTTATACCTTCAAATTCATGTCTTCAAATGCACATCTCCTGGGACAATGGAGAACAAAGGCTGTTTTATCTTTTATGAGAAAATCCACCAAAAAAAATCTGAGGAAGAAATTCTTTTTCTAATTTATGTTCAGGTAATACTTTAAAATCCTCTAAATTATTTATAATATAGTTAAACAATCTTGGATTATACTTTCTAAATAGCAAATTGAATAGTGTACAGATATATTATATAGGCTAAAGAGACAGCTCAGAGGTTAAGGTCACTTGCTGCTCACACATAAGACCTGGTTCAGTTTCTAGCACACACATGGCAGCTCATAATTGTCTATAACTCTAGTTCCAAAGAAATAAGTTACTTATAACAAATAATTAGAATAAGTTTTTAAAACTGTAAATGTGGTATCACATTGTTTTTATATTTACCTAAAATTACATGCATATCTATATATGTATTCATAGATATGTATTTTAAGATTTATTTATTTATTATATATAAGTACACTGTCACTGTCTTCAGATACACTAGAAGAGGGCATCAGATCCCATTACAGATGGTTGTGAGCCACCATGTGGTTGCTGGGAATTGAACTCAGGACCTCCGGAAGAGCAGTCAGTGCTCTTCACCCCTGAGCCATCTCTCCAGCCCCCAGATATTTTAAATGAAGTTATAAATGCCACTTTGGGGTGATAATGTTCCATAAAGAGACATAAAGTAACAAAAACCCAATAGCCAGATGTCGGAAACCTCCTTTCAAGTTATTGGCCAAGGTGTCTGAGAGACTCCGAAAACAACATACAGTATGGCTGTTGTTCTTTTTGCCTGGCAGAACTTGAGGATACGCTCATTGATAAAGACACCACATACTTTCAACATGGGACTCTAGAGTCAGGCTGGAATTGATCTGGAAGTCTTCCATGAGGCTTAGCTCTTACAATATTAGAAGGCACTACACAACCTGCTGAGGGAGAGGAGCAACCCAGCTACAAACCCGGCAAGAGAGTCACGAAGGACTCTAGTTAATCACTCATGGTTGTCCCACAGACCAGAGAGGAGAACCTGCTATTGCTAGCCTCCTGAAACCAATATAGTCTATTGTCTGAATGCTTGTGTTCATACTCATATATAAGAATAGCTCTTACCCCTCATCAGAGAAGCTTCTATTGCAACAAAGAGAAACTATTAAAGAGATCCACAACTGGTCAAAATGGAGACAATTAGTGGCTGTGGGGTACCTGAACCCTGCTGACACACCTACAATGCAAACCCTACAACTAAGCTGCTGGCAGCAGGCAGCAGGCAGCAGTCATACCGACTGGAGTAGCTCGCTGAGAGATTACACGCCACGTGGAACCACAAGCCCGAGGCAGAGAGAGCAAACAGGAAATGGTGCTCATCTTTAAACTCTCAAAAGTAGCTGAGGGCCAAGTGATGAAGCATTTGAGCCTACGAGGAACACTCTCATCCAAACTGTCACACCAGCACTATATTTTGGCATTGCCGTTTCTAGAACTGATCACTGAGCTGGAGTAATCAGTTATTCTGCAACTGATTAATGAAGCGGTAACACAAATGGTCACACACAATATAGATTATAAACTTGAATCATCCAGTGGATGGCCATACATCCAAGAATGTGTGTGTGTGTGTGTGTGTGTGTGTGTATGTGTGTTTGTGTGTGTGTGTGTGCGCGCGTGCGTGCGTGATACATACATACACATATATATATATATATATATATATATATATGTATATATATATATATATATATATATATATATATATATACATATATATATATCAAAATGGACTTGAGTGAGAAAGTTAATTGCATGGGGAAGAAAAGATAGCTCTGGGTAGAAGCAGTGGGGGGGTGAATATTATCAACACATATTGTATAAAATTCTCTAGGAACTAAGAAAAACTATGTACTTATTCAGTGAGCCTGGAGGATTGGACTTCCAGATTAGTTGTTTAAGAATGTCAAAGTGCTCACTCTCTAGCGAAAACTATGAGGTATCACTGTAAAATGAATAAACATTATAAATGCCCATATGTCTATCTGATACAGCAACTTCAAATAAATTTGAAAATGACGGATATTAGAATGAAAAGAATGTTTTCCTAGAAATGGGAAATATTGATTAACAAAGAAAGAGAGACTGTAAAAGATGAAAAAACAATTTGTGGGCCTAAAATATATATGAATTTTTACTGATATTTACTAACTGTAAAGATTCCCTCCCCAGCAAGTACAAGCTCTCAAATACACAGTCCAGGCTGGCCTCCAATTTAGTGATCCTGCTGCCTCAGCCTCTGGAGTGCTAAGGTTACAGGAACAAATCACTATGTAGAGCTAGAAAATATTAATAATGCCCACTGACAATGTACCAACTCATAAACGTTGAGGACCATTTGCTCATTAGTAAACAGAATTGTTTTCTCTGATGTGAAATCTCTGTGCTTGACTTCTTCTTTAAATCCAAACTAGAAATTTGTAACTTTTCTCTTAAAAATTAAATCATTTTATTACAAATTGCATTCTCTGATTTTCTGATCAGCCTGCTTTAAGGATATCCACGGGTTCAATATGCTTGCTAGAAGTTTGGCCCACACCAAATGGTTGTTTAACCCAAATATCTGAGCAGCAAACTGAGCTGACCCTTCTGGAGAAACTACAGCAGAACAGCCAAGACCGCTGGGCAGTCGAAGGGATGACCACACATCCTGAGCACCCCAGTCTGCTGTGATTGGGGGACAGCCGATAACCGGATATGCAGTATTGCCAGACATCACTGGGCCTAGTCCATGGCTTCTGCCTGCCACTGCGACAAATACAGTAGGTGTACCACCCTCTTCAGGTTCTGCTTTCATCCTCAAAGTGTCACCTGGTCCTTTGTGTGCGGATGCTACTCTGAGTTCACATGGAATCCCAAAACTTCCACAAGCCTTCTTAAGTCTTTTCACAGTGACCACAGTCAGAGGTTGAACCCATCAGCACTAATTCCCTGCATGGACCATCTGACTTGAGAAGCAACTGAACTCGGTCTTCAACCCACTCAAAGTTTTTCTTTAACATCTGGATTCTTTCCAAAGTCGCTTCTTTGAGACCACGGTAAGACTGTCTTTATGGTCTCCCAAGGGCCATAGTCTCCAGGAATTCTTATCTATAATATCGGCAAGAACAACCTCTTTAGTTGTCACTTCAATGCCAAAACCAATCTTCATTTCAACCAGCGCACAGTCCTGGGGCAGTCAGAATGTCTCCAGAATTTCAAAAATAGCTTGTGTGGCATGACTCAGGATGTCCACTTCAGTCTGCCCTGTAACAAGTCCAGCAAAACAAAACTTTGCAGCGATGAGTTGCTCCTCAGATCATCGTGGATCGTTATTGGCATCATCCTTGAGGAACATCTCCACTTTGGGTGGATAAAACATATACCCCGCCTTTACACCAGGGTTCCTTTTGAGAAAAGATCCAGTTGCTATTCTTCTGCACACTTGTTCAATTGGAATCACTTCACATTGGGGTCCAGTGAAAGCAATGTCTCCCCAAACTTCCTGGTGAAAGCAGCTTTTCTACCAGCTTCTGGTAACAACTGAAAGATGCAGCTGGTGCTCTTATTGGAGATTGCGGCTTTGCCTTCCGGGTGGTTCTTTTTAGCTGCATTTCCTGCTGCTGCCACCATTATTCTAGGTGAACTAGAGGAGCAGACCGAGCAGGGCGGGGGGAATAAATGATTCAATATACATGGGAGATAATAGGTACGTTTCACATGGATGAGAACTTAATTTCTGTAGATACTATTCCCTCGGGAAACCACAGCATTCCTCCTAAAGAAAAGAGTAGTGGTGAAAAAGGTACTGTCACAGTGGAAAAACTTAACAAATTTCAAACAAGTGAACAACATCAGGTGCTTCAATATGATAAGTTATATTAATATAACTAGTGTGCTTCATAACTGTCAAAATCATCAGCAATAAGCATGGAAATCTAAGTACCCATCACAGGTAAAAGAAGCCAAAGGATACATAATCAATCCCCGAAAATATGTATAAAATACACACTTAAATAAATGGCAATGTGTCATTATGGATTAACTTTAATAAGTGTCAGATGTTAATATGAGAGAAAATAAGTACAGTGTATAGGGGGATTCTGTAATACCTTCATACTTTTTCTATACATTTAACTCTCTCAATTAATTTTATGTTGTGATGAAATACCATGACCAGGGTACCTTATAGAAGGAAGAGTTTACTTGGGTGTGGCAGGTTAATAAGAATCTATTGCACTAATCCTTGTTATTAGACCTAGTGTTTCTAGATTCTGCTGCTTTTTAAAATTCCATTGAAGGGGTTGGGGATTTAGCTCAGTGGTAGAGCGCTTGCCTAGCAAGCGCGAGGCCCTGGGTTCGGTCCTCAGCTCTGAAAAAAAAAAATTCCATTGAGTACAAAGGCCTGTCTTGGAAAGCCACGTGACTATCTACTTATATTACTGGATTGATTTCAGATTAACCATTTCAGACACAGTACAATGTCAGTTTATAACTTGTGGAGTCTTCTTGGGACTGGAGCAGTGTAATGATGACATGCAGTTCTAAAATATGTATGACATGCTGCCTTTATGCGCAAAATGTTGAGAATTACTAGGCAGTTAAAATAGGACACTGGCTAGACGGTACAGCTTGGCAGAGTCTCTAACATGGCCTCTATCATCAGACTCCTGTACAAAGGTTCCTAATTGAGTCCAATATATATATATATATATATATATATATATATATATACATGACTCTTGGTTTCAGAAACTGGATAGATCAGGCTGTTGCAGAGAGGTTTGCTTGCACTTGACATCCATACAACATCCCCACAAGCACAGACGGCATCTGGAAGCATTTAACATGGGAAATGAACGGGGCGGGACTGCCCGTGCTGTTTTCAATGTCAGCACACCATCAGGTGTGGTCAGTAAGTAGGCTGTGAAGTTTGAGTTCAAAGCACTTGCTGACATTTGCAAAGGCCCCACAGTGATTTTGCTTTCAAAAACAGAACAAAGCTCCCAGGAAGAGTTTTGAAAAACAAAGACCACTAATAGTTCTCCCTTCCCCACTGTTGTGCACCTGCATCTGGAATTTTCTTCATTTTCCAAAAGGCCGTGTGCTCCATTCAGTACTTATAACCTTACACTTGCCCTGCTCCAAGCTATCATTTTATTCTCAGTAGGGTGTTCTATGCCAAATGAGTTGTATGTAGGAGAAATCCTTTTCACAGGAAAAAATAATGTTTAATATAGTCACAAATAAACATTTAGGAATTACTCATGAAAAAAAAAAAAAGTCTCAGGGTATCAAATGTTTATTAAAAGTGTTTTTGAGCCCAGCCAGGTAAGTAGGTAGGCTAACTGTAGAGCTTTTTCTCCCTCCTCCGCCAATTCCAGTCCCACAGTTTCACCCCTAGCTCTGTAGCAAGTGGCCTGCCAAGGCAACCCTTCCCTCATCTCTGGTGGATGCCACAGACCTTCCTCTCCAAGCCTCCTTCCTGTTACTCAATGCTTTATCCCAGTCCCCCAACTAAGCAGATTACCATGTCTTACTCTCTTCCAGAAGAGATAGGGAAGGGCACTACACTCTCATCAAAGGAAAACTGCATCAGGGAGGTTTTTTTTTTTTGGTAATATTGCTAAATAATCTAATAAAATGTTGTGATTATTAACATGCCCAGATGCAAGGGCATCCAAGTTTGTAATAGAAACACTACTCCAGATTAAATCACATATTGACCTGATATCAGGAGATGACAAGACTGCACTCTCACCAATCCAGACAAAAACTAAGTGGAAATGTTAGACTTAACAAATGATATAAGCCAAATGACCTAATATCTATATATATTTACAGAACATTTCAACCAAACACAAAAGAACATAGCTTCTTCTCGGTACTTCATGAACCTTTGCAAAACTGACCTCAAACTCAGACACAAAGTAAGTCTCATGAGATACTAGAAGACTGAAATAACTTCATGCATCCTAGCAGACCACCAAGAGTTAGAGCTGGATCCCAACAACAGAAAGCTTACAAACTCAAGGAAACTGAACAAATCTCTACGGAATGGAAAATGGGTCAAGGCAGAAATCAAGAAAGAAATGAAAGGCTTTCTAGAAATGAACGAGAATGAATGCACAACACACCCAACCTTATGGGACACAAGGAGGGGGTAGTTCTAAAAGGCAAGTTCAGAGTCCTCGTAGTGCTATGCTTATAGTAGCCTTGCTCATAGTAGCAATGTAAGAGCACACATGAAAGCTCTAGAACGAAAAAAGAAGAAGTAATATTCCAAAGGAGTATATGACAAAAATAATCAAATTCAGGGCTGAAATCAATAAAATAGAAACAAAAAATGTACAAAGAATCGATGAAACAAAGTATTTTTTGTTTTTGTTTTGTTTTGCTTTGAGGAAATCAGTAGCATTGATAAGCTCTTCTGTAAATTAACTAAAGGGTGGAGAGATCATATCCAAATGAACAAAACTGGAGGTGAAAAGAGGAACATACAGAAATTGAGGGAATCCAGATGGTTCCCAGGATATATGTTAAAAACCTGTTTTCCATCACACTGATAAATCTAAAGAAATGGATAATGAAGTAGATAAATGCCATTTACCAAACTGAAATCAAGATCAGATAAGCAATGTGGACAGACATATAATCGTTAGTACAATAGTGCAGTAATTAAGAGCACCTGAGGGGGAAAAGGGCCAGAACCAGATGGCTTTAGCGCGAAATTCTATTTATCAAATTATCTATCTATCTATCTATCTATCTATCTATCTATCTATCTATCTATCTATCTATTAATCAAGAAGAGTTAACACTAATATACAAATTTAGTCCACACAATAGAAACAGAAGAAACATTACTTGCCCAATTTCTTTAACAAGGCCGTAGTTACCCTAGTACTCAAACTACATTAAGACCCACTGAAGAATTACAGACTATTTTCCCTTACGAACATACATGAACTGCTTTTCAATAAAACTCTTGCAAACAAAATCCAAGAACATATCAAAAAGATGATTCAACATAATCAAGTAGGTTTTATCTCAGACATGTGGGGATGGTTCAATGTGTATACCAAGAAAACACGTAATCCACCATATAAACAATCCGAAAGACAAAAACCACATGATCATCTCATTAGATGCAGATAATTTCTTTGACAAAATCCATTGCCTCTTTATGTTAAAAGTCCTGGAGAGTTTAGGAATAGAAAAGATATACCTCAACATTAAAAAGGCAGTTTATAGCCACTTAAATGGAGAAAAATTCAAAACAATTTCACTAAAATCAGAAACAAGACAAGGTTGTCCACTCTTTTCAAACCTAGGCAGCAAGCACTTGAAGTCCTAGCTAGAGCAATAAGCCAAGTGAGTATCAAGAGTTGTTGGCAAAAAGGTCCCATGGGAACCCCTAAACAACAGAGGTTGTTGTCAAGACTGTTAAGTTGCTCACTAGGAACTGATGGCAAGGCCCTAAAATTTAAAAAACAAAACAAAGAAAACAAAACAAAAACAAAAACCATGCAACTCACTGGATGTAGAGAACTTAATGCTGGTGCCTAAGTAGAGTCCTCATCCCTGCTGGCTAAGGTCTTTGGAACACTAACGAATGAGAAATGTAAACCCTAATGCAGCCACAAACCCTTTGATCTAACATGGTGTCTTTCATGCAAGAGATGCTAGGGCAATGGTGGCACAACTAACTAATTAATATCTGCTTTAACTTAAGGCCTACTCAATGAGATGACACACATTCCAACATTGCTTGGGTTTCCAAGACCCTAAGACTAGATATTCCAAGGACCTAGGGTGAAACCAAATAGAACTGGTCTAAAAAAGTAAAACAAAAACACCCCATGGTGATATAATGACTCCTAATGACATTCTGCCATACTCATAGATCAGTGCCTTTCCATCCATCATCAGAGAAGCTTTCTCCAGCAGCAGATGGGAACAAATATACAAATCCAGAAGCAGACATTATGCAGAATATGATAGATCTTGGAAACACTCAACTCTGAATGGGATGTCTCCAGCAAATCCCTTCTCTCGGAGCTCAGGGAACCCTGATTATAGAAAGCATGTAAGAGCCAGTCAGGATGGAGGACACCTGGAGAACGAGACCCTCCAAATCAACAAGATCAAAGCTCATAGTAACTCAGAGAGACTGAGGCAGCATGGAAAGGACTGACATGGGTCTACACAAAATCAGGCCCTAGAGATGAATGGAGAAGTGTACACATGTCCCCAGAACTAACACAGATGCAATCGTCAACTGATAAAACACCACAAATGAAACTTTCTTGTGTACAGTGAACTCTCACTGTCCGGTATCTAATTCTTTAGGGTGTGCCACATGACCAGCAGTAGAAAGCCAACACAAAATAAACTTAATAGCAGTTTTGGATGTTTCTTGCTTTACAATGTGTCTCAGGTTTTTAAAAAATATTAATCTATTATTTTTAACCCTATATATCCTTTGCATATATATTATGGCTTCAGGTGTTATGTTTTTATGGATTTCTAAGTGTGAGAATGAGTGTGTCTCTGTGTCTATGCCTTTCTTATGACTTTCCTTGGGTTCTTTTCCTTCTGTTTGTTTTTCTTTTGCCTAATCATATCATATCACATTATAGGCTATCTTTATCCCTTAGAAGCCTGGTTCTTCTGTAACAAGAGACTGAAAGAGTGGATCCAGATGGAAGAGGGGCTGGGGAGGAACTGGGAGGAGTAGAAGGAGGGTGTGATGGTTATTCTGGAATGAACTACTGTCCAGACATGGAGCACACTACTCTGAAGAGATTTTCTATTTGGTTTAAAGTGTGTAGATCCACTTCTAGGCCCGGCAATCGATGTAGAACCACTCACCTTTGATATGGATCTTAAAGAGGAAAGACAAATGCATTTAATCCAGATATTGAGGCAAGGAAGACATGCCTTTAATATGGGCCATGCCTTCTGCTGAAAGTCTATATAAGGACATATAAGAAGGAAGGTTTTGTTCTTTGCCTGCTTGCTCTCGCCTTGCTAACACATCTATTCTTTCATTGGCATTGAAGCCTACTTCTTCAGGATTCCAGCTTATACAGAAGACCACCTGAGAAACCAACCTCATGGGTGGACTGAGGAATTACTAGATTTTTGATGTTCCATTCATAGATGGAACATTGTTGGATTAGCTGGGCTGTATCATTGCAATAAATTATACACACACACACACACAGAGAGAGAGAGAGAAAGAGAGAGAGAGAGAGAGAGAGAGAGAGAGAGAGAGAGAGAGAGAGAGAGAGAGAGGATTCATTTCATAACTTCTAGAGAACCCTGACTAATACAGAGGGGAATTCATAATTAAGATATACTCTATGATTGTCCATAAAAGAAAACTAAATTGGCTAATCTCCCAGTTCTTCTTTCCCCTGACCATTTATCCAAGTTAGCATCTTAGTAAAGCTCAGTCTCTTTCCATGGTCACCTGCATTAACTAAACTGGAATTAAAAGTTGCACACCAGGAGAAAGGTGAGAGAAATGAAGCCAAGTTATCTGTTGAAAGGTGAACTTAATCAAGAAAGTGAACATAATAATCAAAAGGAGGAGGCACCCCTGTCAAAAGTTCAATCATCTGTCAGGAGTTAGGGGCTGGCTCACACTTCCTGTAGGCTTAACTAGGAATGGTGCATTGAAAATAAATTTGCTGTGGGTCTTAAATTTAAAGCTTTAATTTATTTTGGACTGATACCTGTCACTGATGTGAGATAGGCCTCCGATCTGATCTCTCTGCATGTGATTATCAAATAATCCAAGCACTGTTTGGGGATTTAGTGTTGGGCTGAAGAAGTCAGAGTTGGTACTTTATGACATGGCAGGTGATTGTTATTAACAAAATAGAAGGGAAGAATTTGAGTAAGCAATGATAAAAGTTTAAGGTGATGACTGGAAAATGTTCTTGAGTTAATCTCTAGCCAATGTACACATGAGTCAAACATCACAGAGTGCTTCACTAGTATGTACAGATATCACATAAGTCAAAGCAAAACAAAAAAGAACTACAGTTCATTTCTGGATTAGGAATTGTGGCTTCACTTAGGAGCTAGTGTAGCAGCAAGTGCCTGCAATCTCAGCAATATAGGAAGCTGAGGCAGAAGGATCACTTAAGCCCAGGAGTTTGAAGTCAGCATGAGCAACATAGTATGATCCACACCTCATAGAAACAGAATGTGTATGTGGCATCACTATACATTGTTTTCTTTTGGACATCTGCAAGCCATGTAAAAGGTCTAGCCAGTACCAAGGATGGTTTTGTTTTTACAGCTCCGAACCTCACAGGGGGATGCTCTAAATATTTAATGAAGTTGGAGTAAGGACTTTGTTGGTTGAGCCTATGTCTCCTTTCAGTTTTGCATAGTTCTGAAATAAACCTGTAGTAGGCAATATCAACTTAAAGTGAGGTCCAGCTAATTAGTGTTTGTGAATTAAGAATTCCTAAATAAACCATTAGGTCTTCCTCAGTAACAAAGCCAAAAGTGTTGTAGAACCAACCAGACATATCACATATCCAAGTGTCAAGTAGAGATTTCTAAAAGCCTCTTGTCACTTCTAGGACTCATTTGACCTATTCAAAAATACTCATTTCAAGCTGGAGAATCATTAGCCTCTAAGGGGTAGACCTGAGAGTGCATTAGCAAATGAAAAATTGCTTTTTATAACTCCCAAAGTAAATGTCATTCTGGAGATTGCATTTCATTTGGTGCTGTTTCCCTTTTATCAGAGGGCTCCAATAGACAAGAGTCATAGCTAGTATCATTAGCTGCTGAGACTCATTCTGCTTCTAATGCTTAAAGGGTTTAAATTCTAATATGTTAATCAGAAGCAGAAAATAAACAGACTGCTCACTAACCTGACTTCTCCCTTTCCGTAACTGAGATGATCCCCCAGGAATCTTTGAAATTATAATAATTTTATTATACATTTTTATCACCAACTGTCTACTAATTCTCATCCCCCAAGAGAATAGCATTTAGAATCCTGTGGTAGATAATCGGGTACAGCAGAGCTTTTAAAGGTAATGCCTTGCCCCCATAATGTAATCTCTGCCCTTAAAATAAGACAGGAAAACACAGCTTATCAAGTGTAGGCAGAGGCCAGAGTGAGGAAACATTCTAAAGGTTGTAAGTAAAGCAAGAACAAACCCTCCCAAGACACTACATCTACAGCATCTGAATCTGAAGCCTTTTACTTTTTTAAGATGAAAAAAAAAAAAACAGTTTGTCAAAGTCACACAATGTACTGCCATTTCCATTAGAAGCCTGAACTAAGACACACCTATGTATAATACTAAAAAAAATAGAAACAAAATTAGAAACGAATCCACTTTTTTATTGAAAACCACTAGCAGCAAATTCAGCTCATACAGTGCTAACATTGCAATCTTTAGAGATTACTCCTGGAACTTAAGAGGAGAACAGGAGCTGCTTCAGATCAAAGTTTGTTATCCAACCCCTTTCTTTCAGGTCTATCTAAAGCTTTGTCTTCTCATTTGACAGCCAGAGGAATGTAACCTGCTGATAATCTTGGCTTACCCAAATGCTCACCTATGATGGGAGTAATCAACTGTACTTGATTGGATATGAGACCTATTTCCTGAGGACGGAGACAACCCATGCCTGCAATAGTAGGCCTGACTAACAGCCCATGTCTAGAGAGGTTACGGGCCCAGGTAGGGAGTATATTACTGCTGCTTAAATTGATAAACCATCTAACTGCCTTCTAAATATCTTTGCTTGTACCCGTAGGCAAAGCTACTACCAGCCTTAGTCAGAAAAACCTGGTTTTACAATGAATAGTGGTAAATGTAGAGAAACAAACTCAGAATGCAGAGAATAAGCAAGGGTTATGGTTGGAGTCCTATACAAGACATTTGTGCCAGTGTCCATAAGGCTCAGGAACATTTCAGAAGAGGAGGCTGAATCTCAGAGAAAGAAGGTAGGGTGATGGGCTACAAAATGCTATTATCTGGGCTATTGTAACCATTAATCCACAACTACTGGTAGTCACCTGCAGTGGGATCACTCAAGACCAGCCCTATTAACAGTAAATCAAGGAAGGAGATGGATTCACTATGCCCTACTTTTCACCTATAACTATTGGCTATTAATAGATTTGGAGAGAGGAGGAACCACTGTCTTTAACTGCTGGCCCATTTCTAAGCTCACTGGGATCAAAAGAATAGCTCCAAACCCATAGTCACACAGAAATCCCTGGTTAATTTCAGTGGGCAACAAAACAAACTGATAGATATTACCACAGTAGAGACATTTGTGGGGAGAAGAAGGAAGATAGGGATGTAGCAAGCACTTTTCCGACGGAGCTATCTCCCAACACGCCTCCTTTGTTGGAGATCTGAGGTTTAGACCCAGAGCATCATGGAGCTAAGCAAGTGCTTTACCATTGAGCTACTTCCTTGGCCTCCTATCCCCCAATCCTGTAAATATTCCCAAAGCAAGTGAAATCTCTCTATGGAAAAGATAACTGCTCCTCTCTATTTTATTAGCTGGCCACTATCAGATGAATGTATGACGAAAATATGGCTATTCACAATGGAAACTCCTCAGCCATAAAGATGAATGAAATCCTGACACAGGAACATAGACACAACTAGACAATGTTACATTGAGTGAAACCACTGAGATGCTGAAAGGCAAATGTGTGTTCAGCAATGTAAAGGAACCGATCATTTAAGATTGTAGCTAAAAAGAGAACAGTAGTTACTAGAGGTGGGAAATTTTAAGAAATGGAGAAATTGAGAGGGATTAAATATATTCTTTTAGTTCTTTAAGATTTTTGTATTCAATGTTTTGCTCATATTCACTCTCCTTAAGAGGAATTTGAGGGACAAGGAGGGGTGCTATACAGAGGAGCGGGGCAAGAGAAAGAAAATAATATATTAACAGAATATCTAATAAATGCATGGGAATATCATAGTGAGAACAATTAGTTTATGCAATTACAACAAACTAATAAACATTTTTGAAAAGATGCCACTCAGAGCTGGAGAGATGGTTCATTGGGTAGAAATGCTTACAGTGTGAGCATTATGACATGAACCCATTGTAGAAACAGAAAACTGACTCCATCTCCAAAATTGTTTTCTGACATCTTTATATATGCCACAGCACATGTGTAACATAGCACACGCACACACACACACACACACACACACACACACACACACACATGCATGCACATGCACGCATAATAATAATAATGAATAAAAATTTAAAGACATCATTTAGATATCCTTAAGTGATCTTATTTAAGAAATTTTCTGCTACCTATTCAAAAACTTATACATTATCTGGAAAGACACACAATAAATTCATAATAGAGTCTACTGATGTTTTTATTCTTCACTCTTAATGGTACATTTAAACAGGCATTGTTGTTACTTGTATACTTTCTAAACTAGATTAATTTAAGGCAAACATGAGTGAACCATATTTGTATATCCTTATATTAAGTAGTTTGAAGAAAACAATATGCAACAAGGTATTCGTAGAAAATAAGACTATTTGTAAGACAACAAAGGAACATATTTAAACTCTTTGCAAGATTGTCAAATTTCTGGAAAAATATATATCAATACATTTCTGAAAGAATACATGGTCAGTTCTGCATGAAATCAGAGAGAGCTTACTAGGTGGAGAAATGGAGACAAGAAGGGAGCAGGGATGCAGGGTAGTAGAAATTGGAGAGGAGAAGCAACAAAAAATAAAGTATATGTGAATATGCTATAATGAATCCCCATCACTTCAAATGATAATTTATAAGCCTAATAATGGCCCCCTTTGAAGATGAGGAGTACGCAGTCAGGGTAAGGCAAAGGACTATTTAAACCATTTTGTGTAGTTTAAATTATGCATATATAGTTTTCTTTCTTTTTATTAATGTATTAACTTTACCTCATGATTACACCCCCTACCTCCTCTCCTCATAGTCCCACTCCCACCCTCTTCCCCCATTTCCCCACCCCCTTCTCCAAGAACCTACCCTGGCAGATCAAGTCTCATCAGGACTAAGTATATCCTCTCCAGCTGAGGCCAGACAAGGCAGCCCAACTAGAGAAGAGGCATGCAAAGACAGGCAAGAGAGTTCAAGTCAGAAATACCTCCCCACACCCCCACTTCAATAGTTAGGGGATCCACATGTAGACCAAGCTGCATATGTGCTACATATGTATTGGGGACCTATATCCAGACAATATTCTAAGGGCCTCTCCTCCCATTGATGTCTGACAAGGCCGTCCTCTGCTACATATGCAGCTGGGGCCACTGGTATTGTTCGGTTGGTGGTTTAATCCCTGGGAGCTCTGGGGGTTCTGGTTGATTGATATTGTTGTTCTTCCTATGGGGTTGCAAACCGCTTCAATCCTTTCTCTAATTCTTCCATTGGGGACCCCATGCTCAGTCTGATGGTTGGCTGTGAGCATCCACCTCTGTATTTGTCAGGCTCTGGCAGAGCC
This sequence comes from Micromys minutus, assembly GCF_963924665.1. Taxonomy (NCBI): domain Eukaryota; kingdom Metazoa; phylum Chordata; class Mammalia; order Rodentia; family Muridae; genus Micromys; species Micromys minutus. Next base: position 16,015,204 of record NC_137970.1, on the reverse strand, counting down.
TCTCAGGAGACTGTATATGGTGTCTGTATATGAGCTGGATCCCCAGGTGGGGCAGTCTCTAAATGCCCTTTTCTTCTGTCTTTGCTTCACACTTTGTCTCTGTATTTCCTCCTGTGAGTAGTTTGTTCCTCCTCCTAAGAAGGACTGAAGCATCCACACTTCAGTCTTCCTTTTTCTTGAGCTTCATGTGGTCTATGAATTGCATCTTGGGTATTCGGAGCTTTTGGGCTAATATCAATGGGAGGAGAGGCCCTTGGTCCTGTGAAGGCTCCATGCCTCAGTGTAGGGAATGCCAGGGCAGAGAGGTGGGAAGGAATGGGTGGGTGGGTGAGGAAGCACCCTCATAGAAGCAGGGAGTGGGGTGAGATAGGGGGTTTCTGGTGGGGAAACTGGGAAAGGGGATAACATTTGAAATGTAAATAAAGAAAATAGCCAATAAAAAGCATATACATGCTAGCAAGGTGCAATAAAATTAATTATGTTAAATTTGTTTAATTCCATTTATATAGGACAAATGTAAACAACTGGGGACAAATGTAAAGTTCATTTCTTTTCATAGCTCTGAGTCTGGCTGGTTTTTTTATAATTTAATTTTTTAAATGTTACTTTGTTTTTTATTAGCTTCTATTCACTGTACAAAGTAATGGGTTTCATACTGATATTTTTATTCAAGTGTATCATGTACTTTGACCCCATTTCCCTCACCTTCAGTATTGTTGATGACATAGTGTTTATTTCTATAAAGATTAAGCAGAGGGTATCTGAATCATGGGGATCCCAGAACATAAGCTAAGGAATACTCATAGTCTTTGGTTATATACTCTAGTATCCAAATGTAGGAATTCAAAAGCTTCTGAAAAACCAAAACTATATAGAGTTTGATTGACACAGTCTCTGGTCATCTAAAGATTTTGCCACAGTCTCTAGCATAGTGTCAGTGAATTAAGTAGAATAATTGCTGGAAAAGGAGGAAGAAGCCGACTCAGTTGAAAACCCATTGCCCATATCACCTACCTTCCCTAACCATTCATATCATTAAGTCTCTACACTTACCAGCCCAGGCACCAGCATCAACAGTAAGTCAAGGTATGGCTCCAATAAGAAACAGGATTGAGGCAGTGCTAGAAACGAATCCCAATAGCATGTGAGCTTCTTCGATCTCAGTGAAAATCAGAGAGGTTTCTGAACCTCTGGTTCTCTGAAGTCCATCCTCTCCCATCTTCTCCTAACACATATTTGTTCATTTCCGGTTTGTGGAATTTTCTTCCCATTGCCTTTCTACCTCTAATCTCCTTTCTTCTTCCTTTGAAATTTTTTTTAACATTGGTCTTCCTGAGACAAACAAAAACACTAGTCTAAAGATTTTTCCTCTTGCTAAGCATAGATGGTCTCAAGCCCCAAAAGATGAACAATTAATATATAGTATTGGCTTGGGCAATACTATCTTCTCCTTGCGGATCAAATTACACATGTGGTAGCTGTGTCTACTGTTATATTTGAGAAATGCAAGCACACAAATACTCCTGGTATGTAATATTGCTTTAGTATTCTATGAGTTGATGAGAAATGCTCTACTGTCTGTGAAAATGCACTTTGACCTACCGAGTGAGAACACCGGCACAGAGGTATAGGTCTCTAGAATGAGTCACAGTGAAAGGGACTTATGACAGAGAAAGTGAGGAACAGTGGGGTTAAAGACCTCACCTTAATAAAAGCAGAGCAGTGAGGGGATTTTTTTCCCCAAATCTACCTTTTCAGAACTTTTGAATTAATCAAATTCATTTAATAAATCCAAGAAACTTTTTTTAAAAATAAACTTCATTGAAGCACCACCCTGCCCACCACCAAAAATCTGTTTTCAAAATGTTATCATCACTTCACATGACTTATGTGATTCACTCTTATTTAATCTGTCTTAGGATTTGCCTGATGCAAAAGAACGATAAAGGATTTCAACAAAGTAGAGTTGACAGAGGCAGGGCAAATGGTATAGACCTCTTCAGTGATAGCAGCCTCAAAACCACCCATCTCCAAAATGGCTCTGTAAGAATTAAAGGAAAGAAGTGAGGGACCAAAGCACTCTAGTACAGCACAGAATAAGAAAAGACATATACAAACAAGTAGAAAGGACAGGTCTGCATTACTATGCTGTCTGTCTCTCAATAGCACAATGCAGAGTTTAAGAGAGGTGCATGCTATGTGAAAGAGGGAAGTGAGTACTAGATCTTTCCTTCAAAGTCTGATGCTGGAGTAATTCTACTAAAGCCTGCTACCAGGCAGTTGAACATGGCCCCAGACTCTATAAAGAGCCTCTAGGTCTGCTACTGCACCAGGTTAGACACTACAAAACCAGAGTCTAGCTTTGTACATCTGAATTGATCTATTTAATTGCTGTGCTGGTCTCAGGAGATCAAACTCTAGATTACTTTCAATGCTAGACAAGTCCCAATGTTACCAGGTCCATATTAGCACCACACAAGTCTCAACAGCGTCAGATATGTCCTAGGACACAAATAAGCCCAGACATAAATTGGTTCATACAGCTCTGGACTATAAGCCTGCACTAGTGCTATGATACATCAACACATCTAACCTCAGGAACCAAAACAGCATCCAGGAACACAATGTGACAGTAGTTAGGTGGCTACCCTCTAGACATGGCACAGGCCAGTCCTCACACATGTAACTACTTAGACCATCTCTGCATACTCAACCTTCAAACTGAAGCTTGGCCCCTATTGACCCAAGCTCCAGGCTATCTCTACAACCTCAGACTATAGTTCGGGATACACAGCTATGAACCCCAGCCTGGCATCTGTGGTCCCAGGCTCGTATAGGCACAAGGCTGACTGGAAATACAGGTGTTATACAGGGTTCAGGTCTATTTCATTGGTCCTTTTTCTATACCTGCTCCCACAGACTGAGATTCTAGGACCATTCATAAAGGTACAGACTCTAGTCCAGACTCCATGGGCTCAAGACTCAGGCTCCCCCCCCCCCAAATTTTGGATTTCAGTCCCCTTCTAGTGCCTAGTTAACCCCTGAAGTTTCAGGTCCAAGGGTCACCAGAGTGCCAAACTAGCCCTTGTAGACTCAGGCTTCATAAATAGTCCCTAGGCTCTATGGACCCACCCAAGCCCTCTCCAAGTAGACATAACGAGAAGGTCTACCCTAGTGGAGCCACATCCAAGTCTAATTGACAATCCAGGTACTAGTCAACACAAAGACTTCAGTGGTAAGCTTGCCCATGCCCACAGTGTTCCATTTCCTCCTACAGGGCCACACCTACTCCAGCAAGGCCACACACCCTAATAGTGCCACTACCTGAGCAAAGCATATTCAAATCACCACCGTGGTTTACATTAGGGCTCATCTATGCCTCCTTCTATAGATTGTGACAGATGTATTGCATGCACATACTATCATAGCATCATACAGAAATTTCACCGCTCTAAAACTCCCCTTACTCAATAAGGTATTAAAGTCCCCCATATTGTTCCCATCTTTTGCAACAATTCTTTTCTCTCTCTAGAATTCTGCCTAGACTAGCATATGAAGGGAATCGTTGATAATGTGTTATATGTGTGGTATGCATGTAGGTGTACTCAAACGTGGGCACACATGAGCATAGAGAAGTTTAAAGTTATCAGTTTTTCTAGGCCACTCTCTACCCAATTCACTGAGGCAAGTTCTGTCAGTGAACCCATACCTCATTGAAATGGAATAGTTTAGCAATCCATCTTACACTGGGGGGGACTCTCTTTTTACCACCTGAGTGCTGGAATTACAGGCAGGCCACCACATTCATCTGCCATTACAGGAGTTTGAAATAAGTGATACTAGGTACTTAGTTCCACATGAGTGGTCCTGAGGGTGTACATTTGTGTGTGGCAAGTGTCTTATCTACTTAGCCATCTCCCGGGCCCTGAATATATAGGGTTTTAAAATCTGTATATGTTCACTGAGAATGCTATATGTGTTAATCATATACACCCTTCCACCAACTCATCTCACTGGAACTTCCCTTACCCGTTCAAGTTTGTGTCTTCTTGAGTCCGATTTGTGTTGCCGACATATTCTTGGATGTGGGGCCTTCCACTGGAGTGTGCCTGACTCACTGGGGTCATTACTTTTAAAGAAAACTGGCTCTCATTCTCTCAGAAGTGATCAATTGCCCACATACAGATCTTTAAGGATTTCCTAATATGTTCATTCATAATCCATTCAAATTACATCCCAATCACGGTCTTTCCACCCTTAAACTCCCTCCCTGTTACCCTCTCTTCTTCTCAGAAAAAGGGAAGACCCCTTGGGTACCGCCTCACCCTGGGCCATCTAGTCATTGTAGGCCTAAGTGCATCCTCTCTCCCTAGCATAACTGTCTCCCGGGAGGCTTCATCCAGCAGCAGATGGAGACAGATGCACAGACCCACAGCCAAATATAAGGTGAAGCTCGGGGAGTCTTGTGGGAGAGTTGAGGGTGAAATTGTGTGAGCTGGACAAGAACATAAGACCTACAGAGTCAGCTAACCTGGGCTCATGGGGAGCTCACAGAACCTGGGCCACCAACCAAAGAGCATGCAGTGGCTGGACCTAGGCCCCCTGCACATTTGTCGCAGATGTATGGCTTCTTGTGCGTGGTCTTCATGTGGGTCCCCTAAGAATTGGCGGGGAGACTGACTCAGTTGCTTGCCATTGGGTCCCTTTCCCCTCACTGGACTACCTAGTTGGGCCTCGGTTAGAGAGACATGTTTAGGCCCCTAGCTTTCCTGTTTTCTTTTTAAAGACAAGGTCTCATCCTGTATCATAAGATGATCTATAACTATGTAGCTGCAGCTATCCCCAGATCTATAAAAATCTTTCTGCCTCCGTTTGAGTGCTGGGGTTACGGCTATGTGTTCACATAGTCATTTATACCTGACTCTATGAGCAACCTGAATTCAAGGTTCCCTTGTGCTTGATAGGTTTTCATGAATCAATAGTTTCATCAAGTATATGATCCAGAGTTTGTTTATCCATTCTTCCATTAAAGAACATTGTAGTTATTTCTAGGTTTCAGCACTTACATTTCTGCCATAAACATTCTTGTGTAAGTTCTTATTTAAACATACATTTTTTCCAACTCATCTAAATAGATATCAAGGAATATGATTGTCAGATTGTTATAATGAGACTGTTTAATTTTGTCATAAACTGCCAATCTGTCTTCCAAAGAAGCGGTACCATTTCATATTTCTACAAACAAAAATGAGTTTTCCTATTCCTCCATATTGTCACCTTTGTTTGATGATTTATTTGAAGTTTTATCCATTGATACTAGGGTAAAGGAGAAAAGCACAAAAGGTACCCATAATTCATCAAAGAAAGTAGAGCAGTGTTGGGGACACAGCTCAATTATTGACGCATTCACCTTGTGAGCACGAGAACATGAAATAAATCTCCTGCATAAACCTCAAAAGCATAATGGTACACACTTGTCATTCCATTTCCGGGGAGGTAAAGACAGGCAGATCGATCCATGAAAATCACTGTCAGCCAACCTATCCACGTCTTTGTGAGAGACTATCTTAAAAGATTCAATCAGATGAATGACACACAGATATGTGAACATGTATGAATGTATGAATATACATATGTATACACAGGTACAAGTTAACAAACACCCACAGAAAGATTGTTACTTGGAACTGTGGGAAATAGGAAACTGAGATTCACTAGTAATGCTCATAGGATTTCTTTTTGCAGTAAAACAGAACTGTAATGGTATTTTCCTATCTTTGGGTATTCTAAAACTATCTGAATTAAAGGAAAAATGGTGACTTCTATGGTGCATCAATTACACCTTGACAAAAGTTCATTTGAAATGGGGCTAATACCTCCAACCCACATCACAGTATGTAGATAAAGTATTGTTTTACATGATTTTAGAACCCAAATACTTGGGGGAACAGAAGATAAACTTTTCCTGATTCTCCAGAAATAGATATAAAAGTGTAAGATGAACAATAAAGGCCACTTCAGCTAAGGAAGCAGGTAGGCTGACTATAAATCTTGACCTGTTCCTCTGCTCCTCCAGATCTAATCCCCAAGTCTCATTCCCAGCTCTGCAGCAGACCACCTCCTTGCAGCTCCCCCTCCTCCACTACTCCCTTCTCCATTGGATTCCATAGACTTTCTCCTCCAAACTTCCTTCACCCTGTACAGTGCTTTCTTCCAGCCCTCAACTTCAGCAAGTAGGCTAACTGCAATAAAACACCCACCTACCCCAACCAAAATAGACCAGATATCAACATCCATAATTACAATGATCTCAATTCCAGATGCCTAGATGAGAGCATAAAACATAATCTCCAGGACAATCTGTATCCACTAGAGCCAGGCAACCCTGCCACAGCAGGCCCCAAATATTCCAAGATAGCTAAAGCCCAAGGAAAAGGCCTTAAAACAGCCTCTATGAATATGACAGAGGTCCTTAAACCCGAAACAAATCCTTTAAAGAGATCTATGAAAACAGACAAACAATGGAAGAAAATGAATAAAAGCACTCAAGATCTGAAACTATGAATAGAATCAACAAAGAAAGCCTAAACTGAGAGAAATCTGAAAATCAAAAATTTTGGAACTCAAAAAAGGAATCACAGAGGTAAACCTTACCATCAGAATGCAAGAGGTGGAAGGAAGAATCTCCAGTACTGAAGACAAAACAGAAGTGGCTACATCAAAGAAAATGGTAAATTGAACAAAATCCTGGCACAAAACATCCAGGATATCTAGGGCAATATGAAAATAACAAATATAAGAATAATAGGAAAGAGAAACACAGAACAAAGGCACAGAAAATGTTTTCAGCAAACTTATAGAAGGAAATTTTCTTAGCCTAAAGGAACAAAGGTATACACTGACACTATAGAAGCATACAGAACACCAGATTGATTATTCCAGGAAACTAAGTCCTCTCAACACATCATAATAATTAAAACACTAAATGTACAAAACAAGGAAAGAATAATAAAAGTCTCGGGGGGGGGGCAAGTAACATATAGAGGCAGACCTATTAGAATTTGGCTTCTCAATGGAGACTCTAAAAGTCAGAAGGGCATGAAGAGATGTGCTGCAGACTCTAAGCAACCAGCCCAGACTACTCTAACAAGCAAAATTTTCAATCAATATAAAAGGATAAAATTAGACATTCCATAATAAAATGAAATTTAAGCAATAATATTTACAAATCTCTCTCTCTCTCTCCCTCTCTCTCTCTCTCTCTCTCTCTCTCTCTCTCTCTCTCTCTCTCTCTCTCTCTCTCTCTCTCTCACACACACACACACACACACACGCACACACACACACAACCACCACCACCACCACCACCACCACCAACATGACTACTACCACCACCACGAAAATAACTGGAATCAAGAGCTTTTGTTATCTTTCAACACCAGTGATCTCAAGTACCCAATGTTCAACATACTTAAGACATCAGGGAAATGCAAATCAAAACTACTTTGAGATTTCATCTATACTCATCAAAATGACTAAGATCTACAAAACAAGTGACAGCTCATGCTGCTGAGGATATGGAGCAAAGGGGAGCCCTCATACACTGCTGGTGAGAGTGCAAACTTGGAAATCAGTGTGGCAGTTCCTCAGGAAGATGGGAATTGATCTATTTTAAAACCTGTATCACTCAAGAGCATATACCCCAAAAATTGCTTCATCCTATCTCAGAGACACTGGTAAATCACATTCATTGCTACATTAGTCATAATAGCCAGAAGTGGGAAACAACCTAGATGTCCTTCAACAGAAGAATGTATGAGGAAAATGTGGTACATTTATCAGTGGAGTATTACTTAGCCATTAAAAATTGAATCATGCAGCCTCTTCAACAAATGGTGTTGGTCTAACTGGCACTCAGCATGCAGAAGAATGAAAATAGACCCTTTCTTATCTCCTTGTACAAAGCTCAAGTGCAAGTGGATCAAAGATCTCCACATTAAACCAGGTACACTGAAACTATTAGATGAGAAAGTAGGGAAAACCTTAGAACACAGAGGCACAGGAGAAATTTTCCTGAACAGAACACCAATGGCTCGTGCTCTAAGGTTAAAGATTGACAAATGGGACTTAATGAGATTGCAAAGTTTCTGTAAGGCTAAGGACACTGTCAAGAAAACAAAACGGCAGCCAACAGAATGGGAAAAGATCTATACCAACCCCACATCTGATAGAGGCCTAATATCCAAGGTAGACAAAGAACTCAAGACGTTAGACACCAGAGAATCAAACAACCCTATTAAAACATGGGGTACAGACTTAAAAAAAAGTTCTCAATCGAGGAATATCGAATGACTGGGAAACATCTAAGGAAGTGCTCAACATCCTTAGCCATCAGGGAAATGCAAATCAAAACAACCCTGAAATTCCACCTCACACCAGTCAGATTGGCCAAGATCCAAAACTCAGATGACAACAGATGCTGGCAAGGATGTGGAGAAAGAGGAACACTTCTCCACTTCTGGTGGGGTTGTAAATTGTTACAACCACTCTGGAAATCAGTCTGGCAATTCCTCAGAAAATTGGACATAGTACTACCTGAAGAACTAGTTATTCCACTTCTGGGCATATACCCCAGAGAAGCTCCAACATACAACCAAGATATATGCACCACAATGTTCGTAGCAGCTCTATTTATAATAGCCAGAAGCTGGAAAAACCCAGATATTCTACTATTCAGCCATCAGAAACAATGACTTTATGAAATTCTTAAGAAAATGGATGCATCTAGAGAATATCATCCTGAGTGAGATAACCTAGTCACAAAAGAACAGACATAATATGCAGTCACTGATAATTGGATGCTAACCCCAGAAAGCTCTGAACACCCCAGAAACAACTCACAGACTATATGAAGTTCAAGAAAAAAAAGAAAATGAAAAACCATTATGCTTAATCTTTACACACCAAGAAAACTTTAACTAATTCCAGGTTACATCTTGTTTTACATGTACTTTATGCTCATTGTAACGAGTAAGATCTTAATGCACACTATCAAACCTTTAAAAAAAACCAAGCACTGACAAAATCTATTCATATACTTTAATGCAAAAATGCTTAAAATCTGTATATTTATCTTTGTTTTTTAAAATAAAGTTATTCAGTTAAAAAATTGAATCATGAAATTTGAAGGGAAATGGACAGAACTAGAAAAAATATACTGAGTTAACCTATACTCAGAAAGAGAAATATGGCATGTACTGATTTATATGTGGATATTAACTGTTAATTATAATCAAGCTATAATGTGGAGAACCACAGAGGGTAGGTATGAGAGACTATAGGAACCAAAAGTCAAAAGGAAATTTAGGAACAGTAGGTCTTTCAAAGAGAAAGAAATAGAACAGATAATGGATGAATGGATGGAGTGGGTGGGTGGGTAGGTGCTAGGATGAGAGATCAAATGAGGAGAGGGGAAAGAAGAAAGGCTTGAGTAATAGAATACAGGAATAAATAGCTAAAATTAAGAAACATTTGTGTGATAGTATGAAAACCTATTATAGTAGAAGCTTCCTAAAATATGTAAATATAAGACAATCTAAATGAAATCAAATAGAGGAGACAGAGTCTCAAGTAGACATCTCTTGTCACCAAATGAAGCTCCCAGTACTGAGACTAGGTTGCATCCAATTGATTGTTGACCAAAGGGGGTCCCATGGGAACCTCCAAACTACCTATGCTATTGCCAATAGCTTCCTCTCTATGAACTGATATCCAGGTTCTATTGCTGAAGACAATATGAACATAGACCACTTGACCCTGGAAAGGTCAAGCTGATGCCTACATAAAGCTTTCACCCCTACTTTCTAGTGTCTTTGGTATAGGATACTCTACAGGCTACCAAAAAAGCCAGCCATGAACTGTTTAATCTGCCTCCCCCCATTATTTGGTAATTTCCTTTAGACTGACTTCATATATTTATATATTTTAGGAAGCTTATACTTTATTAGCTTTCCATGCTACATCTCAAATGCTCCTGAATTTTAACCATTTATTCCTGAATTCTTTGATCTATAATTGTGTTGTGCCTGCAAGGTATGCTAAAGTAATGACATAAAGCTTTTGGAAGTAACCAATATTTAAGGCCCACTCCATGAGATAGAACCCATACTGACACTGCTTAGGTGACCATAAACCTGAGAGTAGATAGCCCAGTGGCCTAGAGTAAAACCAAATGCTTTTGGTCTAAAAAATATAACCCACCCACACAGTGACATACTGACTCCTAAGCATATTCTGCTTTACTTACAGATCGCTCTTGTCCTGCTACCTTCACAGCAGATGAGAACAATATACAGACCCACAGCCAGACATTAGAGAGAATACGAGAGAACTTGGAATACCCAGCCCTAAATTCGATGTTTCCATTAAATCTCTCCCTTCAGAGGCCTTTGGTCCAGCAAAGGCTCATTTACTCAGTGTAGGGGAACACCAAGATGCTGAGGTGGGAGAGTGTGGTTGGGAGAGGGAGCACCTTCATGGAGGCAATGGGAGGGGGAGGGAGGATGGGACTGGGGGAAGGGGATAACATCTGAAATGTAAATGCAAAGAATATCCAATAACTTTTTTTTTTTTAAATCTCTCCCTTCGGAGCTTAGGGAACCACATAAAGAGGCAGCAGAAAAAGTATTAAAAAGCCAGAGGGGATGGAGGACACCAAGAAAACAAAGCCTTTATATATGAGCCTCATATGAACTCAGAGACTGAAACACCAAGTATAAAGCTGCATGGGTCTGCACCAGACCCTCAGCATACATATCATGGCTTCCAGTTTGTTTCTATGGGAATCCTGAGTGTACAGATGAGTGGGTCTCTGATTCTCGTACCCTCTTGGGGTCTTTCCTCTGTTGATTTGTCCAACTTCAATACGATAGTTCATCTTTTATATATTTTATTTTGTTACATTTGTTTAGTTTGGTTTTTTTTTTCTTTGAGACAGGATTTCTTTGTCCTTGACTTGGCTGTCATGGACCTAGCTCAGCAAACCAGGCTGGCCTTGAACTCCCAGACCTGCTTGACTCTGCCTACTGACAGGAATTTCTAAGAGAAAACAAGAAAAGATAAATACAACAAAGCCCCAGAGTCAGAAGTAAGTTCAAATGACCATCCCTCTTCCACCGTACTTTACATGATGTGGCCTATTTTGTGATTCTGGGGAGGAAGTTGGACTTTTCTCTCTCCTTTTCTTCCCCAAACCAAGAAATGTTTCCTTGCCACTTACCTGGGCAAGCAGATCTCGTATCCATATAACTTTCTCAGGATCCTTTCTGTTTCTCTCAAAGGAAGGTTTAAAACAAACGTCTTTTACTTTAGACTTGAAGGTGCTAAACTGAAAAATTTTAAAAGGGAATCCATACCGCTGACACCTAACATCACCCTGCCAACTATTTTGACAACTTGGAGCTTATTAAACAGGGACAACTAACCATGAATTTCCCATTAAGTTTCACAGGTATCCAGGAGTCATAAGGGTAGAAGATAATGGTTTTTCTGAAAACCTTAAAGAACCAGGAGTTTGAACTTGGGACTTATTCCTGTAGCCAAGGTCCATCTTCAGGTTTGTTATGTATTTATGCCTATCCAAGGAATGCTGAAGAAAATGCTAAATAGGAACCCCAATTCATTCTCCCAGTTTAGCTTACAACCCATCATGAGTCCCCAGACCGCCTTATGTAACATAGCTTTCATCATCTTTTATAATTTGTACAGTTTTAAATTACTATACTTTATATGCAAAGCACACATTATATTTATTCTTTAAGAAAATAAATATATAAACAAACATACAAATATATAAATAGTGGGAAATTCCATGTCACACACACACCCCAAAAAAGTCAACTTTTTTGTATTTATCAAAGGGCTTCCTAGGTTTTCAGGTCTGGTTATTCAGAGACAGTCATGAGACAAGAAAAGCCTTCAAAGGGAGCTCCATCTTTTCTTGGTGAGGACAATGATACTACAGTGTGTTAAGGGGAAAGCATGTTGTGCTATGAGAATGGAGGAGACACAATGATTTGAAACCGAGTTGTCATGAGAATACTGAAGAGAAAAGCAATAAAGCCTGAATTGATTTCTAAGTAGGTATATGAGCAAAATGATGCTAAAGAATAGATTCTTCAGTCAAGTGAGCATCAACTCTTGAGGAAGGAATAACTGAGTTAATATATGGCAAATATAAAGTACAGATAGGAATTAACAGTGGCAAGCACATGCCCTGCCCCGAATCAGGCTTCAATGCACATAGAATGATAAGACTAGTCAATAGCTAAACAGGCACCGAGAGCTGCTGGGCTTCTTTAACTGGTACATTAGTGAGAGTTGCTGATTAACAGTGCTATCTGAGAGAGAATTCAGAGGAGCCTCTGGTTCCATCCCTCGGGGACTAAAGTCTAGAGCTCTGGATCATAGCTATAGAGAACAAAAGATTTAAATTTTTCCTTCCCACTTTTTCCCAGTCTCCAAAGCATTCAGGATCTTTAACAAAAAGGAAAAAAAAAAGAAAAAAAAAAAGCATAGTTTATTTGTAATACTGTCCCAACACTTAAACATAGTATAGAATTATAGAGAAGCCATGCTGGGCTGAGAATACAGCACAGTGGTAGAACACTTGCCTACTCTCAGACACACATACCAAAAAAAAAAAAAAAAAAAAAAAAAAAAAAAAAAAAAAAAAAAGAAAAAAAACTCAAGAAGTCATCCTACAAACATTTAGTATGAGAAAGAGCTCTATACTTGCTCTCTAACAGCAAGGTTGTCTCCCAGAGACCTAAAGCCAGAAGAGCCCAACTGGACACATAAAACAAGTGAGCCCAAAATGAAGTTACCACCAGGACTCCACATGTTCTGCTTCCATGGACCAGTGTTTTTTTGTTTTTTTTTTTTTTTTTTTTTTCCCAAAGTCACATCTCCACAAAGTATCTTATTTAGGTACTAAGGGCTAGTTAGGTCATACTGATCCATGCTATGATACCAGTATCAGAAACATTTTTTACAAGCTGAGGAGCTCACAAATGGGGGAGGGAGAAATTGAAACAATGCTTAAGATAACCATTTCATGGTATTTTAAATTACTTTTTTAAAAATGTTAATATGGGATTCTAGCATTTTGTTTATAGAGTTTAAAGGATTCTTACATTTTAAGCATAAGCACAATATATATTTTTTTAAGATAAGGAACAGAATCTGAAGGTTGGGTAAATCACTTCCAGCTTTAACACTGATTTTTTTTTAAACACTTCTGTAGTTTCTTGGGAAACCTGAGATAGCTACAAATTCACTATTACCTACATGTGCAGGACTGAGCGATCATACCCTCATACTCCTTGTACAAGATACTCCCATTTGCCTCAATCAGAAGGATACTCATAGGAAGAAACTCATAAGGGACACAGGAAGGCTGAGGTACACTGTGATTCACTAGTTCATTGACAAGGCTCTGAATGATGGCGTGGTTGGGTGAATTGAGACCATAGGGTAATACTCGAGTACAGATTCCTTTACAGTAATTTGGGGTGTAGAGACGGGGAGCAATGATCCAGTGATCCCAGCCTAGTTGATGGAAGCTGACCTGGTAAGTATGGAGGGAACACTGGTTATTTACAGACCCACCATTTTTCTGAGAAGGACAAGGGACATCGGATGCTATGCTGCATGTTTGCCTCACACTCCGCACGAGAAAAGAAGATTCCCTATCAGTTAACTCCTCTTGGCCTCTTGCAAGAAGTTTAGCCTGAACGTTCTCATCAGTGTCGTTGAAATAGAGTAGCAAGAAGGCAACATCCAAGGATGTCATGCCATGCCACCGGAGCTCAAGAGTCTCACTGCCTTTTTGCTGCTGACACATGAAGCGGAGGCGAAGAACTCTCCGTCCCTTGCGATTCCAGAGCTTCTGCTGAATACAGTGCGTAATATCCATCTCTGTCCAGGCTTTAGACATGGGAGAAGGATTTGATGAACCTGATTTAGAAGAAGGAAAGTGCTTGGTTCGGCATTTAGGGACCCAAGGTTCCACATGGCAGGAGAGATGGTAATGAACTAGATGAAGTTGATGGCGGTAAACCACAGTGGCTCTGATTAGTTGGTATTCTACCTGGTTTGATGCTAGAGGGAAGTCCAGGATCTGTATGTGCCAGGGACCTGCACAAATGTGAAAGAACAGGGCCAACCATCAGTGTCTTACCTGAACATGCCTTAGAACACCTCTGAATGTAAACAAAGAGTTGCAATAATTAGCCCTAAAATTAGCTCATAATATAATGCATTTTATCATTTTGAGCACTTACTAGTGCACCCTCTAGTAATACATAGATTCTTTAGTATTCAGTAGTCTTATGAGATACTTATTATCACTATTTTGTAGATAATGGCATTGAGGCTTACAGAAACCATCAAAGGACATTTGGGAAAAGATGGGGCTGAACCTTAGCATGACCAAGATCCTGGATTCTATTCCCTCTACTGAAAAACAAGGCATATAGCCAGCGCCTGGTAAGTTTAAGGTTTGAACCCAAGTCTGTTGGTATTAAACATAATCCATCTTACTTTTGGACTATTAACAGTAAAAACTCAAATACAGGATTGTTTTGTTTGTATATTGTAGATATGGGAGAGTAATTATGTTATCAGTTGCCTTTTAAAAATGACCAGCTAAGAGAACTATCAGAACAAATATTAAAGGCTTCTCATGTCACATCACTATACAGATGTAGCTTTAGGCTGAAAGTGAGTGGGAATCTAACACTGGGTGCTATGGATACCGTGATTTCAAAGTCAGGGGGACCTACCAGCAAACAATTTTACCATCTTTACATCTCTGCCTTCCAGCAACTTCAAGAACTGCTTCTGAATCTTTTCCTTCAGCTCAATCTCTCCTGTCCCTTCAGGTTTGGCTCATTCCTTTTACTACCATGCCTCTGGATGTCACTTCCATAAGAACCTTGATTACATGAATATTTGTACTTATTAAGAAACCTTCCCCAAACTGCATGCAACCTAGGTTTAAAGGCTTTAATCCATATTGTAGTGCTGACACTCTGAACAAACCATGATCAGAATGTTTTCTATGAAAAAAAAATCTATTTCCAAAAAGAAGTAAACAGATAAATACTTACCTAAGGCTCTGCCTATAGAGTTTTGAACTTTTCCTTTTCCTGGAACAGGTTAAGAATAGACTAGAAAAATCAGACAGCAGAGAGAAAGCCTTCTCTTGCTTTGGAACATCGTAGTGTGTCCATGAATTATTCACCTAACCTTCCTTTTCCACTGACTGTGTAAGCCTGAAATTCTTCAAGGGGACAGTCATTTTCAACAAAGAAGCTCTTTAATGTCTTGGTGTTCAAAACTATTTTTACAAGTTCCCATTCTGACTGCTGCCTAACACACCCTCAAGTCCCGAGAATGGAGACCCAAGCTACTCCTTGGAGTGGCTCCCTCGAGTAAGCCCACATTCCTGGGTACAGTTTTCCAAAAGGCCCACCCATACACCTGCCCCACCCTGCAAGGGAACCCCACCCAAACCTCTAGCCAGCTGCCTGCCAAGGAACTGTCCTTTCTTTTCAGACCCTGACATCACATGTTTCCTGAGGCAGGGTGGGGTTGTTGAGAGCAGGAGCAGGAAGGGTCTGTGGAGAACTTCTCAAGGGAAGGCATGACTCATACATCCGGTGAGACTGAACTTGACATATACTTCTGGATCTGTCTACAGACCCTAGTTGCCACCTGTCCCATGGTCAGCCTGGAATACTTGCAGTCCTCTTTTTTAAAACTCATATCATCAGTGCTTGATTTGTGCAACTTTCTGTCTCATTTGGTAATGAACCCAGGTCCTTTCTAAAGGCCTGTGAGTCTCTGCCTCTCCTTTCTGGCCATTTCCCACAAGGCTTCAACCCCACTAAATCTTTCCCGTCCTCAAGTGGGATGTGCTTGTTTTTCAACCTCTAGGCCTTTGCCTTTTCCCTCTGCCTCAATCAGTTCTCTCTAGCTTCCTTGGCTATAACACTTGAAAGCTGGTTTTGTTCCTGATACCCCTCCAGAAGGAGACAATTTTAGCATTCACTATAATGAGGCATTTCACTCTGCCCCAATTTGCAATTGTTTAGGGCTTTGCTTATTTATCTCCCACGTAAGAACACGTGTTCCATGAGAGCAGGTGCTGTGTTTGTCGTAGTCATATCCTTATGCATAGCAGTCAGTAGTTGAATACAATTTGCTGAGTGAATCTCCACCAACAAGCCATGTTCTCTCTCCTAAATAGTGCACCTTATTTCCTAGATGCATACTCTGCTTACTGCTTTCTCAAGTACCATCTCGAATACTGTCTCCTCACCGAGGCCTCCGAAAACCCTCGTCTCCCTCATTCTAGGCAGTGATTTATTCTTCAAAGTGCCCACCACACTTTACCACAATTGTGTGATTATTCAACACTAGGAACCCCTAGAAGCTAGAGAAGCCATTATTTCCTCTATATACCAAACCCAAAGGCAGCAACTTGTGCTCAATTAAAATCTATTACTGAGGACTTATCATAGCATGGTAATTAAGACTACAGACACTGGTGTTTCAGCGTCTCATATCTGCGTCTACTAATTACTACTGTGTGGCTTTAAAGTTTCAATTTCTTTGCCTACAAAGGATTATACTACCAACCTCCTCTCGTAGTGGTATTAAAACTGACATTGGCAAAGTCATTTTCTTTTAATGTCTGATGCACATAAAGTTCATAGTAAGAGATAGGAAGATACTGGTTCTTTTACTTGAAGGAAAGGGGATCCTATTGTTAGTATCTTCCAGAACAGTGAAGGCCCCACACTGATCTCATCAAGGTACCAAGAACTCATTGAAGCCAATGGCTGTTTGCATTCGCTAGAGAGCCCTGTACTATGGGAGTCTGGGGAAAGTAATTCAGATGCTTAAACAGAATAGAGCATGATGCGGACAAAAAAAATACATGGGACCAAAATCCCAAAGATGTGCTAAGAACCAAATAAAAAAAAAGTGGGAGGTACAAGGGTGATGGCGTAGTGCATTCAGAATCAAACAGCCGAGCATTTCAATCTCCTCTCAGTCAGCCAGTGTCTGTGGAATATTTGCAAGTTACTTTTAACTTCGCTGCCTTTTAATTTATCTTTAAAATTAAGCTGATTACCCCATGACAGCAAATGGTAGTACCTGTTACTGGGATGAAATATAGTAATGGGGGGAGGGGTCCATAGAGGCATGTATGAACATTCAGATGACAGCTTGTCTCTGTCCTGTCTGAGGTAATTCGACTTTCCCTAGCTCTGTATCACGTAGTCCTTTCCTTCAAAGAGCAGCCAACCACATAAATAGGCCCCCACAGGAATGCAGCTGGGCATTTCTTAATTAGCTTAAGAGCTCTAACAATTTGTAAAATACAGGGACTCATACAGTACTTAGCTGCCCTGTGGCCGGAGAAAGATTGTTCAGTAGAACCTAAGGCATTTTTTTTTTCTTATGCTGGGACTTGAACAAGAAATCGGCTTGGTTTGGAATCAACTTGAAAATCTTACGACCCTTTGAAAACCATGCTTGACCAATCTGCTCACTAATCAAAAAACAACACACCAAAACTCCTTTCGTCTACACCTCTCCCCTCTTCTCTCTTCTGTAGGGTTGTATGGGGCATAAAAACTCACCTCTGAGAGGTCTCACTGCATTGGCTGACGGCTTTACCAGCCTCACCATTTTAGCTCCAATCGTGCGGTTCTCCCTTGGATGCCCATGCGGGTCAGCCGAACGCTGATATAACCTCAGCATGTACCTCAGGGGATATCCTTGGGGCCACTGCTTCATCTCCTTGCCAGGGGCTTCTTTGGCCAGATCCAAAATCGAGGGCAATGTAGGGTCGTCAGCAAGGAGGGTAGGGGAAGACCACCCTGCCTTTGCCATTCGGACCCTACGTTCCATAAAAAGCACCATTCCCCACAAAAGAATTCTAAGAATTGTGAGACGGGCCATCTTGCAAAGCTTGGTGCTTGTCAACAGATTCCTAACCAAGTCCAAAGAACATCCGTCTGACCTCTTCCACAACCTAGTTTAACAAATACCAAAGACAGGGCAAGAAATAAAAAGCAAAGCCGGCTGCCAGACCCTATCTTGCTTCCTGTGGGAGAATCTTCTGGGCCAAAGCGAGTCTCCTGACTAGGCTTCTTGGCATGCAAACAAACAGAAACGGCAAGCGGGACAAGGCATCATGCCCTTCCCACTCCCCACTGGTGGGAAGCACACACTATTTCTCAGACAGACTAAAGTAACCGAAGAGGAGCGGCCCATTCCAGGAACCTGGACCACACCCAATCTAATAGCTCGAAAGGAAACAGCTTGAACCCAGTGCTGCCACAGATTTAAAGGCAATCCCTCAATCAGACCTTAAAGGGACAGAGGTCTCCTATTCGCATCCCACTTGTATGCCTCTTAGAGCTTGTGGTGAAAAGATGAGGGATGGTTCTTAAGAATGTAGACTGCACTCTGCGAAGGGGGCCTGGGAGTGGAGAGAGACAACATTTAGGATGTAATTAAATAAGATAATTAATAATAATAATAATACCCATAAAAATAATGCAAACTCCTGTTTCCGGCCTCTATCATACACTCTCTGGGGCTAAGGTCTCAGCAAGTGCTCCAAAAGATTTGCTGAAACACTAGATTGTGAAAATCATGGTGTGGGCGTGACTGCTTGAGCTTCAAGAAGAGTCCTTGCCAGTAGTTCTCAATGCTGGCTATACATTGAAATCAGCTGAGCAGTTTCACCCATGCCTGAATAACATTCCTGGGGATTCTGTTGTAATGGGTTTGAGGTGTTACCAGGTCATGAGGATTTTTTTTTTTTTTTTTTGGAAGTCCACAGGTGTCTGTAATGCGTACTTCTAGTTGAGAATGCCAGCGTCGAATTTTCTGGTTTACAGTGGGAAGTGCTGTGTGGGTTTCCCAGTTTCCTCTGGGAAACCCAAGGTGATAGAATATGAATGTGTGGGAGCGCGTCTGAGCTAGATGCCTGATGGGAGACAATGGGGCTAGGCCAGTTGGTTTAAGTTGCACTGGGCAATAGTTGTGTTGAAACAGATGATAGGTTATGGACTTACTCTTGCCCCACTTTGTTGGAGGTTTGGTGAGAACATGGGGTATGAGGTATGAGGGCAAGGCCTGAGTGTGGCTAGTGAGGCCTGGCTCGTGGGCGACACCTCAGAATGTGAGGTATAGGAACAGGCGACATTGTCATGTAAGAAGCCCTGGCTTCCGGATTTCAGTTCTTTTTCTCTTTGACTTTTATGAACCAGAGGTCAGAGGTTTTATCTTTTTTAGAGACCAACTATGCCACTAACTCATAGATCATAGGTTCCAGCAGCAGTTGACCCTTCTCCAGTGTGCTTTTCTCTTAGAAGAACAGACTGGAACTTCAGTTGAATACAGGTGACTTGCTCTTTTGGCCTTCTACTTGAAGTTTGTTCTTTTGCGTTTGGATAGCGTACAAAATTGTGGGTTTCACTGTGTTACCTCATACATGTCTGTCACTGTACTTAGCTCATATGCACCCCCCAATATCTTCCAACAAGTAGTTTTTCCTGGGCTCTCAAATCATGAGGAAAATGTGATATTTGTCTTTCCATTTTCCCTCATTATCATCTCTAGTTTCCCCACCTCTTCATCTATTTCTATGTTCTGCATATGAGAAAGAATGATAAAAATCATGTTGAAGTCTGGCTTATTTTGCTTAATATGATGGTCTACAGTTCATCTATTTTCTTCCAAAGGACATATGTTTGCTCTCTCTTTTTTTTTTTTTTTTTTTTTTTTTTTTTTTTTGTTCTTTTAAAAGATTGATTTTAAATTATGTGTATGTCCAGGTGAATACAGGGGCTCACAGAACCCAGAAGAGAAAGTCACAGAAGGTCATGAACCTTCCAACAGTAAGTGCTGGGGACTGAATGGGTTCCTCTGGGAGAGAAACGCACATTCTTAAGCACTAAGCTATCTTTCCAGGTCCACTTTGTTCTTCTTTACAGGTGGATACAATGTGTGGTGTGGTGTGGTGTGTGTGTGTGGGGGGTGTGGTGTGTGTGTTCACAGGTATATCACATTTTCTTTATCCATTCAACTGTTGGTAGACGTTTGTGGCTTCTCTTTCCTGGCCATTTTATTTTTCTCCAAACATTTCAAAAAGCTACCTTGGCTTCTATGGTGCTTGATGCAACTTCATTTTTCTTGACATGCTCATTTACAAGAATGCCTGTATCATAGTGGAGCAACACTGTAGACTTGTCTCCTTTTGCTATGATATTCCTTGGGAGGCATCGTTTTGAACAGCACCCAGTCCCTTTGGTCTTTATTATCATCTTCCTTTTATAACTCCAAAGACAATTTCCAGGTCCATCACTTGTTAGTTCAATATTGGGGCAACTTACCCGGTTTCTCTTTGCTTCCAATTTCCTCATGAAAAACAGCCTCTCCATCTTCTAAGAGGTAAAATGAAATGTTGTGGAGATTAATGGAATTAATTCATATAAAGCACTTATAAGAGTGTCTAGAACAAAGTAAGTGCTGAATGTGGGTCAGTTTTCATTATCTGTGATCCATGCTGCGTGCCTCATAAAGCTGGGGCTTACCCGGATGGATTTATTCCAGCTTTGTTGGCTGTAGAGAGGCAGCCAATAAGCCCCCTCACCCTTCAATCCCTTCCCGCCCATCCCTCTCAGTTTCTTTCTGTGGAATGAGAACTGAACTTGGGCTTGGCAAATGCTAGGCAGGCAGTGTACCGATAACTTACATCCCAGAGCATCTTTTAATTTTGAGAAGGTTCTTACTAAGTTGCCCATGCTTATCTTGAACTCCCTCTATGACCCAGGCAGGCCTTGAACTTGTGGTCCTAAGGCATAGCTATGATTACAGATCAGTGCCAAGAGTCCCGACCTCTTCCTTGTCTTGACCACTTCTCAGACTTCCCAGTGTTGTCGCCACTATTTGGCTCTTGCCTTTAATTAAAATATGTATCTTATTTTGAATTCTACATAATAATATAAACACATAGTAAGGTTAACTAGCAAGGGATCCATGTAAAGGGTTTGATCATGATTTTCTTTGATGTGTCAGTCTTATATAGAAATATCAGCCATGAACATCTCCATGACATTTGTTTTTTGGTTTTTTTTTTTTTTTTTTTTTTTTGGTTTTTTTTTTTGTTTTTGTTTTTGTACTGAGAGTCTGACATGGAAATAAAAAATGCAGAACAACCAAACATTACACCGGAAAGAGTATCATTGACGCCTAACTCCCTCTTTGAGGCTGAGCCCCTCTCCGCCTGTTTTATTAATTGTACATTGGTACTGTCTCTAGCCCTTTACTTTTAGGTTTAAATGAGATATTTATATAAAGGAGATTATATAAATGAGAATTTACATAAACTATATAACAACTAGATAATCTTCAAATAAGTGCTGTCTATCATTACTAGCCTTAAGGTACATAAAAATGTACCTAACTGAAGAAAATACATTCTCCGAGACATTCAAACATTTACAAAGGGCTGAGTATGTTGCCCCATTCTTGTAAACCCAGAAGTAAGGTAGACTATAAGTTCTAGACCAATCTTGGCTACAGAAGTGAGGCACTGTCTCAAGAGGAAAAGTTCATCTTGTATTCCGTAAAAGACCCTCAAATAACCCTCTTCATGTTATATGAAAGAAAAAGAGAGGAATTTGACATGAGTGTTTTCTAGAAATGCATCCTGGTTGGCCTAATCCATGCTACTACCCCAAACCCCCAGAAGAGGGCACCAACTATCTTTCTAGCCCTACAGTTCTATGAGGTTCCGGTAGGTGTGTTGTAGGTGAATGGAAAAGTATCTACTAAAGCAGTGGTTCTCCATCTGTGACCCCTAAGGGTCACCTAAGACCACTGGAAAATAGATTCCCATTACAATTCATGACAATAGCAAAATGACAGTTGTGAAGTAGCAAAAAAAATAATTTAATGGTGGAGGGACTAAATTAAGGGGTCCCAACATTAGGAAAAATCTGAGACTTATAAAGAGTAGATTGGTATCCAGTTTCTGAGAACAAGGCAATTATAATCAGTGTCCATGTGTATATAATGACACTTTCTCCACAAAATTACACTTTATGCTTTCATAGCTGTGTTCATTTTACAAATATCAAACAAGTTCTTTCTGTATATTAAAAATTTGGGAAGACTCCTTGGATTCAAATTCTAGCTTTACCACTTAACTTGCTAAATATTTTAAGATAATAATCGACTTACTTTCTGTTCCTTACTTCCTCATCTAACAACAAAGATGATAGTAACACTATGTTAGAGACTGGTTGTGAGGATGAATTAATGTACGTAATAAGCATCTTCTAGATACTATTCCCAACTCTGAAAGTGCAGAACTAAATCAGACAAGTGCTCTGTCTGCAGCACTCTGCAATTTGCCGAGCACAGTGGTCAGCTGGTAGATGCTGAGATAGAGGAGCTTCTTCTCTAGCAAGAAGCTAGCACCTGGCTAGGGCCATAACATAAGAAGCAACAGGACTTTTCCTCTGATTACCGCTTTGTTTTCCTAGAAAGGGACTTCCTAGGTACGCTTAAACGTTAAAACTCCAGTCCAAAAGGAGGAATATTGTATATTTTACAAAAGTCTTTGTTGATTTGTAACTGGGCTGCCATTTCCAAAGCTAGAGAATCAGAAAGGGTAACTTTGAGCAGTGGAATCTGCTAAAATCTGGACTCTTGGGAGACTGATTTAAAGTCTCTGCTCCTTGAACCTTACAGTTACTTTAGAATCTGCTAATGTGCATTTTCTGCCATATGGAGACTCCCTTAGAAGTTGCCCCCACAGAAATTCCCAAACATGGCCCTAAGATGGAAATCTATGACGTCCAATATTGTACTTACCATATTCACTTCTGCAATGCTTAATAACTTTCTTGTTAAATAGGTCTGTGAGCAAGTTGTTGAGGAAAAATTACGCTCAGGGAAAGTGCTTGAGTTTGGAAGGAGAGAAAACAGAAACAATCTCATTCCACCATTGTTTTCAGTGCTTTCGGAGAAAAGAATTCTTTCTGGTATGAAGAAGTCTTTGTGAGCCTTACCATCTCTAAAGGTTCTAGAGACCTCAAGAAAACAAGTCCTCCCTTTCCATTCATGTATGGGAAAAAGGGTCACTGATTCCATGAGTGGGTAATTGTCCCAACCTTGTTAGCCTAAAGACCACATTCTTTTTTGTTTGTTTGTTTTAAAATGTATTTTTATTCTTTAGACCTTTTTTTTTTTTTAGTCTAGACTTCATCCCCTCCTGGTCTATCCTTACCCCCTGACTGGTCCCCATTCCATACCTCCTCCCCCCACCTGTCTCCAAGAGAATGTCCCCAGCCCCAAACCCTACCAGGCCTTCCCTGGGGCCTGCTATATGTGTGGAGGGGGGCTCATATCAGCTGCTGTATGCTTCCTTGTTGGTGGCTCAGTGAGACCACATTCTTACTAAACTGATGAGACCTTATGAGCATATCTCTGTCCACTCTGATATATCTGTTGCCATCATTGTTTAGGTTTTAAAGTAAAATAAATGTAGACTCTCTGAGGACTCCTTAGCCAGTCTCAAATCTACAACAAACCTTGTCTTTCTCTCAAAATCCAGTCTCAGGTTTGATTTTGAAAAGGAAAGTACTTAAGCATAATAAAGCACCTATGACCAATAGCCAATGTATGAGAACTGTAGAATGGTTACTTTCTTATTGTCCATTCATCTTGACTCTGTTCTACTGTGTTAGTTAAAGCTGAAAATGCCTCCATCTTGCCTTTTACTTCCTATGACTGGAACAAAATTTAGAAACTGTTGTTTTTCTCTTTCACTGACCCTGAGTGTTTCCTTCACATATTACTGTAGTACGACTTCCTGTATGACTTGTGTAGACCTGGGAGACAGAATATCTGAGACATGACCACTGAATGTCATGAGGTCTGGAGTCATACATCCCTTATCTCAGCTTTGCAATCTTGGGCTCTGAGGTTTAGCTATAATGAAAGCTCGAGTCTGTCTGTCTCTCTTTCTCTCTCTCTCTCTCTCTCTCTCTCTCTCTCTCTCTCTCTCTCTCTCTCTCTCTCTCTCTCTCACACACACACACACACACACACACACACACACACACACACAGAGAGAGAGAGAGAGAGAGAGAGAGAGAGAGAGAGAGAGAGAGAGAGAGAGAAAGAGTAACTGAAAGTTGAATTAAACAAACTTATCAACAACTGAATTAGCTCTAGACAAATTAGTTTTGTAATCTTGTAGACAAACTAAAACTTCAAATATCTAAGTAGACCTCAAATTGTTTGGATTTTCAAAAAGATGATATTTTATTTTGTCTTTCTTTTTGTCTCTTCCTGATATTTTCCCTTGTGGAAATATTTTTTTTAACTTTTTATTGATTCTTTGTAAATTTCACAACATGCACCGAAATCCCACTTATCTTTCAGTCCCTTGGTACCCTCCCTCTGTCTTTGCAATGCCCAGCCCCAAAGGAAAACAAAAAATAAAAATAGAATTAACAACAATAAGAAATAACAAACCAAAAAATATCTCAATGTAGAAGCTGTGGTATGTCAGAATGTGTCACATAGTACAACTTTTGCCTAAATAACTTTACTTGCAAATGTTCATTACAATGAGTCATTGGTCTAGTTCCAGAACTCTGGCTTCTGCTACACTATCAATACTGGATCCTCACCTGGACTCCTCTTGAACATCCTGTTGTCCTGAGTCATAGAGATCCTGCAGTTTTGGATCTGCAGAACTGGCTCCTTTATATGTTCTAGCAGCTCATAGATGAGTTAGATGATGGGGTGGACCAACTCAAATCTGTGGATCTGGGCCTGGGTAGTAGCTGAGTTAGTCAGCCCGCCAGCTCTCCAACTTTGCCTAAGTGAGGGGTGAGGGACTGGACCAGCTCTCTTGATTGTTGCAGCCTGCAAGGGACTGGACTGGTTCTCCTTTACTCGAGACACCAGGGCCAGCTCTCCAGCACTGTCCAGGTGGGCATGGCTGGTGAGGAGCAGGGCCAGCTCTCCCTAACTCATGCCCTCAGGGCAGGCTCACCAATGCCCAGGTCACCAGGATCAGCTCTACTGCGCTGCCCAGGTGAAGTGTGGGGCCACTCTCCTGAAAGCTGTAGCTGCTTCTCCTGCTCTGATGCCCTTATTGCCAGTTCTCTCACACTGCCCAGGAAAAGGGCAGAGCCAGCTCTTCCAACAGCTGGTGAGGAGTGGGGCCAGCTTTGTGCAACGTTTGGACACCAAAATTAGAAGATATTGATCTCATGAATAAGTATTTAAAAATGTGTTAAGTGCTGGAAAGATGGCTCAGTAGTATGTGCTTTTCTTCCAGAGGACCCAAGTTCCATTCTGAGAACACGCACAAACATTCACATACCTACCTACCTACCTACCTACCCACCTACCTATCTACCTACCTATCCACCTACCTATCTACCTATCTACACAGGGATGGGGCAAAGAGAGGAATACACACACACACACACACACACACACACACACACTTAAAAATAAAAGAATTAAATCTTTAGAATTATGTTAGAGTGGTATACAGGAAAGTCAAGGGCTTTTATAGGAATATCAGGTAGCAGGGGAGGAAAGTGGTATTTAAGACACAATTTAGTCAGACGAATCCAGAAAGTTACAGTGAAAGAAAGTTATGTAAGCTAAGATAGGAAAGTAATGTAGAAGTTTATCAGATGAAGAATTTGGGAAAGAATGCTACAGAGAGATAATAGAACAATATAGAGTCTGAAGCAAAAAAGAAAAATCTAGAAATCCCAAGGGTAAAAGAATACAAGTTTGGTATGAGCCTAGAACACATATGTCAAGGTTGGATAATGCACTCGTGATCAAAATATGAAAAATAAAGTCTCCAGAATAATCAAGTTCTGGTATGCTGTAATGAAAGACGAGTAGTCCTTATTACCAAGTTTCAGGTTGTTTAGAGAACATATATGGGCAGAAATTGAGAAAATTAGTTTAATTGAAGACATAATAAATTCAAGTGCATGATAGATGGGAGATTGTAGATACTATTTTGAAGCTTAGCAAAGTATAAAATACAAAACTGTAAATTATTGGCATATATATGTGTGTTGAAGACATGGAAACTGTTGGTTTTACTTAAAGAATGTATAGAGTGTGAAAATGAGAAAGTGAAATTCTACGTAAGTCCAAATTTATTGCCATCAGCTTTCTCTAGGAATCAGGCTAGACTCAACTATGATTCTCTTGCATGAATCTATAATGTAGCTAGTAATGTAGCTAGGATTACAAGTATATGTTACCATATTTGGCTTTATTCTACTATTTTGTTTTTTATTGTGAGGGAAAAGTGCAAGGATATGGTCGTGTGAGTATGTGCACATGTGCAAACACAAACTACTACACTCTTCATTTTGTGTGTGTGTGTGTGTGTGTGTGTGTGTGTGTGTGTGTGTGTGTGTGGTAGGCACTTAACTGACTAAGGAGTTGTCTTGGACCTTAATTATACCATTCCATTCTAATATTAGATACAAGTAAGAGGACCAACGATGTAGAAGAGCCAAGAGAGTGTTGAGTCCAGAAGCTGTAACTGTTCAACTGTGCACAGAAGCAAATGAAGACTACTGATAATTGTATTTAGTATCAAGGACATTGATAACCTTATTTAAGGATCTATCTGTTAATGTGGTGGTTACCCTTATCTGATAAGTTTTTGTAACTTTAATAATCTTTTGCTTTGATGATCTCTAAATTGTCTTTAGTTTTACGCAACATCATCACTGTGACTACTGTAGTGACCTTTCTAAAACAAATATCAAATCATGGAACAGTCCTTTTTAACATATTTCAATTATTCCCATCTAACTTTCCAATGCAGCTGCAATCTCCTTGAAATAACAAACAAAAACCTTTCTAAAATGACATATAATTATGTCTGACCTCATTATGCTCATGTCTACAATTGCACTGTGAAAATATTTAAGCCAAAACAGTCTGTGAACCAACCAAGATCCCCTTTAATTCTTCCCCTTCTACTGTTTCTCATCCTCTTCATTTTTCTTAAATGTCTTTAGTTGATATTATCAACAAAATTTGCCAAATAATTGCATGAATGAGATTGCCTCCATTTCTAGGCATGTTTTGAGAAGTGCTTTGTGGTTGTACAGGGTAATGATGTTTATTTGGAAACCTGAAGAAAAACATTTTGGTTTTTATCTCTCTTTTTTTTTTTAGTTCCTTGTAGGTATGCAATATTGTAGGCTTAGATATTTCCAGACCTACTTTAATCAGGGTTCTTAAACTCTTTAGCCTTTCTCATAGCCCTCCACCCACCAGAGATAGTAAATAGGAAAGGTTAATAGGGAAAAGGGGGATGTGGTCCTGTTTAAAAATAGTTCTTTGGGGTGATTGCAGTCTTTGTTGTCAGGATATCAGCAGTTCAGTTCTTACAAATCACCGACAGCAGTTTGGTCTAGTAGAATCTGCAAGGCTCCGTCAATCTGCCCAAGTCTGCAGAAGCTGCGCAGCTAGCATGAGATGTTCATTGGTGTTTTTCTCTCTACAAAGTCATGACAAGCAATGATCAGCAAAGAATGATAAATGAACCAATGCCCTGGCGTCATCAGTGAAGACCGGTATCATCAAAGCCCAAGGAAAACCAGCAAAGAATAACAAGGCGAACAAATGCAAGAGTGCTGTCTACTGTCTGTTGACTTATACCCTTTCCACACACATGTCCTCTCAAGTGTCTGTTCCAGGAAAACATCACATGCTTTTTCCAGGCTGCTTCCAGACAAACAGGATGTGTCTGTTCTCAGCAAAAGATCCTCTCACATGTCTGCTTTAAGCAAAACATCCTCTGATGTGTCTGCTTTAAGCAAAACATCCTCTCAGAAGACAGTTTCCAGAAAAACATTACATGATACAACTGAGTCTCCAAAGAAACTATAAATTTCCAATTCACAATATATTGTGATTGTGTTCACCCATTTTTACTCTCTGCTATGTCTTTTCTCCCTCCGAACCCCAAGGCACCCAATGGCTATGCCATTAGAGAAAATGATACCCTGTACTCTAGCAACTTTTAATAACCATTTGCTCCTCTGGATGGATAGGACTTCAAGAATACCTTGTCTATCCATGATGAACAGTTGGAGGGCACAATATATTATAGGTATCCATAAGTGCTGTGCGTTTATGATTGCAGGGGCAATATCAAATCTAGATGGCAGACTTTTATGATACTCTTATCAATCTTTTGGCTCTTAAATTATTTTCCTTCTCTCTTCTGTGTCTCATGATTGCTGAAGGTAGAGGTCATAAACATGTCCCATTTAAGGCCGACTGCTCACTAATTACTTATTCTCAGCACATTGACCAGATATGGGTTTCTGTATTAACTATAATCTTTTGGGAGGAAAAAAGGAGCTTCACTGGCCTAGGTCGAGAGCCATAACAATCTGTGCATATAAGCATAAATATTTAGAAAACAGATTGACAATATGCTTATTTTAGGAAACAACTGTAGTGTTTTCCTCATGTGGGCCTAGGCCTTCCCCACATGGCTTTTGAGCGGGTATATAATATTAGGTGTGTGATCTCTTTCATATGACAAGCCTCACACGCAATCATAAAGTGCTTAGTTATCCCCAGTGAAGAACTGGAGTTTTCACTGAATCTTGGTAATTCTCCCTGCGTTCTTCCATGATGCCTGCTAATCTGTACTAAGACTGCACTCCTTACAAGTTGTGTGTTTTTTTTTTTGTTTTTTTTTTTTTTTTTTTTTTTTTTTGAGCAAGTGATGCTCCTGATTGATACAGAAACTAGAACTGGGATGCAGCTGGGGAAAAACAACTAACAGCATCATTTTGCTCAGAACGGACTAGAACAACCATTAAAATCACTTATATTCCTTATCATAAACGCTCAAGGTAGAGAGAAACAAGTGAAAGACAGTACAGGAAGTGTTCACACTGTTTCTGAAGATAGGATCCCTCCCTTTGATTGTGATGGAGAGAGGCAGATGGATTAGGATCCCCCAGTAGAGCTAAATCCATGAAACAAGTGGTCCCAGAAAAGTCCCAGGCTTTTCATAATACTGATGGAGAGATGGGGGAGGTCTGCCTCACAGGTTTCATAAGCCCAGTAAGCAAGCCAAGAAAATTTCCCGTCTGGCAGTGCCTCTTCTGGCGCCCCTTTTAGGCCTAGCCAGAAGGAGATCAAAACCACACAGTCCTGTGGGTGTGTTCTGGTCTGGCTATAGTTAGTGTTTTTTAGATTGCATATCTTGGGTCAAAAGACTTTTTTGCTCTTCTAAAAGGGCCTGGGAGATAGAAAGTACAAAATTCACATCTCATTATCTCCCCCCCCCCCATACTCCATGCCCTCTCAACTACGAAGCATATTTTCTAATCATTTGGGTTTTGATGTTGTGGTAGGGCTGGCTGATTATGGAACCTATGTTCTTATGGCTGCTAGACATTCCCAGCACCACTGGACAATTCCATCATGTTTTTTGTTGTTGTTGCTGGTGGTGGTGGTAGTGGTGGTTAATTAAGAAATTAAATAATTGGTTGGGAAACAATGCTCAAGAAAATAGGATACAAACAAGTACTTGTTTAAACCATGATCCATAAATTCTGTTAAAGGAAAGTTAAGGGAAAATGAATGTTGGGCCCGCTTCATTGAGATGCTAGGTATATGCCCTTTGAAATCTCCCTTACTGAGTCTTAGTTTCCTTATGTGTATCAATGTTAATGGGAACCAATTTCACCCATACAGAGATTAAAGTTCCTTGAAAAGGCAGGCAATTAAAGCAAATCCATTCTTTCATCTATGGAAATTTATGGGGTCCTAGGTAAATCATATTGGGATGGACAAAGATGTTGGAATGCTAGTGTTTGAGTTTAGGAAAAATGATAAGAATAACTTATATATGAAACATGTAATATGCAGGATCACTAGATAGAAAGATACTATTTATCTGGAAACCACCAAGAACCTCCTATAAGGATAAGCTGAGTTTGTAGGTAATATGTTAGTCAGCAAGGAAACAGGGCCTAAAGTAGGTAATACATCATTGGGGGATAGAATGACGTTTGATAACATATAATCTGGTTTTCTTATTCTAGCTTGCCTTGTTCAACTTTGCACTTGGTTTGTTTGCATGAGACACTTAACTTTACCCATATTTAATCACTTTCCTTGCCATCCTACCTTGATTTCCACCACCAAATCAATGTGTTATGCAGGCAAGTTATTATTTAGAAACTATGATGTTCTAAAGATTTGTTGATAACAAGGATGAGAGAGAGAGAGAGAGAGAGAGAGAGAGAGAGAGAGAGAGAGAGAGAGAGAGAGAGAGAGAGAGAGACTGAATACGATCCCAGAGTATCTCAAGAAAAGCACTCTAAAGACAAGTGTGGTGGGATATATCTGTAATCCCACAATCCCAGTCCCAGCGTTGGAAAAGAGGTAGGTGGTTTGAGAAATTAAAGTTATGCCAGTTTGAGCTACACAATGAGACACTGTCAAAAAAGCCCAATACTATAAAGATAATGTTATGTTGTAAAGAAGGTAAGGTTTGTACTTAATTCATGAAATTGGAGACAAGAATTCACAACTACTTTTATCACGAGTAGAATTTGGCTGAAGGATCCAACTGTTATGAGCCACCTAAGTTAGAGACTGAGAACACAAATTTAGATTGTATAGCATGAATAGAGCTTAGAGGATTGGAAAAATTGTATTTACCATGGTACCATATGATATTTACATTATTTAACCACCAATGCAAGATACTCTCCAAATAGTCATCCTAACATGTTTTTCAATGAATATTTCTAGTACTGGGAAATATGTTTCTATCTCCTTAAAAAAACTAACAAATGTCTAGCTTTCTATTTAGATTTTAACTGACTCCTTCTCTTGCCATTCAGCCTATTCTGTTATTTCAGTGGATTCAGTGGCCATCATATAGCCAAAACCTGTTTGCTTCCTTCTTGGTATTATAATATTCCTTATATTTCCCCCATTGGAACACTTTCCCCCCGCCCCCGCAGGCTATTATGAACCAACACACACCAGGTTCTCCTCATCTGTCTTACATTCTCATGACTGTCTTTTCTTGTCAAGACCGCAATCCTCCTTAGCTTATACAGAGCAGGTCTTCCTTGTGTTTCTTGCTCCAATCCTCTTGTTTTTCTCCTTATATATTTCTTCTTTGCCACCTCATTCTCACAACATGGACCATTATCTTAATTTCAATGACCAATTACTGTTTCTTACCACCAGTGGACAGCCCTGACTGTTTTCTGACTGTTACCTGTTCTAACCATGCAGGTCTTCTTCCTGGAGATAGTTACCCATCCTTTAGTCCCTCCCATTATTGGCTTTATCACGTTCTCAATCTGCAGTTCAGTTACCCTTGATTCCCCTTTCTCATTTACACTTTGTAATTAGTCCCTAGAGCCTATAAAGTTTACTTTTCCATAGTATCTTAAACCAGTTGCCCTTTTGCTACTTCTATTGTTACCACTGGGAAAAAATAGCTCTCATCATTTTTCCTGGAACTATTATACTGCTCTTTTTATGTAAGATGGGAAGAAGTGTCCTGAAAGATACACATACTAGAAATGTGATTCTAGCAAAGCCTTGATACTATAAGATATCGAAAAATGGACAAAAATAAATTCGTATACAGTGCATAAGAGTTGGCTAAGTTGTGTTTGAGTGTTTTGTGTAGGATATAACTTGAAAATAATGAGCAAATTTGGATATTTTCAGTTTTCTGTGGTTCCATTTATTAATTGTTGATCTTAGTGCTGGAGCTACTGGTGTTCTGTTCAGAAAGTTCTCTCCTGTGCCAATGTGTTCAAGGTTATTTCTCACTTTCTCTTCTTTTAGATTCAGTGTATCCAGCTTTATGCTGAGGCCTTTAATCCACTTGGAGTTGGGTTTTGTACAGGGTGATAACTATGGATCTATTTGCATTTTTCTACATGTTCTCCAGTTATACTAGAGACATGAACATTTAGAACAACCACTCTGAACCCAGACTGCCTGAATTTAAATCTCAGTTACAGTTATTGGCTGT
Source organism: Micromys minutus (assembly GCF_963924665.1). NCBI lineage: Eukaryota > Metazoa > Chordata > Mammalia > Rodentia > Muridae > Micromys > Micromys minutus. Next base: position 15,983,004 of record NC_137970.1, on the reverse strand, counting down.
GTGACCTCAGACAAATTATCTAACTTCTTTGGGCCTCTGCTTTTTGTTTGTTGGTTCTGTCTATATAACAGGCCCAACAAATTTACTTACTTAACAAGAGTGACATGTAAATTAAACGGGTTCGGACCTTTCGTTTTTTATGAGTATTTGCTAAATAGTAATCACTGTGCTTTTGTCATTTCCATCTAGGCATAAACACTGCCACCTTTGTCTAAGCTGGGGTCCCAAATTGGCAGCTTGCAGGCCATGTTTTATTAGAACCATATGCTGTTTAACTTTTCTTATTTGCTTACTCCCTCTACAAATTCTGCTGCTCCCTTGGATTCACCTGTTTGAGTCTTTTGTCTGGTCCTAGAATCTTTGTATTTGCAGTCTTGAGCAAGCACACCCATTTCTTGATCAACCAGAAGGAACACCCTCAAGCTTGGAATACACCTCACTTTACATAATTCTGCATGATCCAATTTCTCTCCACCCCTCTTCCTCATGTTTCCTAGTTTTCTGGTAGATTACTCTACTTCCATTTTCCACAATGGTCCAATCAGAGAATTCTTGATTTCGTTTTTTTTTTTTTTTTTTTTTTTTTTTTTTTTTAATTGCTTCATTTTGTTTTCTTCAGCAGCAAAAACAATAGTGTGGCCTTGAGCTTGATTTGTTGTCTGCATTTTTCCCTTGAGTCCCTTTCATATAGAAATGGTGACGTCAGTATGACTAATTCCTAGAACAGTGACTTACACAAAGAGTTTCTTCAATAAATGGTCATTAATAAATTAACTGAATAAATGAAGGAACAAACAAATAGCTTAAGAGGATCCTGTTGTCAGCAAAGAAGAGGCCCCTACAAAGAAGGCTATATGGCTTCTCTAAACTTCAGATGTTATCACAGAGAACTCTCTGGTCCAGGGGAGATTTAAAGAGTTCACTGTAACCCATTTCCTTTAGGGGTCACATCTTTCCTGACAGTAAAACATAGAAATGAAATAATGAGACTTGGCCACAAAATCAAAAGAAGCAGCTTGATTGCTGTTGCCTTTGTAAGCAACTTAAAAGTTGTAAGGATAAGAGCTGGTCTCCTGAACTGGAAAGACATGGTTTGTTTCTTCTGAAAAAAACAACATTCCATCTTAAGGTGTGATATACATCCATACATTCCTTTCTTAGTATTCTAAGCCTTGTGATCCATGACACGAGGTCAGAAACAGAGATGACATCTTAGCTTTATTCTAGCCTCTTCTCAAAAAAATGTGCCTTGGAATGTATGTGCACACTGGCCAGGAATGGAAATAGTTGCCACACATAACTAGTGGTGAGACCACGGGATTTGGAGCCAGATAAAGCTTGATAGGTATCTATGGTAAACAAACTTTGAAGTAGTAAAATCGCCATCTTTTGTTTTTAGTTTGGATTTAGTTCCCCTGTGGCATACCATGCCCTTGAGTGTGGCCGAGACTTATGATTTAGTTCTAACGAACTGAGTATGGCAAAGGTGTTGTAACTTTATGATAATCTTACATTGTATGACAATCTTGCCACAGAGGTCACTCTTTCGAGCTTCAAAGAAGCAAACTGCTACAGGGAACTAAACAATGCCAACATAAAGGGGGACACTGGTAATTCATGGATCCTAGACTAACATATTTTTAATAATAGATTGTTTTCCTTATGATTATGGCATCTCCTCCTCCACCCCTCCCTACTCTTCTCCACTTCACTACCCACTCAAACCTACACTCTTTCTCTCTCTCATTAAACACAAATGGGTATCTAAAGATAGTACAAACAACCAAAAATTGGCCATAGCAAAACATAAACACAGAATCAAAGAAAAGCACAAGAAATACAGCTGCCGAGACACACATTCACACAAACAGAAAACCCATAAAAACAAAACTGGAACCCACAATATGTAAGGAAAAGATCTGTAAGAAAAAAATTTAAATTCCCAGATAAATCACTGTGAGACAAAAAGATTCTCCAAAAATACCACTGAGCTTATTTTGTGTTGGTCATGTGTTGGTCATGTGTTGGTCACCTACTGTTGGGAACGGGACCTGCCCTTAAGTGGATCTGTATGTCCAGTGAGACTCCATTGGAGAAAACTAATCTTTCTTTTGTGAGTTGTTATAGGTTCTGGGTTAAGGATGAGAGTTCATGTCTAACTTGTCCTCTCAGCCCTGGGACCCTATCTGGCTTAGACCTGTGCAGACACTGCACATACTGCCTCAATCTCTTGTAAGCTTATACATACATCAGTCCTGCGTGTCTAGAACTATTTGTTTTGTTGTTATCTTCCATCCCTACTGGCTATTACAATCTTTCTGCGTCCGTTTCTGTAGGCAACATCTTGATTCTGACTTTTTAGCACCTGAAATAGAGGAGCCATTAAGTCATATCTAATATTTGTTTATTTGATTATGTTGTTTGATTTTTAGTTTTGTTTTGGGGCATGGCCTTACTATGCATTCCAGACTGACCTTGAACCAACTATCCTCTCAAGTGCTGGGATGAGAAGTGTAAGATACCACATCAGGCTCTAGACCTAGAGTTTTACAAAACTTTGTCATATCAAAATGCTCTGCCATTTTAAGAGGCTAAATTTGTGATCATTTGTCATCTGGCTTCAAAAACCCCCACAGTCCTATCTCCACCACCACCTACTGCTGTGACTCTGGCTATGTGCCTACCACTGTCTTTGCTTTCACCGTTCATCTTTAAACTAGGAAGTGGGAACTATCGTTGCTTGCCATTGCTTCCTTTCAAGAGTCCTTTAAAATATAATGAATGTGAGAAATAATTGTTACTTCCCATCCTGGTCTCACCGGGGCTGAACCAGGTGGCTTTGAGAAAAAGAAAAGTAGAGAACAACCAATGAAAACCTTCCCTGCTTGTAAAAATTAACAGTGGCTTTTGATGTCCTGTTGGAAAATACCATTTTATGAAGTAGAGTCCCAAGCCCCCCCCTCTCCCTCTCTCTGTCTCTCTCTCTCTCTGTCTCTCTCTCTCTCTCTCTCTCTCTCTCTCTCTCTCTCTCTCTCCATGCCCTAAGTGAACTCTATTCTATACTATAAAAAGTGCTCCAGAAGAATCACAGTTCATACCCAGTGAATATACAGCACAGTACTCAGTAACTTTCTTGTCTAATTAATATTTACTGGATGATACATCTAAATCACAGAGTTTCCACACAGATGGACTGTGCAACCAGCTTACCAACTTTCAAAAGAAGTCACATTTACTCTTATCTACATGGCCTTTTCTTGGTCTCAGTTTCCTAATCTTTAACATTAGAGTAACTGTAATAAGTAGGCCATGGCGTTGCTAGGAGTGGACTATGAGTTACTATGCATAGTTTTAAAACCCTGCTTGAAACATTCCATGAACCCAATAATTTTAGTCATTCATGTTATTATGATGTGGCACTATTTTCAAATGAAAAATGAAGATAAGCCAGATAGTGACATGTACTTATTTATTCAAGCACTTGGGACCCCAAGCAAGAAAATCCCAAGTTCAAGACCAGCCTGGGATACATAATGAGACCATGCTTTTATTAAAAAATAAAATAATAGTTGGGATGAGGAACTATTTACCTCATTGGGTCATCATGAAGATCCTGTAAGGTGACAAATATAAAAATATCCCTTGTCCTAGCAAGCCAAGCATTGAGCTAAAGCTTAGGTGACATTGAAAGTTGTTTTTGCAGACTTTCTTGTGAAGTTCAAATTCCACATATTTTAGCTTTTCATTTGTGAGTGAGCAGAAATGCCCAAGAAGTCTGGAGAAAGTGATTGAGAGCACTTTTGCCAAGGTTAAGAGGCCCATGACTCCCGCACTACAAGTGTGAAACTATGGGTTACCGAGTCTGCCAGTTAATTGTTATCTCACCGTCTAAAAGGCCAAGAAACCGTCAGTACTTGTCCAAGGAGTCCCGGGGCAGCGGGAGAAATGGAACTACACCAAACAGCATGATAAGGAGAAAGGGGAGGTGAAGCCTGAAGCGAAAGTTTCTGCCCTATATTTCTTAGGTAGTCACTAAGGGAGCAGAGTGCCAAGGATGCAAACGAAGGGCAAAGACTCGGGCAGCCGCAGCCATAGCAACTCTAGTTCCCAAGAAGAAAGTGGGGAGGAAGGAAACAACCACTCATTGCTCTAAGCTTCCTATGATAGTGCCTAGGAAATGCCTGAGATGATTATATGTTACACTACCAGTAGTTCCAGAGACAAGGGTGGCTACTTTTGCACAGGCTGTATACTTTCTTTGTTTGGCTCGGGACAAGTACCTCACGTCTTACTGAGGGCAATGGGAGTTCAATCACTTCAAGTGAGCAAAGCACATTTTTTAATAGTGAGGAAAGCATGAAGCATCTGAAAAATCGCCACTTGAGTTTTCAGAGCCTCTTACTGCTAGGAGCTGTGCTGATGAAGATTTAGGGGTGGGCGGGGGTGTATAAAAGTGAGAGGGAAGGGACCGAGAGGTTTCCATAGGTCAGGACTGGGAAGCTGAGCTCAGGGAGGACGTGTTGAATGTAAGAGTGGACAGTGGCCCACTGCCCTGGACAGGGCGCAAACACTGAACCGATGTGAAACTGATGGGGCAATTCCATTTTCTTCTTGTTTTGCAGTGCTCTCACCATGACACAAGTACAGGAGCACAGGGCCACAGGAACAGTCCAGGGATGCTGCTGAGTGAGGCCTTAGTGCAGTTTTAAAGTACCCAGAAGATCCCAGACTAGATACAGAGAACACTATGTCATACGTAATCTTAATGTAATAACTATAGAATGTACTGCTAGAGCTACATAGGTAGCTACCTGCTTCACTGTCTCATACCATTTCTAATGCTTCTTATCTAGTTGCTTTATCCTCTTAATTGCCTCTTCCTTCCCTGAACTCTCACTTCACAACATTCCACACCCCTGATGGAACTCAGTGATTAGTCTCATGCAATGAACAGGGTTGCCAGGTCTAATGAGAGGCAGTAACACTGAGTACCAAAGTCCATCCCACCCTGAATCTGTTCTGTCTAGAGAACACTAGATCACTAGACAGGCAGGATAGCACACAGGGTATTTCCTTCTCATATGTGAACACAGGTACCAACATTTCTCTTAATCCCCAGTTAGCTCTCTCCTTTTAATGTCATCTCCTTCAACCACTCCTTCTTGGTACCAAAGGAGTTGCAATTCATCCTAATACCCAAGCACGGTGGTTATATATATTGCCACCTTGGGAAAGCTAGCTTTCCTTCAGACCTGTGAGACTTTCTGTGAGTCTCTTTTCCTCTCTAAGATGCAAATTCCTAATGTATAAAATAGTTTCACTTCAGGTAACAAGAGTGTTTTCACATTCTGTTCCACAGCTTGCCAGATAGGGTGACATTGTTAGTATTAAGTCATCATGAATATTTTTCTCAAAATATTTAATAAATGTTGTCATTCTTTAAGGAATATGCAGTGAATCTATCTCCGAAGGAATGAAAAGGCAGTACATTGAAGGGATACTTGCATTTCTCCATTCATGGCAGTACACTACACAACAGCCAATACCTACCAATATATTAATGAACAAATAAAATTAAATTATATATAGTATGTAATATAATATCATATATACATGTATAATGACAATGACGGTTGATGGTACTATTAAGTTTTTCAAATAGAAGCCATCCTGTCACTTGCCATTAGATGTATCCAAAGGGCATTATGATTAAATAAAATAAGCCAAGCATTTGTCACTGAAAGACAGTCTTCAAGAGAGAAGATAATATTTAGTTAAAGATAATTTTACAATGTTTGATAGGCATGGGGGAAATTCAAGCTAAGATGAACATTCACAGGGCTCATTGTCAGTAACAGTGACAAAGTAACAAGGAAAGTTACCACATGAATAAAAGATGTAGCAGAATGTCTGTTCACACTTAGTTCTATTCAAAGAAACATTAGTGGTCAATAATATCCCTCATGACTTTATTCAATGATGAAGAAAAGAGGCAAGATTGTGATTATGATAATGCCTCTTCTATTAACTGTTCTTCTTTTCATGACAGTGAGTGAAGAAAGAGGCAACAAAAAGCAAGACTATCTTTGAGCCCTGGTTTATTATGATCACCAAGGGAAAAGTTTTTCTTCTGAACCTTTTTTTGAGACAGTGAAGTGTAAAGTATTTATTCATGATAGAGATAGCACCAAAAATATATGTATAGTTTCTAATAATATATGTCAGCAATATACACTGTATTTGGCACAGCCAGGGTTTATCATTTGAAGGCTTAACTATTAGCATTTTTATAACAGGATTTCTTTGAGTGGCTTAAAATGTGACACAAATATTTTAGCTGCCAAGAGTTTGAATCTTTGAATTTCTGTTCTTACTGGAGAAAACACGTCCTATTAAAACCTATTAAAAGAAACCTTCCAAAACTGAAACCAGGTGAAGTACAGCTTAGGTTCATTTGCTGCAAATTTCTAAGATCTATTTTACTACAAATATCTAAAACTATCTGCCAAAGCCACCAAGTAATTATTGCCATTTCCAACAACTTAAGTTTTTACACTAAGTTTTCTCTCTTTTCATTAAAATAAAGGTAAGAGGAAACTCCACTTAGAAAATCTTAGCAATAAGGCTGCCTAAACAAGATCTGAATGATGACATATCTAGTTGGCATGCCAACATGGATGGAGGAAATTGCGTGATTGATAGGTATCTGTAACAGTTGCTGAGAAGGGAAATTAATCTTCCTCAGGGATGATTTCCCTAATTGGTTATCTAATATCAAAAGAGTGGCTGTAAAACAAATAAATAAAAGAAACAATGAAGAGATTCACCAGGTTATAGTTATATATTTATTCATTATATATAGTAGATAGGTAGGTAGGTAGATAGATAGATAGATAGATAGATAGATAGATAGATAGATAGATAGATAGATAGATACATAGATAGATAGATACATAGATAGATAGATACATAGATACATAGATAGATACATAGATAGATACATAGATAGATACATAGATAGATAGACAGATAATGAAAGTAAAAAGAAAATTGAGTGGGATTGGGGTGTGCACTTTGGAAGGAGGAAGGAGAGAGGCAATAATATAATTATATTTAAATTTAAAATAATTTAAGTATAGCAAGATGGCTCAGCAAGTAGAGGCAATTGCTACATCAGAGGACCATGCAGTCTGCATGGTAGAAGGAGGGACTGGCTCCTCTAGGTTGTTCTCTGATCTCTATTAGTGTGCTGTGGCATGTGGGCCATGTATCCTACAAATAAAGAAATAAATAATACAAAGAAAAAATTAATAGGAAAAAGGAAAAAGGGATATCAAACTGACTGATAACTCCAGGATTTCTTTAGATATGGGAGTTATGTCAGCGATCTATGACTTATTGAAGAATAAATTAAGTCTGTCCCCCAAGAAATTGATACTGAGAATAATTTTCTTTCCTTTTTTTCAAAATAAATTATTTTCTCATACAACATATTCTGCTTATAATCCCCCCACTTCTCTCAGTCCCCCCCACACCCACTTCCCTCTGGATGCACTCCCTTTCTGTATCTTATTAGAAAGGAACAAGCTTCTAAGCAATAACAACCAAAAATAACAAAAAGAAAAACTAATAAGATAAAGCAAAATCATCCAACAGAGAAAATGTGGAGAAGGGCAGTCAAGCCCAGAGAAGATATGTAAACTCTACTCCATATAATTTTGTAATCGCTTTGATTTTTGAGGTTATAACATAATCATATCATTTCTCCTTTTCCTGTCCTCTACTCCAACCCTCTTCCAAATTCATGGCCTCTTTTTTTTTTTCCCCACTAATTGTTATTGCCTGCGTATGTGACTATATTCTAAATATAAACTGTACAGCCTGTGTAATGTTACTTGTATGTATGTTTTCAGTACTGACCATTCGGTATTTGATAACTAAAGTGTGCTCTTCCCTAAGAAAGCCTATGTCTCCCACTCTCAGCAGTCTTTACGTCTGTACCTTTTTGTGTAGAGTTGAAGCCTCATGAACTTTTCCTCATCTACTCTGGCATGCCCAGTGGTGCCATCCTTGTTCAGCTCATGTTTGGGCAGCCATCTTGGTAAGACTTAACAGGTATAGTTAGTTCCTCATGTCACTAGAAAACACAGTCTCACAGCAAACGCCCTCATTCTCTCTGGCTCTTACAGTCTTTCTGCCCCCTCTTCTGCAATGGTCGCTGAACCTTAGATGCAGTAGTGTTTTGTAGATGTAGCCTCTGGAGCTGGGCTCCACACCTCTGCATTTTAATTGGCTGCAGTTGTTCTGTAGTGGTCTCTGTCTGCTGTAAGTAGAAGTTTCCTTGATGGAGGGGCGAAGACAACACTTATTGGTGGGTGTAAGGACTGTTTAGATTATTGTTAGAGATTATCCTGGTCTACGAAAGTAGTAATTCTGGGTTCTACACCAATACCCATGACTTCATTAGCTCTGAGTTGTTAGCTATGTTTCCAGTACCAGGCGTGCTTTCCCTCTTATTGAGTCTTAGGTCCAATTGGAGAGCTGTTAGTTACCATCAGTCTATGTGCCACTACTGTACCCTTAGGATTATTGTGCCCTATTTATTATTGATAGGATTCATAGGCATCATGGCTGTGTAGGACTGTTGGTTGCCTCCCTCCTATAGACACTTGCAAGGTGCCACCTGGTACCATGTAAGCTAGTCTTCAGAGAGGAAGCATTCGGTTAAGTTCCAGCTCACAGGCCTCTGGGACCTGTTTCTGAAGTGTATGGTGTTCTCAGCAAAAGGGACTTAACTTCCACCTCTGTGGTGGTAACTCATGCCAACATCAATAGTTTGTATGCATGTGTTGGGTGTCTCTTGGACAGCCCTGGACAAAAAAAAATCAAAAGAGGACTTCTCATGTCTGGTATTGTGGTTTTTGTTAAATGGGTCTTTGGCTCTTGCTGATACACCATCAGTTCAGATGAGAAAAGTTCATTAAAATTATATATGCATATTTGTATGCAGAATTACATGCTTCATAGGCTTTTGGAGCAAGTAGTTAATGGCATGGTTCCTTGTGGCTTTTTCAGTCATCTTTACTGTTATTTTAACCTCCTCCCCCTTCTTTTGTATTTATCCCTTCCCCTCCCTAAAGAACCCCTCCTTTCCCATTTTCCCATTAGATCATTTGTACCCTGCTAGCTCATTTACTGTCCTCCCTCCTTTTACTGTATCTCTATCTCTCCTTCTCCATAAAGAGCCCCTCCTTTTCAATTTCCCTGGTCAGATCATTAGTACCCTCCTATTCTTTTCTTGCTCCCCATCCCACCTATGCTGTCAATGGTCCTTTACTTTCATGGTCTCTGCAGTTACTCTAGGATACATACTTAAGTCTAAAGATTTAGAGCTAGGTGTCTCCAATGAGAGAGAACATGTAGTGTTTGTCTTTCTGAGTCTAGGGTACCACACTCAGTATGGTCTTTTCTAGTTCATGTTTCTTTACGACTAAATAGTATTCCATAGTATGTAAGTACCACATTTTCATTATCCACTCATCAGATGAAGGACATTTGGATTCCATTTCCTAGGTATTGTGAACATAGCTAAAAAAGTATCTGTGGAGTGGTATGTCAGGTCCTTTAGGCATGCAACCAGGAGTGGTATGGCTGAGTCATATAGTAGTTTTATTATTAGCTTTTTGAGACTTCTCCACACTGATTTCCATACCATAGTGGCTGTTCAAATTTGCAATCCCACCAACAGCAAATGAGGATTCCCTGCACCCTGTCCAGAGCTTATCACCTGTTGGAATTACTAGGGAGAATAAACATTTTTGAGCTATTTTCTAGTAATTTTTTCCTTCTTTTTCTGAGATCTCTAGGTTCAGGTACCAGGCCCATTTTTTTGAATGGTACATTTGGTTTTTAATTTTTTTTTAAATATTCTGGGTACTAATCCGCTATCAGATGAACAGTTGGCAAAGATTCCCATTTTTGTGGCTTCTTCTTCCCCCTATTGACTTTTTCTTTTTCTGTATGAAAGCTTTTTAGTGTAGTGAAGCTGTACATGTCAGTTGTTAACCTTAATTCTAGGACAAATGGAGTCCTATTTGGGAAGTTGTTTTCTATCCCTATAGCATGTAGGGCACTGTCTAAGTTTTCTTCTAACTCCGGGAGTGTTTCCGGATTCAGCTTTCGGGTTTTGAGCCATTTGGAGTTAGTTTTTGTGCAAGGTGATAAATATGATCACATTTCACTCTTCTGCATGTGGGCATCCAGTTTTCCTAGCACCATTTTTTTAAAGATGCTTACTTTTCTCCAAAGTGTTTTGGATATCTTTTTCAAATATGAAATAGATGAAGTTAAGTGTATTCATGTTTGGGTCTTTGGTTTTTTTCCATTGGATTTCGTGTTTGATTTTCTGCCAGTAGCGTACTATTTTTATTAACATGACACTCTATTATGTCTTTGAGATCAGAGACTGTAGTACCACTAGTTCTATTCTTTTTCTCAGAATTGTTTTGGCTACTGTGGTAATTTTATGTATCCATAGAAATTTTAGGATAGTTTTTTTTTTATTTCTGTGAAAAATGAGATGTGGATTTTGATCAAGATTGCATTGAATGTATGAATAGCATTTGGTAGAATGGTTACATTTACAGTGTTAACTTTATCAATCCATGAGTATGAGATCTTTCGGTTTTCTATTATCTTTATCTTTTTCTTCAGAGGTTTAATTTCTCATTGTAGAGTTCTTCCACTTCCTTGGCTAGGTTCATTCCTAGATGTTTTATTTTCATTGAGGCTGTTATGAACGGGAGTGTATTTATGATCTCCTCTGTGTGTTTATTGTAAGTGTGTAGATAAGCTATTGGTTGTGCAAGTGAGTCTGCACCCTAACATATTGCTTATTTTTATTGTTTTAAAAGTTTTCTGGTAGAATTTTTGTGATCTCAAATGTATGATATGCCATCTGAGAATATGGACAGCTTGAATTCTTCAATTCTTCATTTGCATCCCTTTAATCTTCTCTTCCTTATTGCTATAGCTAGCATGAGTCCATCCTGTAACCAAAGTAGACAACCACTACCAACTGTTCTACATGCCTCCAGCTAGCTTAGTGGTCATATGTACTTTACAGGGCTATAATGTGGGAAATACAGCATATTTTCTAAAGGCAGATGCTTACTTAGAACATCAAGGAGAAAAAAATATAGGAGTGTGTCTGAATAAAATTTGTTTAAACTTTAAGTTTAAATTCATTCATTCGTGTGGAATAACTGTGATTTATTTTGATGTTCAGCAGTAGTCTCCTTTCTCCCTCTCTCCCTCGCCCTCCCCCACCCTTCTCCCTGGTATGCATGCATGTGTGTGTGTGTGTGCAGGTGTGCGTATATACATTTGAAGAAACAAGCTAAGAAACTAAACAGGAACCTCAGCAATAAATAAGCTGACCCTTGCTTTAAATTTTCTGGTGAAAAAAAATAAAATAAAATGCAGAGCAAAACAAGAAAAACCATTCTGGCAAAGTGACTAAAAACCTTTTGGGGACCAGAATACATCTCATAAGTGAGGCAGTTTGTCTTTCTCTTATGGCAAGGAAGAGGGAAGTGTTAAAGAAAAGAGACCATCTTCCTCTTCCTTACTTATTTCCTTCTACTTAAGCACAGTAATGAGAGACAAAATAGGAAGTGAGTTGTATCCTCAGATGAACAATTCAATGGATGCTCAACTAAAATGTGAGCTGATTTGTTAAAAATGAATATCCTTTTAAAAGTACAACAAAGAGAAAAGTTAGTGGTAAGAGAAACAGAGCCAGACATCTAATTTACTTGCTTTAAAAGTTGCTCTGTTTGGAGGTTGAAACAGATGGCTTAGAGGTTAAGAGCTCTTGCAGGTCTTGCTAAAGACCTGGGTTGGGTTAAAAGTTCTCACAATGTGGTGGCTCACCAATGTGTAACTGTTTGTTTGCAACTCCAGTTCCATGAGATTTAAATATTTATGTATATGTATGTGTATGTCTATATGATGTAAATGTAGTTGGGGCAAATCACTTATAAACATAAAACAACTAAAATAACAAAATGATCCCTTTTAAAGGTTACTCTATTACAAAGAAGTAGCTTAGTTGATAAAGTACTTGCCCAGTATGTGTGAAGGCCTTGCTTTGATCTCTAGCAGCACATAAAACTGGTTGTGTTGGCATATACCTCTAATCCCAACACTTGGGAAATGGATAGAGGGACACAAATTCAAAGGTAGCTCTATCCTTGTATAGTGTTAATGTCTGGATTCCAGCTCGTAGTGGGATACTGAGGCCAGATTATCACTTGAACCAAGCATCTGAAGAGTGGGTAATATAGCATGACTCTGGCTCAATATATATATTATATTTTATTTTATATATATATATATATAAAATAAATATATAATATATATAAATATATATATAAATATATAAATATATATAAAATATATATATATATATAATAAAATATAATGCTACTCATATTTTAATGCCCTACGTTAATGTTGTATCCTGCTACCTGGTACAAAATGCTTTTCTGGTCTAAGAATTTTCTAATGGAACTTTTAGGGTCACTTAATTTTAGGAACATATATGCAAACTTGCTTTTTGCTTATTTGACTTCCCTTTTTGTATTTCTTCATCTTACCTTACTATTTTGCCATGCTAACTATTCCCTGTTATTCTGAAGTTTCTATAAAGCCTACATAACAATATACCATACAGCATTTTTCTCAAGTCTGCATTTAGTGACACCATGCTGGCAACTTAAAATCACTCACACTGAGAACATTTACAAGTGGCAAATTCTACAAAGGAAGGCCTTCCCTGCCCCAGAAAGCTAGATGTTAAATATTTACCAATATACTTCACTTCCTTTCATTCTCTGTGGATTTCATCTCAAGTGGAACACCAAGAATTCTCTCCATATTTCATGCCTCCGACTGGTATTCGTTTGTACAGCTTTGTAATCAGCTATTATCCTTCACCTCTACCTTACATAGTCACCTCTATTTTCTGTCTATTTTCAAACTCTGCTACAATCCACAGACCCAAAGAAGCTGGGTAATAAGAAGGTTCCAAGGGAGGATGTGTGAATCTCAATCAGAAGGGGAAACAAAATAGTCATCAGAGGTAGAAAGAGAGAGGGAACTGAACAAGATGGGGGTAAGGAGGGATAGAGGGATGGCAATCAGGTATAGGGGAGGGAGCAGGAAAGGGCTGGGAACGACAATGGTAATAGACGGGTGGCATCTCTGGGACTGTCTTTGGACCTGGTATGGGGAAAACTATTGAGAGTCTATGGGGGTGACTCTGAGATTCCCACAGTGGAGACTGAAGTGGCCACCTTCAGGCAGGCCTTCCAGTGGAAGGAGAGTGACATCAACCCACCCACAAAACCTTCAACCCCAAATTTGTCCTGCCTACAATATGAACAAAGACAAAGATGGAGGAGAGATTGAGGGAATGGCCAACAAATGACTAGGCCAATTTAAGACCCATCCTATGGGAGAGAACTAATCCCTGACACTATTAATGATACTCTGCTATGCTAGCAGACAAGAACCTAGCATAACTGTCACCTAAGAGGCTTCGTCCAATAGCAGATAGAAACAGATGCAGACACCCACAGCCAAACTGTGGATGCAGCTCAAGGAGTCTTGTGTAAGAGTGGGAGATAGAGTTGAGCAAGCCAGAAGGGTCAAGGATATCACAAGAAGATGTACAGAACACACACACACACACACACACACACACACACACACACACACACACACTTGTAGAGGATGTGTATCTTGGTCTTCATGTAGGTCCCTAACAATTGAAGCAGAGGCTGTCCCTTACTCTGTTGCCTGACTTTGGATCCTCTTACCCCAACTGGAGTGCTTGGTTGGGCCTCAGTGGGAGAGGTGGTGCTTAGTCCTTCTGGGACTAGATGTCCCAGGGTAAGGTGGTACCCAAGGGGGTTTCCCTTCTCTGAGAATAAGAAGAGGATAATGGGGGGAGGAATTTGCAACGGTGGGACTGGCAGAAGATGAAGGAGGGGGGCTGTGATTGGGATGTAATGTGAACAAAAAGATAAATTATTAAAAATAGTATTTCTTTTATGTTTTTCTTATTGGTTATATATACTGGATTCACCTCTCTTCTTTGGACCGTTAAGGCAATGAGTCCTAACCCCTTTTAAATGTGAAGAGTAGAAATATCATTTTTACTGTGATAGAAGAGAGAGTATTCTGGCATTATGTAATTACTCATATATTCATACAAAAAAGTATTTTTATCAAGCATTCATTATACTGATGATCCTGACAGAAATAAAATCTATCTCTTCAAGAACCTCACAGTCTTGAAGGCAGATTGATCAGTAAAGACAGCATAATCAGATACTATATGTGCTAAAACTGATATATGTATAGTATATGAAAAGCCAGGGGATTGTTAACATTTGCACAAAAGTAACATTTGAATGAAGTATTGAAATGGACATTCTTAAAGCCAAGGAAGCATGGATGGGCATTGTGGCGTTGGAAACAGGAGATTTAATATACAGGTTAAGGGGGATAATAGGCACATTGTAGTCCCAAGTTCTACAACTTTGTAGTGTTTAGCAAACAAGGGAACTTAGTAAAACTATTAATAGTGGATCTGCATGGAGTAAAACATAAGCAAGAGAATTTCTAAGGACTGAATAGAAAGGAATGGATTAAAGTATTTTTCAAAGTACTGTCATGTGGCTGAAGTGGTTCCAAATGTTTTTTTTGTTCTAATGCCCAAGGTTCAAATTCCCAAGAGAGGACATGTTTGGCACAGCCTGTATTGCATGTACAACTATACCCTGCCTGGAGTTAAACAAAAACACCTTCATTGAAACACCACCAAAACTGTATCCCACAGGAGATGGACACGTTTCTGGAAAGGAAAACCAGTATAAGAATCAAAGTATTTAGGAATGTATGTTAGTTGAACAAAAGCAAACTACATTTAGAAGAACATGTTCTCATTTAAATGGAATTTCTGGCTATAGGAGTATATTCTAAGTTCTAGGTTTTGATAATCAGACTTCCTTTCATTCTTGTGGCTTCTGCCTGGCAGCCTCTACAATGACCTTGGCACCTGAACTAGACTAGTTCTTCTTCCTCCTTGTCTTTCTGCTACCCTAAAGGGAGTAAGAAGGTTTCTAACTTTGCTTCATGGTCTTCCATTTAGCATTACAGCTCTCACCTGTTCTCCCAAGCTTCTGTCATTCCTACTGACCTTCCCTAGGGTAAAGACTAGAAAATATCAAGACCAAAGTACTGAGAATGGGGCGATTCCATTCACACATCGGACTTTCATCTTTGAACCATTAGTGCTGAGCAAGAATTGGAAAGGGCTGAAAAATCCCAGCGGTAAATCAAGGGCAAAAGAAGTTGCTCTACACTCTAACTAGGCAGTCATTAAGTTGTTTTGTTCCAAAACTCCATGGGAGGTAGTTTTAAAATGAGTGTTCCATGGACTTAGTTAATTATTACAGATGTTTTCTTATGACCTTGTCGCTTCTTTTAAAACTAAACTCGCTTGCTGTTGTTGTTTTAGGGTAGAACCATGTTATGTTTGAGCTCACAGTGTGTGTGTGTGGGGGGGTGTGGTATGTGGGCTCTCAAAGAACCGTGTGAGAGAGTGCAGGGTGAATGCACATGCCTTCAAGTCTGATGACTCCGGTTCAGACGTTTTGTTTTTTAACGTTTGCGTAGGTGAACCTTGTCTCTGAAATGAAGTTGGAGACAGTTGCTGACTCATAGAGCTTGTCTCTTACCTTCTCAAGTCCATTTATGGTGATGATTAGTCATTTTGGTGAAGAGAGACCTTGTTAGCACTGGGCTAGAAATAGGTATCAAATCTACCACAGAAACATAGCAATTAGTTTACAAAATGTTGTATCTGCTATGCAATTAGAACGTAGTGGGAAATATCCAGTTTGACATACCCTGCCCGTCTACAGACGGAACAATTTTCTAAAAGCTTCCCCTACATTAAAATTCAAAAGCTTCTTTTGACCCTAAATTTTTTTTCTCAGTACTGGAATTTCATCAGTCTTTGAGCCTTTGGCCTACGGTCTTTTGCATGGTTATTAAGACAAGTTATCTGCCACCATGTAATGGGATTAAGACAAGATTTGTCTCTAGCCATGACATATCTGGTTTACTCGGATTATGATTATCATACATAAAAATCCACTAAAAGTACTTCGGAGACAATGTTGAGTGACCATCACTATCTTTTCCATCTGGGCACAATAGAGACACAAAGGGAGGTCACCTAAGAACCTATTCTGGTTTTCTCAAATGATCGACACGTGAAGATGTCAGATACTGTCCTAAAGGCAGCAGCTATACAGTGGAAAGATGATTCACGTCTTATAAATCTCACAATAAATGTAAGTCATCAGTTTTCAATCCTACCTTGCAGCACAATCACCTAGTGGGTGCTTTGGAGAGATGTGTCTGCCCATAGAAATATTGAAAAGTAAGTAAAAACTGTTAGAAACAACTTTGTCAGGACTTGAAAAAACAGGAGTTTTATCATTTAAGTAAATGATTAATTTAAAAAAAAACCACAACCATATAATGGTAGGAAAGCTTTGTGGCATTTTCCTTTTGATGGCACCAGTTTTTGTCTATATCCCTAACATGAGATCATGGTCCCCAATTCCAGAGGAAGAAGTGGAGTCTTTCTTTGTAAACTACTGATGAGACATACATACATACATACATACAGACAGACAGACAGACAGACAGACAGACAGACAGACATGGATCTATTCTAACCTGGTTGGGGCTACCTTGAATGATAGACCAAGGGATACATCTCTTTTTCTCTCACTTTAGAACTCCAGCTAGAAAAACATTTGTTGTTATTTGCCAATCCATGCCAGCCGACTTGAATACACACAACACTATTTTCAAACTTACAGCAGATTGTATAAGACTGGGAACAAGAATAGGAAAGAGGTTCTTTAGACTATTAAGACACTCAAAAGAACCATGAACAAAGGGGAATTTAGAAGATTACAACCACACTAGAGGTAAATCACATAGTTTTTAAAAGGTAAAACAGCCCTATGCTTTTACATCAAGTTCATCCTTAGGCCTATCTGAAATAACTTCATTTGTTTTAAAATACATGTTAAAAAAATCTGTCAAAAGCCTAGCTTAAAGCAAGTTAAGTAGACTCTTTGGTGAATATATGCAGTGTGCCAAAATATGTAGGACGTACCAAAAGTATTGCTCAGAGGGAAATTTATAGCTCCTAATAGAGCATTTCAAATAAATAACCCAATCAGTAGAGGAAATTGAACATGAAGAACGAAGTAAGACAAATGCTAATAGAAGCAAGAAAGAATAGAAAAGAACAAATTATACAAAGAGTAGAAATCAGTGAACCCAAAGGTTAGTTCTTGGGGGGAAATCACTGAAAGTAATAAATTTTAAGCTATTCTGTCAACAGCATGGAGAGAAGCCACAAATAACTAAAATAAAAAAGGATTTATAAAAGAATATTATGAATTGAGTATGATAGCACATGCCTATAATCCTAGCATTCTGATAGCTAGGGCAGGAGGATAGTGAGTTATAGAGCTTGCATGAACTACAGCAAGCTCTGGTCTCAATAAATAATTAAAGAGACAGACAGACAGGATGAATGGATGGATGGGTGGATGGGTGGATGGATGATGGATGGATGATGGATGGATGGATAGATAGATAGATAGATAGATAGATAGATAGATAGATAGATAGATAGATAGATACAATGGATGGATGGATATATAGATAGATAGTGGATGAATGGATGATAGAAAATCCAAATTCATAATGAAATAAAAAGACACTATGATCACATCTGCAAATGTTAGATAGCTTAGAAAAACACAAATTACTCAAAACCACCTAAACCAATTAAGAAATAAGTAGAAGAATCTCAATACATTTACAAAACAAGAAAATATTGAAATATCGCCCAGCAAATAACAATACAGAAGCCATGGCTTAAAAAAATATTGTCAAACAATCATAGACAACTGAATATCAATCTATCTCAAACTCTTGCAATACATAAAAGAGGAGAGATAACTTTACAAACTTAGTCTGTGAAGCCAGCACTATCCAGATAAGACATCTGAACAAGATAATAAAATAAAATATCAACATAATATCCCTAATGAGTATTGAAGTATAATTTTCAATAATATATATTATAAATGTTTAAATATAAATATTAAATATATAAATATATTGTGTTATAATATAATATAAATTATAAAATATTATAAATATATTGTGGCATATATAATAAGGAATTATATACCACAATGAGGTAGGGTTTAACACATGAATAGAAGAGTGTTCAACATAAGATAATCAATCAGTGGAATATATCACATTAATAGATGATATAGGAAAGACCACATGGTCATCACCATACAATTGGAGAAGGTATTAAGCAAAGTTCAGTTCCCTTATCAATGGAGGTAGAAGAGGTTTCCTCAAACTGATTTGTTCAAGGTATTTAGGGAAGATTTCAGCTAATCAGTAATGAATGGTAAAATGACTAAAATCATTTCCATTAACATCAGGAACAAAGCAATGATGCCCACTGAAAACTACTAAACATTACTGAAAGGAAATGAAATTATCTTTACACGAAGGTAAATAAACATCCTTTTCTCTTTTTTAAAAAATCTTTTATTATATATTTTATGTATTTACATTTCAAATGTTATCCCCTTTCTCTCCCTCTCATCCTCCCTTTCCCCTCTCCTTGCTTCCATGAAAAAGCTCCCACTCCCAACCACCCTCTCCTCCCTCACCACTCTGGCATTCCCCTACACTGGAACAAAGGCTTCTCCTCTTATTGATGCCAGACAATGTCATCCTCTGTAAATAGAAATCTTATGCTCATGGATACAAATACTTAATATTGCTTAATTAGAGAGATTCAATGAAAAATCACAATGAGATGCCTTTTGATACCTACTTTAATGGTTTTAGTATAGAAAAACAAGGAGGAAAGTGGTAGTGATTCAATTGGATAAGAAAATATGATAATAAAAGTAACTTCTTAGTTACAAAAAGCAAGACCCCCAAATTGAGAATGCAAATGCAAACTTGTCTCATGTATAGCAAGTCAATGGTTGCATTAGGAGGAAGAGAAAAATCTGGGGAGGGGGTATAAGCAGTATAATGATTATAGTCATACACATATATATGTGAATTATTAAAGGTACATTTTAGTATATACAGCTTATTTTATGCCATTTATATATCAATAAAGTCTTTTAAAATGAGAACTCATACCTTAAATCATTAATAACTCAAGAGCTAAGAAGATAGCCTTGTGGCAACTTTTGGTATTTAAAAATCATTATGTTCAATCTATACACACCAAGAAAACGTTGACTATTTCCATGTTACGTTTTGTTTTACATGTACTTTATGCTTATTGTAACTAGTGAGATTTCAATGCATGCTATCAAACCTTTAAAAAAATCAAGTACTGACAAAAATATATTCATGTAATTTTATTCCAAAATGCTCTTAAAATCTGTACATGTATCTCTCTTTTTAAAAAACTAAAGTTGTAAAGAACAAAAAAAGAAAACTCATTAAAAACTAGTTCAGTTAACAAAGATATCAACAAGATAGATAATAGATCTAGTCTCCACTGAGTCGGGCATAGATACCCACCTACAGTCTTAGCACTCAATGACAGGAGCAGACAGTTTATGAGTTTGAGGCCAAACTGGGCTACATAGGTTATATAGTGAGACCATTTCTCAAAAACTAATCTAGGATCTGTCATTGAGCTTATAAACTGTTATGTGAGTTAGAGACTTTAAATCAAATCACAGCATAATTATAACATGAGATATGTTTTTAGCAAGAAAAACTCAAGATCTTGAAAATATTAATATAGAAACATGGAGCTTTTTCTTAATCTTTCTTTAACTCATACATTCTTTTTTAAGATTTATTTATTTATTATATATAAATACACTGTAGCTGTCTTCAGACACACCAGAAGAGGGCATCAGATCTCATTACAGATGGTTGTGAGCCACCATGTGGTTGCTGGGAATTGAACTCAGGACCTCTGGGAAAGCAGCCAGAGCTCTTAACCACTGAGCCATCTCTCCAGCCTGAGCCTTTTCTAATATGGAAATAATTAACACTTTTCTAAGCAAATAATCTTTGAGTGGTGAATAAATTGGCCTGAATTATATATTAATAAATATGGACAGATAGGAAGCAGATTCAATACAAAGAACAATTTTTTTTAAGTAGGATGTTTGAAGTGTGGCTAAGGCATAATCATTGGCAGAGCAGTAATAGAAATGTCTGAAAAGATAGGTGGAGTCTGATCACATAGCCTTTTACATATCATATTATGATTTCAGTCTGAATTAAAACAAGTACAAAGCCATTGAAAGGTTTTTAAACTGAAGGATAATGTAAGACAAAATGTGAACTACAAAGGAATATAGTAGATGTGAAATGATAAATGCACTGGATAAGAAAAGAATCAGAGGCATCAATCTGGAGACTCTTGTAATTTATGACCCAGATAAGATGATAATGGCTTGGTCTACAGAAGATGTAAAAGAGTTGGAAATACTGATACAGAGGAGGATGCTTGCAGCTAACCATCAGACTGAGCACAGGGACCCATATGGAGGAGCTAGAGAAAGGTCTGAAGGAGCTGAAAGGGTCTGCAACCCCATGGGAAGAAAAAAATGATCAACCAACCAAACCGACCACAGCTCCCAGGGACTAAAATACAAACCAATGAGCACACATGGAGAGACCCATGGCCCCAGGTGCATATGTAGCAGAGGATGGCATTGTCTGGTATCAATGGGAGGAGAGGTCTTTAATCCAGCGAAGGCAAGTTTTCCGAGTGTAGGGGAATGAGCTAAGGAGCTGAGGTGGGAGAGGGTGGTTGGGAGAGGGAGCACCTTCATGGAGGCAATGGGAGGGGAGAGGGATAGGACTGGGGAAAAGGGATAACATCTGAAATATAAACGCAGAGAATATCCAATAAAAAAAAAACACTGGCAAGAATTGGACAAATTAGACTTCCTTTAATAAATTCAATAACAGATTGGCCTTAAGTAATAGTTATATTCAGCAGTAATTCTTATGAAACTACAGCCTTCAGATTAAATTTCCCCAATGTCTATGTTAGTTTTAATGGAATATGCCACTCCAGTTGTTTATGTGTTTCTTTGGCATGTGTGTGTGTGTTTATGAGGGTGTGGGGTTGAAATTGACACATTATGTGGTCCAGAAAGCCAAAGGTATTTACTGTCTTTTCCCAGAGAAGTTTGCCTACCTCTGATCTAGGATTGCATGTTAGATACTTGGCTTGCAAGAAGAAGACAGAGGTAGCAAAGAAGACAAAGAAGCATCCTGAGGGAGGAAGAGCAGTTACTTAATGGGAACATAGACACAATCCTAGAAAAATGAAGCAGGGCTAAAGGTGTGACAACAGCCAGTTGAAGGTGCCAGACTCAGGCTGGTAGGAAGGGACAGAAAGATTCCTTTTTGTGTTTACAGTATTTTTCTTGAGTTGCTTACTCAGAGACTCATATTGTGAAGCAAAGGGGGCTAGGACTCAACTGGAATCAGAAATCAAGCGATAATGTACCTTGAGTTCTTTGCACATGCCAAGACTTGGTTAAAGCAGTTGGTGTGCTACTATAGTAAGGCTGAGTGAGGCTCACCTTACAACATTTGTGTAGTTAAGGAAACTGAGGCACTGAATGGTTAACCAACTTATTAGGAGGTAGTAGTATAGAATTTGAACACAGATAATCTACTTCTAATCATTAATCTGAACCCAGATTAAATCAACACAAAACAGCTTGAGTGATATAGGGTGTAATCTGGAGCAATTATCTTTGGATGTTTGACCACAGTTTCACCTTGTTAAACACCCTAAGGTCTGGCATGGTCAGTATTCATGGCGTAGTGTTTAATAGAAATTTTGTGATTAGGATAAATATCAGTGAGCATTAGATCTAAGGGATCTCCTCTCTCTCTCTCTCTCTCTCTCTCTCTCTCTCTCTCTCTCTCTCTCTCTCTCTCTCTCTGTGTGTGTGTGTGTGTGTGTGTATGTAAATACATGCTATTTTATTTATGTATAAACTTTTGAAGAAAAAAATTCTGAATACCAGGTCCCAGATGCCAACAGTCCCCCTTGGTATACCAACTGCTTAGTTCAAGGAGTTCCCCCTTTTCCTTACTTGACAAGTTCCTGACATTGGGACACAGCCACCCACCTACCTGCCCTAGACTGAGATAAACCCAGTCCAATGACCATCTCCCCATTCCCTATTTTCATCACTGTTGAGAGAGGCTGGCTAGCCAAACAGCAAAAAACAAAGAAAAAGAAATTCCAAAATAAAGGAAAAACAAGCAAGCAAAACACAAAATAGACCTCTACATGAAAATCTACATTGAATCCCAGCCAGGCATTATGCACACCTTTAGTCCCAACACAGGGGGCAGAGGCAGGAGGAGCTCTTTGGTATCCTGGCCCCTCTGGTCTACAGAACAGCTAGGGCTACACAGAGAAAAAACTAAATCCTTGCTGGTCTGGGTCAGAAAGAAAGATTGAGCCCTTGTGGCATCCTGGTTTTACCCAGTCACCTTTATGCTCTTTTCAGTTAGACGTCAGAAATCTCTGCTTTGCCTCAGGCTCAGGCTGAGTACTGGTGAGTCTCCTTCCTGTCTGCTGATCTCTGATCTGTTTCCACCTAATGTTGATTCCAGTCACCAGGGTTACAAGCTCTTTGGCTTTCCCGGCATTTGCTTAGGCTGGAGGTTTGCCCCTTTCTGATAGTCTTCCCATTACCCTCTCTTCCTTCAGGTCATCTGCTCTTCATATTGACCATGAACAAGAGCAAGGCTAAAGGGATTCCTTTTCACTTAAGAGAAGCAAAATACTATGTGGTGGGTAGGTGGGATCATTGCCATTCTCAGACCTAGCTGTCTGCCTTCCTGGAATCCTTGAAGGATCTTTAGACTGTCTATTATCAAGCACAGAGCCTAATTCAATGAATACAAATTACATATGCAAATCTAAGATTATGAATCTAGGTCCAAGTCATAGCCTAGTAGAGTACACCCACAGCTTGAGGTTTGTTTGTTTGTTTAATTGAGGGCCTTAATATTAGGACCCATTGTATCATGTTGTAGCCACCAAATAGCAATGAGAATGTAGTGTGTATTACCATAGGGTGGCCACAGCAAGAAAGATGATGAGCATCCCTATGTGGGCTATGCTGGGTGTTACATTTTGAAATGTAGCTTATACTGATTGAGAAACAGAAGCATCCCAGAGTCCAGTGGTCTTTGAATGCTTCCTTTATTACTGTTATGATTCCTTTGTCCTCTCTACTTCAGAAAGTAGTGAATTAGTCCCAGGCCCATTTGAGAGCCTATAGGTACGGCTTTAGTGTCTCAGATTTAATGTCTATTTTTTTAGATGGCATATTATATGTGTTGGAAAACATTCAAATTATCACCCTGTGTCCTGCTGTATTTCACCCCAATGAGAACATACTAGATAAATTTGACAGCAATAATGAGGAAAATCAATGTTTAAAAGCAGCAATAAAATTTAACTTCCTGTTAAATATTTCATAGACAGCAATTTATTGAGTGTCATTATAACCCCATGAGGCAGAAACATTGCTTCTGTTTATAATAGAGAAAATGAATTTCAGAGAGTTAAAGACTTCACAGAGGGTATGGATCAAATCCATGTTATTCAATTTCATTTATATGCTGTTTGCTGTTTAGAAAAATCAATATAGACTTGACACTGATAATTGGTCGCCTTGGGATCAGGCATTGGGGATGAATGGATTACAAGGCTGTTTAAGATTTCTTTTCATAATTATGAAAAATTTTCCAAATTGATTGTGTTTGTGGTTGTCTAACTGTGAATAAACTTACAGCTATGACTTTGTAATGTGGGCAATATATCATGGAATCCTCCAACTCTACCTTAAGGCAAATATTATTGCTCACATTTGTGTAGATTTTTATTCTATTTTTGAGATTATAATTACATTATCCCTTCCATTTCCTCCCTCTAAACCCTCCTACATTTTGAAACCTCTGCTTTCTTTCAAATTCATGATCCATTCCAAATCTCTTTTCACTGACTGTTCTTGTGTGCATTAGTAGTTATTAATCAGAACATACAGTACATTCCATTATGGCACTTTCAAACAAAATTTGGTACTGTTAATCCTCTTCCTTCCTGTCTTCCCCCTCCCCAGTGACCTCCTCCTCATGACCTTTCCTGGTAGCGTTCTTTTAACTTTCATGTGTTGAGTGTGTCCCATTGTCTTCCTGTTCCTCAAAAACTCTTTTACCTATCTTGTAGTTCCATGCACATATACAAACAAACAGACCTCGAAAGCTAGGATCACTTGTCTTTCTGAGTCTGTATCAACTTGATTAATATAATAATTGAGTACTTTTACTGCAATTTTCATAACTTCTTTCAGCTGAATGAAATTCCATATTATATATGCACTATAGTAAACTGAAGCTTAAATATAAGCTAGGTACTCAAGGTTTATGGATACTACATGACTCTCTGTATGGTTCCCTGTTATGGACATAACATCACGTGTGTGGCACTTCATCATAGAACACATAACCTATATCTAACCTCAGGGATACTCTAAATATGCACAATGAAGAGTAGAATATTTTTTAAGGTCAAGGGATGAGTATATCATATTCTTGAAGGAATGCTAATATTGCAAAAGATAGAGCACTATAGCTGTTCCAAGTCAAAGGAAAGTTAAGGTATATGACATCAAACCTCAATACCAGATTCTAAATGGATTTTTTTGCTGGAAGAAATAAACAGAAAATGCTGCAAATAACAGTTGATAGCTCTGAGTGGACTATGAAATATTCCAGATCTAAGATCAATTATAAACTATATATCAGTGTTTCTTAGCACTGATAACTATAACTGAGGTTGTAAAAGAAAAATGTTATGTCTTCAAAAGTAAAAGGGTCAGGGACACACACATCATACTCTTGAGTTGCTCACTAAAGCTCAATGATTATATATGTATATAGAAATAATAAATAGATTGACAGATATAGTGAGCATATGTCAAAGCAAGTGGGAAAAGCATTAGCAATAGGTAAATGTTAGTAAACTGCATGTACATGGTCTTTATATAATTCATATTTTATTATGTTTCTGTATATCTGAAATTGTATCAACATAAAAGATTAAAACTAGAGCTCAATTTACATTCTCTCTTGCTTACAAGCCCACTCCCTGCTCAAGTTTGTGGTAGCTATCAGGGTTTCTGGATAGTGAAGGATGCCACTTGTGGATTTATATGTATTGGTAAATATTCATGAGAGTTCTTCCTGTGAGAATTTCCCATATGCCAAGCACTGGGCTATATATATGTATGCTGAGATCCAAGGCAACAGTACAAAGCCACATGACCTCAGAAGATCGGGAGCTAAGAACAAACACTATAATTGGAAATGTGCAGACATTGCAGGCGAAGTCAGAGAAAAGATACCTTATTCAGCTCTGGGTGAGGATCAGAAGAAGCAAAGAAATGTGGAGAAGTCAGACAACTTTTGCCAGAGAAAACATTTAACTTACACCTTATAGGGTTTAGTCTGGCAACCAATGGGAAGGGATAACATTCTTGACAGATAGAAAGGAATTAAAAGTAGAGTATGTGTTAAGAATACATTTTCACAAGTTGGTGTGTGTGTGTGTGTGTGTGTGTGTAACAACAATTAATGAAAAGAAGAGGCCATGAATTTGACAGCAAGCAAGGCAGAATATATGAGAGAGTTTAGGAGAAGGAAAGGAAGGAGATAACGGTGCAATTATATTATAATCTCATAAAATAACAGAAACTATTTTTAAATTAGAATACCTTCCAAATAGAACTTGAGCCCCAAATTGCCCACTTATTAACTCTGTCTCAGCTTCTTCTCCGGTTACATGGGGCTGATGACAACTCCCATATAAGACAAATTACTCATCATTCATTTACAAATAATGATATATTTAGGCCACATTTTAGCATAAAAAAGGTGCCCAAAAAGTATCATCTTGATTCACATCCTTTTCAGGGGACTAAAAGCTTCAATGAGGTTGTACCTGGTACATGAGAATACAGAGAAAAGGAAAATTGTGATGCTAAGCAAATTTGTACTTTGTCCCAATGGCAATGCACAGTTTTCATGACCTGCTCTTTATTTGTGCTTTTTCAAGGCCCCTGTGGTCTGGAGATGAAGCAGGGTAAGAACTGGTGTGGGGCGCTGCCCACACATTCCCACGCATTCGCCATTACAAGATGGCGCTGATATCCGGCTGGAGTTAGCAGTAAACAAGCCATGTGCGCACAGGCTGGGTAACTTTTCCGCTTCATGAGTTCCGCCTCTTCCGTGGCGTCATAGGGCCTGGTGAGTTTCAACCAATCAGGGGGCTCCGCGTCCAAGGCAAGGACTGATCCCTTTATAAGGGGGCGGGCTGGATAGCTCTCTCTCTCTTCTTCCTCTCTTCTTCCCCTCTCTTCCCCTCTCTTCCCCGCTCGTTGGTCCCGTGGGCTCGTCCGTCTTGTTCATCGTGTTCGTCTTTTGGTTTTCTCCGCCTTCTTCGTCTTTTCGTCACGTGAAGCAAGTACTGGTTTTCCAGAGCAATAAAGTTTACCGCAGAAGGATTCTATTTCGTGTGCCGCGTCGTTCTTGTAGGCGAGACGGTTGCGCGGGACAAACTGGAGCCAAGAAAATAGTGAAGAGGTTGTTTATCTGATAGGGTTAGAGTAGGGCAGGGTGGTGGCAAGGAGAGAACATTCAAAATACGTAATAGAAGCAAAAGTCAAGGCTAAAATTCAGGTGTCTGACTTAAACATCAGCATGGGTGGAGACTATACCCTCTGTGATAGGAATGGGTTTTGGAGGTGGGGCATAGAGACAATGAGTTGAGCTGTAACTACAGTAATCTTTAAGAGGCTGTGGGATATCCCAGCAGAGATGTCTAATAACAGGTAGGATGCACAAATCTGAGATTTGCTCTTGCCTAGATTCACAAGGTAATTTTTACTATTTTCTACCCTTGTAGCTTTTAACCACTTATCCCTAGCTTTATTTCCTCTATCATAAAATAAAGATGATGATCAAAGTGTTCTATAGAAGTGAAAAAGAAACATTCAACCAAGCCCAATATATGATACAAATGCTGATTCTTTCAAGAAGAGTTAATGCTGATGGGCATTCTTGAGACACTTTATTTTTTTTTAAGATAAGTCTTTATTTATATTCTTATAGTTAAGGGGGAAGCCTCAACTTGCAAGACAATTCTTGGGCAGTATGTACTTTTTATTTCCATAGAATGGAATCAACCACCAACTGACACTACAAAGTGTACATTAAAATTCAGCAAATGCTGACAAAAGAGTAGGAAAAAGACAAAGAAATAAAACCCTTCACTGGGATCTGCTGACCACAGCCAGAGCCAGGGCTGGATCACACAGTGGCAACAAGTTCTAGGACAGGAGTAGGGCCGGAGGATGGTCTGAGTTGTGGGGTTAGTGCCAGGTAAATCACTCTTGGTATTTACATACAAAACAGTTGAGCCCATTTCTTAGAAATACACGCAGATGAAGATTTGATCATTTCTTTATGAATCTGTCACTTTACAATATGGACAATCATAAGAAATAGGGGCATTTCATTCAGATTCAAATTTCAGCAGCAGGAAATAAATATCAAAACATCATCACTGTCTCTGAATTCAAAGCCTGTGCCCCACTGAGAACTCCCTCCCAGCCCCACCCACAGTAGCCACCCACACTCCTGGGAGCCATTCCACTGCACAGACATACCATCGTCACATGGCCTTCTGGAAGGCTGGCCCGGCAGGCTTACACAGCTGAAGAGTGTCCGTAGCCAAGGGGGCTGCAAAGCTGTCCCTGCTTTCCTTTTCTACCACACAAACTTCTTCAAGAATCTGGTCTTTCAACAGGAGAGACAGCTTTTCCAAAAAGCAATCCTTACAAAGGAAAGGGGGTTAGTTCTGATTGCTCCAATCTGGTCATCTTGTCAAAGTAGAGCAGCTTAGACTCACAACGTCCACCAAGCAGAGGTGAGGGGACTGGGAGGAGAGCCGAGCAGAGCAGGCGTCCTCGAGGCACGCACTCTGAGGGCTGGAGGGGCTGGTAGGGTGGGCAGGACACCGTGTACTCAGAGGTCTGGCGAGCTGTCTGTCCTCCACAGAAAGCTGCCAAGTTAGGGTGGTTTGGTTTAAAATTTCTGGTGGGGACAGGAACCCCTGAAGGGCATACATTTAAAAATAGTGGACACAGGGCAGGGGATGAGTTGTTGTCCAAGGGCTTCTATGCAAAATAACAATTAATAAAGAGGAAAGGAAAATAAAGAGTCTTCTCAATGGTTCTGAGGGTTCTAATGATGAATTGAAGGACGCTGCAACAGGAGAGTCGACAGTTTTATTGCTGGCCTGCCCCGCGTGGCTTAGCTGGCCTCATCCGGAGTTTCTTCCTGTTCTGGGGTTCTTCAGGCTCTGACTCTGAGCTGGAGTCTGAACCCCCATTGAAGGCGGAGATGGTGCCGCCCTTGGCGCTGGCGTAGAGGCTGTTGTCTGAGGAGGGGGAGTTGGTCTGAAGTTGGGCACTTGATCTTCCCTCCTCCAGCGCACGGACTTGTTGCTCCAGAAGCACGCCCTGCTGCTTGAGGTCATCAATGTCTTGCTGGTGTGTATGGTTTTTCCTTCGCATGTACTGGATATACTCTGTTGCTTCTTTGTCTAGGATTTGGGCCCGGGATGCCTTCTCTCCTTGAAGTGATGGTACTGAGTCCTGCAAACTGTGAAAGCTGTCTTTGATGTGGTCCCTACGTTTTCATTGAGGAGAGCCCGTTTGTCAGCTGCACAATAAAACCTCGGTTGTCCTCTCTCCACCTAGATGTCATCGTTATCGCTCATTTCCTATGGCCCGGGGAGCGGCCACTGCAGCATTAGCCAGGGAGGGGAGGGGTGGGTGGGAGGGGAAAGTCACAGACAACAACAAGCCGAATGCCCCCACATATACACTCACGTACACACTTATTCGCTTGCTCACCCACTCACACACCTTGAGACACTTTCAAAGAAATTTCTCCCTTTAGAGCCATAAAAGGGGCCCAAATCCACACAATCAGCCCTTTCTGTCCTAATATCATATTATCCTCCCTTCCTAACTCATCTGAACTAAACATAATCAGATCAAAGACTCTAAGATAGGATACAAGACATGGATGTGATCTGGGAGACATCAGAGCTTTCAGTGAGAGGCTATGAAGGCCAATCGCTGAGGTATAAGTCAAGAGTTGTGTGGGGGGAGGCGGTTATGTCATCTTTCTTGAGATTTAACCAAACTAGGTACAATAATTCGCTGTTGGACTATATCTTTAGGCAACTTTAAAGGTCATTTTGCAAAGCACCTGGTTATCATTTGGAGGTAGGGAGGGGTGTGGAAGCAACTAAAGGAAGCCACACAGTAGGCCCTTGACCTGCCAGTAGCACAGGCAATTTTTTTCCTCTATAAATACCTAGAAGCTTGTCTGTAGAAAGTACCTCTTTTCTCCAATGGTCTTGCCTCATAGCTGCTATAGACTCCCTCATGGCTCTCTAGCCTTCTTTCGAGACAACAGATGTATAATTCACTATTCCTACTGCAAAACTGATTGTCTCAGCAGGATGAAAGCTATCTGGGAAGGAACCACATGGTCGTTTGAATTGGTTTATCATAGCGGACACTTAGCCAAGCCTTGCTCTGGCCCGTGTTCCCTAATTTCATATCAATACTATGTAAAAAAGCAGTTGATGTCCACCCCCGAAACTACGGAGCCACCTGCTTCCATGCCTTCTCTTCCACACGGACTCATCAAACCATGACAAAAAATAATTTCCTCCTACCTTGTTCTGTCAAGTATTTTGTCACAGCATTTATAGAAGTAATAGGAATATGTACTCCGTGCTTTTGTATGTTAGAAGTATAGAACTTATTTGATTTTATAGGAACTTACAGTTAAGAGCTTGCCTTATGTGGATGTGGTCACATCAACAAGAGAAGCCACTAATATAATACAAACAAATTATTTTCTGTGGAAGTAATGAAGATCTCACACCCCTCTGATTTGAAATAGAAACGTAAATGCTTCTAATATTTACCTTGCAAGGTTCTTATAGGGACTGGATGAGATTATGCATGAAAGCACATATCTACAACATTGCTTTAAAAATAACTTTTTACCGGCTTAGGTATAGATCCATTGGATAGTGTTTGCTTAGTATGCCCAAGGCCCTGGGTTCTTTCCTCAGGGCTAAAATTATTATTTTTTACCAATATAACCTCCATATGCAAGGTCCTGATGTCATCTAACAGTAATCACACACAAATGTTCCTAGTCATAAGGAGTCAAGGCTGTAATGGAGGAGTGTGACTGGCAGCAGTCAGTACTATGACAACTAATTAGACCGAGTAGACAGATAGCAAATGTCAGTCAGATGTAGAAGTTAAATTATGGGAAAAAAAGGAGGCGTACAAAAAGCATGATGCTGGCTTGCCATTTTAGATGACAAGGAAGTAAAAACTAGAGGGAAAGATTCCAGACAGGACACTGTGATAATAGGTCTTTTCGAGGAAAGGTGAGGATGCGGATGATGGGAAAGAAAGAGGAGAAGCCTGACTGCCCTCTAACCTCTCAACATACACCTTTGCAAGCTTTTCTGAATTTCTACAGTCTATCTGAGTCAGCCTACTTGTTTTTCAGTTCTTTTTCCCCCCAGGATTTTTGAAAAGAACTTTATGGGCTGGGGAGATGGCTCAGCAATTAAGAACTCTGTTGCTCTTGCAGGGCACCCGAATTTGTCTCCTGGCACTGACGTGGTGGCTCACAACCACCTTTAACTCCAGCTCCAGGGGAACTCTTGACATCTGTAATTACCATCACATACATGTGTGTGCGTGTGCGCATGTACACATGCACACACATAAAACATTTTAAAATATTTTAAAGCATTGTGTTCTTTTTCTGTATGTTTTCCCTGCCAAGTCATCATGCTTTGCTTGCCTTGACCTTTGGGGGCGGGTGATTCACCTTTGCCATGTGTCACACACATCAGCATGAAATGCTCCTATAGCATCTGATATTTTTATTTTCTTTTTTACATGAAGTAAAACATCACTATGTTGGCTATACTGGCCTCAAAATCCTGGACTTGAGCAGGGCTCCTTCCTCCCCCTCTATAGTGGGTGGCTACCATTCCCAGAAATTTAATAATAATAATAATAACAATTTTATTATTGTTGTTGTTGTTATTATTATTATTTTCACAGCAACTACAATGCAAATAACACTGTTAGTCCCATTTTTTCAAGCAAAGGAAGTAAAGCTTTGCTTAGACAGTCAAACTAACATATTTTAGGTCACGGGGTCATTAATGACAATGACAGGTGCAAGTATGAAAT
Organism: Micromys minutus; assembly: GCF_963924665.1. Lineage (NCBI taxonomy): Eukaryota > Metazoa > Chordata > Mammalia > Rodentia > Muridae > Micromys > Micromys minutus. The sequence goes on along the minus strand of NC_137970.1, from coordinate 15,951,412 downwards.
TATTTCTTCCTGTGTCATAACATAACCAGACAAGAAAAAGAAGGCCCAAGATATGTACTAACAGACATGGTCATCCCATCATACCTCTTTTGATTATTATTCTTATTGGTATTTATTTAGATTACATTCCAATCACAACTTCCCCCCTTCTCTCCTTTCTGTACCTCTCTCTTGCCCTCTCTCCCCACCTGATTCACCCCTCCTCCCCTTCTCCCCAGAAAAGGTGTGTGGCCTCCCATGGATATCAACCAGCCTTGGCATATCAAGTTGCAGTAATATTAGGTGCACACTCTTCTCCTGAGGCTAGACAAGGCAGCCTGGTTAGGGAAAGTGATCCAAAGGCAAGCATGGAGTGAGAGATAGCCCCTGCTCCTGCTTTGAGTCCCACATGACAACCCAGCTGTACAACTCTTACAGATAGAGAGGGGGTCTATGTCTGTCCTATGCATGCTCTCTGGTTGTCAGTTCAGTTTCTATGAGCCCCTATGGTCCCAGGTTAGTTGACTCTGTAGGTTTCCTTATAGTGTGTTTGACCCCTCTGGCTACTTCAATTCTTCCTCCCCCTCTTCCACAGGATTCCCCAAATTCCACTTAACATCTGGCTCTGGGTCTCTGCATCTGTTCCCATCAGTTACAGGGTGAAGCCTCACAGATTAGAGTTTTGCTAGGCTCCTGTCTTCTAGTATAGCAGAATATCATTAATAGTGTCAGTATGGGCTCCTTCTCATGACATGGATCTCAAGCTGGAACAGTCATTGTTGATCCTTCCCTCAAATTCTCAAATTCTGCTCCATCTTTTACTCCTGTACATCTTGAATGTAAGACAAATTGTGGGGGCTAAGGTGTTATGGGTTGGTGTCCCCATCCCTGCATTGGAAGTCTTGCCTGGTTACAGGAGAAGGCCCATTCAGATTCCATATGCCCCACTGTTAGGAGTCTTAGCTAGGGTCACCCTCATAGATTCCCCTGCATTGGAAGTCTTGCCTGTTACAGGAGATGGCCAATTCAGATTCCATATACCCAGGCTTAGCTAGACTCACTCATAGATTCTTGGTCAACTATTCTATGTTGCTAGCTCATCCCAAAGATGCCCTCTCACAATCTAGTTGTCTCTCCCAGTACTCTCTCCTTCCATCCTCTCCCATCTCATCTCTCCTGTTCCCATCCCCGACCCCCTAACCCATCCAGTTTCCTTACCTTATTTGCACCCCAATGTCTAATCCATTTCCACTTCTCAGTGAGATTCAAACATCCACATTGAACTTTCCTTATTACTTAACTTGTTTCATTAGCTTTTTTAGGATGGTTGTTTGTAGCATGCTTATTATGTACTTTATGATTAATATCCACTTATGAGTACACACCATGTTTGTTTTTCTGGTTTTGAGTTACCTAACTCAGGATGATATTTTTTAGTTCCATTCGTTTACCTGCAATGTCATGAAGTCATTGTTTTTAATGGCTGAGTAATATTCCATTGTGTAAATGTAGGAAATCTAGGCTGTTTCCAGTTTCTAAATACTATGAATAAAGCTTCTATGAACATAGTTAAGCAGGTGTCCTTGTGGTATGGTGGAGCTACCTTGGGATATATGCCCAGGAGTGGTATAGTTGTGTCCTGAGGTAGAACGATTCCCAATCTTCTGAGAAACAGACGAATTAACTTCAAAAGTGGTTTTAAAAGTTTGTACTCCCACCCATAATGGAGGAGTGTTCCCCTTGTTCCACATCCTTACTAGTATGTGCTCTCCCTTGAGTTTTTGATCTTTGCCATTCTGATGGATGTAAGATAGAATCTCAGAGTTGTTTTGATTTGAATTTCCCTGATAACTAAGGATGTTGAGCATTTCTTTAAATGCCTCTTGGCCGTTCGAGATTCCTCTGTCAAGAATTCCCTGTTTAGATCTGTTCACTATTTTTTAATTTGGTTATTTTGTTTTTGTTTTGTTGATGTCTAGTTTGAATTCTTTATCTATTTTGGATGTTGGACCTCTGTCAGAGGTGGAGTTGGTAAAAATATTTTCCCATTCTGTAGGCTGCCATTTTGTCCTTTTGACAGTGTCATTTGCCTTATGGAAGCATTTCAGTTTCATGAGGTCCCACTTATCAATTGTCCTTAGGGCCTGAGCTGTTGGAGTTCTGTTCAAGAAGCTGTCTTGTGTGCCAGTGAGTTCAAGGCTATTCCCCAGCTTTTCTTCTGTTAGATTTAGTGTATCTGGTTTTATGTTGATGTCTTTGATCCTTTTGGGCTTGAGTTTTCTGCAGGGTGATAGATATGGATCTTTTTGCATTTTTCTACATGCCGAACATCCAGTTAGTCCAGCACCATTTGTTGAAGATGCTTTCTTTTTTTCCCACTGTATAATTTTGGTTTCATTTTTAAAGATCAAGTGTTTTTAGGTTTGTAGATTTATTTCTGGATCTTCAATTTGATTCTATTGATCAACCTCTCTGTTTTTATGTCGATACATGTAGTTTTTATTACTATTGTTCTGTATGTAGTACAGCTTGAAACCAGGAATGGTGATACCTCCAGACATTCTTTTATTATACAGGTTGTTTTAGTTATCCTGGATTTTTTGTTTTTCCATATAAAGTTGAGTATTGTTTTTCAAGCTCTGTAAAAAAAATGTGTTGGATTTTGGATGGGGATTGTGTTGAACCTGTAGATTGCTTTTGGTAGGATGGCTGTCTTTACTATATTTTTACTACTGATCCATGAGCATGGCAAACCTTTCCATTTCCTGATAGTTTTTTCAATTTCTTTCTTCAAAGATTTAAAGTTCTAGTTATACAAACCTTTCACTTGCTTGGTTTGAGTTGCACCAAGATATTTTATGTTATTTGTGGCTATTGTAAAGGGTGTTATTTTCCTAATTTTTTTTTTTATCAACCCATCAGCCCATTTATGGTTTGCATATTAAAAGCCAACTTATCAGCTGTATGAGTTCCCTGGTAGAACTGGTCTTTGGAAAAAATATCCCCAGAAAGGAATCATAGCATCAAAAGGCATGAACAAACTTGATGAAAATTATTAAAATGCCTTCCCAAGGAATCAGAGCTTTTGTGAGTTGCAGTTGTGTTGTTGAAACCTAATCTCAGGTGAGACTCTTAGTTTACATATGTTTTCTTTATGTTTTCCTTTAGTCTCAGTCTTTATCTGTGTATACTCAAAATGCATAGAAAGTGTCATGTAAAGAAAAAATAGCAGTGAGGAATGGATTATAAAATTGCTTCCAGCTATATTTATGTCCTGAGTCTTTCAGTAAGCTGGGATTGCATTCTTTTCAGGCCTACTTATCTATAATGGGATGACAGGTGGGAATGTGCTCCGCGAAGGCTTAACTGAGGCAGGAATGTTAGGTGATGGTTCAGTAAGCATCAATCAGCACTGAGGACTCAGTGGCATATGTTTCTAGGAAACAGAAGGTGGGCTGTCATTTTGTGGATGAATTTCAAAAGCTCTTCAGAATCTACCTCCCTGTCCTTAGGTTGCTTTTCTATTGCTATGAAGGGATGCTATGACAAAGACAACTTATAAAAGAAAGCATTCAATTGAAGGATTGCTTACAGTTTCAGAAGATTAGAGTCCATGACCATTATGCGGGGAGCATGGGATCAGGTGGAAAGGATGGAGATAAAGACAGAAAGAGCCTACTGTGAGCTTTTGAAACCTCAAAACCTCCAACAAGATCAACCTGTGACTTGTGACCCCTTCGGTAGTTGAATGACCCTTTCACAGGGGTCACTATCAGATATCATGAATATCAGATATTTACATTATTATTCATAACCACAGCAAAATTATAGTTATGGAGTAGCAACAAAATAATTTTATGGCTTGGGGGTGTCATCACAACTGCACTAGAGGGGCATAGCATTAGGAAGGTTGAAAACCATGGTCTTAGAGTCTAGTTAATTTTGAATGTTGAAGGTTTCATTGATGATTACACTCCTCCAGAAGCATTCATAGTACCTTCTAGCACCATGAATGCTAAGCAGTGGGCGTAAGAACCTCTCCCATCTTTGAGAAGTCATTCATTCATTCTAGCTCCAACCCAACTCCCATGTTTCTCTTTTCAAATGTAACCATGCTAGAGGAGATGTCACTGAATGCAAGGACTCTAGTAAATAAACTTAGGTTCCTAGAATGATTTGCATCAAAATCAGACTTCAACTTGGCAAACGAGTGATTCAGAAAATGAGTATCAATTTTCATTTAGCTAATCAAGATCCATGATTAAAATGTACCCTGCTCCCAATTAAAATGACAAGAACACTCCCCCATCTCCCACTGTGTTTTTTTTTTTTGCTTTTATTGAAAATAGACTCTTTTTCTCACATAATGTATCCTGATTAGTTTCCCTCCCTCTACTCCTCCCACTTTCCTCCCCTTTTATCCAAATCTATCCCTTTTCTGTCACTCATTAAAAAGAAAAAGAAAAAGAAACCAAACAGGCTTCTAAGGGACAATAATAAAATGAAGTATAATTGTAGAGGCCAGGCCGGGACCAAGGGTGGAGGGCACCTCACAGCAGGCAGGTGTCACACTTGGCTCTTTAGTACTCTTAAGTCTAGAAACCCCTTTGCTGTGTTCCAGTCCTTTAAAGAGCAGTTACCGGGCCAATGTTCTGCCCCAGGACCCAATGGAACCCTCTCTGGTTCCTTCCAAATGTATCACACAGTGCCAAACAGGCCAGATTTTATGACAGTTACCGAATCACTTCCTGTTTGGAGCCGGAATTCGGGTGGCTGGCCCGAATGACACAGGATTCAGTGTCACTGGGGACAGCACTGTGGCTCACACATGGGTGCCATACTTACTCTACTTTTACAATGAGCTCAAATCGATTTTGTTCTTGATTTCTATGAAGGATTCATCTCTGTGTGTTGAGGGGTGAAAATGATTTTGAAATTTGAGTCTTAAAGGACGCCCCCACACGTCTCCTTCCTCCAGACTGCTGGCAGAGTCTCCGGCGGTGCTTCAGAGTGTACGGTACAGGACTCGATACAAAATTCTCATGCTTACCTCTTAGCATTGTTGGACTTCTATACCTAATGATCTGCTAGAGAGAATAGTATTTATATAAAAGCGATAATATGGGTTTGTAACTTTAGTTTTAAAAAGGGAAAGTTTTGTTCTGCATATTTTGTTACCTTTTACAGAATAAAATATTAAGAACCAAAAAAAGAAGTATAATAAGATTTAAAAAAAAAAAAAAGACCAACAGACCAGAATTGGATTAAACTAGAAAAGAAGGAAAAGAGCCCAAAAGAAGGCATGTGTTCCAAGGTTTCTTTTATTCTTTTCACAGTGTCTGGCTGTGGGTCTCTATGTTGGCTCACATCTGCTACAGGAGCTGAAGCTTCTCTGTTGAAGGCCTAGAAAGGCACTGATTTAGAAGTAGAGCAGAATGCCATTAGGAGTCAATTTATTTATTTTTTTTAGACAGTAGTATTTGGTTTTAACCTAGGCTATCCAGTCTCTGGTTCTTGATCACTGAAACAGTGTTGGGTATAGGTTCCATCTCTTAGAGGGGGACTTAAGTCAAATCAGATATTGGTTGATTACACCCACAAGCTTTGCGTCACTATTGCACTAACATGTCTTCCAGGCAAGACACAATTACATTTATGTCTGGCTTGGTGTTTACTCCAAGGAGTACCTATCAGAATGGTTAAGATAAAAAACACAGTGACAGAAGATGCTGGTGAGGATGCAGGGAAAGAGGAACACTTCTCCACTGTTGGTGGGGTTGCAAACGGATACAACCACTCTAGGAATCAGTCTGGTGGTTCCTCAGAAAACTGTACATAGTACTACCTGAGGAGCCAGCTATACCACTCCTGGGCAAAAGATGCTCCAACATATAACAAGGACACATATTCTACTATGTTTATAGCAACCTTATTTATAATAACCAGAGGCTGGAAAGAAGCCCAGATGTCCCTCAACTAAAATGGACACAGAAATTGTGGTACATATACACAATGGAGTACTACTCAGCTATTAAAAATAATGACTTCATGAAATTATTAGGCAAATGAATAGAACTTGAAAATATCATCCTGAGTGCAGTAACCCAGACACAAATGAAGACATATGGTATGTACTCACAGATAAGTGAATATTAGCCCAAAAGCTCACAATGCCCATGATACTATCCACATACCATATGGAGCTTAGGAAGGAAGACCAGGGTATGGATGCTTCAGTCCTGCACTGAGGAGGAAACAGAATGATTGCAGGAGGTGGAGGGAGGGGGGAGCTGGGAGAGAGGATGGGAAGGAAATAATATGGGCAATATCAGGTACTAGAGGGGATGGGAGAGAGGTACAGAGGGTAAGGAAATTGAATAAAAATATATAGGGGGTGAATGAGGAACTGGGGATAGTCACTGAAGGGTCCCAGATACCAGGGAAACAAAAAGGCTTCCAGGACAACAATGGGAATGAGTTTAGCAGAAATTCACAGAGAAGGGGAGAGAGAACCTCTATAGACCACCTCCAATAGATAGGCAGGGCCTCTGATCAAGGGATCAGGATGGGAACACCCACCCACCTCAAAGTTTTTAACTCAAAAATGTTTCTGTCCAAAGGAAGAACAGAGACAAAAAAAAAATGGAGCAGAGACTGAAGGAAGGGCCAACCAGGAACTGCCCCACCTGGGGATCCATCCTGTCTATAGACTCCAAACCTTGATGCTGTTGTCCTAGTCAAGAAGTGCTTGCTGACAGAAAGCTAGTGTGGCTGTTCCTTGGGAGGTTTGACCAGCAACTGACCAATGAAGATGTGGATGCTTGGAGCAACCATCAGACTGAGCTTAGGGACCCAAGTGGGGGAGCTGGCAGAAGGAATGGGGGAGCAGAGGGAGACTGCAACACCATAGGAAGAAGAACATTTGCTGGCAGGACCACCCAGTGCTCCCAGGGAATAAACCACCAATCAAGGAGTGTACAAGGAGGGACCCATGGTTCCAGACACATATGTCCACATCCAGAGGATGGCCTTGTCAAGCATCAATGAAAGGAAAAGCCTTGGTCCTGTGGAGGCTTGATGCCCCAGTGTAGGGGAATGCTGGAGTGGTGGGGCAGGAGAGAGTGTGTGGCTAGGGGAGTACTGTCTTTGAGGCAAAGGGGAGGGAGGAGAGAGTAGACATAGGATGGGGTATGTGGAGGGGTAACCAGGAAAGGGTTTGAGATGTAAACAAATGGAATGATTAATTAAAAATTATCTAGACAAAAAATAAAGTGCTTTTCTTTCAACTATAACAAAAGAGAAGTCCATTGTAATTCTAATATGTCTGCCTTTATATGTTAACTTGATCACTCAAACATTTTTTCCTTACAGCTTTTACTATTCATTCTTTCTTCTGTATGTTTAGTGTTTAAGCTATTATTTGCTGTGGGGATTTTATTTTCTGGTTAAATTTATTTTTGGCATTCTGTATACTTCTAAAACCTTGATAGGCAAACTTCCTTTAGGTTAGGTAAATTTTCTTCTATGATTTTGTTAAAAATACTTCCTGTGGGGGCTGGGGAGATGGCTGAGTGGTTAAGAGCACTGACTATTCTCCCAAAGGTCCTGAGTTCAATTCCCAGCAACCACATGGCGAGTCAACCATCTGTAGTGGGATCTGATGCCCTCTTCCTGTGTGCCTGAAAACCCCTACAGTGTGTGTATGTGTGTGTGTGTGTGTGTGTGTGTGTGTGTGTGTGTGTGTGTGTGGTTTCACACTGGAAGAGGGCATTAGATCACATTTCTTCTATCATGTCTTCAATGCCTGAGATTCTCTCTTCCCTCTTTTGTATTCTGTTGGTCAGGCTTGCTTCAGAAGTTTCTGTTGAAATTCTTACTTTTTTAACTTCTAATTTTTTTTCTCAGTTTGTGTTTTCTTTATGATCCTGTCTTGAACTGTTTTTTATTAATTTTCTTCCACTTTTTGTGTTTTTGTGGATTTACTAATTTCTTCATTAGAACCTCAATCATATTCATAAATAGCATTTTAAAGTCTTTGTCTTGTGCGTTAGCTACGTTACAATATTGGCGCTCACTGTTGTGCGGTTGCTGGGCTCTAGTGGAGATGGTTGTCCTGGCTATTATTGTATTTATATACTGGTGTTTAGGCATCTGGGATTGGGAAGGTTGTAAATTCTAGTCTGGACTGTCTTTGTTGGGTGGGTGTTTTGTTCCTTGGTTTCTGGTGTCCTCTCTGGTTCTTAGTACAGTGTGGCCACTGCAGGACCTCATAAAACCTCATAAAATTTGTTCCTAGGCATTAGGAGCTAACATTTAGGAATGAGGAGTAGCTAGGAGGACATGAGAGAGGAATGCATAGTCTTCCTCCAGGACCTGTTTAGTTCCCTACTAATGGGGACAGAGGGTGAGGAGAAGCTACACAGAGCTGGGGATGGTACTAGGAGATTGGATATGGAGAAGAGGTAGAAGAAGGATCTGAAGCTTGCCTGTTTCTCTGGCAGGCTTGGCTGGAGAGTTTCCAGAGAAGGCCTGCTGGAGTTGGGGACTGGACTAACAGGATGAGTAGGGAAGGAGATTGGAGACAAAGATCTCTGTGATCTACTAGAGATAGGGGCAGAGAGGGCAGGCAGGCAGCACCAGGTGTTCTGCTGAGATGGAGGGAAGATTGGGGGATTACGTTGGAAGAACTAGGGAAGAGGTGAAGACCTGCGGTTATCCCACCTGCTTCCCCTGCAGGAATGACCTGTGGTTTCCCAGGGAGTGCCTTCTTGATTACTGGAGGCTGGGCTAAAGAAATGGGAGGGAAAATCTGTGCTGTCCCCTGGAGATCAGGTCAAGGGAGAGGGAGGGTGAAAAGGGTGGTGTGCTACAGACTGGGGCTGAGATTGAAGGATTGGATTTGGAGCAGTGGAGGGAGAAGTGATCGTTAGCACGGGTTCTTGAGCCTGGGAGAGAAATCTGGTTTCCCCAGTTAATAGTTCTGTGACCTTTGGCAAAGATTTTCACTTCTCTACCCTGCAATCTCTCTCCCACCTGCAGAAGAAAATTATAGGAAAACCTTACCTTAAAGGTTGCCTCCAGGGTTCAAGGAAGCAATATACTGCTTTGGGCAGTGACTGCCACACAGTAAGTACGTAAGAGGAAAGCTTGGATTCCATTACCAGTCTGCTGGCCTCTGAATAGCACGTCTCTCCATTACCTCAAATGGCCCTCTTCAAACTAGCATGTGCTGTTACCACACCCTGTATGGCCACACAAAGTATTTGCTTGTTCTGTTTCGCATGCCGAGCCTCGAGTACTGGCAATGGCAAGATTTAAGAAAATTATCCCTTAACCAGCTCTTAGTTGTGGGAAGAGCACTTCTTGTATTTTTGTATTTATAATTCTTGATCACTAGTTCACTGGCAGTGCTAGCGATGAAATGGGGGCCTTTGCAAAGTTAAATCACAGAGATATACCCCTGGATGTAGGGCATGATCATTTTCCAGTAAGCAGGCCAATACCCTACGTTCTGTGTCAAATTATGACCTTCTAGAGCTGTGGTAAGCATCCTCACTTCTCCCTTTTCCTCTTTTCATTTTCTCAAAGGCCAGAAAATTTAAGTTCCTTGTCTTAGGTCAAGTATAATTGGAACATTTAGGCAGGAAGGTTCTAGTATTTAATAATCACAAGAGTTTACATTTATGAATCACTTAGTATTCCAGGCATTATTCTCAATGTTTCATATCCATCCTTGTACTTAATTCTTATAACCGTCTCTAAGCTAGGTACTATTCCCGTTTGTTAGAAGAGGAATGTAGGCACAGTGGTTAAGTAATCTGCTGATAGGGCATCAAACTAGTGACTGCAAGATATTAGGATTTTATTTCAGGGCCCTAAAGCCTACACATACAATGATGCTACTCTATCTCCATTAATAGGAATGGTGTAATTAATAGCCAGAGGCTAATGCTGGTATCCAGCAAAGCCCTGACACATAGAAAGCATTTATTACATAATTGTTGGAATGTTGGATGAACTGTTCACCATGCAACCCAGTAACAATTATACATTTAACCAAGTAAATTGATGTCTTGTTATTAATTTGTCCAAAGATCAAATTAAGCTTTTCCTGGACTTGCCCTTCAGTGTGGCTCCATTTAATTTAATCATCGGCTAAAAATGCATAACAGGGCCATTCATTCAGCCTTTATTGATTGAGAACATTTTCTAGAGGCCAAATCACTATACTATTTCAAACAATATAGAGATAAAAAGTCACAATATCTAACAGTGTCAAGGAGGAAACATCACACACACACATGCACACACTAGATGGTGTAGTCTGAGTAGGGTGATTGGCAGGGGTGATAAAAATGCAAATATATACATAGCACTTTGGCTTCCCAGCATGCTTTTTTCCTGGTAAAACAGTCGTGTTCCATCTAGATGACTACATTACCTAGTCATGGTCAAAAGGTTCTGTTTCTCTAGTCATTGTACTTAGTTTCAGTGATAACTCATTTTTGGACATTTCACTGGGACTATTTGAAAAAATAGGTCTATGTTTCCACTGAGGTTGCTAAGTGGTAAGATATAAATCTAAGGTTCTTGGTTCTCAGTATCTTGGCAATCAAGTTAAGAGAGAACCTGCCTGAGAACTGAATCAACAGAGGATATCAGAGCCAAGAGATGAAAAACTGATTTCTAATGTCTTCATTGGGGCACATGGATTTAGTTATGGTGAAAGTAGGCCTGTATCTTACTATTAGTATCAAAAACCACCTTTGACCTAAACGTGTTTGTGTTGTATTTCTGTCTCTTGCAAGCAACATAACTCTAATTCATATAAGCGACTCTCTAGATGTGCACACGAGCACACATACACACACACACACACACAAACACACAGTGTGTATTAATTGGAAGAAACACTTAAAGAAGAAATACTTGAAATAATGAGGCCTGAAGAAAGTATTAAAATTAAAAATTTGGGCCAGGCATGATAGTACAATGCATTTAATCACAGCACTTGAGAGGCAGAGGGACAGAGGCAGAGAGCCAGAGAGGCAGAGGGAGAGGCAGAGAGGCAGGGAGGCAGAGGCAGAGAGGCAGAGACAGAGAGGCAGAGACAGAGAGGCAGAGAGGCAGAGAGACAGAGAGGCAGAGAGACAGAGAGGCAGAGAGGCAGAGGCAGAGAGGCAGAGAGGCAGAGACAGCGAGGCAGAGAGACAGAGAGGCAGAGAGACAGAGAGGCAGAGGCAGAGGCAGAGAGGCAGAGAGGCAGAGAGGCAGAGAGGCAGAGACAGAGAGGCAGAGAGACAGAGAGGCAGAGGCAGAGAGGCAGAGAGGCAGAGGCAGAGGCAGAGAGGCAGAGGCAGAGAGGCAGAGAGGCAGAGAGGCAGAGACAGAGAGGCAGAGAGACAGAGAGGCAGAGGCAGAGAGGCAGAGAGACAGAGAGGCAGAGAGGCAGAGAGGGAGAGGCAGAGAGGCAGAGGCAGAGAGGCAGAGAGACAGAGAGGCAGAGAGACAGAGAGGCAGAGGCAGAGGCAGAGAGGCAGAGGCAGAGAGGCAGAGGCAGAGAGGCAGAGGCAGAGAGACAGAGAGGCAGAGAGACAGAGAGACAGAGAGGCAGAGAGACAGAGAGGCAGAGGCAGAGAGGCAGAGAGGCAGAGGCAGAGAGGCAGAGAGGCAGAGGCAGGTGAATCTGTGAGTTTAAGGCCAGCCTGGTCTCTTCAGGGCCAAGGCTACACAGAGGAAACTCTTGTTTAGGAAAAAACAACAAAGAGGTCGTAAAAGTTACTTAAACAAAGGAAAGGGTACTTCAAAGAGGAGGGCGGAGACAGTGACAGCAGGTGGGGACGATCTGGGTGAAGTTGTGGGGGAGGGAAAATACAATGAAGTTATATTGTATAAGAAAAACACTACAAGTCCTATATACTTGGGCATCAAGAAAATGTCTTGACAACCATTTGAGGTTTCGAGAACTTTTTTTCTTTAGTAAATTGCGCTGCCAGGTCCTCAGAAAAATATCCTTTTTTTTTTTTTTTTAGGTATCTTTGGACTTTAAATCTTATGTGTGGGTTTGTTTCCACATCTATAAGGCTGAATACTGTATGTAAACACACCTAGGCATGTGATCACATCCCTTAAAAGAAATATTTGAAAACAAAACCAGAATCCTTTGCAGAAACTTACCTAATCATTCTTGACAAAGCAACTGTTTATTCTTTCCTTGTTGGGCTGGGTCATCATGAATTTGGGATAAGAGAATAATTATTTCGCCAGGCAGTGGTGGTGTATGCCTTTAATATTAGCACTTGGGAGACAGAAGCATGTAGATCTCAGAGTTTCAGCCCAACCTGACCTACAGAGTGAGTTCCAGGATATCCTGGGCTACACAGAAAAAAACCTGTGTGGAAAAGCTAAATATAAATTAGAATAATTATTTTTAAGTAAATATCTCATAGGTAGATTCATTTCTACTTAGAGCAAAATAAGTAACCACAAAGAAGAAAATATTTCTATGTCTGTTTGGGAGCTAATGACACATGAAACAAATACTTACGCTTCTAATCCTTTACCTACATATCTGACTACAATTTACATCACCTATGTTTCATTGTTCACTTCTTTATTACGATTTTAATGTATATATTTACTTATTTTGGGCCGGGATCACATCATGTCACCTAGGATGGCTTCAAACTCACAGCCTCACATAGTCCTCTGCCTTCAAAACTAGCCAAGACTAGAGTCATTTATCACTGAACCAGGCTTCTGTTAGATGTGCACCCATCTGTGTGTGTGTGTGTGTGTGTGTGTGTGTGTGTGTGTGTGCATGAAGGAGCACTGTAGCAGCAAACGTCCCTCCCCACCAAGCAATCTGATAGGCCTCGTGTATTTCTTTTGACTCTCAGCTATGTACCTTTCCAGAGCTTCACCAAAACCACACTGGGGGCTGAATTTTGTGTTCACATGATCTATGAGTTGTTCCACCTTCTATACCCCTATAGGAAGGCAAAATGATGGAAATGTTCTGAAAAGTGCTGACTTTTTGGCTCATGTGTAATTTTTTTTTCTTTCTCTATCTGGAGGAATCAACAGATTTTATTTTATGAATGACTGAATAATAACTCTCTGAAAACAGCATTTGAGGAACAGAACAGATTGGTGAGCACACAGTATCAAGCAAAAGGTGGCCTATGTGAGCTGAAGAGCTTGACTTAAAGCCTACATATCAGCTCTGAACAGTTCCTGTGATTTTGACATCCTTGGTATGAGGAAGGAGTGAGGCACTGGCTGAAGCTGCTCTAGAGCAAAGGTGAACATTCATCAGAGCTCAGCTGAACCAGGACCAAGTGCCTGAATTCTCCAAATTCAAATTGAGATGATACTAGTATGCTTAGAACACATGCAAATTAATATCACACACACACAAATACACACATACACAGAGAGAGAGAGAAAGACAGAGAGAGAGAGAGAGAGAGAGAGAGAGAGAGAGAGAGAGAGAGAGAGAGAAACACAAAGAACAGATTGCCCAGCTTAAGAGGAAAAGACTTGGAATCTATATTTTAAAACTCAATACTAAGCAATGGTTCTTCAGATAGTTAGCTTATTTTTCAATGTATAAAAGAATGTCACGATCTGACAGTCACACTTAAGCAATGGAAGTACTCTTCACAGCATTATCCAAAGAAACCTAAAGACTACATTTCTTTAGCAGTTACATTCTAACAAGGATTTATTTAACTAAAATGGTGTCTAGGCTATAGCATTTTGTATACTAATGCTAAATTAAATTAATTAAGAAGTAACAAATCTCAGCCATAAATCTTTCTCTAGCCCTAGGTAAAATTCCCAAGGACTTAGATAAGCACTCTTTGGTAGGATAGTCTACTTAGAGTTGTCCTTTGCTGTGCTTCACAACCCCCAACTGCCTTACATTCTTAACTAATAAATAATTGAAAAGGAGGAGCTTGCTGTTTTCATAACCTGTATATGAATAATATCTGCGACATCAGACTATTTTCTTTCCTTTCCAATGACAATTATCATTGCCCTAGATCTCTCTTCATGGGAAAGAGCCAGAAGAGTCAGGCTAAGGTAAATGAAGAAAGATGGAAAAGGCCCTCAAACCCAAGTACAATAAAAGTGCAATAGATCTTACTAGGGAAGCTAAAAATAGCATCTTTTGGTCTGGGGGTTTAGTGCAGTGGTTGAATACTTCCTTACTATGAATGAGGCCCTGGGTTCTAGGTCCAGAACTAAAACAATTTACAAAACACCTTCCAATTTTATTTTTGATAAGATTTGTTTTGCTAAAAAAAAATGGCATCTATCTGTGTCCCCTCTTGCCTAAGAAACAAGTAACATAAACAACAGTGGCCCCAAACACTAGAAATTTTGCTGTAGCATTGGGGAGATAATGAAAAGACAGGTTTTATCTATCAAACAGTAATTATTCTGGCATATTTTTCTCAAGGATGTGATGAAATTTAAAACTAACCTTGCATCTAAGTCCAAGGGACATTTCAAAACACAATTATGTCTGGCTTAATCTCTTTAAAAGCACATGGATACTGGACTACTCATAATCCCTGTTACATAGACAAATGAACATAAACAACTGAAGGCTCATTGAGAAACTGATGTGTACAGAAACTCAGAAGACAGTGCGGAATCATCATCCAGAAGACAGACACCCAGAATGTATAGATAAGGGTTGGGTGAATATAAAATTCTTTTCCTTCTACTTCCAAGTTAAGAACCAATGGATAGACAGAGGGAAAGATAAACATATCAATTTACAACTGTTAAAATGTGTTTGGGAAAATAGGAAACAGAAATGTTGTCATTATTCGTTTCCTAATGGTTCTATTTAGCTATGTGTATGTATAAATGCCCCTATCGCATAAAGGAGAGACGAAATGCAAATTGGGTTCATCAAAAGTTCTGCCCAATGGGAACACTATGAGAGTGAAATAGAGGACATGGATTACCCCTTCCCCTGCAAAAGAGAAAATTACAATATACACATGATTAAGAACAATATCAACCAACCAAACCTCCCAGAGCTCCCAGGGACTAAACCACCAACCAAAGAATACACATGGAGAGAACCATGGGTCCAGCTGCACATGTAGCAGAGGATGGCCTTATCAGGCAGGCATCAATAGGAGGAGAGGCCCTTGGTCCTGTGAAGGCTTGATGCTCCAGTGTAGGGGAATGCTAGGGTGAGGAGGTGGGAGGGAATAGGTGGGTGGGTAGAAGAATACTCTCATTAAAGGCAGGGGGATGGGAGATGAGATGGGGGCTCGAAGAATAAAGAAAATTTCTAATTTAAAAAAAGAACATTATCTCAGGGAGCTTCTCTAACCCTTTTCAGGTCTTCTGTCTCCCAGCCCCTTTGACTTTATCCAGTAACTCAGCTCCTCACACAATGTCTAATGCTCTACCACTACTGAAGCACACCTCCAGCTCTCTATGTAGGTTCTAGGTAGAAAGTACATAGGTCACTTCAGGCTCTCGAAAGATCCTTGTTTCAGAAGAAAACTAGAGACCAATGCTATGCTTGGCAGTTTTTAAATAGTTCACAGGAACATTATTTTAATCTTCTTCCTTCCCCCAAAGTAAACTGAAGAATAAAGTTTTAATGAAGAGTACTTAGATATATATTGAAATTATTATTTTTATAATAAATAATCAAACAATTAATTTACTAGACATTTAAATTACTAAACTATACGATGCATTTTGAGCATTTTATTCCTACCTTTCCCCTAACCCTTAGGGGATACATTTCCAACTCAGTTTTGTGTTTTAATAACCCATGACGTTCAACTTGTGATGTCCACGTACTCATGGGTGTGGCCATCCACTGGAGCATAGTCACCTTGCCTGGGGGCCATCCCCTTAGAGAAAACTGACTCTTCTTCCCCTAGTAGCCATTACCAGTGAATAGTTTCTCAGGGAGAAAAGCTGGATCTCCTCCCACCCCCCATGCTGGAATGCTGTCAGGCTTGATCCTGTAAAGGGAGATAGAAACACCTAGCCTGGTCTCTTCTAACTAACTGTCCCATTTGTTATCCTTCTCAACTTTTAAACATTATCATAATACTGTAAATATCTTATTAATTTCAAGATGGTGTGTACATGTGATTGAAGGCGGCCATGATGGCCAGAGGTTTGGGATCTCCCCCGAGGTAGAGTTTCAAATAGTTATGAGCTGCCAGAGATGGGAGCTGGGAACAAAACTTGAATCCTCTACAAGAGTGGCCACCACTCGTGGCTCTGAGCCATGTCTTCAACCCTAGGGTAATATTTTTAATCATTAGCATAATACAGGATTCCACATAATTCCTCTATTTCTTATTTTAATTTCTCTGGATGAGATTATCTATTTCTAGTTGCTTTAATCACAAGCCAAATGTGTTATTACTACCCATCACTCTTCTGTTGACATGTAGTTGTCTGAGTCTACCCACACATTAGCGTTTCCACTTTTTTTTTTGTCCACAGGCAATTTAAGATTCATCATCTGTGTTATGCTTCCTGTGTGTGAACATGAGGACTGTTCTATATTGCTGTGTTCTCATTTGATTCATGTCCATCACCAAGGCTGTGTTCGAATATGCATGTGTGTGTGTACATGTTTGCAAATTACAGAGCGATCCAAGAGATCAAGCAGCTCACCCTTACAATTTTACAGAAAAGAAAGCTGACTTGGCTAATACCACGTTGCTAACTAATGGTGCAACCAGCTTAAGAGTTCAGTCTTCTCCTGTCAGACATGGTGGTAGGTACTTGTTTTTCTAGTACTGGAGAACTGTGAGTTCAAGTCCAGCCCTCTCCTATACAGTAAGACTCTTTCTTCTTTAAGGGTAAAAAGGGAGGGACAATGTTTTTATTTATTTAATTTTTAAGTAAAGCTGAAAGGTAATGTTTCTGTTATATGTATATGATGTCTACTATTTCTATTTTATTTATGCAAAGAATGAAGTAATTCATCTTCTCCTTTGATGTTGAGAAGAGGAGATGGAGAACCCAACAGCCCTGTGGAGTATGGCTTGGAAGGCAAGTAGTGTGGTTCAAAGCTCAGTGTTTGTTTCATATTAAGGTCAAGAGGAGTTTTTCTTTTTTTCTTTTCCAAAGTGTTTTCATATGTTTTCATCTGAGTCTCTCAATAGGTCTCGGAGGCAGGAAAGTCAGAGCTTGTTAGCAAAAGTTTACAGATGAAGAAAATAAGATGGCAAAGGCTTAGCTCAGTGATTTGTTCAAGGCCACCTCTCTAATTAGTGACAAGGCCAGGGCTCAGAAGTATGCCCTCTGCTTACAAATACCTTCAGGTCTTAGACACCAAAATTCTGATAGTCCTTGGGTAGTGATACATCCTGCAAACTGAATTTTAGAGATTTTTAACATGCTAACTGCAGAGTTGGACTAAGTTACTATCAGAATTGTAGCTCAGTTTCAAGGAGAGATGGAGTAAAGACATTACAGCTTCACTTGATACACAACTTAAAAATCAACAAGCTGGGGCCCCGAATGTAATTCAGTAATAAGACTGATTGTCTAGGATTCTTAAGAGGCATTGGCTTCACTACTCAGCACTGTTCTAATGCACAGGTACTCGAGCTCACGCGCGCACACGCTTGCACACACGCACACACACACTTGTCATGAACAAGGCCCTAGGTTCTATCCTTAGAGCCAAAAATAAATTTAAGAAAGGAATCAACAGAGATGGCATTTTCTGATTTCTATAACATGATCATGTTTTTTCTTAGGTTTGTATTAAGTTTTCAATTATGGAGTCTTTTGTAGGATCATCTCCAAGGACATACGGCAGATCACAAACATCCAAATGATCATTATGAGCAATTTCCTTGGCATGCTGGGGCGCAGAGCAGGCAGCAGGATGCTTAAGATACAAAGAGGAAGTGGGAGCAGAGAGTGGACACCTGAATTGTGGGAAGCTGTTTCATGGAAGGAAGGGACCAGATAGTGTTTGCTGTCCCGAGGAAAAAACTACACAGACATGGGAAAGGACACTCAAAAGCAAGACAAAGTAAGAATGTCCTGTTGATTCAGCCTTGTCTTGTCAACACTTTCCCTGCTGGTGTGAAGCCCTTTAAAAAAAGTCACTTCCCACTTGTGGCTGCAGAGAAAACACCTCCTGAGAGGGGAAGATAAACTGCTTAGGTCAAGGCTGAGAACTCAGCATCAGATGAAGTAACATAAAGACTGCTTCTGTAGCAGTTAGGCCTATTCTAGAAGTCAGAGGAATAGGCTCAACCAAGAACAGATGATTGGATAGGTCTCAGACTCCCGTGTACAAGCGGACTCATCCAAAAGGCACAGTATTTATCGGCCAGCCTTATCAATGGATGTTCTTTCGAGTATCTTTGTTTTCGGCTAGTCTTAACTTTGTAGATCCCGGGATTGGCCATCTCCGTGTAGCAAGTGCAAGGCAATGTCAGGACTTCCAGATGACTGGAGCACACACAGTCACAGTACTCCCATAGATACCCTAGGGAGCTAGCTTGTGGCTGAGCCTGCGATGGGACATCCTCACTTTTCATCCCCTATAGGCAAGGTCCACAGATCAACAGCCTTGTAACCTCCCCCACACCTCAAACCTGGCTCTCAGCACCCCCAGAAGAAAAAGGCAGTCAGAGAGACATGAAGGCTCTCTCTAATCGGAAAAGTGCACTCGGCCACGAGGGCCCATGCACACTGACTTTCACCTCGGTTCTCTCGGGGGCTGAAGGAGGGGCGAGTAGCCCCGCAGTAAAGAGGAGGACCAAAGAGGGGGCCTACTTGAATGAAACAATGTAACAATTGATGTGAGGCCTCGCCTCGCTCCCACTCCTCAAGCGATCCTATAGGCGAGGTCCCAGTGCCTGCCCCTCCCCATTGCTCCGTTTTCACGTCCATTAAGCACCATCCCTCCGCCTCTCTTTCCTTCTTTTCTTTTTCCCCCTTCTCCTTACCCCTCCCTCTCCCCCTCTCTCCAGCTCCGTGTCATTTCCTCCTAGAGCTCACTAGCTGCCTGAGCGTCTCCAGCCGGGAGAGTAGGCGGAGCGGGGCGGCGCGGCGCTGGAGGACGATGGTGGCTGAGCTGCTGGGGGCGGAGGCTCCGTAGCCCCCGCGGAAAGGAGCCCGGCAGCGCCTGCCCAGCCGAGCCGAGGATGGAGAGCCGGCCGGGGTCCTTCCAGTACGTCCCGGTGCAGCTGCAAGGGGGGGCGCCCTGGGGCTTCACCCTGAAGGGGGGCTTGGAGCACTGCGAGCCGCTCACGGTGTCGAAGGTAAGGAGCGGTGGCTCGCTCCTCACGGCGGCGTCCAACTTTGAATGGGCTAGCGGGTGCGCAGAGTGCGCGGGGTGCGCGGGCCTCAGCCCCACTTTGCGACTTGGTCGGCCGGAGCCCGAGGGGCTGCAGCTACACGGAGGGGGTCCTGCAACCGGAGCAGGCGGCGGCGGCTAAGTGTGTGGCTTGGAGGCTGGGACCCGAGGCGCCCGGCCCCCGCCGGAGCTTGGCGAGCAGTCACACTCACGGGACACCGGGGCAGCCTCGCTCCCCCCATGGCGAGGAGGCCACTCACCTCTGTGTGGGCTGCAGGAAATGGCGGCTGCTGGGGGTTCTCCTTGCCTTGGAGGCCCCTGAGCCGGGCAGGACAGTGGGGGGCTGAGGGCACGGGCAGGGGTGGGGGTGGGGGCTCGGCGCTGGCTGTCCCGGCTCTCCCTCAGGCTGTCCTGCCCCAGGCAGGTTGCTGGAGCTGGTGGCGAAGCATCGCTGGCTCTTCCCAGCCTCTCTTCCCACAGCCGGACGCACACACAAGCCCGTTCAGAGCCAGGGCGTTTCTGCTGCCGGTTCCCCCTTGGCCCCTTCCCTCCCTCCCGAGTCCTGCCCCGCGCCAGCGAGATTTCTTGCACGCTGCGAAGTGTGGAGGGAACTTTTGTGCCACGGAGCACAGCTGTGCTGAAGCGGCCACTAGGGTTGCTTTGATTTAAGAGCCTGTGATCAGCTGGAACCAAGTTGCAGCTAGAGGCCAGGGGGACAGGAGTACTCCCAAGAGCTCTGGAACCTCCAAACCCAGGCGTCTCCAGTGCGAGTGAGGGTGGAGGATGGGGGACAGTTGGAGCTGTTGCTGGGAAGAGTGATTTGTAAGACTGCTCACCTTGGAGCACAAGATTGCCAGGTGGAGGGACTTCGTGAACTTTAACCCACTTTTCTTGTTTCTCTTACAAACTCAGTTAGAGAGCCATTCCAATGCATGGGGAAGGCAGTTGAGATTGTAGATGGAGATTCTGGCCAGGGTGGTGGAAGGCTCTAGCTTTTTAAAGGAACAAATGTAGCTATAGGGATTCTTTTTTGTTTTCTCATGTTAACATTAACAGCCAGGCTCTGAATGTTACCCGCCCCCACCCCTACCCCTACCCCCACCCCCAACGACCTCTGTTACTTTCTCCACATCTTGGAAAGGCTTGCTAGTTAACTTGTGTGAGTGCCTTTAAGGTGTTGGGGCAACGTGTTGCTCACGTGTGAAACAGTCAGCTGATTGTCTGAGGTGTATCGAGGCAGCATTCTGAGGGGGATTGGCTGGGACCTCAAGAGAGGATCTTTAGCTTCCCCAAACCAGGTGATCTTCAACCAGTATAACCAGATAGGTGGTTCTATGATCTACCCTCACACTCTGCCCTTTAACACCCATCCTTTTGCATTCTCAGGAGCAAACCACTTTTAAAACAAACAAACAAACAAACAACAACACCCTATTAAACCGATCCTTTGGAGAGGGGAATCTTAGCCTTGAAGAATTTCTTCTAGTCAAACTCTTCCCCTGTCTTTCCACCAAGGTCAAAATCGGACATGCAGTCCTCAGTTGGTTTGGCAACTCCCCGCCCCCTTCTTTTCCCCCTCAGGCTGCCCGCAGAATTTCCAGTCTGCCTAGACCCTGGAGAGGTCATTTCTTCAGCTTTGTCCAGACTGACCCAACCTGCCAGGCATCTCTCACAGTGCTTGTTGCTGTGGTCTTGAATTATTTTGTGAGCCCATAGGAGCATGGCAGGGGGTGTTGCTAAGTATGGGGCAGCCAGCAATTTGTGGTCTGGCTGGGGGATTATTTGAGGATATATGAGGGTTTTCTTGGCCACACTGCTAAGGAAGTGCCTCGTGTGTGGAGAGGCAGGGTGCCTTTTAATGATTCCCTTTCTGCTGAATGTACACTTGGCCCCTATTGTCTAAAGATTCATTATTGTGTGCATGGGTATGCAGAAGTAAAAGCCAGGTATAACTTGGTTGGCCGGGACATCACATAAAGTTATTTTTTTCGTGTGTGTGTGTGTGTGTGTGTGTGTGTGTGTGTGTAATGATTGCAACCTCCTCTTCCCCCTTCTTCACAAGATACTATTTGGAATATTTCATTTTTCTGCCTTAGTATGTTTCTTTTTATGTTTCAGGACAATATATCTTTCTCCCCATAAGTAGGGATTTAAGTCTGGATCCACCGGTGGCGATTGGCTAGAAATTGAATTGAATTGGTAAATGAAATACACACACACACAAACAACCTTCTGGATTCTAACTCTTGCCTTGTCATTCTTTGTTCTGGAATCCTGGGAATGTCCCTTGGCCTTCCTGGGTCTGGGCATCCCTAGGTCTAAAATGAATTTGAAGTGGGCAGTCTTTAAATGGCACTATGATGATTTGGTAGTGAATTCATCACCGTGACCCTGACAATCTTTCATCAGAACTGCTATAAAGTGAGTAAAGAAGATGGCTGTTTCATTTTCATCCTATGCTAGTGTAGACAGTGTGCTTCCCACCCCATCCTCTGTCATCCTATCCCAGCCACACTGTGAAACAGCCAGGGAAGGTCACAGAGAAGCTGATGAAGAAACTGACTCTGTGGTGCATTCAGGGGCTTGCTTCAGTCTGTTGTGTAGTAACTCAAGGGCAGGTTCTCAGCCTTCTTGTTTTCTGTGGCCAAGAGAATATCTTGATCCTTCAACATGTGATCCTCTAACATGTAAGGGAGCATTGACTAATAACTTTCAGGGCTGTATCTAGTCTACACAGCCTCTAACTCCAGTAATGCTTTCCACGCTGGGAGTCAGACATAGCGACTGCGTTTTAGGCATACACTAATGAAGTCTGGGCTCAAGTGGGGGTGAGGGAGACTGTTTTGGTAACTGAATAACTTGGGTCTGTGAAAGACAGACGAGCCAAGACTCACAGTGTAAAATGGCAGCAGACCTCCTCTGCTTCTGGGGAAATGCAAAAGTAGTTTGAGTTCAGGTTGATATGCTGCACCTGCTTGGACAAGATGTAGACAGAGAGATGGAGACATTTGAGAAAAGGTGATCAGTAGGAGGAGACAGCATAGGAATAGGAAAGCTAGCTTTTCATTTGTCATGGACAGAGTTTTAAGATCAGGAAATGGCCACGTTGGGAAAATCTTCAGTGGAACTAGCTAATATGGTTTCCTGGATGTGTAGAATTCAGCTGCCTGATGTATGAAGACTTGTATAGCATGTGTTGATAATCAAGTGGTAAAGAAGGGCAATATGTTGAAGTGCATTCTATTGATTATTACAAGTTTTAGGGAACAGTTTGTGATTTTTCCATATGTTATGGCAGTACTACTGAAGTCATAATGTATGAAAGAAGATGACCATGAGGGAGTGGACCCATATCTTAAGTTTATTTGGCTGGCTTCTCGTACTAGACCAGGGCAGGTATTGCCTGAATGAAATAGGGATTTTCTTCAAATCAGATGTGTCTGTTTTAGTGTAGTGTCCTTGTCTATAGTAAAGACAGTCATCCATGGAGTTGACTCCCTGCATAAACTGATTCTTTGCTGGGGGGGTGAGGGGGGTAAGTGAACTTTTGCAAAGTTCTGGTACCAATGAATCTGTATCATATAGGACTTCTTGGAGGCCTCAGAGACTGAAAGCAGTGTGTGTGGGTATGGGGGCATGGAAGAGACAGAAGGATAGAAAATCGGAACTGCAGCCTAAGGTTCCTGTGTTAATTAATGTCTAGTTCTTAAAAATATGCCCCGAAGTTAAACAAGCATATGGAAAAGGGTGAGGACCAGCGCTCAGGATAAGTAGGGTAGAAAGGACAGACCAGAAGACTGTTGCTCACCCACATATTTGCTTTTTTTTTCTGGCCTGTTTTTGGTAGGTATCTCAATTTGGCACAGTGAGGCAAGTGGGAGCTAGTCACTATTCTCTAACAGAGTAGGGTGGAGTAGAAACAGTCTACAGCAGAAAGCCTATGGAATGTACACAATGATCCCTCTGTCATTTTTACTCCTGTTAGATCTAAGTCACTATTTACAGAGTGATAGTAGGCATACCTGTCCCATCTTCATTATCCCAGAGGATGTGAGAATGGATGTGGTAAACCCTTTGCTATTCTTGACATTACTGAAAGGCAGGGCCTGCTCTTTAAGTTCTCTGTCAGCTCCAGTGCCCTCTCACTCTGATCTTACTTCCAGACGGACAAAAAGAAGCAGTTGAAACTTTAAAAGGCTGCCAAATGATCAGATTGATGTTTTCTTGTGACTGGAAGTAAGTTTGGCTGTGACTTTTGAGTTCTTGTTGGATACGGAGGTTATGTGAGCAATGATATACCTTTCAGATCTTTCCAGCTGTGTTAGAGGTCAGACCTAGCCTCAGCCCCTGCCCAAGTCAAGGGCCTGGCAGTCCCAAAGGTATTTTTGCAGGGTATGTTGATAGGAGATGAATGCAGCCTGATTACTTACATGACTCCCTCCCTGATCTTTCCCACTAGAATCCACAAAGACACCTTCTTTAGTTTCATGGCTTCTGCCTTCTTCCAGAAAGGACACAGCATGGAATAGGAATCTATGGATATGGGGGGCGGGCATAGAACAAAAAGACTGTATGGTATGTCTCACAAAGCTTTGCTAACCCTTTGCATACATAGAATTTTGGGCCCTTTTATAAGTAATTTACTTACATATGTAGGATTTTAGGTCTGTCATATATACCTAGTACCCTGTTGATAATCTGTTTGTTCAGTGATAGAAAAAAGTCCATGCCCATTGTAGGGTTTCTCCTCTTCAAAACCTTAAAGACAATACTTTGAACTTTAGCTGGAAGACATTTGAGCATTGTTCTTTAAACAGTTAAAACCTTTCTCCCTTACTTCTCCCAGAACACTCCCCAGGAATTTCTTTAAAGAGAAAAAGACGGTTTCGGACAGAGACTACTAGTTATGGGGTAATTATCATGAGAGAACACGATTGTGTTTACGGTTAGGCTCTTCCAGACCAGAGGAAAATGTGCTGACCCATCTGGGAGAAGTTAATGAAGAACAGCGGAGATTACAGGAAGGTGTGCTCTCAGTGCCCACTGCCCCCTGTGCCGAAGGGCAGACTTAACTAACTAAGGGCTGCTGTGCTGCTGCTGCTCCTGGTTTGGACCTAGAAACAGTCTTTGGAAGTCATCTAGTTTAAGATCGTTTAAGGAACCGGCTGGAGAGGGTCTCTGATTATGTTCTTCACTGGTCCAGGGGGATCATGTGTATATTCAAGACTGCCTACTTCCCTGTTGTCGGGTTTATTAATTTGTGGATAGTTTTAATCTATATTGAGTTGCAAACATTTCTCTTTGCCTCTCATCCATGGGGCTAAGCCATCTAATCTTGGACCACACAGAACAAGGGTACTTCCTCTGTTTTTAGGAAAACCCTTGAGAAATTGAAAAAAAAATATGCTTCCTTAACTTTTCCTTATGGGGTCTGTGATTCAGCCTCTCCCTCTGTACTTTCAAAAGTTAAACTTATGTGCTTTCTCAACTCTTATGAGATCTGAGGTTCCTCCTTCCACTCTAGATTCACTATACCTTGTCCACTGTTGTCTCCCCTCCCCTCTTCAAATTTCTGGTGTTCAAGATCAAACAGGACATTATGCATGGTAAACAAGTACTCTACCACTGCACTACTCCTACCCCTTGAGGCTCTCTTAAGTTACAGAGTCCACACACAATATAGCTATATCCTGGAGAAAGTTACAAAAATTTTTGGTGCTGAGTATTGTATCCAGCTACAGACCTTTCCTTTAAAAGCACATATCTGAAAGGGGGTCAGCAGTTAAGGGACTTACAGCTCTTGTAGATGACCTTCGTTTGATTTCCATTATCCACCTGGCAGCTCAAACAGTTCCAGATCTGTTGCCCTTCTTTTGGCCTCCTCTGGCTCTTGTATGCACATGTGTTCATGGGAATGCTCACACACACTCATAAAATATTTTCAAAAGAAGATATAGCCAAAGATGGCTATGTTTTTCTGGTGGCAATGTCATAAGAAGGTGCTGTGTCCATGTCTATAAGTTGAAGAAGTGCTGCTGGAAATCCATACTTGTCCAAGGTCTTTAAATAAGCACAAAGGAAAGCCATATGATGAAGTATGTGTGTGTGTCAGAGGCAGATGTTGGATATCTTCCTCTGTTGCTTTCTACCATATTTTTTTGAGACAGGGTCTCTGAACTTAGAGCTCTTCATTGCTTGGGACTGCTTGACCTTTGAGGGTCTGGGATCTGCCTATCCCTAACCCCACCCCAGTGCTTGGGTTATAGGTATGCACCACCATACCTGGATTTTTAGTGGGTGCTAGGGATCTGAACTTGGCTCCTTATGGTTATATAACACTTTTTCTACTGGGCCATCTCCCTAGCCACTAATAATAAATTTTTGAGTGACACTTTTCATCTACTATTTATGTGGAATTCCCCCTGCTTCTAGCCCAGAGAAGCTGTGAGAAAGACACTCCACTGAAGATGAGAGAGGGGACTTAGGACTTGTCTTCATAGAGTTTATATGTCTAAACAAAGACATTGTTATGTTAACAGAATAGGAAGTGATATTTAATAAATGTTGTCAGAACATTGTTAGCAGAGTAGGAAGTGGTATTTAATAAATGTCAGAATCAAAATTCCATTTTTTTTTACCTCTCTGAACTTCCCTTCTAGGAAAAGTAATCAACTCCAAAACTGAAAATATCAACCATATGCCATATGTGATATGTAAGTAGTTCCTAACACACACACACACACACACACACACACACACACACACACACTTATCACTTATAAGTGGGTATACATTGTTTGTATGACACTGACTGTGGTAGTTCTTGCAACTCTTGAGTTTCTAGGGTCTGGGATTCTAGGGTTTTCTGTTTAGACTTAGAATAGCCACAGAAGTCACTCCTGCTGAAAGTCCTGCATTCACAGGCTTAAAAAAACTATCTCCCCATATTTTCCTACTTATCATCTGATCTTGGAAATGCCTTTCTTTTTTAAGCTTCTTTTTTTATTAGATACTCTGTATTTACATTTGAGATGTTATCCATTTCCCCCACCTCGCTTCCATCTCCCTTCCCCCTTCATTTGCCTTCACAAAGGTGCACTCCCTTCTGATCCCACTCCCCCTTTCCCCAGAAAGGAAATGCCTTTCTTTATTCCTAAAGTCTAGACCAGGGAGAAGTTGGAGCAGGGCTTAATTTTGATTATTGGAGCCCTAGGGTTCTAAGGAAATGGAAATTGAAGTTTAGAGAACATGCCCACACTGACACTTGACAATTAATAGTTGTTAGGTTCACTCAGAGAAGCTTATTTAATCCGTAGTGTATGAGCATGAAATTATTCAACATAATCCTACTGTGTAATATTTGTTTGTAAGACATGGTATTCAGAGCTCCAAGATGCTTGCACAAAGTGTTCTTGAAAAACAGTTCATCTCTGAGTTATAGAAAAGTACTATAGAGAGTTCTAGTATCCAACTCTAGGTGACTTTGGGATTTCTGTTGCTGTCAGTGCTTAATGGACTCATACCCTCAATATTGGGACCAGATATATGTTATATTTTCCTGGAAGCTGAACTGTAGGTTTACCTGTGAGTTACCTTGCAACTGTTTTATTCTCGGTGTGTTGGTAATGAGATCACTTTCACTTAGCATCTATAAAACCAAGTATTTTGTTTCCTGGTGCTCCCTAAAATATTTATTACTGACATTCTTTAATTAAGTTGTTGATGAGCAAATTTGAATACAATTTCTCCTAGCTAAAGATTATGTTCCAAGGACCAGGATGAAGTAAACTTTGTCTCCTCATGTCCCTTAGCCACCTTCAGTGTAAATAGGCAAGTGGAAACATTGTCAAGTATTAGTTTTGCAAGAGATGATCTGTTTCTTCCTCACACCTCACTGGCATGTTTATTTGGGCAGAGCCATCCTGCTGGGGCACTGAAGTGGCAAGGATCAAGATGACTTGAGCTTGAAAAGTAATTTCTAACCCCTCCCATGGCTCTTCACCTCCACACCCTCCTCTTTCAGTGTAAGTCTGTGCCTATGCTCTGGGACAGAATGAGTATTTCCTCATTCAAAGGAAGAGACTCATTTTTCATTCATTCATCTGTCTGTCTGTCTGTCTGTCTGTCTGTCTATCTATCTATCTATCTATATCTATTTATCTACCTATCTACCTATCTACCTACCTACCTATCTATCTATTTATCTTTATTTCATGTCCAGTCCTCGATTTCCAGCCTGTAGTCACAAGCACTTGTTGTTTAAGACCTCCATCTTGGACTCTCACTCAAGTGCCATTGGCTCTTTGTTTCTTTGTTCACTGGCTGCCCTGCCCCACTAACCAGAACCCATTTTCCCCTTTTGGTCACACTGAGCACTTCTACTTTGCTATAGCAGCTTCGTCTGCCATGGCTCAGGCATGCTTTGCTAGGAGATGACAGAGGCCAATTGAGGCCAGTAAGTTTGAAATCGATCAGTAAACTTAAGTAAAAACAGAGGGAAGATTTCTCATACCTCATCTTTCTCTGTCCTGTCTGAGTTAGGGACAAGTCTTTTGCCACCTTCCATTACTTGGAGATGCTTAACAATTTCATGAGTAATCTTGGCATGTTTCTTTTCATCTCTCTGTGCCATTTCCTCCCCCCCCCCTTTTATTTCTTTTTTGGTAAGAACTTTTGGGAGTAAGCCTCTACTTTATGGAAGGACTTGAGAGTCCTTTTTTGTTGTTCTGGCTATGGCAATGTGAAGAATGACTGACAACAGGCAGCTCTTACAGAATACCACTTTTCCCCACACTGCTGTTTCCTATCTTTACAGAAGTGGCTATTTCCTGGTGTGTTCTCAGAGACGGGCATGGTCTGTTAACTTTCACTCAAATCTTTTAATGTTACCTCTGTAAAGAATGTGGGAGGTAGGATTTATCTGGCAGGACCAAGGGTTAAGCCCACTGAAGAACAGATTCTTAGAGGTGTCTTCTGCCCCCCCCCCAACAGATTTCTAGCTGTTTTAGTTTTCTCTTTCCATAAGCCCCCTGGCAGAAAAGTTTTGAATGATTCTCCTGTATTTATTGCCTTTCATGGTCTATCAGAAACTGATCTTTCTTTTGAGAAGAGGGGGTTGGAGGTAGAGCTAGAAGTAAAGCTGGTTTGACTAGTCATTCAGGAAAAGGGTTAGATACTCATGGCTACTGCCTCATCTTTGCTTATGCTACCATGACAAGCTAAAGCCTTGTCTTTGTTGGACTGTCTTACCATTTTCCATTTCTATTTGTGTGTGTGTGTGTGTGTGTGTGTAAAAAAGTCCCCCCTCCCCAAACTTCCACAGGCAAGTAGCTTTTAATGGACTCTCTCTCTAATTGAAAGTATGAGTGATGATGTTTTGACTCCAAAGTGGTGAGTGTGTGTCAGACCTGACTCATGTTCTTTGGAGAAATTGACTGTGACTTTGGGGCTTTCTTAATTTCACTTGTTAATTAACAAAGGTCAAGACCATAGGCAGAAACATGGATCAGGCAAGGAGCTGGATACTTCCAGATATGTACAGAGTGGAGCCCCTGTAATTTGGGTTCCAGTCCAGCAATCTGTTGGATGCAAAGGGTGGGGGGTGGTGATCACAAACCTTGAGAACCTGCTGTGGCAAATATGTCTGTTTCGGGTATTTTGCACTTGTTCTTTAATATGTTCTTTGAGGTGGTTATTGATGTCTCAGTTATGCAAATGAAGGGATTAAGACCCAAGAAAAGTTAAGTGACAGATTTGAAATTCTGGCTAAGTGGGAGAGCTGGCATTGAAGCTTAGTTTGGGAGGCAGAGGCATAGTTTCAGTCCACAGTGCCACCACAATATTATTTTAATTTTAATCATTTATTTTGATTTTTTTTCAGTGCTGTGGATAGAACTCAAGCCTTTGTATATGCTAGGAAAAGCTCTACCTCTGAGCTAAACCTCTGGCATTCAAACTTCTGGCTTATTCCAGGTCTCGGTTTCTTTTTTGCAATGCCACACTTCAAAACTCTTAAAAAATAAGGAGAATTGGATGGGAGAAGGAAAAGGAATGAGAAATGAAATTTAATGAAGAAGTTGGTAATGTTTTCAATAATTGTACCTTAGGGGTTAGGGTGAAAGGAAAGTTTGTGATTTAAATCTTGAATCAGGGTAAGGTGATTGTGCTAGGATTCAAAAGGTTTTTTTAGAGTGTGTGTGTGTGTCTGTGTGTGTGTGTGTGTGTTTCTCTCCTGGCAGTGCTGGGGAATAGAACCTAGGGCTTGGGGCATGCTAAGGGATCAGTCAATCGATCTACAAAACGAGTCATATCCCAGGCATGTCTTTTGTCAAGAACAGTTCTCATCTGTAGCCTTCAGAAGATCAGACTCTTAGTCTTAACAGCTGCCCCCTCATCTGGGAGCCTTTGAAGTAAGTCTAGGTTTTATAATTCTCAAATGAAAATTATCAAATTTGTATGGTCCAATAACAAGAAGTCAAAAAACGAAGCCAGGAATTTGAGAGCAGGGAGTGGGAAGGGCTGAAGGGGGGAATATAATTAAATTATAATCTCAAAAGTAAAATGAACTTGTATGGTTGTTCCAATAGAGGTGATTCCCTTTATCCTTTAAGTCATATAAATACCAGCAGTATATGTGGTTGAAGAAGGAAACAGAATATTTCCTAAGTATCCTTATTGAGCTGAAATTTTTGTCAAAGTTTTCTGAACTTAAACAATAAAATGTTTGAGGTTGCCAAATGTGCATGAAATGACAGGACAATTTTAGTGTGATGTCTGCAACTGCCAGAGGTTTCTGCCTCCTGTCTAAATAGATGGAGCTTTAAAAGGCTGTGTTAAACCTTGTTTGGTTGTCCTAAAAACTCTCAATTAAGACTTAAGTCTATCAATCAATCAATCAACCAGTGGACTAATCTACAGATCAATCAGTCAACGCAGATTTGTTGAGCACTTTTCAGAGTGCCTACCCCTGAACTACAGAATTCAAGAGATGACCACCAGAGTAGACCTGATCTTTGGATTCTCCAAGAGATGACAAGTTTATTGAAGTTAATTTATGTTATTGATCCCTGGATGTAACTATTTATTGTATGTCCAGGGAACAAAAAAAGCTTTGGGTGCTGAGACCATAGAATAAAATCTAATAAGATTTGTTCATGGATCAATGTTGGGAGCTTTGTGGGAAAAGTAAAAATTGAAGCTGGATCTGTAGAGTATATGCATGGTACTTAGGGTGATCTTGGGTGGTAGAAGAGAGTTTGTTTTAGTTGGATGAGTGCCTTAAAGATTCGGGCAGAATTAATAATGTATTTAAATCAGACATCCAGTATAGTCCCAGTCACATAACTGCTTTCCTGAGGAGAGACCTAAAGTGAACAGTATATAAAAAGAGACCATTTGAAACAATATGGCAATGTGCTGACAGTGTGTTAGATGTTGTCAGGTTACCAGGGGTTAGTGATATTGTATATCACTGAAAAAGAATGAAGCCGAAGTTAATAGGTATGGGAGGTGATGCCTCTATTTCAAATGTAGAAGATGAGGATTGGAAAGGGGAAACAGTTTGTACTTTAGTTTTGGATCTTCTGATATTGTTTATGGGACAATTAAGCCAGGTAACCTAGTAGGCAGGTGGGACAAAGAGAAAGAGGTTTGTTTATATTTGCTTACTAAGGGGCTCAATCAATTGATATAGCAAGTCATTAGGTTAGGAATACTATTGTCAACATACAATTTTCTAAATTTATTGATTGTTCTGTAAATCAGTTAATTGCCAGACAATCCTTTGCCCCAAAGACAGAGGAAACTGGCCTGCTTTGTGATTTAATGAGCATTCCTCTCTTTGTCTTGTTAGCTCTCTGACCTGCTGGATGCCCAGTCTGTAGAGGTGTTGCTAACTGGAGTTCTTTTTATATAAATAGAACAATCAATGAGATAGTAGGAAAAAAAAGCAAACAAAAAACCCTAAACCCTCTGATAAACACAATAAAGTGGATTGAGGCTTCTAAAAAGAAATCAATTGACTTTGCCAAGATGTTTAAGGATTGTTTTCTTTTTATGTAAAACAAAATGTGGTGGCTTGGTGAGGCAAACCTCAAACCACTGGAGTTTCAAGTTTCTGTTCCAGTTTGATTGTTAGAAAGAAGTATTCTCTCTGCCTGGCATGAGCTATTATTAATCTGTGAATATCATTATGTTTTCAGAATAGTAAGTGTTCTTCAACAGGACCTTTACACATATTGTTCAACTTTCATGTGGGATTTCATTGCCTAGGTGGTATCTTTACCACCCTAAAATGAAGAGGAGATGGGGATTCATAGTACAACCTCTTCTGCTGTAAATCTGACTGAAAAAACGTTTTATCATGGAAGCTTCTGCAAGTTTGGAGTGATTAACTATGATCTTTTTAGACTTTATACTTAATAAAATGCCTTAGAAATATTCAATTTGTGTGTAGATGTGCCTGCCAGTTTGAGGACCATCCTATCTCTTCTGCTTCCCAGCCTTTATGAATTGACTTTCTAGCTTATTACTACTTTTGTGCAACAACATCTGCTTTTCTTCACCTCATGAAACTAAATTCAGAGCTTGACAAAAATGCTCATACTATGGAAATGGGTCTAAACCAATTCCCAGCTCTTTGTAGATGAAACGACGCTGTTTGCTATAAGGTTAAAGGGCATGTAGGTTCTTTAATTTGCCTCCTTTCTCTGACCAGGTAAAATAACTTGTAATTTATATTTGAAATCCAATCAAATACCTAGCTGCTGGGGAGACATTTTTATTTGTGGCAAAGATTGCTTGAGTGCTGGGCTCGTACAAGAGCTAGCTTGCTGACTGCTCTGCCGTCTGAGCTGGGGCGGGAGGGTAACTTTCCTCTTCTGGATGTAAAGGGCTCAATATGTAATTTTTGTGCTTTCTCCGTGCCCTTGGCTTGAGAAATGTGCAGTGTTCTGAAACCTGCTCAGGCTGTGTACATACTGGATCTGCTTTAGGAAGGTTTTGGCTCTTAGCCCTGTTGAGCTGCAATAGGGTTTGAGTTACAGACTTTCCCTTTCCAGCCCCTAATAAAAACCAAAGGAATGAAGGGCAGGACCAGGGAGAGTTAATTTCCACTGCTAAGACCCGGGTAAGGTGCTTCTATCTCCCATGCCCCAGGTAGTCCTAATTTAAGGCTGAAGTCTACTTTAAGCCTGTAACTGTTGATGATCTCGAATAGGCCCCTGACAATCAAGTTTTGCCCTATGCTGGGTCTTCTTTGCCCCTTTCTTTTGCCCAACTCTCTTTCTCTTCACTCCATCTTTTTCTTCCTGTTCTGTTGGCAGCTTAGAGGAGGCTGGGATTCTAGTGACCAAGTCAACTGTTACTACTGGAGAAGAAGAAATGGTACATCATCCTTACTTTCCTCTAAACTGGGAGTTTTACAGAAGCTTCTCCCACCCCACCCTGTCAATTCACAGACTCAACCTCAGGACAAAATCTAGAGGTGTTAATGTGAGTAAAAAGTATGATTAGTATCCCTCCCAACTCAAAGGAGAGGCACGGTAATGAACTTGGAGATAGTGAGCCCACATGGAAAAGGCAGCCTTGAAAGAAGATCTCAAACTTACTAAGTAGAATAGTAGAGCGGGGCCTCCGCCTGGAGGAACAACCACAATAATGCATTTGCCTCCTCCAATGCTTTCCCACCCTTTGATCATTCTCATCCTCTTGAAATTATTTAATAGTTTCCTACATGCCAAAAGAATCGAGCCCGGACTACTTTTGCTGGGTATTACAAACCATTTTCCCTCTGGCTCCAGTCTTCATTTTTATTTCTACTAGAATCCGGGTTTTCAGGGAAAATGGTATCATCTCTGTTCTTAAGCTCCTCTTTGGGAAATGCTGTCGTTTGCCATCCCCATCCTGGCATCTCCTCTCATGGCTACGCTTTACACTGCAGTCCTCTCCTTCTCTGTGGTCCTCTATCGGCTCCAACCACTGTGAGCACCAGCTCTCCAGGACATCATCCCAGATGGCTCCAGGTGGAAATGACCAAGTTCCCCTGGAAACTGTGGCGAACATTAAATCCACATGTCAGGTTGATATGGATGGCACACGTGATGATGATGATGATAGGGGAAGTTAGGAAGGACCCCTCCTATGCAAGCTGAGCTGTGAAGAGGGGTGACAGTAGTGGGGGGGAGAGGGTTTTTCTCAGTTGCTTGGCTTGCTACATATGTAAGCTGTGTTCCCCAGGCTGACATTGGGGAGTGATGATTATAGCATTCATTAAAACGTAGGGAAGTATCACTGTGAGACTTGTACACACAGCCATTCTGCCTGTTACTCTGTGTTCAGAGAGAGTATAATAATTTTTGTGCTTGATTCAAGCACTCCATTCCTTCAGCTGAAATACGAAGACTTTAAATCAGTGTGTGTATGTGTGTGTGCATGTGTGTTCATGTGTGTGTGTGTGTTTTGTTACTTTTGCTTAAACAAGCCCAAACCTGTTCTATTTCACTGGCCTTGGTTGTGAGTCACTGTCTGGTATTTATACATAATGCCTTAAGTGTCTTCGTTATTTGACCATGACATTCCTTTTCTCACTGTTTCACTCAAAGCTCAGAACACCAAGAAAGGAAAAAAGGAACTGACTAATGAGGTTTAATGTCATTGGTGCTCGTCTGTATGACGGTCAGGTTATCTTAGGGCACTAAGGGGACAGGTTAGGAATCAGTGTTCAAATACTCAGGGATAGCACAGTAACACCAGGAGTTCTTCATTTGCTACTGACCAGTCTACTACTGCAGAGTGTGTTTTACTGGGGTGGACTCTCAGAACTGCCCTTTCAAAGGACCCCAGGAAGCATATATCCTTATCAGAATCTCCTGTAAGTATGGAAAACTATAATTAGAGACATTCTTAACTAAGAAATGATTGGATAGTTTCATACACAGGGCAGAGGGAGATTTGGATAATATTCCGTCTACATTTCCTCAGAAGTGTAGCTTTAAGGGTATGAGAATGGTAAACCTCGTTTGGGGGTACCTTAGTTATCAAAGGGACGGAGCCTCTGATAGGAAGAATATTGCTGTTAGCATGGTCATTTAGAGGCCAGACAGCCAGTAAATCATTTAAGAAGGAATTAAAGGTTCAAAGGGCAGGAGAGAATTCTTTCGGTGACCTCATAGGTGCTTGAAAAAATCAAAGGGCTAGCTGATGTGCTTTTATGTAGTGAAGGCTGGTTTGAAAGGGCACGGGATAGAAACATACAATAGGAAATTGGCATTGCAGTTTTTATGTGCTTGGGAGCCTTAACTCTGGAGTGGGGATGATCAAAGTTCCCGTTAAGTAAGTGTCTTTTGGTTCTTGAGGTTGTGCATGAATACTCATTATAATGTCATCACTGCAGTGAATTAAGTCATACTGGTCCTATTTCCCGGATGAAAACAAGTGAGGTCCAGAGAGGCAAAGCATTCTTCTTCAGGTAAAGCAGAGTAGAGCTAGTATCTGAGCTGGCCTTTAACTGACTCCAGATCACATGCTTGTCTTCTGGTGCTGCCTTACAGTTTTGTTTCAGGGATCCCATTTTTACACGTCAAACGATCTTTCTGATCCCATCATTTACTATGGCGAGACTGTGCTGTTTGCTCTGTAACATCGGACAAAGTTGAGATTCACAGACCAGTCATTTCAAAGCTTTCCTGAGAAGCTGGTTTAAGGTACAAATTAGACACTCTAGTGTGTGTGTGGGTACGGGGGTGGGGGAATTACAATACATGAGAGATACTTAGTAATGCCCCTTTTCTAAGATACAGACATGGGGGCAGAAAAGTTTCATTACCTTGCCAAAATTCATCCAATCACATCCAATCAGTAATTGGCTCAGTATTCAATTTTTTATTTTTCTCTTTGTGTGATTTCCTGTTCTTCCTAGTGCTCCTGGTGTTTCCCAAAGTGGGGAGGGAGTTAGTAAAAACACTGGGTTTGGTGTTCTTGGGCCCTCCGGTCTTTTTTTTTTTTAAACCTTTTCTATCTTTCCAACAAATTTAAAATGATGGGTACCCTTCTTCCTTCCCTTGCTTCCTTCCTCTTCCTTTCCAGTCTTCTTACTGGGGCAGTTTACTTCGTTATCTTAGAGGAGTATAAGTGTCCAGGGACCAAAATTAACAGTGCATAAACAGACACTTCTTACTTCATCCTTGTGCCTAAACCACCTACGTTTTCTTCCCAGAGGCAACCGCTGCTATCAATTCCCTATGTCCGCTGTGTGGGCTCAAACACATGTGTGTGAGTGTGTGTGTGTGTGTGTTTTCAGTGCTTTCATTTTCTTCTTGTCCACGTCTTCTTTATTCCTCTCCAGTGTGACTAACTGATGTCTATGAGAAGGCCAACTTTACTGACATTTCCCCAGACGCCATTCTTGTCTTCCTTGCACATTGCTTGAAGACTGCTTACCATGAAAAGGCAGGCAAGGAAGGATTTCCTGCTCATTTTTATCTCCTGTCTCTCTAGTTTTATTTCCTTCAACTGAATTTATTTTTATTGTGCCTTTTCATAGTATCTCTCTATATACCCAGGCAAATGTTACATGCACACACACACACACACACACACAAACACACACACACCTTTCGCTTCTTCCACAAAAGGCACCATATGGAACCAGTCTTCCGAGCCTTTTTTTCCACTTGCACATATTGGAGGTCTTTCATTATCAGTATACGGAGAGCTATTCTCAATTTAAAAACAGCTATTACCTGTAATTGTTTAACCAACCCTTAACATCTTTTACCATTTGTATTGTTTCCATTATACTACATAGATTTGGTTGTCCCCCAAATCCTGTTGCCAGCATGGTTTCTGTGGCACTGATGGTCTTGTTTCTCCACTCTCTCACTGTTTTCACATTACTCTGGATGAATTAAGAATCAGAGTTTAGCCCCTACATGCTTGTCTCTGCCCCCCACAGCCACGTCCATCCTAAAGTCACCATTAATTACAGTTCGTACTTTTAGAATCACTCAGTGAAGAAATCTCCGGACTCCCAAATCCCTTTTCAATGATCTGGTGGGCAACGTTTGCTGGAATATTATTTCTTTTCTCCCCCCCCCCACCCCCCATAAGCCTTACAAAACGTCTAAAATGGAACTTGTTATTGTCTTCTTGCAAAAGTGCCGTAGTCCTTGGCCTCTTCACCTCCCACTCGGTTAGATTGAGATCTTGGAGTTACCACTTACTCATCCCTGTATCAGGTTAATTATCACATCCTGTCAGGTCTTTCTTCCTTCAAAATAGCCCTTTCAGTTCTCCCTCCTCCCATCCTCCCTCAAGCCCTTGTTACTTTATGTCTGGATTTTTAGACTTCAGGCTAGCTTCCAGGCTCACCCCCTTTTAAATGTATCCTATAGGTCATTTCCTGTATTTGGGAAGTGGAGCAACCCTTATCTGTACAGGGAAGCTGGATTCAGGTTCTTCTCTGAAGTT
The DNA here is from genome assembly GCF_963924665.1 of Micromys minutus. Classification (NCBI taxonomy): domain Eukaryota; kingdom Metazoa; phylum Chordata; class Mammalia; order Rodentia; family Muridae; genus Micromys; species Micromys minutus. Next base: position 15,914,640 of record NC_137970.1, on the reverse strand, counting down.
CTTCCTACCTCTGATGTTTCCTTCAGGAACTGTTGAAACAGTGTATCTCACCCTCCTACTGCTGCCACACCTTTTCTTTCTCTTTATTACTTGCTGGAATTACATTCTTCCCAGAATTGGTACCTAAATCAACTCCCATAGAAAAGTCTTAGAGGAAGGTCAGCCATGCTGACCCCTGTCTGAGCATTTCTAGCATTCCAGTTTTGCTTGGCTGTGTTTCTCTTGCATACTCCCACTAACGAGAAGCACTCTCCAACAAGCTAGGGCTTTGGACTGTCTTGTAGCTATAGTTTTTATACATCTTTCTTCACCATACCTGAGTAGTATTTCACAGAGCCATTGCTGTATACATGCCCCACATGTATCTCAAATACATTTCTAATCCCACCTGCTTAACAAAATCCAGCCTAATGTGAGGCCATCCCAAACAAGACTTCTTGTGTTCCAGCCATGATTTGATCCTGCCTTCAACTAACCCCTGCTTTTTCTACTTTGCCTCAGATGTTCTTTTTCAAGCCTTTTTGTATTTAATAAAGGATTTTTTTTTTTATGGTGCCAGAAGTGGAACCCAGGGCCTATATACCCAGAGCTAAATGAGGAACAACGGAAAAAGGAAATGTTTTATGGTGCTGTTTATCTACACTCTGATCTTTTCTCTCCCTTGCTCTTAACATTTATTATTACTCTTTACAGAAACTGATAAAATGCTGTGTTTTTGAAAGCATAGATGTTTCTTTATTCAATCTACAGACTAGAGGTACAGAGATAGAGACAGAGATAGTCAAACCAACAGATATAGAGATTTGTGGAGTGGTATGGTGGTATCTTTTGGAGAAGTGAACTTTTTTTTTCTTTTATACCAAAAAAAAAAAAAATCCTTTAAAATTCTGTATCCTACAAAACTTTTTCCTCTCCTACTCTTTTCATCCCTTGTCTTTCTCGTTTCCATGTTTCTCTCCCACACATGCATAATTTCATAGTGACTATGGCTTCCCATGTGTATTTTGTAAATGGCTTCTGTCTAAAGTTGGCTAGTCTCTTAGGTTAAATGAGATATGCTTATCTAGTTATGTTAGTCAAAAAGATGCTTTACTCCCTAGACAGACAGGCCAATTCAATTGGTAACACATCCTTCTGTAAGAGGATCATAATGCTACTGTTAATTCCCTATATGTACCAGTTTAATTGCATTTCAGAAGTCAAGAAATATTTAAGTGGTTCCAGTTGCAGCATTTTAATTCACTAAGTATTAACCATAAATCACTAGTGGGTCCTTAAACATTCCTGTTGATGTATCGGCTAGTATTTTATATGAATGTAAGTAACGTACTTAAGGGTGTCTAGTTCAGTCTAGCAGAGTAAAATTCTCTCTCTCTCTCTCTCTCCCTCTCTCTCTCTCTCTCTCTCTCTCTCTCTCTCTCTCTCTCTCTCTCTCTCTCTCTCTCTCTCTCTCCCTCCCTCCCTCTTGCTCTCGCTCTCTGGATTCATGGTTTTGTCAACCTCACCCCACCCTAGCCTGGGCAATTTTCACAGGGCCCCCTTTCTTCTCCCTTTACATATTTCATCAGGCTCTTTAAGGGACTGGTTGTGATTATTACTAAACCATATGGGAACCACACTTTTTAGTTTTTCCTCAACTCTCTGGAATAGAAAAGCTCAAAGATTACTTTTTAACTATTAAAAGGCTTAGGATCAGGTAGCCTGTCTTAATTTCACCATCGAAGGCAGCCAAAGCTAGTAACCCTCTTTATTTTCATTCAGCTGATACTTGAATCCATTTCTCCAAACAGGTGATACTAGTTACTGGGGTATATATTAATATGCAGCCTTTATGACCCAGTATGTTTTTAACTAACAATATTCTGTATTAAAAGGGTCTGGGAGTCGTTACACATAGTTGCCTCTTCAAGACTGGATTGTGCCTTCTGGTTATAATCTTTTTGAGTACAAAGTAAGGACACCGATCTTTACTTTTGTATTTTTCAATTCAGAAAGTATATTTATGGCAATCAGCTTTCATAAAAAACATATGAGAAAATGACATTACAAAGAGCAAATATTTATTTTGGTCACAAGTTTGAGGAGTTTACTCTGTGATCCGTTGGTCTTGTTGCTTTAACCCAATGGTGACATACCACAGAAGTACCTCTTGCTGGACCAAATTTATTCATCACATGGCCAGGATGTATGTGTGTGTGTGTGTGTGTGTGTGTGTGTGTGTGTGTTTGTGTTTTGTCTGAATGTATAAGAAGAAGAGAGTGAAGGCGTAGTGAAAATGAGAAAGTAAAAGAGACCAGGGTCCCATAACCCCCTTTTGGCATCTCTTCAATGGTATATGGACCTCCCACTAGACCCTACCTCTTAAAGTTTTCACCACTTTCTAATAGCACCAAACCAGGGAATAATTCTTCAGCACATTTGCCTTTGGGGGACACTTAAGATCCAAACCATGGCAATATTCATATGTCTTGTTAAATTTTTACATTCATCTAACTTTTTATTGCAATAAGAACACTTAAGATCTTTACCATAAACAAATTTAAGTGGAAAATATATAAACACCAGGCATCATGTATAGTGGATCTCTAGTAAGGTATTCCTTTTATCTAGCTACAGTATTGTACTCATGGAACTGAAGCTTCTCATTTCCATCCCCATCTCTGGCATCCACCATTATATACCATTTCTCTAACTTTGCCTAGTATAGATACTTTGTGTAAAGGAAACCACATAGCATTGCCTCTTCTGTGACTGGAGGATTATTTCATTTAGCTTAAGGTCTTCCATAATCATCTCTATCAATTTCATTCAGAAAAAAATCTCATCATGTTATGTATAAAATTCTCCATACCTACAGATACACTGATGGACATTTACCTTGTTTCCACCTCTGTGTTTTGGGAATAGTGCTTTAATGAACATGGGGAAGCAAATATGTCTTTCAAGGTCTTGGTTTGAGTTCTTCTAAATTAACACCTGGAAGTTGGATTTCTGGCTCATTTTTAGTCATGGTCTATGTTATACCATGTTGTGTTCTGCTTTGCATTCTTTCCAAAGGGTGTACAAATTTTATACAGTATACAAGGCTTCTTTATTTTCTCACCAGTTATCATTTTCTGTCTTCAAAAACTATGATTAGTCATCTCCCCCACGTTTTCATATGCTCAAATATCTTCTTTGGAGAAATGTCTACTCATATTCTTAGCCTATGTGGGTTTTGGGGTGGGATGTGGTGAGAATGGGGGCAGAGTTTCTCTGCATAGCCCTGGCTGTCTACAGCTCATTCTGTAGACCAGACTGGCCTCAAACTTACAGTGATCTTCCTGCCTCTGTCTCTTGAGTGCTGGGATTAAAGGTGTGTGCTACTATTGCCCAGCTAGTCCCCCCTTTTAAAATTTATTTATTTAAGTATTTTATGTATGTGAGTACACTGTCACTTTCTTCAGCACATCAGAAGAGGACATCGAATCTCATTACAGATGGTCAATGCTGGGAATCGAACTCAGGACCTCTGGAAGAACAGATAGTGCTCTTAACCACTGAGCCATCTCTCCAGCACATAGCCCAGGTTTTTTAATGAGAAAAGATCTTGGTAGTTGCTCACGTGGCCTGGCTTTACTTTTACTATGCATCTGAGTTTGGGTCATTCAAATCAAGTTATTTGCTGTTAAGTTCCTTATATATTTTGGATATTAATCCCATAACAGAGAAAGTGCACATATTTTCCCTCATTCTGCTTACTGATCTTTTGTTCTGTTTCTTCCGTTATGCCTAAGATTTGTAGTTTTTCATGTCCCACTCCAGAGAGACTTTCATTTCTTCAGTGTGTCTTCTTGATACCAGTGTCAAAGAACAAAATTTTGTTTCTGAGCTTGTGTATTGGTTCATTGCGGTGCATAGCTGCTTTTACACTGCTGCCATTGCATTTTAACTCCTGTGGTTTTGTAGTGTAACTTGAAGCCAAGGTACTTATGCTTCCAGCTTTGGTTTTCATCTTTTATTGTATTAGCATATATTCATTGCACACACAGTGGTAGGTTTTACAATAACATTTTTGGGCTCGAGAGCTGGCTCAGTGGTTAAGAGCACTGGCTGCTCTTCCAGAGGTCCTGAGTTCAATTCCCAGCAACCACGTGGTGGCTCACAACCATCTGTAATGGAATCTGATGCCCTCTTCTGGTGAGTCTGAAGACAGCTACAGAGTACTCATATACATAAAATAAATAAATCTTTTTAAAAAATTTCATTCAGGTACATCATGTTTTACTTAACCTAACTCCATTATTTCCCTGCAGATTTTATATTTTGTTTTCATTTATTGCTAAAATGACAGCATGTATATGTGCCACATTTTCTTAATACATATCTACTGATGACCACCTAGTATAATTCTATAATTTGACTACTGTGAATAATGCCATACTAAAAGTGTGTGTTTTTTTTCTTTTTAAGATTTTTTTTTTTGTATTCAGGGCCCTAAGAAAGTCATTATGAATTTTATCTATTTTCTATTTCTATAAAATACGTTATTAAAAGTTTAACAGATTGAAATCCCTTGCTTTGTTAGTGTTGATTAGTTTTCTTTTCCAACTTGACACAGTTAGGGTTATCTGGGAAGGGAGAACTTCAACTGAAAAAATGTCTTGGTCACATTGGCCTGTGGGTAAACCTGTAGGGTATTTTCTTGATTAATTTTTGATGTGAGAGAGCATAGCTCACTCTGGGTCATTGTCACTCCTAAGCTGGAGGACCTGAGTTCTATAATAAAGCAAGCTAAGCAAGCAAGCCAGTAAGCAGCATCCCTTGGCTTCAGTTCCTGCCTCCAGGTTCCTGCCCTGAGTTCCTTTGATCATGGATCATGATTGGGACTACAGAATGTAAGCTGAAATAAAATAAACTCTTTATTGCTAAATTGCTTTTGATTGTGATGGTTATCACGGTTATCAAAAATGCACTAGAGTAAGTAGTACAGACATTTTGACAGCATTAAGTCTTCTATATTTTAGCATGGAATGCTTTTACATAGGATGAGTTTAGCATTCACTTGTAGATTCTTTCATCAATATTTTTATAGTCTTTAGGGCATGAATCTCACTTTTATTTTATTTTGGTGTTTCAAAGACAAATGCTGTTCTATGTAGCCCTCACTGTCCTGGAACTCACTCTGTAGACCAGGCTGGTCTCAAACTCAGAAATCTGCCCGCTTCTGCCTCCTGAGTGCTGGGACTAAAGGTGTAAGCCACCACTGCCTACCATACACCATTTTCTTATTTATATTTTGTCTTTAAATATTTTGTTCTTGACATCAACACATATTAGATTGACTTACTTTCCTTTTTCTGTATTTCCTTGTTAGTATGTAGAAAGAGCATTCATTTTGCCTGTTGAATTTTATTTATTTAGTTTTTGGTGGTGCGGGCAAGGTCTCACTGTGTAGCCCAGACTGTCCTGAAACTCACTGTGGATATCAGGTTGGCTGCAAACTTGTGGCCATTATTCTGTCTCAGCCTTCCAAGTACTGACATTACAGACAGGTATGTACTTCCATGCCTAGACATAGGTTACATTTTATCATTTTTGTAACATTACCAATTTTATTTTTTCCATTATTTTTCTGTATGTGTGAGTAGTAGTTAGATTTTTCTACATACATGATCACCCATTACCTAAGAAAGATGATTTTAATTGCTTGTTTTTATTTTTATTTTCTTGCCTGGTAATCTAATACAAGATATCTACTACTGCATTGACTAGGAGTGATAGAAATAGCCTTACATGAAAAGCATTCACTGTTCTCAACATTGATCATGATGTTAGTTGTGAACTTACAAGGATTTTATTATGTTCAAGTAATTTCCTTCAATTCCTAGTTTGTTGAGAGATTTATGTATGAAATCCTATTAAATATTATATGATTAACATCATAATGTAATTTGTATACTTCAAACTATTAATGTGCATTATATTTATTGCTTTGTATATTTTGAGTCACCTTTGGTCATGGTATATTATCCTTTCAATGTACTATTGACTTGTTGAGAATTTTTATATCTGTATTAACTAGGGATATTGCCTGTGTTTTGTTGTTATTTATTTTATATTATCATTGATTGGTTAGCATCAGTAATTCTGACCTCATGAGTTAAATTTGTTAATTATTCCTTCCACTTCAGTTTTTGGGAAGAGTTTCAGAAAGATCAGCATCAACTGTTTTTAAAAGTATGGTAGAATTAACCACTTGATCCATTTGGCCCTGGGATTTTTCATGCATTAGGCTTGTAATTATTTCTAAATATTAAAAAAAATATATATATATATATATTCTTCTTTACACAGCCATGGTGGCACATGCCTTTAATCTCAGTAGGCAGAGGCAAACTATCTTGTGAGTTCAAGGCCCAGCTATATCTACAAAAGGCTAGTTACACTGAGAAACCCTGTCTTTAAAAATGTTCTTTGAGGGCCTAGAGAGTTGCTTGGTGGTTAAGAGCACTTGTTGCTCTTCCAGAGGACCTGGCTTTGGTTCTCAGCATCCACTTGACACTACAGTTCCCAGAGATCTGTCGCCCTCTTTTGGCCTCCATGGTGAATAGACACACATGCAAGGAAACTACCTATATGCATAACAAAGAACTCTTACAAATAATTTATTCTTTGATCTTTTGGTCCAAGAGTGTGCTTATTTGTAAAATTTCTAGTTATGTTTCTGCTATTTATTTCAAATTTTAACACATTGTGCTTGAAGACAAAATTAGTGTGATTTTAATCTTTTTTAACTAACACTCACTTTATGACCTGGAATGTTGTCTATCCTGGAAATGTTCCAATGGGTACTTGAAGAGAATATGTGATCTGATGGTGTGAGTGGGATGCCTGCATTTCCATTAAGTCTACTTAGTCTGTAGTATTGTTCAAGTCTACTATTTCTGTCTTGAGCATCTTTGTCAATATTCTACCCATTGCTGAGCATGAGTTATTGAAGCCTCATGCTATTGCAATACTGCCATTTCTCCATTTGAGGTTTCTGATGATATATATATATATATATATCATCAGTAAATCATCCCAATTAATTGACAAACCCCCACCCCCTTTATGTCCTCTGACAGTTATGGGCCTAAAGTCTGTTTTGTTTGATGTAATTCTAATCATTTCTTGATCATTTTTTTTCTGCCTCATCATTTTCAGCTTATGTATTTTCTTAAATCAACAGCAAGTCATTTATAGATGGCATATGTAGGCAGCCATCCACATATATGGGTGTGACACCTACAGATTCAACCAAGGAAGGCTGAAAAATATTCACAACAAAGAGGGAGGGAATGTCCTGGAATAAAGCTGCTGTAGACACCATGGTATTACTTTAGTGAATCTTGCTTTCTTATACTTTCAGCCTATATTTTGATCAGGGCGGGGGGGAGTGGTTTCTATTTAGAGTAATTATTGTTAGAAAATTATAGCATTGCTATTTCTTGTTCATTACATTCATTCTATCTTATAGATTGTCCCTATTTTTGTTTTGTTTTGTTTGTTTTTCCCTTTTGATGACCTCCATTGTATTTTATTTGTTATTCTTTTTGTATTAATGGACTTTTGTTCATTTTCCTTTTGTGCAGTTTTATAAGTCTGTTCTTTGTGGTTGACAAAGATTTATATAAACTATCATGTAATTCGAACCTATATAATTTCAGTTTTAGTGTTTCCATTGCTGTGAACAGACACCATGATCAAGGCAACTCTATAAAAGACAACATTTAATTGGTGCTGGCTTACAGGTTCATAGGCACAGTCCATTATCATCATGGCAGGAAACATGGCAGTGTGCAGGCAGATATGGTGCTGGAGGAATTCTACATCTTGATCTGAAGGCAGCCAGATAGTGATTGGCTTCTGCAGGAAGCCAGCAGGAGGGTCTCTTCTGCACTTGGCAGAGCTAGAGTACTAAGATCTCGGAGCCAACGCCCACAATGTGATACACTTCCTCCAATAAGGCCACACCTCCTAATAGTGCCACGGGCCAAGCATATTCAGACCACCACAGATGATAACTTAGTTGAATCATATATAAAAACTACCATTTTACTATCATAATTTATGATATCGATGCCATAATATATAATATATAATATATATTAATGTTTTGCAATTGGCATATATTTTTAATGTTTTTCTTAATGTTTGCACTAGAATTCAAAGTGACCTACCTAATAATTTTATAATATTACAGATTCCCTTTATTGTACATTGTTTCTTTCTTTTTGTATATTTATCTTCATCAGTAACTTTCATGTGCTCCTGTATTTCTGCTTTTTTTCTTGCATTCTGTCTACTCTTTTAATATTTAAGGCATATCTTTTAATAATCTATTCTCATTCATATCTGTGTTCTTCCCCCAGTCCTCATTCTCCTTCCTCCATCTCTGTCTCTTCATCTCCTTTATTGCCTTTATTTTACCAGGTACAGTATCCTTATTTGGCAGTTATTATTTTTTTTATCATACCATACTTTGAATCTGTATAGCACATTCCCTTTTGACCTGTAAAGTCTTTCTTCTGAAATCAACTGATGATCTAATGGAAGCTACCATGTATAAGACATATTGTTTTTCTTTCATTACTTTCAAATTTATCTCTTTATTTTCTTTTTTGTTTTTTTATCTATTTTCTTTGGATAATAATTAAAATGTGTCTTAGTGAGGATTTCTTCACATTTATTCTATCTGCCCTTCATTGACTCTAGATATGAATTTCTTTTTCTACACTTGGGAAGTTGTGGATCATTAGTTTTTAATATGTTTTAGGGAAACCTTTCCCTCTTCTCCTCATGGAATTCTTGTAATGCATATATTGGTCTCATTAATGGTGTCCCATGAGTGCCTTAATCTCTCTTTGCTCTTTCTTTTATTTTTTGCTTCCCTGATGGGTTAAGATGGGATAATTAACTTTGGGTTTGATAATTATTTTTTTCTGATTGATTTATTCTATTGCTGAACTTTTCTAGGGAATCTCACAGTTTAGTTACCATTCTTCAACCCCAATATTTTTGCTTATTCTTATCATTTCTTTGTTGAAAGCAAATTTTACTTTGTATATGTATTCTGCTTATTTTGATGCTGTCAGATAAATCATGTATCCTTATTTTATTTGGTTTATTTCTGGAGATTGGTTTTGTTCTTTTGTTTGGGATTTATGTTCCTAGAATTTTTGTGTTAGTCTCTCTTTTCCACCAGAGAGACAGATTCTTCTTGTAATGTAGTCCTTACGCATCAATTAGCCCAACTTTAGATTCTGATGGCTTTTAAGCATTTGCATTAATCTAATCTGTATTCTTTGCTGTTAGTGTCCCCAAGGATTCATACATATACCAAGTCCATTTATCAGCCTGGCATAATTAGACAGAGGCCAGTGTTCTAGGACAACCTCTAGAAAAATTACATCAATAGACAGTATTCATTTCTTTTCCAGCCATAAGAGAAATGGCAGTTTTTGTTTTGTCTTGTTTTTTTCCTGATTGCTCTGTGTTATGCCTCTTGGTAGCATTATGGCAATTGCCAGCATAAACTGTCATCTAGGATCACAGTGAACCTGGTAGTTAGAGTATTCCAGGTTCTGTTAGCTCTCCAGGACAGACAAGGCTTAGGGCCAAAGAAAATTATCACTGAACTACAAGATGCATTAGCAAAGTAGTAGACTCAACAGTAGATTTCATGTGTCTCCTAAAGAAGTTAGGGCATTGGGCAGATGGTCACACTCTTCCCTTCAGGGAGAAGCTGAGAGCTAGAGTTATTCATCTGCTGGCCCCTGTACTCTCCGAGGGGAATACCTGAGATGAAGGTCCTTAACTACTGTCTCTATTCTCACTGATCACAAAGTAGCTACAGTGCCTGTTTCCACCAGCACTGTAATATAAAGCCAGAGTTGTTCCTTCAGACAGCTCCCAGAAAAGTTGGAGTGTCAGATACGTGCTCCCACTTTCTCTTCCTGGGGAGCGATAATAAACCGGGAACATTTCTATCAAATATATAGTGTAGTGCAATAGGTAATGCTTATGAGAGGGTGTTTCAAATTCCCTACCAGCTTTGAGGTTGTCATTTACTCACTCAGAGCCAATTGGTCCAGGAGTGGCTTTTTTCCTTTTACGTTTGTTTGGTGTGTGGAGTGTGTGTGTTTGTGTGGAGAGGGAGAGGGAGAGGGAGGGGGAAGGGTGGGAGAGAGAAGGAGAGAGAGCGTGTGTACATTCACATGTGTACATACATGTACACCTACTGTAGGCGTGCAGGTCAGGAGAACTCAGAGTTCATTCTGTCTGTCATACAGATCTGTGGGATTAAGCCAGATTCTCAGGCTTGGTGGCAAGAGCCCCTGCCCACTAAGCCATCTTGTTACTCCTTCCTTGATTTCTTGTGAAGGAATTGGTTGCTGCTTTGCAATTGAATTGGGGTGAAGATTAGAATGAGAAAGTGAAGGGTTTCCCACTTTGTTGTCTTCTTGATATTATTCTGTATATTGCTTACTATTGGGTGAATATTACAAGTATTTTCAATTTTACCAGCATATTTAGTATTATTGTAGAAGTGGTATTGAGGAAGCAACTTGATTTTGTGTTTTATACCTTTATTGAGGAATAGATAATCTACAATGAAATATTTGCAAACACATATATGATTTCATTAAATTTAACAATGCCTATGAAACTATGAGTGTAATTCAGATATCTATAAGATTCCAAAGTTTTCTTCTGCCCTTGTATACTCTAGCATTTTAGATATACTTCTCTCCTTTCTAACAGCGCAGTCAAACCTAGAGCCCTGAGCATTGTGAGCATGCTCGTGGACATTTTTGTACCCCTGTATTTGATTCTAGAAGTTGTATAATTTCAGTTCTTTAGCTTACATTTGGGGGCTGTGATTTTTGGATGTTGTAGAGGAGAGGACTGAGAATTTTTGTTTTGCTTTGGTTGTGAATGTTGGGAATTGAACACAGGGCCTCATACGTGCTAGCCGAGCACCCTATCACTAAGCTATATCCCAGGCTCCTACATTTCTGAGACAGGGTTTCACTATTTTGCCTAGGCAGGTCTCTAACTGAATTTTCCTGTCTGGGCCTCCTTGGTACTGAAGTTATAGGTGTGTGTCATTGTGTCCAGTTGTTTGTGCCTCCCATCTTGTAGTTTTAGTAGTATTTGTTAAAGTGATTAACTTGTCTCCATTTATTTTCATTGGTCCTATTCCCAAATGAGGTTTTATTTTGGAAATGTTACATATTAGTAATGTACATGCTTATCTTCATGCTGATACCATACTATCTTTAACTCAAGTGCTCTTCCAATGTTTTCTTCAGAGATGTTTTATTTCTTCTCAGTTGTTTGATTTTCCATATAAACTTTAGAATCAGTCTTTCAATCTTTATTTTAAAAGACTCATCAGGGTTGTGTTCTACCAGTGGATCAAGTTGAGAGAGCATCACCATCTTAATGATACTGGTTCTCCTAGTCTAATGACATGATAGCTTTACATTTGCTTGGATCCCATGTTGTTTACTCACAGCCATGGTTTAGTTTTTTTCTACTGGTCTCAGACATATTTTGTTAAATTTCTCCCTAAATAGTTTCATATTTGATGCTATTATAAGTAGCTTGTATTTAAATTTTCCCCTACTGTTTATTTCCACTATATAGAAATATATTCAATTGAGCCTTATTTCACTCATTAGTTCAGGCATCATTTTCACAGATTCCCTTGGAGTATTTTTAACCTAAATTGTTCATATCACATCCAAACAAAGATAAATTCACTTCTTTTCTAATCGATATCTAGGCCCCACTTAGCTATCAGTGTATGATTTGATGGCATGTAGCCTCTCATTTTCTAGGAACACTTAGCATGGTATTTAAGTATACAATATAGTATTGCTATCTGTAAGTACATGCCATAGAACTGATTTCTAGGGAATATCCTGCTCTATAACTGAGATTTTATGCCAGTGGATTAACTACTTTGTAGGCCCTAACAGACACCTTTCTATTCTTCATCTCTATAAGTTTGATTATTTCAATATTCCATGGAAGTGAAATCACTATGACTGATTTACTACTGTCTTCAATATTTCTCTCTGGTGTCATGTTACAGGATTCCTTTTAAAAACTTCTTGATAAAAAATGTATGTGTATGGGTGTTTTGCCTGCATATCTGTCTGTGCAACACTCGCATGCCTGGTGCCCGAAGAGAACGGAAGAGGGTTTTGGGTCCCTTGGAACTGGAGTGTTATCAATGGTTGTCCGTCACTACGTGCATGCTGGAAACTGAACACAGGTCCTATGGAAGAACAGATATTCTTAACTGCTTAACCATCCTTCAGTCCCCTCGTTATTTTTCCATTTACTCATGTGTTTTTGTGGAAGAGGATATGTTCCACAGCATGCATGGAGGTGAGAGGACAATTTTCTTTCTTCTTCTCCTCTGTGGGTCTTGAGCATTGAATTTAAGTAGCCAGGCTTCTTGACATCTGCCTGCACCCACTGCACCATCTTTCTTAATTGAATAAATAGGACAAATGCTATTCAATCAATTTATATGTGTGTACATTTATGCGTATGTCAACATTTTAAAATCTATTTATCTGTTCATGGACATTGTCTTAGACACCAAGTTCCTCAGCAGTAATAGGAGGATCGTGGTAGTCCAAATTTATAGTTCTTGTGATGATTAAATGAGATAGTACACACTTTTTTTTCCAGAAAATGACTTGGCAGATATAGATATAGACTGCCAAGTCATATTTCATATTCATATATATATATATATACATACATACTCAAACTTCATTTTATGAGCCTTGCTATTTTAAAAAAGTCAGCCCTATTTTGGTTTCTGTCATCAAACAATTTATCTATTTTCTAAAAGGGAAATATTAATATAGTTAAACTTTTCTTTATCTTGGAATTGATATATTTTCTAAGTTTGCTAATTCAATAAACTTGATATGCATTAGATTCATTATACATTTGTCATTGTAAACATTTTCTTTGAGCTTATTCAGCTCAATACTATCATCCCTGGCATATAGATAGTAATCAGAACTCCAGTGAGCCAACTATGAAAGACTTGAGGAGAGGATAAAGTCAGAGAGAGAGAAAAAAGTAACACACATTCGACCCCCCCCCCTTTAAAACAATTATTGACTTGACTAGAGCAATAATTGTTTTGGTTCAAATGCCATTTGGTGCTTTGTTTTTCTTTAGGAAACAGCATAGGATGACTCCCAAAGCTCTTCCCTGTTTAGAATTGATAGCTTAGAACCCATGAAGATCCTGAATCCATCCAAACAGACTCTTATCACCTTATATTCGTGCCTACTGAGCCACTGACACTGTAGCTAGAGTATCTGGCAGGCTCTTGTCTGTCTCTCAGCATATAATTGTAAGGATCTAGAGTTATAGAAGAGTCTTACCCCCCCCCCATTGACTGTACTCCCCTCTCTGCTTCTCTTAGTAAGCATCCTCAATGGATATATGTGCATATTTAGAGATGGTTTCCCAGGCTTCCTCCTGCCCATCCCTGTCCAGCAGTGGGGTCCAGATGTAAATTGTCTTAGTGTGCGTTGCATCTGAATTTTATGTAGGACTGAGTAATTTATAGAGCAAAGAACTTTCTTTCTCATAGATATAGGATCTGGAGAGTCCAGGATCCACAGGGTACACCTGGCGATGACTTTCTTGCTGTGGTGGTGAGAATCCTACATGCTAGCTTCTTTATTTTTCCTGTTGTTACTACTACAAAGAACTGGAGAACAACAACTGACAAATAAGAGTGACTGTTGCTTTCCAGTGTTCTGGGCCTGATTTTAGGTAGTATGTCATTAGAAGAAGCAAGAACATCAACAACAGCAAACAAAACGACAAGAACCAAAACCTCTTTACTCTGTAAGTCCAGAGGAGGATGAAAGGGATGGACTGCATGGAGGGAGACACAGAGCCACAGGAATCGTGGGCACTAATTAGCTACCTTTTTGAGCTACTAAAGTTTTTAGAACCTCCCTAAATACCATCACCTTCACCTCTAGTGTCAATCCTTGAACAATGAACAGGGGAGGGAGGCATTTCAGATTCAAACTATGACAGATAATGTGGAAAAGGAAGCTCAGGCCTCACACTAATCTCACCATAGGGAACCCTTAGAGCCAGGACCTCTTCTAACTAAAGTACCTCCCAGAAGCTTTATCTTCAAATGCCATGAGATATTAATCGGGGGATTAAACTCCTGACATATGAATTGGGAGCAGGCATTCAACCCACAGCAAGTATAGAACAAAAATAATAAGTATGCAAAAATGAAAACAAGCAGCTTATAGCAGATCATACCTCTGTGTTAGGCTTGTTATTATTTTACTAAAACTTGGAAGATGTACAATAAAAGTAATTTGGCAGCTTAACTTGGTAATAAAGTTATCATCTGCCACGATAGAAAAGAAAGGAATTTACCAACTAATCTCAATAACTTCATAGATGGAGGTGGGGTAGAGATAAGGGAGGCTTGTGTCCATGTATGAGTTACATTTGAGACTTAAGTATGAGAAAACAAGCACCCTAATGGTATTACTATTAAACTGTCCTAGGTTCCTCTACACACAGGATCCTGAGTGTCTCCTAACTTATTTTCTCCCAAGCTACATGCGTGTTTGGTAAATACTGTTGGACACTGGTCACACATGAGAATTATATTTCTGAACTTCCTTTTAGTGTTGGTTGGGCAGATTGACTATTTGAGGGGGTTGTTCACTTCTTCTCAGATGTACTGAAATGCAAAGGATGCATGGTCTCTGACCTCAGGGGATCTAATCATACATCTCCCAGTCAAGATTTTAATTCCTAGAAAACAGGGAAAGTGCCATATACAGCATTTATTACATGAATCTTAATCTGAATCATTACCAACTCCACACACTGTGGCTCCTGTTAAGAAGAGAGATTTACCCTAACTGGTAATGATTAACAATGGTGACTCTGGGTGACTGCTAAAACAGGAAGAACCAAAGATAGCAATATCCTGTAGTTGAGGGTTGGAGGCACATTGTAGGAGACTCTCCTCCTCCTTCCTGTGAGTTCCAGACTCCCTGGTTCCATCACAGGAATATCTGTGTCTGTTTCCTGGCTAGGGGCAGTCTAGATAGCTAGGGATCCAAAGTTTCCATTAACTCTCTCTGGCCTAAAGTGCTTAAGGAGAAAAATCTCAGATGCCCAATTGATAACTATTACATTGCTCTTCACAAGCTGCTCCCATTATATCTGGGTCATTGAATACAATATCTGTGATACTATTTTGATTATCTCTATTAGTGTGCTTATGAGCTCTTATAAAGCTAAATCTTGAATTCTAAAACCTCAGCACTCCAAATAATTGAAAGTCATTAGCTTTCACCTAATTCTATATTGTCTAGAAACCATCAACTAATTGTTTTCTCTATTACTAATAAAACCCATTGCTTCGAAATGTTAACCACATGGACTTTGAAGCCCTTCACATTTGAATTAAAGTATACCATATTTTTACCTTCTGTAAAAATAAGGGTGGGCTACATGGGTAGCTAGATGGTAAAGCAATTGCTTAGAATGCGCGATGTCCTGGCGAACAAACAAACACCAGACAAATAAGGATATCATCTTGGGTGTGGTGGCTTGTATCTGTAATCTCAGTATTTGGAAGGCTGACACAGCAAGATTGCTAAGGTTTTGAGGCTGGGATATATAGTGAATTCCAAGCCAGCCCAGGAAAGTGTTTGAGATAATCTTAAAACACCCACCCCCTCTGACAAAACAAAGACTATGTATGCTAAATGTTTCTGAGGGATTGTGAGAATTCAGTGAGACTACTGTATGTTAACATTTTACTACACAGTGTATCATAAACATAGTTCTGACATGATCATTAATGGCCTAAACTTTGTAATATGGTTGCCAGATTTGTTGAAATTGTTTCCTATCTCTTCATATATTTAACTTGCAACAGCTTTTTTGAGGTGGATATAAATAATGCCTCCACTTCACAGATGAAAAACTCAAGGTGTGTTCTGATTATGGTACATGCCTAAGGTTGGAAAGTGCTAGAAAATGACATTTGATCTCAGGCTGGAAGCTTCCAAGTTCCTTAGTCCTAATGACTGTGTTGAAATTAAATCAGTTTATGCCATCTTATTTATTTTTATGATTTGATTCTTTAGCTGAAACAGAAGAAACTATTTTGTGTGTTACATTTAGCCCCCACGATGGGATCATGATTATTGCAGAATATCTCCCATGCAAAGAAAAGGTCCAGTTTTGATTATTTTTGAAACAAGCAAGGTGTATCGCTTAGTGTTTGCCTTAGTGCTTAGATAGTGACAGAAATTCTATATTTATTGGGAGACAAATTCTAAACAGTATCATGAGCCTCCACAATTTTTCTGGTGTTCCCAGTCAGAGATAATCTCTTTTTGTGCCTCTATCAATGGATGCACAATCTAGTACCCTAGTTTCCTTGGACCTCTACCTCATCCTCTACTTAGCTTCAGCCTGCCTGTTCACTTCTTCCTCCACTTGGGAGTTAGGGTTCAGATGTTTCTATGAAGATGACTTTCTGATCAAGGGAGCTAAGGCTACTTTAAAATATGGTCTTTGAAAGTATTCTTAGTTGCCTGACATTTAGTGAGTGCTTTCTTCACAGTAGCATTTGGAATAGAGCAAGAGAAAGATTATTTTGAATGATCTTCTTTCTATCTAAGAAAGAGACATACATGAGAACCATAAAGACAACCTAGAAAGAATCCTTTGAATGATCTATCTAATTGACAAACATGCATGAGAGCCATAAGGACAACCTAGAAAGAATGAATCTGCCAGTTGATTACTTCATGAACCAATTCTAGGGCCCTCTAGGTCATTGATTCTGAAACTTTGCTGTGAATTTAGCCCACCCAGGGGATCCCTATTCAAACGTAGACCTTGATTAAATCTAGAAGGAGCAAAGTAGCCTAACAAATTTCTAGGAGGAGCTAGTGATACTGGCTCAGAGATGATACTTTGAGCATGAAAGGGCCACGTGCCATGAAGGATGTCCTACATAGTACAAGTACTCTCTGCTTAAGAAAATTGACATATTGAAAGTTTTTGGCGTGATTCTATATAGTCCAGAATTATTGCTGGACAACATATATAAAATCAGTTGGAAATATTGGAATGCTGAGAATTCGGAATCCTCTGCAGGCGTCTGAGCAACAGATCAATGTGATCAGAAAGGTGGTTCTTGGGGCAGGGTGGAGGGTGAGCATAGGCAGCACAAAGACGAGCTCATCTGCTTCTGAGACTGTTATGGAAGCTGGGCAGTGAGAGGGTCAAGAGTAGAAATGGGCAATAAAGCCTGGCTGGAAGACAGGTCAGTTACCACAAACTACCAAATATGCAGCACTTTTGCTCCCCTCAATAGCCCTGAGGTGAAAGGCACTCTAGTGGCTGAGGGCACTTTCCCTGTGCATCATTTTCTTTCACCAGCACAGCAAATCTGGGAGATTGGTGGTTACTTTCACCCCCTTGCTTTACAAAGGTCATGCTGAGGAAAGACCAGCCTACCTGTAATGGACAGGACATGGCACAGGATGGTAGGACTGTTCATTCTGACCTTTGTAGTTTTTTTTCTTATTAACCCAGTAAGATATTGAAATTGACCCAAAAAGTAACTTCTATTTGAGATTATACAACACAGTCATATGATCTTTAATATGTCCTTATCTTTCCCTCCATTTCTCCTGCTTATGGGAGCTGGTGCTTCACACCTTTCGTCCCGGTAATTGGGAGGTACTGGCAGGCAGATCTCTGTGAGTTCAAGGTTAGCCTGGTTGAAAGAGAGAGTTTCTGGACAGCCAGAGCTATACAGAGAACAAACAAACAAACAAAAACAAACAAAAAAACAACCTATGCCCCACAAAAGACCCAAAAAGCAATTCTGCTTAATTATGACTCCTTGTCCTTGCCATTATTTTAAAACTTTTTAATAGCCCATCATATAGATGCATCATACTTTAATTTACTAGTTCCATGATAGTTTTGATATCAGAAGAAAAATGTGGAGAACATCTTTAAATACATATCCTATCCAAGCATTGGATAACCTACCTGAAGCCTTAGCAAGTCTTTAAAAAGTCTTTTTACTCATTTACAACTGTCTGATTTAATGCTTCAGTCAAGGATCATATCAGCTAAGGGCTTAAGGAGGGTACCCAAGCATCTCTTGCCTAGATTAGCAAAGGAACTCTCTCTCAGTGGGCCTCTTAGTTCAGGAAGTCACCTTTGGGAACATTCATCTGCATTACAGTGTCACCATTGATCTTACCCTGACTACTCAGTAAAAGATGTGACTGTCAGTTGGGCTCTCAATGAGGGGAAAGGTGAAATGCAAGCAAAAAGAAAAGAAAAGAAAAAGCCCAGGTACTGCATGTGAGAAGTTTATTGGTTCTTTGGGGGGAAAGAGACCAGAAACATGGAGAAATTAAGGAAAAGATTGAACCAAAACTCTGGCTTATGCAGTTTGATAGTCTGTGGGTAAAATAGATATATTGCTGATACAATGGAGGATGTTATTGTGTCATTTTTGCTAATCATTCTTTTCTGTGATTATTTGAATCTGGAGGTAGAGAGGTAGAAAGAGTTCAAGTGAAATTCTGTCATTAATTTCTCATGGGACCTTGGGATTCATATTTTATCTGTCAATTGAAGATAATAGTATGGATTATATGAGACATTCTGAATTGCACAAATGATCTCAGCCACTAAGTATTTAGTGCTGTAGCTGACATACAGTCATGTTCAGTAAGTACTACATAACAGTGTTATTAAGAATACCATTATATATTGAATAAAAGGTTTAAGTTATACACATATAATTATATAGCTGGATTATATATAATATTTATATTATGTTATAAATATAAATGATAATATCATATACTATTCAATACAGTTATGGAAAATATAAAGAGTGATATTTATAAATGTATAATGTTATATAATATTTGGGTTATAGTATATATTAGATATAGTTAGTTATATGTTCATACACATATAAACTTACCTTTTATTTAAATATATAATAGGCATACATATATATGTATATATAATATAAGTACATACGGGAAGGGTATGTTTATTATAAAATAGGTAGAAACATAATAAAGTGTAAAAATTCAATTCTGACTGGCTCTACTATTAGAAAGATGTGGTTCTCTGGCACTAATCCACCTTGCTCGACTCTCCCTCCCATATCCACTGTCCAGGGTCTAGTTCCTACAGTACTTAGACTATTGCTCACTGTGAGTTAAAGAGGACAAGCTTTGACGCCACAGTGCCTGGGCTCAAGGGCACAAAGTTCTCCTTCCTGCCCAGGCCTCCTTGAGCACCTTCTGCAAGCAACTCCCTGTGTCTCAGTCTCCTTTCTCATCAATGGCTGTTCCACTTAGGTTTCAGAATCATTGGATGGACAATCAGGGGAAATAGTTCAGTCCGTTTCCATTTGGCCCAGGATTGAGAGGAAAATGTGCCTTCTCTTTCTTCTCTGACTGCCATTTCTGCCTCCCTTTCCCCTACCACACCCTGCAGTACTTCCCTTACCTGAGCAAGGGACCAGGCTCCTCGTTACCTCATACTCTGGTGAGCCTGGTTCCTAACTGTACTTTCTTTGCCTCTTCATACAAGCCAGCTGCTGCGCTCTCAGTGTAAGTAAGCAAAAGCAAGCAGCATTTTCCTCTTCAGACATTCTAGCCCTCCTACTTCCCTCTTCTCCTGAGCTTGATATTTCTTTTCTGTTTGCTAGCCTCTAAAAGTGCCCCACGTCTTTGGTGAGCTGGGACAGGACTTGGAGACTTTTTGTGACAAAGCTCAATATTTCTCTGAGCTTTGGGATACTTGTTCCAGTACTGTTCCTATTTACTGGTTACTATTTTCTGAAATAGCTGCTTTTATTTTTAAACTCACACTTTTTCTTCTCTCTTGACTATTAGGTTGTTTTGTTTTTGTTTTTGTTTCTCTCTGAGGATAGGATCTAGGGTTTCATGCATACTAGGCATGGACTCCATTTCTGAACTACATGCCTAGAACATTAGATTAGGCAACCCCGTAGAAGTAGAGGCAGAGAGAGTGTGAGAGCCAGAGGGGATGGAGGGCAGCAGGAGAACAAGGCCCTCTGAATCAGCTGAGCACAGATCATAGGAACTCACAGACACTGAAGCAGCAAGCACAGGGCCCATTCGGGTCTCCACCAGGTCCTCTCTGCTTATAGCTTCCAGTTTAGTGTGTTTATGGGACTCCTGAGTGTGCGAATGAGTGAGTCTCTGGTTCTTTTTTGCCTTCTGTTTGTTGTCTTGTTCAACTTCAGTGTGATAGTGTTTGTTCATCTCATTATATTTTGTTTTCTAAAAAACTGAATGAATGGATGGATGGATGAACGAATAAGTGAATGAATACTGAGCCACTGTGGTAAAGGGTAACAAATGAACTGTCGTTTTTACCAGCTCAGAGAGGGAAAATCAGTTTTCTCCAGTGTCGTGACACTGGGTATACCAACCACTCTGGGACAGGCCTCATGTTCAGGAGTAGTTAGGCAACATGTAATGGTCTCCAGAGCTGTTTGTGTATTATTATTTGGTTGTAGTTTAGAATTTTTTGTTTGTTTTCTTGTTTGGTTGTTGTTTTATTTTGTTTTCTTGATTGGGGGGAATATTTTGTTGTATTGAGTTTTTGTCATTTGAGAAAGAAGTTAAAGTTGGGTGGGTAGGGAGGGGGAGAGGATCTGGACGGACTTGGGGGAAGGGACCATTATCATCAAAATACATTTAAAGTTGAAAACTGTTTTAAATAATAAAACATAGTAAAATTAAATCTTTTTGAATTAAAAAAACCTATCTTCCAAATTTGTTTGGAAATCTTTTTGGCCACCTGGTAGGTCTGGAAAATGGGCAGAAATATGAAAGAATCTGGACAGGGAAACTGTTTTATGATTTTTTTTTTCTGGGGAGACATCAACATGTCTATTCAACCAATGACCCAAGTATACCTTAGTGAACTAATTGGTGAGTGAATTTATCATGGTCCCTTTTAAGAGCTTGGAGGATTCAAAGGCAGGTGGGAAAGCCCACATGTGCATAGGTACCAACTCAGAAAAACTGCAGTCTTTGTGTTTCCTATAAGATTGCCCCCCACAGCTTGACCTGTGGGAGACTCTCCTTCTCACTGCAGTGGTTACTGCTTAGATAATACTGGCCAGGGGCCTTGAGCATCTTTTAAGATTTTTGAGCTTCCTGGGACTTTGAGATTTCATTTCCTGAGCCTTAAAAAAGCCTCCCTTCAGGAAAGAATGTTCCAAGTAGGAAATACCAACATAACAGCCACACAGACCTTGTGGGAAAGTACTTCCACCACCTACTTTGGGATGCAGTCATTGGGGGTTACTCTCCATGGCCTCTGGTCTTTGTTGCTATCCAGACTTCTTTATTCTCAACTCCTTTTCTGAGATTCAGGTGAAATATGTCACTTTTCGGACATGTCAACCAGAACATTGTTAGTTGACAGCATCCAGAGGCTGTAAGGATGTTGAAATGTTTGCTTCTATGTAAAATTTGTAGTTAGCTATAGGGACCCAGACCTCTAGCACCACACAGGTCATCTCCAAGAATGTAGTTTTAAGTTCTGAGACTGGGCATCCAGGGAGACAACTGATCTTCATTTGGACACTGCACACCGTTAAGGCCTCCATCAGGCCAAAAGACATTCCGTTCTAAACTGTGCCTTCTTGCCCATTTGTTTGGAGGCTCATTTCCTCATGCTAGGCTTTGATAACGTCACTTTTAGGTTAACTCATTTTCCTTAGATCAGCCTTCAAGCTCAGTACCAATGACCCTTTTTATTCATCACAACCTTGCTATTTCTTTAACTAAAATAGAATTACTTAACAGAATGGAAGTGTCTTTCACTGAAGCAGCAGGATCCACACTTCTCTGAACCTGGAAAATGGGCACCTCGCTGATAGGGAGGGGTATTTTGAATCTCAGTTATTTAAGACAATGTCTATCATTTATTAAACATGTGCTATATTATCATTATCTGATTACCCTTTAAGTTAGTTACTAAAATTAGCACAAAGGGCAACGAGGACAAATTGGAATTATCACTTACCCACTATTGAATTGTAAGATTGCATCCTTGTACAGAATCCTTTACAGTAATTTATTAAATTTGTGAGTGGATTAAGGAAAGGCCAAAAGGAAGAACTTGTGCAGGTACTCAAGTAATCAAACCTTCGTACCTCTGACTATCAACTTCCTCCTGGTAAATAGGGAGTCTGTGCAGAATTCTAGAGACTTTGTCCATTAGATTTGTTCTGTTTTGTTTTCATATTAATCCTTATCTTTAATAAATTTATATTTATAAAATTTGTATTATATATAAAGCACTTACCTGGTGTCTGTCACAGCCAGTAAGAGTGTGTCTAAACAGTAACTACCATTTTTTTAAATTAGGAGTACTAACAGTAACTGTGGTGCTTTAAGATGTGGGACAGTATCTAACATAAGAAACACACATACACACAGGCACATACATACACACATATACACACATACACACCAAGGTGCATGATGTCTTGTAAATAATTAGCCATCTGGGGGGTGTGTGTGTGTGTGTGTGTGTGTGTGTGTGTGTGTGTGTGTGTGTTTGTGTGTGTCTGTGAGTGTACATGCACACACACAGTTGTATAGCTAATAAAGTGTAGGAAGAAAAAATTTGGCCATGTATTTTCAATAACCATATTTCTTGCAGTGAACCTTTGTCACCAGACACATTTTATTCCAGACTTTGCTCTCAGGTCAGCATTACAGGAGAGCAGGCTGTTACACTACACTGATGGAGAAAAAATTCCATAGTGTGTGGCCTTCTTCACCTTTGTGCTTCTGCATTTCCTGGCATATGATGGATGGATAGAGGAAGAAAAGATTTTAATCAAACCAGGAGAAACCCTATGTACCTAACAGTGTTGTAATGGAATCAAAATATAAGCACACTTAAAATAATAGTAGCTATTAGTGTTGGCTACTCGTCCTATTGTCCCTGCATATCTCTGCTTCTTTTCAACATGAATATAGCTTTATTTTTTAAAATGTCATTGAGAGAAGTAATGTTTGTTGTTTTGGTGTTAACTTAGATAATTTATGAAAGTTTAAAGAAAGTTGGCCACACTCCTATTTTTTTTTTTACATTCTTCTTTAGTTGTATGTATCTATTATATGCCGAACTCCTACATGATTATACATATATTAACGAGATAATATGAAGTACATTGTTTTATAGTTCATGATGTTACACTTAACAGAATAACTTTCTGTCTAATTCTATGTAATCATTTCAAGTAGTTCACAGGATCACATTATAAATGCTATAATTGGCA
Organism: Micromys minutus; assembly: GCF_963924665.1. Lineage (NCBI taxonomy): Eukaryota > Metazoa > Chordata > Mammalia > Rodentia > Muridae > Micromys > Micromys minutus. Next base: position 15,891,182 of record NC_137970.1, on the reverse strand, counting down.
TTTAACTTACATCTAATGTTTGGTTACTATAAACAGTGCTTAAATTACTGTCTGTAAACATCCATATTCATATACTTACTGGGTTGTTTTACTAGAAAAAAAATTGAAGGCTTAATTGCTCCAATTCTAATGAAATGCATACAGCTAAAACACGCATTTGGCACCAACCTGCCAAAATGAAGAAACACTTGTTAAAGAGAAACAGTTGCTTTTGTTCTAGTTTCACAACTGGTCTTAACTATAAAATGGTTTTCCTTTGGCTGTTGTTATGGTAGTTGATGTTCTGTCTTCTTGCCTTGATCACAAGTGGTTTGTGACTTAGACCAAAATAAAGCCAGGTGACTTCTAATGTTAATTCATGGAAGGCTGAGCAGTGAGAAACAGTTGCTTTTAAATATGGCTACTTCCATGCACGTGTTCAAACTTGTTTTCAGGGAACATGAAATTCTAGGACAACTGAAGTACAGGGTCTCCAGAGCTCCTTATAGGCCTGAGTTGTGCTAAGCTATAAGTGACCACTGCTAGAATATACAGCCAGAAATGTCAAGTTAAACCTGTATGCTGGTTACTTTCTCTCTGTGTGTACTAGTGGGAACAGTGTTGCTGAATGCGATTATTTATTTATTTATTTATTTATTTATTTATTTATTTATTTATTTATTTATTGTGTGTGTTTTATTCTGCAATAGGGCTTCAGTAGCTCAGGTGAGGCTTAAACTCACTGTATAGCTAGCTGATCTTGATCCTGATCCTCTTGCTTAGACATCCCAAGTAGTAGGATTGCAGGCTTTCACCACCTCTCCTGGCTGAGAAAGACATTTTAAGGGAAGTTTGTGGGTTAGTGTCCTATTTAGGAATTTCTTGGCCACACTTTTAGTAAAGATTCTCATATTTCTAGGGAACCTGACAATCTTTAAGTCTCTGGCCAGCCTACAGAGACTTAACTCACCCACCCACTCTTCTAGCTTCTGGATTCTCTCTCTCTCTCTCTCTCTCTCTCTCTCTCTCAAGCAGTCAGAGTACCTCTTGACTTTAACTTTCTATAAGAATAGAGGAAGGGAAGTGTATGCTGAGAAGTCTTGAATCTGGATCTCCTCATCTAACAGGCTACATTCTCTCTGACTTCAAAGGCTGGGCACTGGTCCAGGAATGATGCTCTTGGCCTCTGCTGGAAGGTGGGACCAGGTGTGGGAATGCAAACAGACTGTGGGGCCTGGATGAGACAAATAGGCAGAATATGTGACCACAGAGGGGTGCAGATGCCTATATGTTTGGCAAGGCTCCACCTTACAAAGGGTACTCCTGGCAGGAATGTTTTCTCTGATTTGTGTCAGGGAGTAGGCGTGTTTAAATGTCTAGGTCTAAATTGGGTGATGTTCTCCATAAGCAATAATAAGCATGGAAGTAATTTACTCTGGGACCTTGGCTGTAGTGCCGTCATTGCTTCGGTGGCATACTATGCTGATGGGGCCTGCTGATCTTTAAACCGCTTCCTGAGCTCTCTTCGAATCCATTCTCTGCAGTCCTAGCAGATTACCTGTCTCTGGCCAATAGCTACGTGCATGTTGCCTGCCTTTTGCTCTGTGGGGATTTCAGACTTCGTCTTTCTCCTCTTTACTCAATTCTCCAGCTCACTGGCCTGTGAAATTCCACCGGGCCTCTACAGTATACTTACCGTCTCTTCTGTTTGTAAGTAAACTAACGTGCATACCTTTTCATGTGTTTGCGTGCATATCTAGGTACACATTCTTGGCTCCCTCCAGCTATTTGGAAGTCTTTGGCTATGGTCTATGGGTATGTATGTGTAAAGGCATGTATTTGTGTGTGCTTTGTCAGGAAGTTTGATTGGAGTGCAGTGGGGCAGACCTCGGGGCAGGGAGGTGACATACTGGAGGACAGTAATTAAGGCCCTGTTTAGATAGACAGGGTCCCATAAAGCTTTAATTGAATTGTGAGTCCCGAAAGCAGGCAGCTCCTTCTCCATTAGTAGAAGGAAAAAAATAAAAGGAGATTGCATTTACTGTGGAAGAAAATGTCTTTGTCACCAGACTCTTCTCCCTCAAACTATGAGGGGGTACACTCAGAAAAGTAATTCAGTGTCCAGATTTTAAAAGGACTTTTCCAGCGAGGAAATGTTGGGGTTTGAGGTGTGCCAGTGAACTTAAGAAAAGCAAAGGAAAAAACTTAAAAATTGCTATGGTAATTAATTTTTGAAATTATAATTACTTCACCCTCTCACTTTCCTTACCTCCCTCCAACCTCTTTCATGCACCCCTTTACCTCCCCCATCTCTGTCTTTCAAATGCATGGTCTTTTAAAAAATTGTTACTCTACACACACACACACACACGCACACACACACACACACACACACACACAGAGAGAGAGAGAGAGAGACAGAGGGAGGGAGGGAGGGAGAGGCAGAGGGAGGGAGGGAGGGAGAGGCAGAGGGAGGGAGGGAGGGAGGGAGAGAGGGGGGAAGGAGGGGGAGGGAGGGAAAGAGAGGGACAGAGGGAGAGAAACACATCCTTAAATGAGTAAGTATAACCTCCTCATTCTGTTTAATGCTACATGAATGTACTGGCTTCCTAATAATGGATAGCCGACTGAGGAATAAGGATTTTGAATGATTCTCCAATTCTTCTGGACTGTAAGGCCTTTGAAAGGACTTCTTGAGATTTCCATCCTGGATCCATAGAGCATAGAGACACAATGCCTGGTGACAGGAACATTACTCAGGAGGAGCAGCAGCCAGGCTTGCTGAGTTTGTTGATGGCCCTGCAAAGTCCCAAGTAACACCCCAGGAAGGAAGGCTCTGGACGGGAGGTTTTGTATTCAGAACTGCCCTCCCCACTCATGAAGTAATTGGCAGAATGGCTAGAACAAGTGAATGATTGTGCCATAATTAGTTTATGACCCGAGGCCATGCCAGTTGTAGCCCTGCCAGTCTGCGAGCTGCCACCAGGACAGATATGCCTCATAAAAGCCAAAGCAACAAGGCTAGATTCTGTGGGCCCGCAAAGCCAGATGACTCAGGCCTCTGAACTGTAAGTGACTGAGCTAGTGTGTTAACATTTCCTGAACTGACCTTTTCTATTTTCATTTTATGCAAAAGTAACCTTTATAGTTATTACAATTGTTAATCCTTGCTTTGACTTAATTGCAGTGAGTTTTCCTCCTTTCTTTCATCATTTTTCATGGGCTGCTGTTCCTTCTGTTTTCTCCCTTTCTTTACTTCTATTTCTTCCCCTCCCCCCTCTCATCTCAATCCTCCCCTTTTCTCCCTTAGTTTCCTTTTCCTGTACTCTCCTGTCCCCTCTTCTCCTCCCTCCTTTTTCCTTTGTTTTGGGAGAACAGACTAGGGTTCATCTGGTCCATTGTGTGACAATAATTGAAAGCACTCCCTCCTGATCTGCGCAGGAAATGGCTGAACCAACATCCTCAGGTCTCACTCCCCTGCCCTGTTGCTGGTATGCTTGCTGTCCAAATACTCTCTTCCACTTTCTGGAGAGTTCAAGCAACCTAACTTTGTAATGAGAAATCTATCAACCTGCCAACCTAATTCCTACAAATGTTTACCAGACTGTTGGTGCCAGACCTCAGCAGATTTGGATTCTGCAGAGGGTTTTGCTGTTCAAGGATCTGAGAGTGCTTTCCTTTCCTGCCCATCAACCTGCCCTGCATGTTTATTTCAGATGCTCAGCACATGGGCATCCCTGCTCAGTTAAAATTGAGTTAATAGTACAGAAACTGTTGCTGATCAAAGCACTAAGCGGCTCATGCTCACAGGTAGAGGTAAAGAGCTTAGGATTCATGAAGAGTACTGTTCTATATAAGAAACAAACGCATCCGCAGAATGACCAAATTCAAGCATCACTCTTGTTCTGCCCTTTTAAAGATCTTAAGATTCTTGTTTCCAACAGCAAATAGCAATTTCAACACCCAGCGCTATCTAGGGAGCAGATCCCACGAGGAGAAACTGTGGTTGTTTTTATTATGTTTTTAAACTTTTGGCCATCAAGGACAAATTTTCACAGCTTAAATTCCTTCTGAAGGTTGGATTTTTGTTGGTTGTACTATTGAAGATGAATATATCATTCTTGTACATTCCCACCAAGAATGAGTGTGGTCTTCTATTTGCTTCCCATTGTCTTTAATGTGTACACCAACTTTAATGTGTACGCTTACATTAATGTGTACACGACTTTAATGTGTACAGAGGATTGTTGTTGTTGTTGTTGTTGTTTGGTATTGCTGGTATCTCACTCTTTCATAAAAATAGCTCTAAGGGGAGAGTTTATATCCATTCTGCTTTGATTTCAGTCTTGAAGCAACTCTAATTGAACCAGGAGTTTGTTTTATAAATATAAGCTTGAGATTGGGTCTGCAAAGAGGATCTGTAAGATGGTGTGATATTTACATATGTGTGAAAAAGTCAAGTGCATCCTTGTGAAGCAGTAATGAGTGTTGATAAATAAAACATCCATTTAAATGTATTTTAGTTTATAACAGACAAATGAGTGTAAGTATAATGAATGAATTTCTTGGGGTCTGTTCCTAGGTTCCTCTTTATTCCTAACATGATCACATCTTTTCTTAATATTATTAATTTATAAAGGCTAATGCTGTCTTTCCTGACTAGAAGTGTTTCCATTTGAAAATATTTGTATTATGAATTAGAAGATTTCATTAAAATACTTCATGTTCACGAAAAGCAAACACTTTTGCTAAGAGCCTACAATTCAAGCGAACCATTTTCGGTAATACCTCACTTATCTCGAAGCTCATAATACAGCTCGGACTACAGTAATAGATTTTAAAACTGCTGTGGCAACACGTGTGGTGCAGGAGGAGTGAGGATTGTGTCCTGACTGTAGAGAAACCCACTGATCCTTTTTCTTCTTTCCTTCTTCCTTCTTTCCTTCCATCTCACTCTTTCTTTTCTCTTTTTCCTCTCTTTCTCCATCCATTCCCTCCTACCCTCCTTCCTTCCTTCCTTTCATTTTATTTTCTCCCTTCCACCCTCCTATCCATCCTATCTCCTTGCTCCCTAACCCTTTCTCCAGTCTTTGCATTTTTGAGAAATAAGGCTTGTGTATGTTGCCAAGGTTGGCCTTGAACTCCTGGGCTTATACTATCCTCCAATTTCAGACTCCCTGGTAGCTGGGACTGTAGGTATGTGCCACTGACACTCATTTTCCTGGAGTCTGTTACTTTTTTAATTATAGCAGAATCAAGTCAAGTAATTAGAAGTAGGAGTCGTGTCGCACGCCCCACGTCCCGCCAGCAGGAACGACGTGCGACAACAGGATTCTTCGGTGAACAACCTTTATCGTACAGCACTCTGAGCAGGGGACCACGTGGAAGAAAAATGCACTGCTTATATATGCCCAGGAGACTCGTGTCGCTACCTGATTGGTGCACTCTCCAGTAACTCATTAGCATGCCCCAGAGCAGGCTGTGACGTCTGTGGTACATGCGCACTATGTCCCTCGGGCTGGGCAACAGCTCTGTTGGCTGAGTCATCGGCGGGAAGCCGTTGCCATGTTTGGGTGCGGCACCAAAGGCTCTCAACAGAGTCGCAGGTTGGGTAGGTTTGGGAAGGTAGTATATTCTAGAAATAGGCATAGTCAAAGCTCAGTATGGACAACTATTATGAGTATACCACAAAGTGAAGACAGATAGTGTAGAAGAGGCAAAGAACTTTCCTTGCTAAACTTCCACATTGTGATATCAATATGCCTGCCAGGTTTTCCTAAGGATTTTTACTATTACTGGGCATTTATGTTATTTAATTTTTTTACACACATAAACCATAGTATTGTGAATAGTTGCTACAACATGGTATTTTGTTGAAAGTTATTGCTTTCTGCAATTTCTTACAAGAAATGTATTAACTTGGCTGGAAGGTGGAGCTGCTTTAATGTTGCTGTTCTATATTGCCAGACTGCATTTCCACATGCTGTCCTCTATAAGAGTGTCTGTTTGAACAGAACCCAGCACACTGAGTGTTATCATTTTAACATCTTTGCTACTTTGATAGGTTAGTAAGTATACTGTCCATTTGTTCCTTTTTTAAATTTATTTAACAAGGCTTTTCATTTTAAATGTCACAATTTACTGTCTCTTTGTTCTGTCATTTTCTTTCATCACTTTTCAAAGAAGTCTGGACATTGCCCTTGTATATTTTTATCCATTCCTTATATTTTGGGCAGCCCAATTTTATCATTTATATTTGTCACACATTTTTCCAATTTTATTGTTTTCATTTTTATGTGTGCTTTATCATCTTTCAGTATGGAAACATGTTCTCTTTTACATTTATGTATTCAAATACATCCATCCTGCCTGGGATGTTTCTTTCATTTTTCAATATTCAAAAATTTACCAGTCTACCACAGATGGGACAAATATGTGATTCTGTCTTCCCTATTTCCCCAGGGGTTTTTTTTTTTCTTTTCTTTTCTTTTTTGTGTTTAATTCCTGGGCCCATCTGGAATTTATTTAAGTATATGGTATGAGGTATGGATCTAAAGTAAAATCTCCATACTAATATCCAAATGTTTTAGCAATTCAATTTGGCAAATACTGCTTGAACTCCTTCTGTGTACTTCGCATTGTACCACAACATTCTTTTTCTCCTTAAACGAAGCAAAGTCTATGCTCTCTGTGTCTATGACTGTCTCTGTTTCCTGTATCTGTCTCTCCTCTCCCTCCCTCCTTCCCCCTTCTCGCTGTGCATACTTTTGACATTCTCTTCCTTTCCATCTTTCTCCCAAGAGAGTCACAGTAATGGCTCTAATAATGTATATAGTTACATGGCTATAATAAAGTACAAAGAAAATTATGACAGGTATCATTTGGAAGGTTAGGAGCAGAAACAAGAGGTCAGCTCAGAGATAGAATGCTTGCTTAGTATGCAGGAAGCTGTGGATTTGATTCCTGGTACACCCCCGACCACATGCACATGTGTACACATATGCACAGGTATACACACTTGCACACACTCGCACACACACATACCAATGTTAGCATGCAGAAACTGGGAATACAACAAACTGTGATATTTTACCCAAATAAAATAAGTAAAAGATTCAAGGTAGACATGACATTTATAAAGTATTCTGGTGGCAAGATTTCATTCATTCAGAGAGAAAAAAAACACACAATGAATTTTATACTGGGACTTTTACTGGGAACTCAAGATAACTATTCACAAAACACAGTCCCTGTTCTAAAGGACCTTTCACATTATCCAGACAGAGTGATTATGGTGAGGAAACATATCAGTGAAAGATAGTAGAGACAAAAATATAAAGACCTCTCACATCCTAAGTGAAGTCATGCTTTAAAGGCAGGGTATGAATTTGAATAGGCATTTATTCAAACAGCATACACTAATTTCCAATAAGAACATGAATAGCTAGCTACTCAGCAACATTAGTCATTAAGGAAATGTAGTCAGAACCACTATAGCAACATTTTTCACATATTTAAAATTGTTATAATACAAAAAATCCAAAGCTGGGTATTGTTGATGATGGTAGAGTATTGGGATTAAAATGCATTTTGTATGCTGGTGGAGATAGGAAATGGCATGTTTCCTTGGAAGAGAGTTGGCAGTTCTTCAGAATGTTAAACACAAAGTTACAGTGCTGTGGTTTGACTCTGAAATATCTTTCTCCAAGCCTTGAATGTTTGGTTCTCAGCTGGTGATTCTATTCCGTAAGGTACAGGAAACTTTTGGAGGTCTGATCTAAATAGATAATTGGAACCGGCCTTTGAAGGTTATGCCCAGTACTGGACTTCTTTCTCTCTGCCTGCTTATTGTTTGCCACCATCTAAGTATCTTCTTCTACATGCTTGGATGACAAAGACTGTGGCCTGTGACCTTCAAAACTGAAAGCCACAACGAATGCTTCCCTCCTGTAATTTGGTATGGTAGGTATTTCATCAAAACCATACATACACACACACACACACACACACACACACACAAAGCCAAAAAACCTAATACGGAAATTTGGTATGAGGAGTGGATTCTTGCTAATCTGTGAAAGAAATTTGGCTACGTTTAGAGGAACAGACTAGGGGAAGGCTACTGTGCTCTAAGTAGAGCTTAATGTGTATTCTAGTGGGAGCTCAGATGACCAGAGTGTTGACAGTGAGGACTGTGCTCATGTAATTTGAAATGGGAACTATAACACAATTAGGAATTGGAATAAAAGCCTCCATATGTTTTACTCTGGGAAAGTAATTTGTCCACATTTTGTCCTTGTCTTGAGACTTTGTGTGAGACCCAATTAGGAAAAGATTTGAAATACAGAGTTTGGACAGAAAAGGAAGTGGTTTAAAATTGCTAATATGGTTGTGGTGATGGAGATTAGATCAGTCAAAGAGAAGCCAGTTATTTTGAGTTTCGACAATAGAAAATATCCTTCTATGTTGTTCCAATAATTGTCAAGAATCTACTACCCATCCTAGACTAAATAATGCAAGAGTTTTAATTAATTTGAAAGACTTCTTTGAGACAAGAGCTCCTAGATTCCCTGGTTATGCAGGGCCACCCATGGAGAGTGTAAACCCATAGTCCACCCCACAAGCACTCAGGAGTCACTACACCCATTATCCAAGTGTGTGTACATCCTTCATCTGTTAGCAGAACTTGATGCCATGCATGAGGTGTGTTTTTAGATCTGCAGAAATTATAGAAGCATAAGGGCTTCTATCCAGATTTCAAAGGACCCACTGGGAGGCTAGGCAATAAATATGTGATACAGTCAGGATCCCTGCAGAAAATTTTTGCAAGGGCTGTATGTGCTGTGAAATTGAAGACACCCAAGCTCTAGTGGAGACTCAAGGAAGTTGGAGATGCCAAGGACAGGGAACATCTATTGCAAAAAGGTGCTAGCAATGGACAGAGGCAGCAAAGAAGAGAGGCCTTATGTACTGCAGCAAACAAAACTGTAGCCTAGGCCACCCAGCCTCATTGGAACTTAGATCACAATACCACATGCTTCAGATGTTGACCTGTAACTAAAGGATTAAATGCCTGCCTTCCTGAGACTTTGAACTTGGAGTTTTGAACAGTGTTGGAACTGTTTAGATATTGTTGATGCTTAGGGATGGTCTAGGTGATTTTTTCATTCTGAGATGGTCATGTGCCTCTGGGGGCCAAGAGTAGATTGCTACAGTTTGAATATGAAATCCATGCTTAGACTTAGGTGTTGAATGTTTGGTTCCCAGTTGTGGTACTATTTGTGTAGAAACTTTAGGAGGTAGGGTATAACTGGAATAATTAGGTCAGTAGTGGTATGGTTTTGAAGGTCGTATGCAGTCTCAGGTCCCATTCTCTCTGATACCTGTTCACCATGAGGCATAGCCTGCTGCTCTCACAATGCTTGACTCATCATAGGCACAAAATCAACAGAACTAAGGGCTGTGGTCTGAAGCCTTTGAACCCTTTACACAAAGGAAATAGTTTTTAGTTTAAGTTGTTTATAGCTGATAACTTTTCACAAAGAAGAATAACTCTCATGTGATCCAGAATTCTCACTCCTAAGAAAAATTAAAACATGTCAACACACACACACATACACACAGGCATGCAGGCATGCACACACATATGTTATATGATTTCACTTATATGAACTGTTCAAAAATATTATTTTGGAGGCATACAACGTCATTAGTAGTTACTTGGACTAGACATTAGAAATAAGGAAATTTTTTTCCTCTTAAGGATGATATACATGTTCTAAAATGAAATTTTGGTAGTGGTTGTACAATTCTGGAAATAGTTTTAAAATATGTTCAATTGTATAAATGGGTAGGATTGATCAATGTAAATTCCATATCAGAAGAAGTTCTAAAATATGGTAGTTTAAGAAAATAGTAATTGTAGATATCTTCTGAAGACTGCTACTACCAACATGATTTAAATCTTTAAATTACTTACCAGTTAAAGTGTACCTCTCACACTTGTTAATCTTGGTACCTTTCCAAGACCTTGTTGTTTTTGTCAGTATCTTCCCTGTGTCTCTCCATACCCTGCTGTGGAGCCTGTCCTTTGGATTCCGAGTTCCACTCTTCCCTCTCTCTGTCTTGAACATGTTGACCTTCTGAGACCTTCCCTGGTGCTGTAACATAACTTCTTCCCTCTCTTCAAAATGTGTTTCTGCTGATGCTTATTTTATTTCTAAATCCAGCCTTTATTTCTCAGAATTCTGCTTCTGTTTCTTTGATTAAGTAGTAAATAATTTCTCCTGAGCTCAATTATACATCTATGTGTAAAACACATACTGTGGATTTCCCTATAGTGATACTTATGATGTCCTATGATATTGATCTTTATATATGTGAAACAATAAGACTTTTAATGTGCATTTGTGATTTCTATAGTGGCTATGTTCCTATCATGGTCAGTTTCAAGTTCCTAGCATAGCACTACTAAATTAAAATTAGTAGTTAGTGTGAAACCCTCACCAGGAGGCAATTATATAGTCCCAATTCCACAAAAAACACTTCTCTACTATCTCTGAAATACCCATGAACTGTTATGGAGTTCACATTATATGTATCTGAAGCTGAATCACAACTTGGTTTATAGCCAATGCTGATCTTGAACTTCTAATTCTGGTTCTACTTCCAGAACTCTAGGATTTCAGGTGTGATTCATGATACCTAGTTTTTGTAGTGCTGGGAATTGAACCCAGGCTTTCATGCATGCCAGGCAGAAATCTTTGCTAACTTTATTATATATAATTTGGGAAGAAGAGAAATACTACTTCTTGAATGCCAACTCTACCTTTTGTGCCTTTTATGTACTCTGTTCTACAACCTTATAATAGAAATATGTATCTTATATAATGGATATACACACAGATACACACACACACACACACACACACACACACACACACACACACACTTATTTGGCCTGGAGAACTCATGGAGGATGTCCTGTACTACATAGTCTGCAGAAACGCTGGAAATCAAAACTACAGTTTTCTGCAACTATAAATCATGTATGTTCCACTATACTGCCTTTCTTTCCATGTTGTGATTTGTTTATTGATTCAGGAAATATTCAGGTCCTTAAAACATTCATTTTTACTATTTTAAAGTACATGCATGTGTATGTGTTTGCACAAACTTGTGAGTGCAGATGCCTGCACAAGTCAGAGATATACGAGCTCCTGGAGCTGGAATTATAGGCAGTCGTGACCTGCTCACTGTGAGTGCTGAGAACCAAGCTTGGATTCTCTGCAATAGCAGTATGTACCCTTAACCACTGAGTCATCTCTCCGTCCTAGTTCAACAGTAGATGTCAGAAACTTGGATATTCTGAAAGGAAAGGGGACTCTCACACTGTGAAAATAGCAAGTACAAAAACATTTTATTATTCTTTTTATTTCCATTCCTCATAACTACAATGCTTGGTAATCTGGAATTACCAGGATGTGTTAAATAGCTTCACCTTCTCCCATGACTCAGCAATGAAGCAATGTCTCTGGTGTGGGAGTACCTTATTTAGTACCAGAAGACAGATGATGTCCTAAGCATCTGTTTTAAATCCACTGTGCCACAAATATATGGATATGTTTGGGTTCTCCCAGTATCAGGATTAGTTGAATAATAATAAATTTACAAGCTGTATCACTCTAATCATAATTACCAAGATGAACACTCAGTTCACACGTTATACTTTATACACTGGGTGTGTGTGTGTGTGTGTGTGTGTGTGTGTGTGTGTGTGTGGTTAATGTAGCTACCAAAGGGTTAAAAGAGGGATACAGATACTGAATCCCTATAGTCTTTAACTCCCAAAGCTTTCATTTTGTCCTTGAATACTTGAGATGCTTTCAAAAAATTGTTTCCTTTACATGAGGTGAATAAGGGCCATACAGACCCAGCCTTAAAAAAATATTCTTTAAGATGTGTAAATTCTAGAGACAAGCTGATACAGATGAAAAGAGAGTCACTTTAGGCGGGAAAGTAAGAAACATTGAGAGACTCAGTTGCACAACTAATAGAAGCAAGTAGCAGATGCTTTCAGTGAGGCAAAGGCAAGCCACAAAGGCCTGGGACCCTGGTTCAAGGTGCAAGACAGTGTCCAGATGGAGAGAAGCGTGGGTGAATAGTGATTGGAAAGATCCACATTTAGCACTGGAGACTATGTTGAGCTGAAGCCAGGGGACACCTAAAAGTTCTCTGCCCCACATTCCACTGGCATACACACTAGGTATTCTGATGATGGTGATAACAACTCATGTAGACATTCCAAGGCACCTCTTAGGGGTAGGGGTTTTCAGGTTCTTGTGTCTCTGAACAAGGACTTGAGCAGAGACACATGGGTGGAGTAGGGCAGTCACTGTGTTAGGAAAAGGGACATTTTCCATGTAACATGTAGGGGGGAGCAAAAGAAGAGTTTAGTTGCTCAGTTGGCACTGTCCTACAAAGAGTTGGGGACTTCCCCTAATGAGATAATTTTGGCCCATTTGCATAGTGTGGAATTTTAGCTTAATTGAATATGTGGGCGCTCCACTCTTGTTCAGTTATGTGTACTTCTACATACAGTTTATGTGTTGTATGTACCAGCATCTAGCATCTCCAAGCAGGAGTGCGTGCTGTGGTATTTTAATGAGTTAGAGGTTAATTTTGGATAATCTGGAGTGCTGCGCTCCTGCACCAGTACCGCTGGCTAGTTTCCATTGGGCGGGATTGTTTGGATGCAGCCTTTCTCATTGCTACCTTATTTTTTCCATGTCCTAATTCTGTAACGTTATGAACAAGGTCGTTTCTATTTCTCTATTGTTTTCTGCAACATCAATTCTCCACTAAGAGCTGGAGCCCCGGAAGCCTTTTGGGCAAGGTGAATGATGATCCATCATGTATAACTTCTGTAGTGGGATATATTCCCTACCCGAGAGAAAGCATAAACTCTTGTGTATTCTGCATATCAATTGGAGAGGACTGGCTGGAATCCTTGTAGCACTAGGAGCTTCATCTGGGACTGCTTGCTACATCCTGTTAGCCTCAAATCAGCATTTTCCCTGAGTATGAGGCATGTTCCACCTTGAACTGCTGTTATAACATCCGAGGGCATCAGCTTTTGTACTGCATCTGTCCTCGTTATTTTAACATTCTGAGTTTAGGAGTAAGATCTCTTGTGCTGTAAAACAAAAACACATAAACAAACAGATGCTTATATAGAGAGAATGTGACCAAATAGAAAAGAATATTTCTAAGAAGGAATACAGTAGTGGAATAGATTTAGAGGATAATAGTGTTTTAATACAGTATTGTATAATAGATATATTAGATATAATATCATGCTAACATGTCAAAAGAAAAATAAGAAAAGAAACCCTAAAACTTCAAGATTATAGTTTTTGATAGACCCATAAATAAGGCTTATCTGTATATTTCAAGAAGATACTCTTTTCTCTTATTTGAAAAGAATTTTTAAGCTTTAATGGTTTGCAGTTGTAAGTGTCCTTGCCTTTAAGAAGGTTGAAACTGTGAAGAAGGGAGATGCTTTGGTGTAAAGTCTTTACCTTTTCTACAGCAGGTGAAGCAGCAGCAAGCCTTTATCTACCCCCAAGCAGGTGTCATCCATATCAGAAGTTGATGTTTATATCTTTGACAGGGAAACATTTGATTATAATCTAAGTGTTGATCTTTTACTTGAAAACCTTAATGAAAGATAGTGGCTTAGGGCCTCCTCTTACATACTTATAAAAACAACAGTCAGGCCTTTACCAATTTTTGGTGTGTTGATTTTATAGACCCTTTACCCTAAAGGCACAGCTGACTGAAACAGTTAATGTCTTCTTTACCAGGTAACATAAGGGACATTAAGTCCCTTAATGATTTTTCTTTGATTCATTTGGAGCACCAGAATCCTGTATTTCCCTCGAATCCACTAGTCATTTTTACTGTTTCATCGTATTAAGATTGTTCACATAACAGCTGTAGCTATGAAGCCTCCTAGCTGCAAGGCTCAGAGTAGCTGGAAAAGTAAGGTATGGGTGTAGGAATGGCCTTTACCTTTCAGGTGAGGCTTTTCAATGTTAGACCTTATTATTAGGGCATGTATACAGCAGTTTGTAATTCTGGGGCTAGCAACAACTCCTGTGAGTTTTCAACATTTCCTATATTTCTTACTACAGTATTCATTTAGTAAGTGTTCTTGGGTTATTGATTAAGCTAGAAAATGGAACTCTAGTATTAAAAAAAACTAACAATTTTATGTGCCATGAATAGAGCTATCTGAGGCAGTTCAAAGTCTGTCTATAGTTACTTGAGTGGGGCTTTTTTTTTTTTTTTTTGTAAACTAGGAAACCCATTGCAGCTTCAGTCTTTTAAGGGTAGTCACCATGGGAGCGGAAGTACCTTCTTCCCTCCAGAAGGTGGGATATCATCTCTTAGAGTAATCTTCCCTTTCTGCAGAGGGGTTGAAACTCTGGAGGTTTTAGAACATATGGAGGCTCTTTCCTTTCCAGCACACTGGTTTTTCATAGTTGTTGAAAGCCTTGTCCCTTTAGTGTACTCTTCTGCCTGGAGTTTCTCTAAAGTAGTGGGGTGAGGGAGTTGCCTGGGGAATTGTATTGTTTTGCAGAGCTAAAGCTACGAACTAGAATTGCTCTTATGTTTATACTAATTTCCTCTGGGCCTTTTAGACTGTCTCTAGTTTATCTCTGTTGTTCATAACCCTCAAAGCCAAAGTCAAAAGTTAATTTGAACTCTCTGGGGGCCCATTGCCTGCTTTTGCAATTTCCTTCTAATGCCTGCAGCATATTGACAGACAGATGAGACAAAGTATCC